>NC_135233.1:204719005-205357339 GCF_051348905.1 Ranitomeya variabilis
CGCAAAATTAATGAACATGCTGCTTTTTTTACCACGATGCTTTTTTTTCGCGGAAAAAAATGCACAATGTGCACAAAACATGCAGAATGCATTCTAAATGATAGGATGCATAATCTATGCGTTTTTAATGAGTTTTTATAGCGTTTTTATCGCAAAAAAACGCGAAAAAACCTGAACGTGTGCACATAGCCTCACCTTTGGCCAAACATGTCTGTGGTCCAGGACGCAACATAAACAATATGAAAGTTGTCATATTAAAAGGCAACTTCAAATTGCAAAAACATCAATGGGAATACAATCTTATTACAGTCTTTGATTCTCTCCACACAGGACTAAATCTATCACAAGGATTTATGACTTACTACAAAATCTGAAGAATCTGCTCCTGAGACAGTGAGGGCACCAGACCTCTAATCTTAAGATACCTTCACACTGAGCAACTTTCCAACGAGAACGACAGCGATCCGTGACGTTGCAGCGTCCTGGATAGCGATCTCGTTGTGTTTGACACGCAGCAGCGATCTGGATCTCGCTGTGATATCGCTGGTCGGAGCTAGAAGTCCAGAACTTTATTTTGTCGCTGATCACCCGCTGTCATCACTGGATCGGCGTGTGTGACGCCGATCCAGCGATGTGTTCACTTGTAACCAGGGTAAACATCGGGTTACTAAGCGCAGGGCCGCGCATAGTAACCCGATATTTACCCTGGTTACCATTGTAAAAGTAAAAAAAAAAAAACTACATACTCACATTCTGATGTCTGTCATGTCCCCCGGCGTCCACAGGGTTAAAACTGCTTTCGGCAGGAGCGCTTGCTAATGCTGCGCTGCTGCTGAGAGCTTCCTGCACTGACTGTCAGCGCTGGCCGTAAAGCAGAGCACAGCGGTGACGTCACCGCTGTTACTGCCGGCGCGCTGCTGACACATTCAGTGCAGGGAAGCTCTCGGCAGCAGCGCAGCATTAGCAAGCGCTCCTGCCGAAAGCAGTTTTAACCCTGTGGACGCCAGCGGGGGACGTGACAGACATCAGAATGTGAGTATGTAGTGTTTGTTTTTTTGTTTTTTTAACTTTTACAATGGTAACCAGGGTACATATCGGGTTACTAAGCGCGGCCCTGCACTTAGCAACCCGATGTTTACCCTGGTTACCCAGGTGCTGCAGGGGGACTTCGGCATCGTTGAAATCAGTCGTTCCCCTGATCGTTGGTCGCTGGAGAGAGCTGTCTGTGTGACAGCTCCCCAGCGACCACACAACGACTTACCAACGATCACGGCCAGGTCGTATCGCTGGTCGTGATCATTGGTAAGTCGTTTACTGTAACGGTACCTTTATTTAAGCTGTTGCTGAGCCCCCAGTCAGATTAACCCCAGATAAACTGAACTCTGATTAATACACTGCCAGGTCTGTGACATCATGCAACCACAAGTTTATGCTAGCATTTGGATGTGTGTAGGGCAACAAATGGAGCCCACATGCAACTGCACTGAATAGATATTAAACTGGGAGAGTTTTTCTTTTATTTGGAGCAGATTTCACATTTCTATCGTTTTTTGTTGCTTTCCAGTGACTGGTCAAAAGTGCACCATGACTTTACAGACACACTGTATATAAATGTCCATTTATTATGTCATGTCTCTGCTTTTTTATGTATATATTTGTATTTCTTCAGATACTTTCTTTTACCATGCCCGATGAAGAGACCAAAGAAGTCTTGAATGTTTGCTTTGTAACATTATTTTTTTTATTTTTGTTTGCCATTAAAAGGTTTCATAACTACAAGATTATTATTTTCTTTTTCTCATGGAGAAAAATCTTGTTTTCACCTGGCTAACATGGTAGCAAACCTTTATTTCTTTCAGACATAGTGAAGGGACAAATTACTAAGATGCACAATACATAACACAGTGTATCAGTTTTCATTGAGTGTCCCTTTAGATATGAAAGAGATGTGACCTGAGTTGAGTTGCACTCTTATGGCAGACCGATGACACCATAGATCCTGTCCTGATCACAATAGCTCTACAACATTCGGCAGGGAATATAAAAATAAATGATTATTGAAATTATACATAAGATAATAGCATTACACTCACTAATGAAAACAAGCGGCTACTAGTGTCTTATTGACTGCGGCGCTTTGTTTCTGACATCAATGGCAGCATTATCTGCAGCACTTAATGAGAGCAATGAAACATTGTTACTGATGATGATGATTGAAATCTGGCAAAATGCATCTCTTCAGCGATCCGGAAGGATACATAACAGCATCATCAATGCAAGCAGTTACACTATCAGATGCTGATAGTCCATTATTTTTTGCTGACAATAGTTCTTAAGGTGTCAGATGCTTCGTCATTTTGTTAAAATTGTTTTTATGACATGAACGGAATATGAAAAAGACCAGAAAAGTTGTGTGGAAATAGAGCAACTTAATAAATCCATGAGCAGAGTAGTCAAGGCAGACAATGGGCTACTGTTATTGAGCCGCAAATAATAATTCTCTGGTTTAAAAAATTTGGGAAATTTGGGGTGAATAGTGGGGGATTTCTTATTCTGAGATCCCCAGTAAAGGAAATAATTTTGGAAAAACACAATAGGACTGTCATGTTAAAGCTACATCTAGTTTAACCAAAATTTTGTAATGATGAAGAATATGGAATATGGCAGAATTAACTTTTAAGTGGCCCATACCAGTGAAAGTATACTTACTTCAAATTTTAGCCAGTTACTGCGCACCTTACCAGTATCAAAAACAGCTTAACCCCTTCACCCCCGGAGCTTTTTCCGTTTTTTCGTTTTCGGTTTTTGCTCCCCTCCTTCCCAGAGCCATAACTTTTTTATTTTTCCGTCAATATGGCCATGTGAGGGCTTATTTTTTGCAGGACAAGTTGTACTTTTGAACGATACCATTGGTTTTACCATGACGTGTAATAGAAAACAGGAAAAAAATTCCAAGTGTGATGAAATTGCAAAAAAAGTGCAATCTCACACTTGTTTTTTGTTTGGCTTTTTTGCTAGGTTCACCAAATGCTAAAACTGACATGCCATTATGATTCTACAGGTCATTACGAGTTCATAGACACCTAACATGCCTAGGTTATTTTTTATCTAAGTGGTGAAAAAAAATTCCAAACTTTGCTAAAAAAAAAAAAAAAAAAATGCTCAATTTTCCGATACCCGTAGCGTCTCCAATTTTCGTGAACTGGGGTCGGGTGAGGGCTTATGTTTTTATTAATACCATTTTGGTGCACATACGTTCTTTTGAACGCCCGTTATTACATTTTAATGCAATGTTGCGGCGACCAAAAAAACGTAATTTTGGCGTTTTGATTTTTTTCTCGCTACGCCATTTAGCGATCAGGTTAATCCTTTGTTTTTATTGATAGATCGGGCGATTCTGAACGCGGAAATACCAAATATGTGTAGGTTTGATTTTTTTTTTTATTGTTTTATTTTGATTGGGGCGAAAGGGGGGTGATTTGAACTTTTATATTTTTTTTATTTTTTTTAATATTTTTAAACACTTTTTTTTTTAATTTTGGCATGCTTCAATAGCCTCCATAGGAGGCTAGAAGCATGCACTACACGATCGCCTCTGCTACATAGAGGTGAAGTACAGATCACCTCTATGTAGTAGAAATGGTGGTGTACTTTGAGCGCCGACCACAGGGTGGCGCTCAAAGCAATCGGCCATCAACAACCATAGAGGTCTCAAGGAGACCTCTGGTTGTTATGGCAATGCACCGCTGACCCCCGATCAGCTAATGGGCGCGGGCGGATCGCGATTCCGCTCGCGCTCATTGCGCGCACATGTCAGCTGTACAAAACAGCTGACATGTCGTGGCTTTGAGGTGGGTTCACCGCCAGAGCCCACCTCAAAGCGGGGGATCTGCCAGCTGACGTACTATTCTGTCAGCTGGCAGAAAGGGGTTAAACACCAGTCCCAAAACAGCTTACAAAACACCAGTACCAAAAACAGTTTACAAAACACCAGAACCAAAAACAGTTTACAAAACACCAGAACCAAAAACAGTTTACAAAACACCAGGACCAAAAACAGTTTACAAAACACCAGGACCAAAAACAGCTTCAATGCTAGTACCAGCCACAATATTTTCTAAAGTAATTCTAGTCACTTACCGTGGCCAATAGTGGCATCAGTGCAATGCCAACCAGATCAGGACCAGTAATAGTACCCACAGTATGAGAAGGGTCACATCACCAGAAAAATGATCCAATTATTATCATGTGTTAGGGCTAGCGGAACGCACCGAGTAAATATAGAGGTTTTATTATAATTGATGCATTCGCAGCCCGGGGTCCACCGTGCAGGAGAACCTGCTGTTAGCAAACGGCAGAACTATAAGGCGGTATGAGCTACCTCTGTTACTTCACAGAGTAGCCGAAACTCAAAGCACTGCACCCTGTTAGACTTCACAGTGGCACAGGCTAACTACCCAACTGAGAGCAGTCAGTGGTCATGCATGCACACAAACTCCTCGCCGGAAGTGCCAGTGCAGCGCCCCAGAGTCCTGGTCGTTGCAGTGCTGTGGCTTCGCCGCTAAGGGGAGCCATGGTACGTTCGATGGCACCGAAGGAGTTCCTCCAATCAGGTATCACAGACACCAATATGTTTCACAGCAGGGCCTCCGGGGGGAGCTAAGGGTACTATTCATTAGGCCACTCCCCACCATAGTGGGTAAACTGGGGGTCAGGCAGGAAGTTAGAGAGAGAACGCTGACGGGATTGAACGGAGCAACACCCTGTGGCAGGGGGTGTTGTGAAGGGAGAGACTGTAGGGTCTCTGCCAGGGGTGGGATCCTGGCAGAGGCTTGGCATTGAAAGAACGTAACGGGTCCGCGCAGGCTCCTGGAAGCGGCGGGACTCAAGAAAGGACTAGAAGCGAGACAGATTGTGCTGAGTGAGAAACGAGATCAAGCAGAAGGAGAATACCAGCAGGGGTTGTGCTGAAAGAGGCAGCACCTTGCTGAGGCGCAATACCGGTGGCCGGAACGCCGAGGGAGTGGATTAGAATACAGCTTCAAGCCATACTCCAAACAGCGGCAGGGCAGTCGGTCTCAGGCTGGCTGTCTACCACATATCGCCTATGAAGTCTTGGGGGGCAATTGCGGGAGAGGGGCATCTCTAGGGTCCCGGAAGAACTCCAGGCCTACCTGACAAACGGGTGCCATTCCAACCTGAATACAGGGAAGGGGTGGATTACAGAGGAACATCAAATCGAGTTGTGAGGGAACTTAAGAAACAGACACAACCGTTGTGGGGTCACTTTCCGTGAGCACAGCAGGGAAGGACTACAACACATAGCGCTAAGAAGGAAGGCACAGATTTCCACCTGAGAGGAGAACTCTGGAGGTGCCATTGGACCGGCCGGACTTGCGTAGCCTGGTGAACCGTATTCCGGACTGAGGACTCAGAGATCTCCAGTAAAGAGGTAAAGAGACTGCAACCTGGTGTCCTCGTTATTTACCGCGACTTACACCCCACAACTGCACCGCTACATCGCTACCATTACTACCACCTATTGCACCGGACGTCCCCCACTGACGGACAGGGCCACGGACCGGGTCTAGCCACCGTGACAACCCCGAGACTGGGAACTAGAGGCCCGGCTCCGGGTACCCCTCGGCCCTGCGGCGGTGTGGGGGCGCCGCAGAATTGGCGTCACGAACAGGATCTACTTAAGCCTGAAGAATCAGGTCATGTGTGCCTAGAGACTGTGATTTGTTGTGCTTGGACTGTACTTTATTGCAAGACTGTGTGCTGTGCCAGTTGCCGCCAAAATCCGCCGCCATTGCAGCGCTGAGGAGAGCGCAGGAAGAGAAGAGGGGCGTGGAGTGGGCGTAGACGAGCTGGAGAGCGCGAAGAATAATGGCCGCCCAGTCTAAATATTTCTGTGCAGTGAGGACGTGTCCGTCAGCAGCAGAAATCCGCCTCCTAATCCTTAATGGGGGGCGGAGGCAGAGAAAACGAAACCGCTCACGCAGGAGAGCGCGGGAAAAAGACCAGGAAGCGACCCACGCGGAGGACGCTATGGCCAGCAGCTCCGAACCCGACAGCGGGGTTGAAGTGGAAGTCTCCCCTGACTACCCGGATGAGCCCAGCAGCCTGTCCTCTGTGGATAACACCAAATTCCTGAGAGCCGAGATGGAGGATTTATATCACCGGCTCCTCCAACTGAATGTGAGAGTCCAGGCCCCGCATCAGGCGGTGCCGGCAGCGGGTTCTCGGATTTCGGAGGAACCAGCGGGACCTGTTGCGGAAGGTGGATTCGTACCAGTGGGTGAGTCCGCCGATCCTGCCCCACCAGTCGAGGGTGTGTTAGTGGGTCCCGTAGCAGCACCACCTCTCCCGGGGACCCATAGACTTCAGCGCCTGTTACCATGGGAGGAAGCCACGGGCATGGAACACCGTATGCGAGCCCCTATCACCCCTACTCCCTTGCCGTGTGAGGTCAGCGCGGAGCGCACGGTGTGCCGCTGGGTGAACCCTGGATCCAATCTCATGGGGTTCCCAGGGGTGGAGACCCAGAAGGGAGAAATGGTACAGGCCCTAAGCTGGGAAGAATATCAGACCCAGCTGGAACAGCGGTGGCGAGAGGAAGAGAAAGCACATTAGGCTAAACGGGAGGCCTACCATCAAAAAGATTTGGCGGTCAAGGACCGGGCCCGTAAGGACCCCACCACTCACCAGGCCCCGCGCAGGCAGGGCATCGTCACTGTCTTTAAACTCCAAGGAGGCTGGGGCTTCATTAAAGAACCGGGGCTATACGCGGAGGTCTTTGTTAACCGACGGGATGTCGAGTCACACCTTAGAGAGGGTCACCCCGATCGAGACCTCTATCCGGGAGACAGTGTTACTTACACCCGGCATTTTGGGGAAAAAGGGTGGTTCGCCCTGAACGTCTACAAGAAAGAGAAACCAGCCCCTGTAGCCAAAGTGCCACCGTGTGACCGACCTGTAACCACCCTGGTCGCCTCCACCTGCCCAACCACAGAACTAGCGATCTGCCGCCCGATCGCCGCAACCACCGTAGTGGCTAAAGAAGTTCCTCTGCGGGTGATCAATGTCCCTGATGTACCAGCACAAAGAGAAGTGGGGACACAGACCTTTATCGCCGCGCACGACCTGGTCGTGCAACAGACCCGAACCCATGGGGTGTATCTGGCTGCGGGAGTGGACCTGAAACCTGAATTGCAGGGGTCCGCCCACCAGGTAGCGCTTCATGGAAATTTCTGAAAGAAGAGTAAGATTTTAAGATACTCTGAAAAATGTAAATAGTTACTGTTTGTCTTTTATTCCTTTAAGTTGCTAAACCCGCCCAGGGTTAATGGATCCCTCTGTTGACCCGGGATCCCCTTTGTTTGTTTTCCTTTTTCTGAAATTTTTGCACAAAGTTACACAAACTGCAGAAATCATGGACTGTGCATGATTCGAACTTTCTTTTGTAAATAGTTTGCACCTTCTTAAAGGTGCTCCCTACTGGTTTTAGCCAAAGACACTTTGCGAAGATATTTGCCCTATTGGTTTGAGCCAAAGACACTTTGTGAAGATACCTTTCCTACCGGTTCTAGTTAAAGACACTTTGCGAAGATACCATACCGGAACCTTTGCGTGGGCTGGTAGGCTGAGAAGACGAGCTACCTCAGAAAGACTTGGTCCCCTCTTAAAGGGGATGTGTGAAATTGAACTTGAGAAAGATACTGTTGCAGAACAGTAATGTGATAATGAAGCTTGAAAAAGAATGTAACTGTTTTCCATGAAAAGTTAAATGTGTTCAATTTGTTTGAAATGTGAAACCTGAATAATGTTTTGAAAGGTGCAGAGAGCCCGTAGGGGTAGATGTAGAGATCTGCATAGCTGAAAGTAAAGAAGTAATGATGAAGGTGAGGATAGAAGGTAAACCCTGCGTCCCCATAGAAAGTTACTTTGTTACTAAGGACAGAAAGTGAACCCGTAGGGGTTAGAGAGTGAGTCCTTAAAGGAGCCGAGTAGAGCGGGCTCAGAGTTCTTCAAACGAAAGGAATGTTATGTCTATACTATGTATAGTAGCGAAAGGCAGTAGGCCCTGGCTGAACGGGGCGGTCCTGTAAAAGAAAGGAGAGGCAGTAGGTCTGGTGCCATAGGGACAGGCGGTCCTGCAGGTTCAAAGTAGGAGAATGTGAAGTTACCTTACCCTGTAATGTGATTATAGGAAGGCCTTTGGTAAACTAAGAGTGTGTGTTTCTTAAGGCAATGTTAATTTATTGTTACAGTATTTGCACTAAGTAGAATACCCGGTTGGGTAACAGGAGTTATGTATAGCCTGTAATTTATAAAGTTGACTATGTTTGTAACGTTAAAAGTGTCCTCACCTCCCATAAAGGGAAGCCTGTTCAAGTATACTTATTGTTTTACACTCAACAAAATTGTATGTCTTTTTGCTAATCTGTATTGTTGTTTTTCTTCCCAGTCCCGGAGTACTGTGTTTAACCAGGGGGGAGTGCAGCGCCCCAGAGTCCTGGTCGTTGCAGTGCTGTGGCTTCGCCGCTAAGGGGAGCCATGGTACGTTCGATGGCACCGAAGGAGTTCCTCCAATCAGGTATCACAGACACCAATATGTTTCACAGCAGGGCCTCCGGGGGGAGCTAAGGGTACTATTCATTAGGCCACTCCCCACCATAGTGGGTAAACTGGGGGTCAGGCAGGAAGTTAGAGAGAGAACGCTGACGGGATTGAACGGAGCAACACCCTGTGGCAGGGGGTGTTGTGAAGGGAGAGACTGTAGGGTCTCTGCCAGGGGTGGGATCCTGGCAGAGGCTTGGCATTGAAAGAACGTAACGGGTCCGCGCAGGCTCCTGGAAGCAGCGGGACTCAAGAAAGGACTAGAAGCGAGACAGATTGTGCTGAGTGAGAAACGAGATCAAGCAGAAGGAGAATACCAGCAGGGGTTGTGCTGAAAGAGGCAGCACCTTGCTGAGGCGCAATACCGGTGGCCGGAACGCCGAGGGAGTGGATTAGAATACAGCTTCAAGCCATACTCCAAACAGCGGCAGGGCAGTCGGTCTCAGGCTGGCTGTCTACCACATATCGCCTATGAAGTCTTGGGGGGCAATTGCGGGAGAGGGGCATCTCTAGGGTCCCGGAAGAACTCCAGGCCTACCTGACAAACGGGTGCCATTCCAACCTGAATACAGGGAAGGGGTGGATTACAGAGGAACATCAAATCGAGTTGTGAGGGAACTTAAGAAACAGACACAACCGTTGTGGGGTCACTTTCCGTGAGCACAGCAGGGAAGGACTACAACACATAGCGCTAAGAAGGAAGGCACAGATTTCCACCTGAGAGGAGAACTCTGGAGGTGCCATTGGACCGGCCGGACTTGCGTAGCCTGGTGAACCGTATTCCGGACTGAGGACTCAGAGATCTCCAGTAAAGAGGTAAAGAGACTGCAACCTGGTGTCCTCGTTATTTACCGCGACTTACACCCCACAACTGCACCGCTACATCGCTACCATTACTACCACCTATTGCACCGGACGTCCCCCACTGACGGACAGGGCCACGGACCGGGTCTAGCCACCGTGACAAACCCGAGACTGAGAACTAGAGGCCCGGCTCCGGGTACCCCTCGGCCCTGCGGCGGTGTGGGGGCGCCGCACCAGCATTCTAGGGGCTTATTTCAGCCGGGTCCCTGAACACAAACTCACATGACCACACTGGCGCAAAGCACATAATATAGAACAATACTAGCGCATGGCCGTGCGGCCATGCGAGCCTTAAATAGTTGCAGCACGTACAGGACCTTCCTAGAAGGACCAATGAGAGGCTGCCACAGAGCGTGAGCACCTACAGGACCTTCCTGAAGGACCAATGGCCTTAGCTGCAGTATCTGATCATGTGACCCTCGATCTCCAATGAGAGATCTTACTCTGGGCATGCTCAGAACGAGAAAAGCAGGACTTAGTCCCAGAAGCGTCTGCTCGCCGCTGCCCAGCACTAACTTCAATGGCAGAAGCAGGAAAAGCAGCAGTAACTCTTTGTACAGAGTCAGACTGAGCGAGACGCTGGGACTGATGTCTCCGCTGAGCAGGCTACACTGCGGCAGAAGAAGAATGGGAGATGGCCCGAGATTCCCCCTGTGCGGAGGTGGGAACTCGACCCCTAACATCATGGGACTTTGATCACAGTGGTATCGGTTTTTTTCAGACGTGGAGAGAAAAAATGGTTATTCACCCTCTCCATCCTGTCAGCCCTTGGAAATTGGATCTCTGACATCTCAGTGCCGATTTTTTTATGTACCCATAGATCTGCATTTTCGATTTTGATCTGACACTTGGATCAAAATCAGACATGTCTATCAGGCTATGTACACACGTTCTGTTTTTTTTGCGTTTTTTTCACGTTTTTTCATGATAAAAAAGCTATAAAAACTCATTAAAAACGCATACATTATGCATCCTATCATTTAGAATGCATTCTGCATGTTTTGTGCTCATGGTTAGTGTTGAGCATTCCGATACTGCAAGTATCGGGTATCGGCCGATACTTGCTGTATCGGAATTTCCGATACCGAGATCCGATACTTTTGTGGTATCGGGTATCGGGTATCGCAACAACATTAATGTATTAATGTGTAAAAAAGAGAATTAAAATAAAAAATATCGCTATACTCACCTGTCCGACGCAGCCGGGACCTCAGCGAGGGAACCGGCAGCGTTGTTTGTTTAAATTTCGCGCTTTTACTTGGTTACGTGAAGTCCCGGCTTGTGATTGGTCAGGGCGGCCATGTTGCCGGGACGCGGACCAATCACAGCAAGCCGTGACGAAATTACGTCACGGCTTGCTGTGATTGGTCCGCGTCCCGGCAACATGGCCGCCATTAACCAATCACAAGCCGTGACGTCACGGGAGGCTGGACATGCGCGTATTTTGAAAAGCGCGCGTGTCCAGCCTCCAGTGACGTCCCGGCAACATGGCCGCCATTAACCAATCACAAGCCGTGACGTCACGGGAGGCTGGACATGCGCGTATTTTGAAAAGCGCGCGTGTCCAGCCTCCAGTGACGTCCCGGCAACATGGCCGCCATTAACCAATCACAAGCCGTGACGTCACGGGAGGCTGGACATGCGCGTATTTTGAAAAGCGCGCGTGTCCAGCCTCCAGTGACGTCCCGGCAACATGGCCGCCATTAACCAATCACAAGCCGTGACGTCACGGGAGGCTGGACATGCGCGTATTTTGAAAAGCGCGCGTGTCCAGCCTCCAGTGACGTCCCGGCAACATGGCCGCCATTAACCAATCACAAGCCGTGACGTCACGGGAGGCTGGACATGCGCGTATTTTGAAAAGCGCGCGTGTCCAGCCTCCAGTGACGTCCCGGCAACATGGCCGCCATTAACCAATCACAAGCCGGGACATCACGGGAGGCTGGACACGCGCGTATTTTGAAAAGCGCGCGTGTCCAGCCTCCCGTGACGTCACGGCTTGTGATTGGTTAATGGCGGCCATGTTGCCGGGACGCGGACCAATCACAGCAAGCCGTGACGTAATTTCGTCACGGCTTGCTGTGATTGGTCCGCGTCCCGGCAACATGGCCGCCCTGACCAATCACAAGCCGGGACCTCACGTAACCAAGTAAAAGCGCGAATTTTAAACAAACAACGCTGCCGGTTCCCTCGCTGAGGTCCCTGCTGCGTCGGACAGGTGAGTATAGCGATATTTTTTATTTTAATTCTTTCTTTTACACATTAATATGGTTCCCAGGGCCTGAAGGAGAGTTTCCTCTCCTTCAGACCCTGGGAACCATCAGGGATACCGTCCGATACCTGAGTCCCATTGACTTGTATTGGTATCGGGTATCGGTATCGGATTGGATCCGATACTTTGCCGGTATCGGCCGATACTTTCCGATACCGATACTTTCAAGTATCGGACGGTATCGCTCAACACTACTCATGGTGCTTTTTTTCCGTGAAAAAAACGCATCGCGGTAAAAAAAGCAGCATGTTCATTAATTTTGCGGATTTCCGCATTTTTCCCGCAATTCTATGCATTTGGAAAAAAGCGCACAAAAAACGCGTCAAAAACGCATCAAAAATGCATGAAAACCGCTAAAAAAACGCATGCGGATTTCTGGCAGAAATGTCCGGTTTTTGTCAGGAAACTTTCTGCTAGAAATCCTGACGTGTGCACACACCCTCATTGTTTCCTAGACCACTCTGTCCGAGGAGAAAATCAGACATGTGCATGGCCCAATAGAATATCATAAAGTAGGAGTGAGTATGAGTGCTATCTGTGAAAACCATGGATAACACTCGGACGAAAAAATCGGTTGTGTGCACGAGCTCTATCAGTAATAAAGCCAATCATATCAGTGTAACTTAATCATAGTGCCAACAGTGGCAATGACGGGCACAACACCCACAAAAATGGAAAGTTAACCAGGGTGAGGAAGCATTGGCTCCAGTGACAACAACAGTGCCCTTAAAACAATTTTAGCCAGCTACTGTGCACCATAACAGTATCAACAGTCATTTCCTATATACAGTGGGGCAAAAAAGTATTTAGTCAGTCAGCAATAGTGCAAGTTCCACCACTTAAAAAGATGAGAGGCGTCTGTAATTTACATCATAAGTAGACCTCAACTATGGGAGACAAACTGAGAAAAAAAATCCAGAAAATCACATTGTCTGTTTTTTTATCATTTTATTTGCATATTATGGTGGAAAATAAGTATTTGGTCAGAAACAAAATTTCATCTCAATACTTTGTAATATATCCTTTGTTGGCAATGACAGAGGTCAAACGTATTCTGTAAGTCTTCACAAGGTTGCCACACACTGTTGTTGGTATGTTGGCCCATTCCTCCATGCAGATCTCCTCTAGAGCAGTGATGTTTTTGGCTTTTCGCTTGGCAACACGGACTTTCAACTCCCTCCAAAGGTTTTCTATAGGGTTGAGATCTGGAGACTGGCTAGGCCACTCCAGGACCTTGAAATGCTTCTTACGAAGCCACTCCTTCGTTGCCCTGGCGGTGTGCTTTGGATCATTGTCATGTTGAAAGACCCAGCCACGTTTCATCTTCAATGCCCTTGCTGATGGAAGGAGGTTTGCACTCAAAATCTCACGATACATGGCCCCATTCATTCTTTCATGTACCCGGATCAGTCGTCCTGGCCCCTTGGCTGAGAAACAGCCCCAAAGCATGATGTTTCCACCACCATGCTTTACAGTAGGTATGGTGTTTGATGGATGCAACTCAGTATTCTTTTTCTTCCAAACACGACAAGTTGTGTTTCTACCAAACAGTTCCAGTTTGGTTTCATCAGACCATAGGACATTCTCCCAAAACTCCTCTGGATCATCCAAATGCTCTCTAGCAAACTTCAGACGGGCCCGGACATGTACTGGCTTAAGCAGTGGGACACGTCTGGCACTGCAGGATCTGAGTCCATGGTGGCGTAGTGTGTTACTTATGGTAGGCCTTGTTACATTGGTCCCAGCTCTCCGCAGTTCATTCACTAGGTCCCCCCGCGTGGTTCTGGGATTTTTGCTCACCGATCTTGTGATCATTCTGACCCCACGGGGTGGGATTTTGCGTGGAGCCCCAGATCGAGGGAGATTATCAGTGGTCTTGTATGTCTTCCATTTTCTAATTATTGCTCCCACTGTTGATCTCTTCACTCCAAGCTGGTTGGCTATTGCAGGTTCAGTCTTCCCAGCCTGGTGCAGGGCTACAATTTTGTTTCTGGTGTCCTTTGACAGCTCTTTGGTCTTCACCATAGTGGAGTTTGGAGTCAGACTGTTTGAGGGTGTGCACAGGTGTCTTTTTATACTGATAACAAGTTTAAACAGGTGCCATTACTACAGGTAATGAGTGGAGGAAAGAGGAGACTCTTAAAGAAGAAGTTACAGGTCTGTGAGAGCCAGAAATCTTGATTGTTTGTTTCTGACCAAATACTTATTTTCCACCATAATATGCAAATAAAATGATAAAAAAACAGACAATGTGATTTTCTGGATTTTTTTTTCTCAGTTTGTCTCCCATAGTTGAGGTCTACCTATGATGTAAATTACAGACGCCTCTCATCTTTTTAAGTGGTGGAACTTGCACTATTGCTGACTGACTAAATACTTTTTTGCCCCACTGTACGTACCCGCCATTGGACCTCTAAATGAATTCCATCTATTCACAGTGTCATAGAATAGTATCAGTACAATGCCAAGAATCAAAGAAACCACTAGGCATGGAATGGACCTAAGAAGAATGGTAATAGGACAAGGGTATTAGAGTAAAACACCTTTATTAAAGGGAACCTGTCACCTGAATTTGGCGGGACC
Source organism: Ranitomeya variabilis (assembly GCF_051348905.1). Lineage (NCBI taxonomy): Eukaryota > Metazoa > Chordata > Amphibia > Anura > Dendrobatidae > Ranitomeya > Ranitomeya variabilis. The sequence continues at coordinate 204,733,347 of NC_135233.1, forward strand.
AGTTTTGGGTCATATGGGCGGGGTTTTCGGGTGTTTGACTCACCCTTTCCTTACCCGCTGGCTGCATGCTGGCCGCAATATTGGATTGAAGTTCATTCTCTGTCCTCCGGAGTACACGCCTGTGCAAGGCATATTGCTTTGCGCTGGCGTGTACTCCGGAGGACAGAGAATGAACTTCAATCCAATATTGCGGCCAGCATGCAGCCAGCGGGTAAGGAAAGGGTGAATCAAACACCCGAAAACCCCGCCCATATGACCCAAAACTGGTCCCGCCAAATTCAGGTGACAGGTTCCCTTTAAACAGTGGGTGGCAAAAGTTGGCACTGTGTGCAAAAGAGTGCCAGCACAAGTACAATGATTAGATTAAAAGAAAAACATATTAAATGGCAAAATGTGCACAGAATTAAATTAAGAAAAAAGGGGGAACCAAAGGGAAAAAAAGATGACGGATAATTAATTAAAGTGCATTGCTAGTTAAAGTGCATAGTAATAGTAATCCCTTAAGAATAAGCCTGTTGGTAAGAAGTATGCAGTTAACACATTCATTTATATAATAAATAGTTGGTGCAATATACCAAATCACCCCAAATATATATAAAGAGGTGTAATTATTATTATTATTATTATTATAGCGCCATTTATTCCATGGTACTTTACATGTGAGGAGGGGTATTGTTATGAACTGGTGGCCTAGGAGCAGCATGGACGAGCTCTGGAGTAGGTGGCCTCTATACTGACCGCAGACCCTGAACTTAACACATCAACTAGAAGTAGCCGTGGGATGTTCCTGTCACTCCCTAGACACCTCGTCATGACCGGAGGACTAGTTACCCCTAAAGAAAGAAACAGGAATACTATCTTGCCTCAGAGAAAATTCCCAAAGGAAAGGCAGCCCCCCACAAATATTGACTGTGAGAGGAGAGGGAAATTACAAACGCAGACTGAAAACAGAATTTAGCAAAGGAGGCCACACTACCTAGAAAGAAAAGACAGGACAGAGTACTGTGCGGTCAGTATAAAAAATACTACAAAATCCACCACAGAGAATACAACAATCTCCACACCTAACTAAAGGCATGGAGGGTAACTCTGTGACTCCAGAGCTTCCAACTTGGCTGAATAAATCTTTACACAGACAAAGCTGGACAAGAATAAACATAGCAATTCACAGAACTATTAAGTCCACCGCATGTGGACTGCAAAAACAGAGCCAGGACTTATCTTTGATGATTTGGACAATCCAGAAGGAGAAACCAAGCAGAGATGTGGATCCCTAGAAAACAATGGACAACTGGCACTCACTAAAGGAAGGAGCCAGACTAAATAGCCCCGTCCAAAGTGGAAGCAGCTGATGACTGCTGTGAAGGACAAACAGCAGCACTACCACTTATAACCGCCGGAGGGAGCCCAAGAGCAGAACCCACAACAGAATTCACAACAGAGTATACATAATAAAAACAAGTACAATAATCTTGACCAATACAAGTCGCAACTGGTACAGGAGTAGAGAGGACCCTGCCCGCGAGGGCTCACAGTCTACAAATAAAAAGGATATGTGGGGGATATAAATTGCACAATATGTAGGAAAAAGGAATGTGAATAGCAGCAATAGGCATTACCTGATGGTGGTCTGGTGGTGATCCCCGATTCAAGTGCGGCGCACACCCCGAAACGCGTTTCATAACTAGGTCCTTCGTCACACCCCTGACATGGGCTACAAGTGGCTACATCAAGGATATGGTCTACAAGTGTCACATTCCTTGTGTCAAGCCACTCATGACCAACAGACAACGCCAGAAAAGTCTTAACTGGGCCAAGGAGAAAAAGAACTGGACTGTTATCGGTGGTCCAAGGTGTTGTTTTCAGATGAAAGTATTTAGCATTTCATTTGGAAATCAAGGTCCCAGAGTCTGGAGGAAGAGTGGAGAGGCCACAATCCAAGCTGCTGGAGGTCTAGTGTGAAGTTTCCACAATCAGTGATGGTTTGGGGAGCCATGTCATCTGCTGGTGTAGGTCCACTGTGTTTTATCAAGACCAAAGTCAGTGCAGCCATCTACCAGGTAATTTTAGAGCACTTTATGCTTCCCTCTTCCGACAAGCTTTTGGAGATGGAAATGTCATTCTCCAGCAGGACTTGGCACCTGTCCACATGGCCAAAAGTATCAATACCTGGTGGAAAAACAACAGTATCACTGTGCTTGATTGGCAGCAAACTCACCTGACCTTAACCCCATAGAGAATTTATGGGGTATTGTCAAGGGGAAGATGAGACACCAGACCCGACAATGCTATCAAAGCAACCTGGGCATCCATAACCCCTCAGCACTGCCACAGGCTGATCGCCTCCATGTCACGCCGCATTGTTGCAGTAATTGATGCAAAAGGAGCCCCAACCAAGTATTGAGAGCATTTACTGAACATACATTTCAGTAGGCCAATATTTCGGATTTTAAAATCATTTTTTAAGCTGGTGTTATAAAGTATTCTAATTTACTGAGATAATGACTTTTGGGCTTTCATTAGCTGTAAGCCATAATCATCAACATTAACAGAAATAAACACGTGAAATAGATCACTCTGTTTGTAATGACTCTATATAATGTATGAGTTTCACTTTTTGTATTGAAGAACTGAAATACATTAACTTTTTGATGATATTCTAATTTTGTAAGAAACACCCGTAAACTAAAGGACCAAAATCCTTAATTCTTATTAACCAACAAAAAGCATTTACGAAAGAAAAAGTGAATCTGAGAACAGAAACCAGGAAGAATAATGATAAAAGAGAGAAACCTGGGGAATCCCTGTTTTGTGATATTATATATATAATCACCTTCTAAGATTAAATTTAATGACACCAGACAATTACTCAAAAATCACATTAAAAAAATCTCAGGCCGAACGCGTGAAGTCTGTGACTTGTTACTGCTTGGGTGGGAGGCCACAGGCAGATATATTGTGTTTAAAACATATTTCTCAATTTTTTCATTACTTTCTAGAACACATCGTCGGTGGACTTATATATCGAAACTGTCACGTTCAAAGCTGCCTCCGCATAGAAATACAGCTCCCTCCAGGGCAAGCTAAATGGATCTGATAATGACAGCCTTCTAAATATTCAAGGACGGATCGTCACTATCAGCTATGACAAGAAAAAGAAACAAAGTATAAAGGAAAAAATGGATAAACCAGGAATTTAGGGACATTTGGTATCAGATCTAAAACCTGACGCTGTGAGGTCTCTTTTATGCATGTTAGTTACATAGACGTTAGTTACATAGACTGTCCGTTGTCACTTTATAAAGGACATGAGGACTGAATAGGTATATGCAGATCTGGAGTCCTTCTCGTCCTATGACCACACTAGTTGCTGTTAAAGGGAATCTGCAGGTAGAACCCTCCTAAACTGTCTATATGAGCATGTAGGTCACAAAAAGTGGAATAAAATTATACTTTGACACCTGAAATCGGAAGTCTTATTCAAGAGAAACCCAGATTTTTCCTGATATGTCAATGAGCTTTTAAGATCTATGGGTCAAACATAGATCTCCCTGAGAATCTGCCTCCAGAGCTTATTATGAATGTTACCAGTGTGACACATATAATGACTGACAGTCTGCTCTCCTGATCCACATGTCTCACTCTGGTAATGATCCCTTTTAGTGATGAGCGAGTGTACTCGCTACTCGAGTTTTCCGAGCTTGCTCGGGGTGTTCTCCGAGTATCTTGGGCGTGCTCGTAGATTATGTTTGAGTCCCCGCAGCATGATTTGCGACTGCTAGACAGCCTGAATACATGTGGGGATTCCCTAACAAACAGGCAATCCCTGCATGTGTTCAGGTTATCTAACAGCCGCAAATCATGCAGCAGCGGGGATACAAACATAATCTACGAGCACACCCAAAATACTCGGAGAACACTCAGAAAACGCGAGTAACGAGCACACTCGCTCATCACTAATCCCTTTCATTTAAAATAAGCTCTGTAGGCAGATTCTCATAGATCTTAATCTTAACAGTTAATTTACAGATTAAAAAACGTGGATTTCTCTGGAATAAGTTATTGGATCCTAGATATCGAGGTGTCATTTTATTCAACTTTCTATGATCTACATACCCATATAGATGACTTAGTAGGGTTGATTCTACCGACAGATGCCCTTCAAGTGCTACAATAATGTCTCCATGCCTTTCACACTACTATCTCCTTGTAGTGGGAATATAGGGAAGTGGCATTCTTAAAGAGGATATTACCTGTGCACAAGAGATATGGTAAATGTAAGCTCACTGTGTATTCAGCTACCAAGTTCTCCATACGGTTGGGAAAATACTGCCGATTTTGCAAGTTTTCCCATCTACAAAGAATGGAGAGGTCTGTAATTTTTATCATAGGTACACTTCAACTGTGAGAGACAGAATGTAAAAATAAAATCCAGAAACTCACATTGTATGATTTTTACATAATTAATTTGCATTTTATAGCATGAAATAAGTATTTAATCATCTACTAACCAGCAAGAATTCTGGCTTTAACAGACCTATTAGTTTTTCTTTAAAGGGAACCTGTCACCCCCAAAATCGATGGTGAGGAAAGCTCACCGTCATCAGGGGCTTATCTACAGCATTCTGTAATGCTGTAGATAAGCCGCCGATGTTACCTGAAAGAGGAGAAAAGACGTTAGATTATACTCACCCAGGGGCAGTCCCGGCGTCTCAGGTCCGGTACGGTGCCTCCCATCTTCATTCCATGACATCCTCTTCTGGTCTTCATGCTGCGGCTCCGGGGCAGGCGTACTTTGTCTGCCCTGTTGAGGGCAGAGCAAAGTACTGCAGTGCGCAGGCGCTGGAAAGGTCAGAGAGGCCCGGCGCATGCGCACTGCAGTACTTTGCTCTGCCCTCAACAAGGCAGACAAAGTACGCCTGCACCGGAGCCGCAGCGTGAAGACCAGAAGAGGACGTCATGGAATGAAGATAGGAGGCGCCGGACCGGACCTGAGTCACCCATTTGACCAGACCGCAGCGGGACTGCCCCTGGGTGAGTATAATCTAACGTCTTTTTCTCCTCTTTCAGGAAACATCGGGGGCTTATCTACAGCATTACAGAATGCTGTAGATAAGCCCCTGATGACGGTGAGCTTAACTCACCATCGATTTTGGGGGTGACAGGTTCCCTTTAAGAAGTCTCCTACTCTAAACTCATTACCTGTATTAAATGCACCAGCCTGAACTCGTTACCTGTATAAAAGACATCTGTCCACACAATCAATCACACTCCAACCACTCCACCATGGCTAAGACCAAAGAACTGTCTAAGGACATCCAGGGCAAAATTGTAGACCTGCACAAGGCTGGGATGGGCTACAGGACAATAGGCAAGCAGCTTGGTGAGAAGGCAACAACTGTTGGCACAATTATTAGAAAATTAAATAAACACAAGATGTTTGTCAATCTTCCTTAGTCTGGAACTCAATGAAAGATCTCGCCTCGTGGGGTAAGGATGATTCTGAGAAAGGTCAGGAATCAGCCCAGAACTACACGGGAGGATCTGGTCAATGACCTGAAGAGAGATGGGACCACAGTCTCAAACATTACTGTCAGTAACACACTACGCCGTCATGGTTTAAAATCCTGCAGTGCACACATTGTCCCCCTGTCAGCACATGCCTAGGCCAGTTTTGAAGTTTGTCATTGACCATCTGGATGATCCAGAGGAGGCATAGTAGGTCATCTGCTTACATGAGACCAAAATAGAACTTTTTTGGTATCAACTATCAGGCAAGTATGAAATGAGTACAATTATGCATTATATTTTTACAAATGAAGGAAATAAGTATTATGCCAACACTGTAAATTAAAATGGATGCATAATAGGGCAAATAGATATCATGGAAAGGATACAGAGTAGACAGCATCTCTCATATATAACCATAAATGAACTATCACGTGCTGCCCATAAATATGGATAGCAAACCATGCAGTTAACAGGATGACATTTGCTGTAGGAAGAACTTTTCCACAGTCATCTCATTATCATCACAGGTAAAAATACAATGAGAGATAACATCTACAGTAGATAGAAAAAGTCTACAAACCCTTGTTAAAATGCCAGGATTTTCTCATGTAAAAAGATCACACCAAGGAGAAACCTTTCAGTACTTTTTCCAGCTTTAGGGTATGTGCACACGTCAGGATTTCTTGCAGAAATTTCCTGAAGAAAACCGGAAATTTTCTGCAAGAAATCCGCATTTTTATTTGCGTTTTTTTCCCATTTTTTTCGCGTTTTTTTAGCATTTTGCAAGCGAAATTAGCTTGCAGAATGCTAAAGTTTTCCAAGCGATCTGTAGCATCGCTTGGAAAACTGACAGGTTGGTCACACTTGTCAAACATAGTGTTTGACAAGTGTGACCAACTTTTTACTATAGATGCTGCCTATGCAGCATCTATAGTAAAAGACAGAATGTTTAAAAATAATAAAAAAAAAAAAAAATGGTTATACTCACCTGCAGACAGCGGATCTCCTCAGCGGCGTCCGTTCCTATAGATGCTTTGTGTGTGCAGGACCTTCCATGACGTCGCGGTCACGTGAGCGGTCACATGACCGGTCTCGCGACCAATCACAAGACCACGACGTCATCGCAGGTCCTTCACCACACACCAGCTATAGGAACCAAAGCGGCAGCATGCACCGGAGAGGCGGGAAGACTCCGGAGGCCATCGAAGGTGAGTATATGACTATTTTTTATTTTAATTCTTTTTTTTTAACCAATTATATGGTGCCCAGTCCGTGGAGGAGAGTCTCCTCTCCTCCACCCTGGGTACCAACCGCACATAATCTGCTTACTTCCCGCATGGTGTGCACAGCCCCGTGCGGGAAGTAAGCAGATCAATGCACTCCTAGGTGTGCGGAATCCCCGCAATTCCGCATTTTTAATGAACATGTTGCTTTTTTTTCCGCGATGCGATTTTTTTGCGGAAAAAAATGCAACATTTGCACAAAAAATGCGGAATACACTGTAAATAATAGGAGGCATATGTTAGCATTTTTTTCGCGTTTTTATCACATTTTTATAGCGAAAAAACGCGAAAAAATGCAAAAAATACTGAAAGTGTGCACATGGCCTAACAGATTTTTGATCTCTCTACATGAAGGTACAAAAGTCAGTATTAGTCAAAAGTAGTCAAAATTTATTAATTATAACAGTACAAAAGGATTTTAACCCATTATCTACCAATGTCCTTTTTTTGGGACGCCCAATCTTTAGCTTCTAGCAACTAAGATTTTATAATTTTTATAATTAGGTCCAATTTTTTGTGTTGTGTTTGTAAAATGAATGTTTACAAAATAGGAAATCATGTCATTGTCATTTTTAATTGAATATTGGGAAGCCCTTTTCTGAAAAATCCGTACTTGAAAAAATTTAGCAAATTATGCTTCTGATTCATTAGGACCCAAATCATTAAAAATCTGTCATTAAAAATAAAAAAAAAATGAAAATTTCTTATTTGGCAAGTAATGGGTTAAATAAAGGCCAGAAATATAAGTATCTCTACAAGCAGCCCAGAGAGAACTGAGTCAGAAAATATATATATATATATATATATATATATATATATATATATATATATATATATATATATATATATATATATATAATACTGGTAATTCAGAAGTGTGTAATAAAGCAGCACTTGGTATTTGATGTCTCCATGATTATTTTATTAAGTGCAAATAGTACTAAGAGATTCTCGGGTCATAGTATGTATTATAATAATGAAAGTGCTAGGTGCGGGTTTGGTAAATGCAGATCAGGATGGGGTCCTGTGTTTGGTATTAGTTGGTCATGCAAAAATCAGCATTTCATGTAGATAGTAAATGGCTATAATAGCAAATAATCAAAAATAGGAAATAATCTAGTGTGCAATTGATGTTAAGTATAACTTACTGCAAGTGGTAAGAGAGTCCTGTATTTCTGGGCTGCTACCCAGACAACGCTGCTTCGCCTTAGCTTCTTCCAGAGGGGGTGAAGTATTCTCCGGGCTGCTTGTAGAGATACCTATATTATTTGCCTTTTTTAATCCTTTCATATTGTTATAATTAATACATTTTGAATACTTTTGAATAATACTGACTTTTGTGCATTCATGTACAGAGATAAAAAAAATCTCTGGAAGGGTCATTATATCAGAACTAAATAATCTAAGTTGGTGAAGCGAAGTGAGAAAAATATGGGCATAAATTTAATTTATGGCATCAAGTAACTAAAAATTGGCATGTGCATATGTGTTCACCCTTTTTGCTGTGAAGTGCCTACAAATTTCTGGTGCAAGCAATTACCCTCAAAAGTCCCATACTTAGCGAAAGGAAGTTCACCAGTGTGCAATTAAAGTGTCACATGTCTGTCACTATATACACTTTACCTTTTCTGATAGGCCACAGAGGCTGCAACACCATTAACAAGAGGCGCCACTAACCAAACACCATGAAGACCAAGGAGATCTATAAAGAAGTCAGGGACAAAGTTGTTGAGAAGAATAAGTCGGAGCTGTACTCATCTTTCCCAGGCTCCTGACTGTTTGTGAACTGCATTTACACTCCCCCTGGTATGCTCTGCTTACCCATGATTTAGTTTCCATAACCTGCTTCACTTCTCTTATATTTTCATGCATATCTTTGAGAGGTCACTCCAACCCCTCCCTCTTTTTATGACCTTTGTTTCTCCATGAGCATTTGGTCTGGCCATTCACAGCCAACCCCTCACTCACACCTGATTGTCCTTAGTCGCAGATATATTCTGAGCCATGTGTCTGCCCCAGCCATCTTTCAAATTACAGATTTCTAATTTCATTACTCTGAATTAGACTTAAATTGGGCTGGAATTGGCTGTAAGGTAAAGGAATATAAAACCACTTCAATGTTTTGATTTCTTTTCTCACTCATCCCTATGCTACTCTATTTTCCCTACCTCCTATAATCCCCTCCACCTAGTAAGTAACTAGTAATTTAGTAATTTCCCCTCCATCTTCCCCAGCCATCTCACCTCCTCCTCACAGCGGTTCCTCCACATACAATACTTTTTCTCCAGACTCACATGGCCACCTCATGTCCTATCCTGCTCCCACCTTCTAACTACTGCTCCTCATTGCTGGCGACGTATCCCCTAATCCTGGCCCTCCTCAACACATCCCCACCCTCATTTCTAACCCCCTACCATGATCCTCTACACGTTTTCCCAACCTTGATAATCTCATACCCATTCATCCAGTCCCCACTCCCCCGATCCCCTTACCTGGAGCACTATAGAACACACGCTCTGTCTGCAATAAACTGTCATTTATGCATGACCTCTTCATCACCAACAAACTCACATTCTCTTCCCTCTCCTCTCCTAGTGCACAACCCCTACTCCACAAACTCACTCACCCTCGCAGAAATCTCAAACACCTCAATTTACAATCGCTCTCCGAGTTCCTTCTCCCTCTTACAGACATAGTGTTAAAATCTGCTTTGTTTTGACCATCCACCATCCTGTTGTGGTTTTCTGGCTGCTGGTCTTTTTCCCCTGGTTCAGGGTTGTCTTAGGTCTGGTGATTGTATCACCCTTTATTACCCAGCACCTGCCTCCCATTCCTTGCTGGACGACAGTGTTAATCCGCTAGAGTTCTGGCTAGGTGCTTTGATAGCGTTCTGTGTTTGATATTGTGCAGTTCTGGGATCTCTGGTTCTGCTATATTTTGTTTCTGTTTTCAGTTTGTTTCTGCAGCCCTCGCTGTGTTTCCTATTAGGAGGTGACCTGTTTTTTATACCCAGTCCTTAGATCTTTTAGGGACCTCCTTCCCCTTATCTATAGGTCTTCGCTGAGTTTAAACTAGGATCGTCGGTGGGTCTATTCGCAAGGAATGGGTCGCCGAGTCCATCATAGGGTATCAGCCTAGTCTTAGTGCATGGTCAGCTTTCCCCCTTCTCTCCTAGTTCTGTGCTGCAGTTCCATAACACATAGCTTCCTTACATGACACAGATGCTGCTACCACTTTTTATAACAGCACAATAATAGCAACACTTGATTCAGCCACCCCCCTCATGCATATCAAAACTCGCACAATCAACAGGCAGCCCTGCCTGACCAGCCTGACCAAAGGACTGAGAAGGGCTTCCAGGGTCGCTGAGCAGAAATGGAAGCGATCCCGCTCTACCGAGCACTTTATAGCATACAAGCAGTCCCTCGCCAGCTTCAAGTCCACACTCACTGCCACAAAACAAACTGAGAAGTAAGTATCTCTCATATCCTCCCTGTCTCACAAACCTAAATAGCTTTTCAACACTTTCAATTCTTGACTCCGTCCCCCCAGCACCAGACTCTGTAGTATAAGGAAACCTCCAATAGGCAGATTCTGTAATAAGTCAGCCCCCCATAGGCAGACTCTGTAATAAGGCAGCCCCCATAGGCAGACTCTGTAGTATGAGGAAGCCCCCCATAGGCAGGCTTTGTAGTATAAAGCAGCTCCCATAAAAATAAATATATATATACTCATCTCTCTTCCTCCTGGTTCCTGTGCTGCTCTGAGTGCCCGCTCATCTCCGGACTGTGGGCGATGGGTAGTGACGTCATTGCAACCCCTGTCAGTGTCAGCATCGGTGACTTCAGACGCTGACAGGGAGATGATGGGAGAGGGAGCATAATGCTCCTTCACTCATCAATGCGGTCAGCTGTATCAGCATGTAGCCGATACAGCTGAACCTGCAATGATGGCCAGTGGGCCCACTGCTGGCACTGGGCCCCCTTGCCTTCTCAGGGGCACCATAGCAGCCGGGCCGCAGAATGTAACTGTATCGGCGCAATGTGCACATGCCGATACAGTTACAGTAGCGTAGCTCTGGGTGGGCCCCCTCAGAGCATGGGGCCCAGGGCGGCTGCCCCCTCTGCCACCCCGGTAGCTATGCTACTGCATCCTGCTACAGATTCTCTCATCTCTTGGCATCACAGACTTGGCCCTATCCTGGATCTCGTCATATGTAACAGACCAAACATTCAGTGTCTCCCTCTCCCACACTCCCACACCACCTCCTCACCTCGCCCCCTTTCTGTCAGTGTTCCCCAAGGCCCAGTCCTAGGGCTCCTGCTCTTCTCCATCTACACCCTTGGCCTGGGACAGTTCATAGAATCCCACAGTTTGCAGCATCATCTCTACGCCGATGACACGCAGATCTACCTATCTTGACCCGACCTCACGTCCTCACTGACCAAAATTCCACAATGGCTGTCTGCTATTTCATCTTTCTTTTCTGCTCACTTTCTAAAACTGAACATGGACAAAACAGAATTCATCATCTTTCCCCCATCTCCCTCTACCCCTCCACCAGATCAATCCATCAATGTCAATGGCTGCTCACTTTCCCAAGTCCCACATGCTCAGTGCCTCGGGGTGATCCTCGACTCTGCCCTCTCTTTCAAGCCCCATATCCAAGCCCTTGCCTCCTCCTGCCGACTCGAACTCAAAAATATTTTCCAGATCTGTGCATTCCTTGACCATGAAACCACAAAAACACTAGTGCATGCCCTTATCATCTCCCGCCTCGATTACTGCAAACTCCTACTCTCTGGCCTCCCCTCTAGCACTCTGGCACCACTCCAATCCATACTACACTCTGCTGTCCAACTAATCCACCTGTTTCCCCGTTATTCCCCAGCCTCTCCTCTCTGCCAAGCCCTTCGCTGGCTTCCTATTGTCCATAGGCTTCAATTCAAAACCCTAGCTATGACATACAAAGCATCCACAACATGTCTCCTCCATACATCTGTAACATGGTCTCCTGGTACTTATCCACACACACCCTTCCTCTCAAGATCTCCCTCTCTATTCCCCTCTTATCTGTTCTTCCCACAACCGCATACAAGACTTCTCCTGTGCTTCCCCCATACTCTGGAACTCTCTACCCCAAAACATCAGAATCTTGCCTACCACGGAAACCTTCAAAATGAACCTGAAGACCCACCTCTTCCGACAAGCCTACAACCTGCAGTGATCCTTAGTCTGCTGAACCACCGGAAGACCAGCTCTACCTTCTCCTAGTGTAACCTCGCCCATCCCCTGTAGACTATGAGCCCTCGCGAGCTGGGTCCTCTCTCCTTCTGTACTTGTGTTTGCCTTGTATTGCTCATGTTTATTGTGCTTGTCTATATTTGCCCTGTTCACATGTAAAGTGCCATGGAATAAATGGCACTATATAAATGTATAATAATAATAAAATAATAGATGGATTATAAAAAAAAAATCCCAATCTCTGATGACTCCCAAAAGCACCATCACATCCACTATCATCAAATGGAAAGAACAAGGAACCACAAAAAAACCTGTCTAGAGAGGGACACCCATGAAAACTCTCAGCCTGGACAAGGAGGGCATTAATCAGAGTGGCAGCACAGAGACCAAAAAGTAACCCTGAAGAAGCTGCTGAGCTCCCAAGCAGAGACTGGGGTATCGGCCCATTCAACCACAATAAGCCGTACACTCCATAGAGGTGGCCTTTGTGGAAGAGTGGGCAGAAAAAAGCCTTCACTTACACACAAACATTGTAAGGCTTGTTTTGAGTTTGCCAAAATGCAGTCCATTATAACAAGGTCAAGCAGCAGACATTGGGGACAACAAAGCTACAGACCGGCAGAGGGAGTAAACGACTCTCACTCTCCACTGACTGGGATGACCATCATCTTACTCGAATGTCACTCAGCAATCGCAGGATAACATCAAGTGACCTACAAAAGGAATGGCAAATGGCAGCTGGGGTGAAGAGCATGGCAAGAACAGTTCATAACAGGCTCCTAGAGGCAGAACTCTTGTCATGTAAAGCTGGAAAAAAGCCTTTCATCAATGAGAAGCAAAAGAGGCTGAAGTTTGCCCAAGACCATAAGGACTGGACCATAGAGGACTGGAGTAAGGTAATCTTCTCTGATGAGTCTAATTTTCAGCTTTGCCCAACACCTGGTCATCTAATGGTTAGACGGAGACCTGGAGAGGCATACAAGCCACAGTGTCTTGCACCGACTGTGACATTTGGTGGAGGATTGGTAATGATCTGGGGATGCTTCAGCAAGGCTGGAATTGGGCAGGTTTTTCTTTGCGAAGGACATATGAATCAAGCCGCATACAAGGTTATCCTGGAAAAACAGTTGAATCCTTCTGCTCAGGCAATGTTCCCAACTCTGAGGACTGTTTTTTCCAGCAAGACAATGTGCCATGCCACACAGCTAGGTCAATTAAGGTGTGGATGAAGGACCACCACATCAAATCCCTGTCATGGCCAGCCCAGTCTCCAGACCTGAACCCCATTGAAAACCTCTGGAATGTAATCAAGAGGAAGATGGATAGTCACAAGCCGTCAAATAAATAACTGCTTAAATTTTTGTGCCAGGAGTGGCATGAGGTCACCCAAAAGCAGTGTGAAAGACTGGTGGAAAGCATGCCAAGACGCATGAAAGCTGTGGTTAAAAATCATGGTTATTCCACAAAATATTGATTTCTGAACTCTTCCTGAGTTAAAACATTAGTATTGCTGTTTCTAAATGATTATGAACTTGGGTTTTTTTTTGCATTATTTGAGGTCTGCAAGCAATGCATTTGTTTGTTATTTTGACCATTTCTCATTTTCAGAAAACAAGTACAAAATTTATTGCTTGGAACTTCGGAGACATGTTGTCAGTTGTTTATGGAATAAAAGAACAATTACATTTTACTCAAAAATATGCCTATGAAGAGAAAAATCAGACAAACTGAACATTTTGCAGTGGTCTGGTCTCTTAATTTTTGCCAGAGCTGTAAATCTTTTCTTATGTTTTGGTGCTTTTAGACAATAAAAACAATTTTATGGAAAAAATAATTATTTTTGCACCTCTTTATTCTGAGAGCTATTGCATTGTTCCCATGGGAGCAGAGAGGGAGCGTGCCCCCTGTCTGATGCTCCTCGAAGTTACTGGCATCACAATGACGTTACCTAAAACTGGGCGTCCCTCAAAAACTGATGAAAACTGAAGGCCTATAGAAACATTAAAGGAGCTGCAGGAAGTCCTGTCAACTACTCGTTGTGCACTGTATGTAACAACAATCTCCTCTATTCTCATGTGTTTGGCCTGTGGGGTAGGGTGGCAATACGGAAGACTTTTCTAATAAAGAAAACATTCCAAGCCCAGCTATGCTTTGCCAAAACTTACATTAAGTCTGCCAAAAAGCATGTGGGAAAATGTGTTATGGTCTGATAAGACCATTGTTGACCTTTTTGACCTTAATTCCAAAGGGCATATTTGGTGCACACACTGCACATCACCTGTGCATACCCACAGTGTAGCATGGTGGAGGTAACTTTATGCTTTAGGCCATTTATTTGACAGCAGAATCTGGAGCTTTAGTTAAGGAGGAGAGCATTATAAGCAATTACAAAGGTCAGTCAATTTTGCAACAAAACCTTCAGGCCTCTGGTAAAAAGCTGAAGCTGTAGAGGAATTTCAACTTTCAGTATGACAACGCCAGAAGAACATCAACGTTTGGAATGGACAAGCCAGAGCCCAGATCTGAATGAAATTGTAAAATTAGTGGATTCTCCTGATGATGGCGCTGTAAACAGGAGAAGCCCTTGCAATCTATCAGTTTTGGAGCTCTACTGCCAGGAAGAGGGGGCAAAGATTGACATTTCTAGATGTGCCCTGCTGATAAACTCCTGCCCAAAAGATTGAATGCTGTCATAAATTCAAAGGGTACATAAACAAAGTATTAATTTAAGGGTTTCTACATTTTTATGCAGCCAGATTATTTTAGTTTGTTATTTTTCTTTTTCCACCCGAAAAGATTACAATTTGTTTCTCAATTATTTTGTACAGATTATGGGGGACATTATAGGTGCTAAAAGTTCTGAAATTATTGTTCTTGGCATGATTTTTTTTACTTGGAAAAAACCTGGCATTTTAACATGGATGTGTAAACTTTTTATATCCACTGTATATTTTTTACTAAACAGATACTAATACATGCACTTTTTTAATAGATATTATTATTCTTTTCTGTATTTATTTTCAGTACATGATTTTGGAGTTGGACATCTTGCTTGAAAAGCCATTTACAGTATTCAGAAATAGAATTTACATCAGCCAAATGAACCAAAGAAAACAAATGAGTAGAGACTTTCATTACCTTCCATTAGTGTTTTTGGCATGCTCTGTGATCTGTGCAGAGGCATTGCGCAGGGAGGGGGAGGAGGTAATTCCGTTTCACTGGAAGTTGTGCCAATGACAAGGTCTGAAAATAAGAATATCAGCTGTTGTGAATTCTGCTCTTGGGCTCCCTCCGGTGGTTGTAAGTGGCACTTTTGTGAGTTCTGCTCTTGGGCTCCCTCCGGTGGATTTAAGTGGAACTGCTGCTCCTTGGATTTAGCAGTCAGCAGCTGCTTCCACTGATCGTTTATTCTGGCTCGGCTATTTATCTTGGCTCTATCCTTCAGCCAGTGCCAGTTGTCAATGGTTCCTGGTTGGACTCACATCTCTGCTTGGATTTCCCTGATATTCTGACCAGTTCAGCAAAGATAAGTCCTTGCTTGTTCTTTTGCAGTCCACTTGCTGTGGACTTGGTCTTTCTGCACTTTCTATGTTTTTTCTAGTCCAGCTTGTCACTATGGATTTATTCAGTTAAGCTGGAAGCTCTGGGAAGCAGATTTACCCTCCACACCTTTAGTCAGGTGTGGAGATTTTTGTAAACTCTGTGGTGGATTTTTCTAGTTTTTAATACTGACCGCACAGTATTCTGTCCTGTTCTGTTATGATCCTTAGTGGTTGAGGATCACAAATTACTCCAGCTAAGTAACAAACATAGGACAAGCTCTAGGGAGGTGGCAAACTGGACTGACCGCAAATCTGAACCTATCCAAACACACTAGAAGTAGCCGGTGAACGTGCCTAAAAATCCTAGACGTCTCGAGCCAGCCTGAGGAACTAACTACCCCTAGAGAGAAAGAAAGACCTCTCTTGCCTCCAGAGAAATAATCCCCAAAGATATAGAAGCCCCCAACAAATAATAACGGTGAGGTAAGAGGAAGGCACATACACAGGGGTGAAAGCAGATTCAGCAAATGAGGCCCACTAATACTAGATAGCAGAAAATAGAAAAGGGAATCTATGCGGTCAGTAAAAAACCCTTACAAAATATCCACTCTGAGATTTCAAGAACCCCCACACCAACTAACGGTGTGGGGGGAGAAACTCAGTCCCCTAGAGCAACCAGCAAGCAAGGAAATCACATTTTAGCGAGCTGGACTAAAAACATAATGAACGCTGATAATCAAAAAATGATCAAACAAAAACTTAGCTTGTCTTGGAGAGACTGGGAGCAAGGTAGACACAAGGAATCTGAAGAGCACTGAATACATTGATAGCAGGCAAGGAACTGAGTATCCAGGTGGGCTAAATAGGAAACCAACCAAGGATAATGAACCAGCTGATGCTGCAACCTGCAGAAAGACAACAGTACACAGTACCGCTTGTGACCACTAGAGGGAGCCCAAAAAAAGAGTTCACAACAGTACCCCCCCCTTGAGGAGGGGTCACCGAACCCTCATCAAGACCCCCAGGGCGATCAGGATGAGCCGCATGGAAGGCACGAACCAAATCGACCGCATGAACATCAGAGGCGACAACCCAGGAATTATCCTCCTGACCATAGCCCTTCCACTTAACCAAATACTGCAGCCTCCGTCTAGAGATACGAGAATCCAAAATCTTCTCCACCACGTACTCCAATTCGCCCTCGACCAGCACCGGAGCAGGAGGCTCAACAGAAGGAACCACAGGTACCACATACCTCCGCAACAAAGACCTATGGAACACATTATGAATGGCAAACGATGCTGGGAGATCCAAACGAAAAGACACCGGGTTAAGGATTTCCAAGATCTTATAAGGACCGATGAAGCGAGGCTTGAATTTAGGAGAGGAGACCTTCATAGGAACATACCGAGAAGACAGCCACACCAAATCCCCAACACGAAGTCGGGGACCCACACCACGGCGGCGGTTGGCAAAGCGCTGAGCCTTCTCCTGTGACGACCTCAAATTGTCCACCACATGGTTCCAAATCTGCTGCAACCTATCCACCACAGAATCCACCCCAGGACAGTCAGAAGGCTCAACCTGACCCGAGGAAAAACGAGGATGGAAACCAGAATTGCAGAAAAAAGGCGAAACCAAAGTAGCAGAACTAGCCCGATTATTAAGGGCAAACTCAGCCAAAGGCAAAAACGTCACCCAATCATCCTGATCAGCAGAAACAAAACATCTCAAATAAGTTTCCAACGTCTGATTAGTTTGCTCGGTTTGGCCATTAGTCTGAGGATGGAAGGCCGACGAAAAAGACAAATCAATGCCCATCTTAGCACAAAAAGTCCGCCAAAACCTGGACACAAACTGGGATCCTCTATCAGACACAATATTTTCAGGAATGCCGTGCAAGTGAACCACATTCTGAAAAAATAGAGGAACCAAATCGGAGGAAGAAGGCAACTTAGGCAAGGGCACCAAATGGACCATCTTGGAAAAACGATCACACACCACCCAGATGACAGACATTTTCTGAGATACTGGAAGATCCGAAATAAAATCCATGGAAATGTGCGTCCAAGGCCTTTTCGGAACAGGCAAAGGCAAAAGCAAACCGCTGGCACGAGAACAGCAAGGCTTAGCCCGAGCACAAATCCCACAAGACTGCACAAAGGAACGCACATCCCGCGACAAGGAAGGCCACCAGAAGGACCTAGCCACCAAATCTCTGGTACCAAAAATCCCAGGATGACCCGCCAACACCGAAGAATGAACCTCAGAAATAACTCTGCTGGTCCATCTATCCGGGACAAACAGTCTCTCTGGTGGACAACGGTCAGGTCTATCCTCCTGAAATTTCTGCAGCACTCGTCGCAAATCTGGGGAAATGGCAGACAAAATAACTCCCTCTCCGAGAATACCAGCCGGCTCAGAAACTCCCGGAGAGTCAGGCACAAAACTCCTAGAAAGTGCATCAGCTTTCACGTTCTTCGAACCGGGCAGGTATGAGACCACAAAGTTGAAACGGGAGAAAAACAACGACCAACGAGCCTGTCTAGGATTCAGGCGCTTGGCAGATTCAAGATAAATCAGATTTTTGTGATCCGTAAAGACCACCACACGATGTTTAGCTCCTTCGAGCCAATGTCGCCACTCCTCAAATGCCCACTTCATAGCCAACAACTCCCGATTACCAACATCATAATTCCGCTCGGCAGGCGAAAACTTTCTTGAAAAGAAAGCACATGGCTTCATCACAGAGCCATCAGAGCTTCTCTGCGACAAAACAGCCCCTGCTCCAATCTCAGAAGCATCAACCTCGACCTGGAAGGGGAGAGAGACATCTGGCTGACATAAGACTGGAGCTGGAGAAAACCGGTGCTTCAGCTCCCGAAAGGCCTCCACGGCCGCAGGAGACCAATTAGTCACATCAGAACCCTTCTTGGTCAAATCCGTCAAAGGTTTAACCACGCTAGAAAAATTAGCGATGAAACGACGGTAAAAATTAGCAAAACCCAAGAACTTCTGAAGACTCTTAACAGACGTGGGCTGAGTCCAGTCATGAATAGCCTGAACCTTGACTGGGTCCATCTCCACAGTAGAAGGAGAAAACATAAAACCCAAAAAGGAGACCTTCTGTACTCCGAAGAGGCATTTTGAGCCCTTCACAAATAAAGCATTAGCACGCAGGACCTGAAACACCATCCTGACCTGCTTCACATGGGACTCCCAATCATCAGAAAAGACCAAAAT
Source organism: Ranitomeya variabilis (assembly GCF_051348905.1). Classification (NCBI taxonomy): domain Eukaryota; kingdom Metazoa; phylum Chordata; class Amphibia; order Anura; family Dendrobatidae; genus Ranitomeya; species Ranitomeya variabilis. Next base: position 204,752,170 of record NC_135233.1, read on the forward strand.
GTCATCCAGATAAACAATCATAAATTTATCCAGATATTCTCGGAAGATGTCATGCATGAAGGACTGAAACACAGAAGGAGCATTAGAGAGTCCAAAAGGCATCACTAAGTACTCAAAATGGCCTTCGGGCGTATTAAATGCTGTTTTCCATTCATCTCCCTGCTTAATGCGCACAAGGTTATACGCACCACGGAGATCTATCTTGGTGAACCAACTGGCATCCTTAATCCGAGCAAACAAATCAGACAATAGTGGCAAAGGATACTGAAATTTGACTGTAATTTTATTCAGAAGACGATAATCTATACAAGGTCTCAAAGAACCGTCCTTCTTGGCCACAAAAAAAAATCCTGCACCAAGAGGGGAAGAGGATGGGCGAATATGTCCCTTCTCCAAAGACTCCTTTATATAACTCCGCATCGCGGCATGCTCTGGTATAGACAAATTAAAAATTCGTCCCTTAGGGAATTTACTACCAGGAATTAAATTTATAGCACAGTCACAATCCCTATGAGGGGGCAGGGCACTGGACCTGGGCTCATCAAATACATCCTGGAAGTCAGACAAAAACTCAGGGACCTCAGAAGGAGTGGAAGAAGCAATAGACACCAACGGAGTATCGCCATGAATTCCCTGACAACCCCAACTCGACACAGACATAGCTTTCCAATCTAAAACTGGATTATGAGCTTGCAGCCATGGCAGACCCAAAACGACAACATCATGCAAATTATGCAGAACAAGAAAGCGAATCACCTCCTGATGTACGGGAGTCATGCACATGGTCATTTGTGTCCAATACTGAGGCTTATTCTCAGCCAATGGCATAGCATCAATTCCCCTCAGAGGAATAGGAAATTCCAAAGGCTCCAGGACAAAACCACAGCGCCTGGCAAACGACAAATCCATCAGATTCAGGGCAGCACCCGAATCCACAAAAGCCATAACCGGGTAGGACGACAAAGAACAAATCAAAGTAACAGACAAAATAAATTTAGGCTGTATAGTACCAATGGTGACAGGTTTAGAGATTTTTTTTAAGCATTTAGAGCATGCTGAGATAACATGAGTAGAATCACCACAGTAAAAGCACAACCCATTTTGACGTCTATGACTTTGTCGCTCAATTCTGGTCAGAGTTCGGTCACATTGCATAGGCTCAGGTCTCTGTCCAGAAAATACCGCCAAAGGATGAGCAGATTTGCGCTCCCGCAAACGCCGATCAACCTGAATGGCTAAAGCCATAGAATCACTCAGACTTGTAGGGGTGGGAAACCCCACCATAACATTCTTAACGGCCTCAGAAAGACCTTCTCTGAAATTTGCAGCCAGGGCACACTCATTCCATTGAGTAAGCACCGACCATTTCCGAAATTTTTGACAATACACCTCTGCTTCATCCTGACCTTGAGAGATAGCCAGCAACGCTTTTTCTGCCTGATTCTCAAGATTAGGCTCCTCATAAAGCAGTCCAAGAGCCAGAAAAAATGCATCTACATTAAGCAATGCAGGATCTCCTGGCGCCAGAGAGAAAGCCCAATCTTGAGGGTCGCCACGCAACAAGGAGATAACAATTTTAACTTGCTGAGCGGAATCACCAGAGGAACGAGGTCTCAGAGATAGAAATAACTTACAGTTATTCTTAAAATTTTGAAACCTAGATCTATCTCCAGAAAACAACTCAGGAATGGGTATTTTTGGTTCTGACATAGGGCTATGAATAACAAAATCCTGAATACTTTGCACCCGTGCAGTAAGATGATCCACACTAGAAGTCAGAGTCTGAACATTCATGTCTGCAGCTGAGCTCAAAACCACCCAGAGTTCAAGGGGATGAAAGAAGCTAAACAGACTGCAGCAAAGGAAAAGCGGGAGGAAAAAAAATAAATGTACTCAGGTCTTCTTTTTATCCCACTTCTGCGATGCATTAAACACTTTTTGGCCTGCTATACTGTTATGATCCTTAGTGGTTGAGGATCACAAATTACTCCAGCTAAGTAACAAACATAGGACAAGCTCTAGGGAGGTGGCAAACTGGACTGACCGCAAATCGGAACCTATCCAAACACACTAGAAGTAGCCAGTGAACATGCCTAAAAATCCTAGACGTCTCGAGCCAGCCTGAGGAACTAACTACCCCTAGAGAGAAAGAAAGACCTCTCTTGCCTCCAGAGAAATAATCCCCAAAGATATAGAAGCCCCCAACAAATAATAACGGTGAGGTAAGAGGAAGGCACATACACAGGGGTGAAAGCAGATTCAGCAAATGAGGCCCACTAATACTAGATAGCAGAAACTAACGGTGTGGGGGGAGAAACTCAGTCCCCTAGAGCAACCAGCAAGCGAGGAAATCACATTTTAGCGAGCTGGACTAAAAACATAATGAACGCTGATAATCAAAAAATGATCAAACAAAAACTTAGCTTGTCTTGGAGAGACTGGGAGCAAGGTAGACAAAAGGAATCTGAAGAGCACTGAATACATTGATAGCAGGCAAGGAACTGAGTATCCAGGTGGGCTAAATAGGAAACCAACCAAGGATAACGAACCAGCTGATGCTGCAACCTGCAGAAAGACAACACTACACAGTACCGCTTGTGACCACTAGAGGGAGCCCAAAAATAGAGTTCACAACACTGTTCTATCTATCTAGCTAGACTGGCCTCTTTTGCTACACCCTGTTTTCATTCTGCGTATGTCATTTCCCTCTCCACTCACAGTCAATATTTGTGGGGGGCTGTCCTATCCTTTGGGGATTTTCTCTGAGGCAAGATAGCTTTCCTGTTTCTATCTTTAGGGGCAGTTAGTCCTCCGGCTGTGATGAGATGTTTAGGGAGTGACAGGAACATCCCATGGCTACTTCTAGTGTTGTGTTAAGCTCAGGAACTGCGGTCAGTACAGGTACCACCTCCTCCAGAGCACGTCCCATGTTGCTCCTAAACCACCAGCTCATAACAATCAGCATCACTTACATACTTCTAGTGCCATCTCTCAGCTGCTCCCCACTGGTGTTTGTGGACAGGGCTGCAGCAATAATGTCATGTCGTCAGTACTGGTACTATGCCACCAGTCACTGGACTCATCAATTTAGTGAAATCTTCCTCGACATGACCACTTAGCCCAATGGCTCGTCAAGTGCTGAGGACAGGAGTCACTAATGCAGCCCTTCAAAGCAAACACCGGCAAGGAGGAGCACAAAGGCAACGTAAGCGCTGGAGCAATACTAAGTAATACAAATATTCTTATGCAGGTGATTCCTTTGGGCTTATATATTGTAAAAATAGATAACCCCTTTAATATTGTAATTCTGTGCGAAATCCATATAGTAGCTACTTACTTTAAAGGATTATTCTAATTATCAACATGCTTAAAAAGAGGATGCAATTTTGCAATTTACTTGGTATTTAAAAATGCTATTTGTTTTTATATGTACCGTAAATTGCCTATTCAGAGAGGAAGAGGACTAGAACTCTAGCACCATCTGTTGGAAGTAGTAATCCGAAAAGTCAATATTGATCCTTTAATGAGTCTTGCCGCATGTCTTAGGATAAAAGCCAAAACGAAAATCTCAATTTACAAATATGTTTTCTGCAAATTGAGATTCTGGTTTGGCTTTTATCCTAAATAGTGTTGAGCGATACCTTCCGATATGCAAAGGTATCGGTATCGGATTGGATCGGCCGATATCCAAAAAATATCAGATATCGCCGATACCGATACCTGATACCAATGCATATCAATGGGACACAAAATATCGGAATGGTTCCCAGGGTCTGAAGGAGAGGAAACTCTCCTTCAGGCCCTGGGATCCATATTCATGTATAAAATAAAGAATAAAAATAAAAAATATTGATAGACTCACCCCTCTGACGGCCCCGGCTCTCACCGGTCCAAGCGTCTGCCTCCGTTCCTAAGAATGCAGAGTGAAGGACCTTCGATGACGTCGCGGCTTGTGATTGGTCGCGTGACCGCTCATGTGACCGCTCACGCGACCAATCACAAGCCGCGACGTCATCGAAGGTCCTTCACGCCCTGCATTCTTAGGAACGGAGGCACCGCTAAGCGCCAGGGTCCGCCGGAGGGGTGAGTATATCAATATTTTTATAGTGCTTTGGCACAAAGCACTATATTGTAATCCGATCGTGGATAACTTCTTATTCTTCTTATTATTATTATTCAGTCCGCAATTAATGCGGCCCGAACCGCTGCACGCACAGACTCCAGTGAGGCGTCATTTCGAAGCCAGCATCCCCAAGAGGTGTGCTAAGTATTTTTCGTGTCGATCGGATTTGTAGTTTTGGCGCAATTTGCGTTTGAAAATTTTTTTCCCCTCATTTCAATAGGGAAATTTTCCCATAGGGTTATAAATGGGCTGATTTCTGAGGCAATTTGAAATGTAACTGCCATCTGCCACCTGGCTGATTAGCTCATTGATATGCGCAGTCAGACCCAGTTACTATGCCAACGCCTACGAACTCTATATGACCCCACCAAGACACAGTTTTGCCAGATAATATCAGCTCTTAAAGTGACCCGCCCACCAAATCGGACCCTGAGGGGCCCAGCCCACCAAATCGGACCCCGAGTGGCCACGCCCACCAAATTGGACCCCGAGTGGCCCCACCCACCAAATCGGACCCCGAGGGGCCCCGTCCACCAAATCGGACCCCGAGGGGCCCTGCCCCCCAAATCGGACCCCCGCCCCCCAAATCGGACCCCCAGGGGCCCCGCCCACCAAATCGGACCCCCAGGGGCCCCGCCCACCAAATCGGACCCTGAGGGGCCCCGCCCACCAAATCGGACCCCGAGTGGCCCCGCCCACCAAATCGGACCCTGAGGTGCCCAGCCCACCAAATCCTCAACCCTGAGGGGCTACAACTACCAAACCAGCGCCTGAGGGGCACCCAAGTGTGAAAGTCTTGCAGGGGCAGCCCGGGCACCATTCCAAAGCACTATCTGTAGTTCCTTCAGGAAATACCCATCTAGTTTATTTTTATTATTTATTTTTTACATGAATATGGATCCCAGGGCCTGAAGGAGAGTCTCCTCTCCTCCAGACCCTGGGAACCATACGCACCGCACACTTCCGATTCCGATTTCCGATATCGCAAAAATATCGGAACTCGGTATCGGAATTCCGATACAGCAAATATCGGCCGATACCCGATATTTGCTGTATCGGAATGCTCAACACTAATCTTAAATCATGTGGCAAGGCTCGTTAAACAATCGATATTGACTTTTAGGATTGCTACTTCTAATACTTGGCAGTTTTAATTCTCTTCCTCTCTGAAGAGGCAATTTGCATATTTACTTTCCCAGAGGTTCATTGCATAGCTTATAAGCCTCCTCACAGTGGCATGTCAGCCATATCACTCTCCTCAAGGATCTCTGTTTTCACGAATAGTGGAATTTTTCATATTGTTTACTGCTCGTTGCCTAGATTACTGGCCACCTCTGTAGTCTGTCATTGATCGCTGGTCTCCTTTGCAAAAAGTGCAGTGCTTACAAGCTCTTTTCTATAGAACTTATAAGTGCTGCCCTGAATTTGGTTGGATTTTATTCCAGCCAGCTTGTGTCCCATCTCTGCCAGGACCTGCGTCTACTTGTGTTGCCAGGTGCCGCCGTATTCATTCTGTGGGTGGCGCTGGTTATAGAAGAGATGTTGGAACCAAAAAGTTCTAGACAGCATGGGCAGCAATTCAGCTTGAGTTATTAGCTAATTGCTCCAGGTAATTGTAGAGCACCACGCCCTACTAACGCTTCCAGCTTACTGCTGGAAGCTGGCAGATATAATTTTGTGCTTCATTGGTTTAGGTTTGTGGTTTCTGCTCCTCAGCTTGATTATTGATGCTTCTCCTGCCTGATGATTTTGTACCTTTGCTGCCCTCTTGATTTTGACCCAGCCACCTGACTATCCTTCTTGCCAGCTTGCCTCACTGAACAGCAGCTGACTATGTGGCCCCTGCCCAGGACCCCTGTTTAAGTCTATATCCCTGTATAGGGGCTAAAGGGTTATGGTCAGGGCAACCCTAGGACTCTGGAACATGGAGTAGCTGGTGCCAAGCCTGTTCGTGGTAGTCATTTTAGAACTGCCAAGTGACCACTGCCAGAGCCATCTTAGAGCTTAACTGCCACTTTACTCCTCCAAACCTACAAAGACAAAGCTGCCTCTACTTGCAGAAGCTCTATTCTATAGATCTTGTAAGGGCTTCTCTGAAGTTGGTTGGATCATGAATCCGGCCAGCTTAATTTGCCACTTTCCTCCTCCAAACCTATAGATACAAAGCTGCCCCTACTTGCAGAATCGAAGATTGCACAGTTTGAACCAGCGGCATGATGATGTTGCTAGCCCAAATTGTCAATCAATCACAAGCACACCACCCTTGTAAGCAGGAATCCGGAAAGCAGGTGTCATGCCCTCATTCGCAGGTCTGGTCTCCGCTGTGCAGGGAGACCGGCGCCTATCACACAGCCTTACTCACCCTGTCCGTGGCTCCAGATGATCAGCGGCTCCTTTCTCTGCATCATCTTGGCTGGTCTCCTGGAAATGCTCTTAGGAGCCGCGCCCCGTTTCCTTCACATACTTGAAACAGCAGGGCACCTGTTCGCTATTAGGGCTGTCTGTGCTATGATGCTCTGTGTATAAAAAGCATCCTCCCCTTAAGGGAGGTGCCAGGGCAACGTGTTTATTCTCTGGATTGTTGCCTCAGCTTCAGGCACGCTCTGCTGTGCTCTGCACTTTACTTACATCTCTATTTTCACAGAGTCCTCTTCTGGCGATCCCCATCCTGGACTCCTCTGGTCTCTCCGGTTCTCACTCCAAGTTGTCTTGCCTCTCCTCATGGAACCCTCGAGACCCTGCTACCGGTGGGATCAACCTTTCTGGATTTCATGGAGCTTCTGGGAGTCTCTCCACCAGCAGGTCCAAGTATTCTACAGTGTTGCTGGTTTGTCAATACGGGTCGTCCTCTGGTCCTGGATTTGCGGCCTTCAGGCCACCTGGTATTGTGATGGGGGAATCCCTGTATAGGGGTACACCTTGCCCGGTGTTCCACTACGTGGTACAGTGTCGTGATCCAGAGGTTCATTTCCTCTGACTCCTTTTCCCTTTTTGTTTAACCTTGTTAATAAATATCTTTTGGTTTATGAGATCCACTCTCCTGTCTTTTGAGTCCACTATACCTTGTCAAACCCTGTGGGCGTTACAGCAGGGAAGCTGTGCGCTCCTGAAGCTCAATGAGACAACCCTTTTAACCCATGACATACACTTGAGTGCTATTCAGCAGGAAAATGCATGAAAACCATTCTGTGATGTCACTAAAAACCAAAAACGTCTCATAGGCGCAGTCTAAAGGTTTCGGGGACTGAATGCATAATGTTATTGTGGAAGATGTGGGAAGTAGTAACGTCACATTTCAAGAAGTTCTGCATTCCAGTTCTGAAATTATGACCTCTATTCACATATTGTGTACATACTGGCTACAGAAACTAGAAACTATGGTCAAATATTGCTTAAAAGGGTTAAAGACAGGACTTGGAAAATGACATATACAGCAATATGTGGTCAGTGAGTTACGTTTTATGGTAGGTAGTATTCTGCCTTGAAACATTTAGGAAAAGGTCATCTTCTGCTTTTCCTCAGACAGAAAGCACTTCTATCAATAGATACAAAAAATACTTTCTGCACACACGACAAACTATAGAAAGCGAAAACTGAACTCCACAAAAACGAAAAGTTACAAGTCATAGTTCTTATTTATAACAGGACACCCACATCTACAGATGAAACAAATTCCGGGGCAAAACTCAAATAGTTAATGTCACAAGGAAGGGTAAGAAAAAAACAAAGAGTATATGAACCCATAAAACAACATTTATTTAAACAATTAAAACAGACAAAGATACAAAATTAGCAAAGACAGGGACCACTGAGCACTCATGCAAGAATACATATACAGGTGCTTCTCACAAAACTAGAATATCAAAAAGTTAATTTATTTCAGTTCTTCAATACAAAAAAGTGAAACTCGTATATTATATAAAGTCATTACAAACAGAGTGATCTATTTCACGTGTTTATTTCTGTTAATGTTGATGACTATGGCTTACAGCCAATGAAAATCCAAAAGTCATTATCTCACGCTAATTTATTTCACTTCTTTAATACAAAAAAGTGAAATTGATATATTAAATAGAGTCATTACAAACAGAGTGATATATTTCAAGTGTTTATTTCTGTTAATGTTGAAGATTACGGCTTACAGCCAATGAAAACCCAAAAGTCATCATCTCACGCTATCTTCACGTTGATGGGCACCATCCCCACGCTATCTATGGCCCTCACTTCTTGTTGACACGATAAGATAAGTTCTTGTTTTCAGCATGTTCTCCTGATGAACCGCTAAGGCGGGGAAACGCGAAGAGTATATGCATACTGGATTATTTGAAGGGTAGTAGCTGGGAAAAATGTTTCTATTGGAGTAATGGATATGTGCAATAACAATGTGCTAGCTAAATATTAATGCACAAAAAGCACTTTATTGAGCTATTTACATGTGGTTCCTTTCTTTCCCGAGGCTCTACTCTAAGTTTGTATTGAGTTGGGGATTGTGTGCAAATTGTTATACTACACACCTATGTGATCTCTCCCCTACAAAATATTTTGTCTGTTTCCTTATTGAGGGGGTTTATCCTCTATCTTCCCCTTATTAAGAGGGTTAGTGCTACTGTCAAAAAAGGGGGTACCATTTTATTAACCTGATTATTTTGGGTTGCATTTACATATATGCATATAATTGTTGTGCTATTGGCTATGAGACTTATGATTTGATCTGAATTCTTTCTGGTATATTGATTGTTTCTCTAACTTTAACTGTATGCTCCTGCAATAGGGATTGCCTTATCTAATATAGTGCGTGTACCATATGATATATCAGAACTTGGGCACTATGGGGATTTGATTACCCTACTTTTGACTTTGTGCAGCCTATCACCTTTTGTTAGGGTTTTTCAGGGAGAGGGAGGGATAGCCGCCGACGTGTGGGGGCGCCATTGCGCAGGTGTAGGGTGTCAACCTCTGCAGTCAGGTAGGGATTTTTCAGTGTTAATGATAGGGTGAACCCTTCTTTCCTTTTCCCTTATTGTATTTGGAGACAAAATAGGTGTTTTGTGAGTCATTAATGTTTATATGAAAAGATTGTTTTTTCTTTTTAGTATAAAATTATTAAAGGTTATGTTTTATTTGATTAATTTTCACGAATTGGGTACATATTTCGGTGAACTGCTAATTTTGATGGTACCTTATTATCTTTTGCATGGTGATTGCAGAAAAAGAAAGCACAAATAAAATACAAAAATAAAAGGGAAGACAAAACGCCAGATAAAACTTTTGTAAAAATTTGCATTTTACATGCGCTTTTTGGGCAATATAAAATTGACAAACAACTTTGTGCGTGAAGGTAGCCTTACCTTTGTATGTTCAGTGCCGTAGACTTAAAACAGAGCCACATGGCAAATGTGCAACCGACTGCTCAATTTAGCTACTGTGGTCAGAGGAGAACTAGGGTTCTAAGAGATCTAAACAATTTTACAATTATCACCTATAAAGTGTATTGTTGACAACAATGTATACCATAACACTCCTTTGAGGCAGCACTCGCACATCCGTGTTTCATGGTCCATGATGCATAGACCAGTCACAGTTCTCCTGACCAGAACTTAAAAGACTCACAAGTATAGTATTTATGAGGCTGTGAAGGAGACATTCAGACCACAACACACAGATCTGTGAATCCAGCCTTAGCCTAAGTTTTATGGCACCGCTGAACACACCAGAGCTCTATAATAAGTATTACACTCATTTATAGCACATAGAGAGGTTTGTTTGGTTATTGGTGTTTTCTGCAGACCTCTGGAAAGTGCTCATGTACGTACTCCTTTTGCAAGGCAGAACATTGTATTGTTCTGTCAGCATGTAATGTTCATGGGTACCTCACTTCACAGGATGATGTTTTGTTCCTCAAGAACATCGATCACATACTGTTAGGAGCAGTGTGGTGGACGCTGAGAGATGATAGTTTGTTTAGAGGCTGCTGGGGTCTGGGATAGCGAAGGAGGGTGAGGATTAGTGGAGCAAAAACTGTAAGAGCATATGTAAGCATGGTGAAAGAGTAAGTAAGAGAAAAGTTAATAAACAGTGGTTACTCATACCTTCTGGTACATTTCTGGTGTATTTCAGCTGTGCACTTTATGGCCTCTTATATGAGTAGTGTGGTGGATTCTCAGCAGAGAAGTCAATGTTTCAGCCCTCCCAGACCATAATCACAACCTGTTAGGAGTAGTGTGATAGATGCACATTAGACAGGCCAACGTTTCAGTCTTCCCTTACCTTGATCACAACCTCTTATGAGTAGTATGGTAGATGCTCAACAGAGAGGTCAACGTTTCAGTCCTCACGGACCTTGACCATGGCCTGTTAGGAGTAGTATGGTGGATGCTCATAACACTCCTTAGTTGTAGTGAACAAAGCTTTACTAATCTGTCAGCATGTCATATTCTAAGGTAGTACACTTTACAAGATGGCCAATTTTCAGTCATCCTCGACATTGAATATGGTCTGGAAGAAGCAGTGTGTTGGATGCACAGTAGAGAGGCCAACGCTTCAGTCCTACCTGACCTTGATCACAGCCTCTTAGGAATTGTGTGGTGAATGCTCAACACTGAGTTCAACGTTTTGAACCTTCTGGACCTTGATCACTGCCTGTTAGAAGTAATATGGTGGATATTCAGTAGAGAGGCCAACATTTCAGTCACCCCCAACCTTGATCACGGCCTCGTAAGAGTAGTGTGGTGGATACTGAGCAGAGAAATCAATGCTTCAGTCCTCCAGGACCAGCATACACCTTATTGTTCCAGAGAGGTCATGATGAAAGTCTGGAATGACTGACACATTGGCCATTTTTTCAAGTGTACTAGCCTTGACCACGACATACAGACAGATCATTAAAATTTTGTTCACTAAAACAATGGAGTGCCATGATCTTTCATTACATAATTGTCTAGATATCCTTCCAACCACTGAGCATCACCATCTACCTGGAGTGTCCTGACCATAACCTTTCTCCAAGAAGAAAATATAAAACCACAAATATATATTGGAGGATGAAAGAATTCTGAACAGTCAAGGTTAAAGTGTTTGGAACAGCACTCTGTCTCCTATAATATTCCATCATAGTTAGGAGCAACAAATTACAAGCATAATGTTATGTGTCTGTGCCAAATGGCACAAAAATATACAATAGTTAAACATTTACCCAGAAGGAATACAGCTTATGACTGAGCGCTATTCATGATGAGCTACGCACTGCTTCCATATATGTGCTACAGTCACTCTGCCACTGTGCAAATGTCAAACATAGTGCCCATACTACCATACTGCCCATACTGCACCCATAAGAATGCAACTTACACAGCATGCATGCAAATTCAACCTACAGCACCCCAAAAATGCAAGACATAGTGCCCAATAAATAACAGCCAGACCTAGTTTGTGGTATTAAAATTGGAAAAATTGGCATCAGCTGCTTGGCCGTCATCACCGGGCAGTCTGGAGAAAGAAAAGTAGGGTTATAGTTGGATAAAGGTCGGAAGTGGAATTAGTGGCAAGATTGGTGGGAGTAGTGAGGGGTTTAGGATGGTCAGGTAGAAGGAGAATTTACTTTTTTCAATCATCCCCAATATTTTCCAATTTAGCGTGTATGTAAATGTGAAGTTGGGTTGTGTCACTGCTATGAGCGGTTTCAGTGATGGACTATTGTGAGAGAACCTACACAATGGTATGGCAGGACCCCAGGTTGTATTCTGGATGGGCAGTCACAAAGATTAAACTGAAATCCGACTTAGGAAGCCAGCCAAGGCAGGCAGGAAACATCAGGTCTAGTTCAAGATCTGGGAATTGGGGTCAGACAGGCCTCATCTTTAGGAGTTCTGTGTCCTCTGCACGGTTTACAATATCTTAGTTCTCACCCCATGACATCCTGTTACAAAATTATTTAACTCATTAGGTAAATCCCGTAAAGAAAAAAATGAAAGTCCAAAATTGCAATTTTTCATTCGCTGCACATCCCCAAAAAAAAGCAAAGAAGTGGACAAAACCCCCAAATTATACAATTAAAAACCTTGAAAATAAAACAAACCCTAATGCAGTCAGTCCCATCAATGATAAAATAGAAAAAGACTTGGAAAAAAAAAATGGGTACACCAATGAAAATTGTTTTTACAAGGTTCAGAACTTTTTTTTTAAAGTCACTAAAATAATTTAAAAAAACTATACAAGTTTGTAATGATCGTAATCATATTGACCTGGGGAAATATATTACCAGGTCATTTTGACCAATGTAAAAACCAAACCCCATAAAAAAATGGCTGAATTGAGTATTTTCACCTCACTGTGATTTTTTTCCCCACTATCCAGTACATTATATGCTAAAGTGAATGTTGTCATACAAAACTACAACACATTCCTCAAGAGCAACAGTATGCCTATGTGTATATGAGGCTAGGCTAGGAGTATAAAAGTGATGGCTCTTGGGAGAAGGGTAAGAAAACCAAAGTGCTAAAGCATAATTTGGCGCATGCAGAGGCGTAACGATGCCAGGGTATAGTTCAGTTGGATGTGTGTCCTCGGCCATTGGCTACAACACAGATCCAAAGTACGATTGATCCACCCCCTTGCTATATGGCTGTTGAGATGTTCTTTTCCTGAAATTCTGTGCCTTTTTAACTTCACACTTACCTTTGAGCATTGCGGCCACAGAGTTCAATTTTGACCTCATCGGTCCACAGGACTTGTTTCCAAAAGGCTTGTTTTAGATGTTCTTTTGCATACTTCTGACATTGAATTTTATGGGGAGGACGCAAGAGTGGTTTTCTTCTGATGACTCTTCCATGAAAGCAATATTTGTGCAGGTGTCTCTGAACAGTAGAACCATTAAAGACCACTATGTTACTACTGTAACCCAGGAAAAGAGAATAAAGTATTAAACTAAAAATCAGTCAATTCATAAGGATTTTATTAAGAGGTAAAACACAAAGTTCCAGTAACATGTCAGTGGGGTTCATACAGTATGATCTGAATGTTAAACTAAGAACTTCATGTTCAGTTTTGTAAGTTTTTGCTTAGCAGCTATAGGTCTCTGTACAAGTTGTGTGTGGTCCATGGGTCAATTTACCAAAGCATAATCGCAAAGAAACTGCAACTCTTAGCATCTTAGCATTTTCAAGACACTTTGGATCAGCACTGCTAAAAATGGATGTAGCTGGGGAGGACCCGGGCGCAAAGGGAGCTGAGATCTTCATTGGTGCATGTGCCACCTCCAGCGGCCATTTTCCCATGTTCACAGCAGTGAAAACGATGGGCAGTGCAGAGACTCCATCGACATTTTCTGGAATACTGGGACTCGCCGCAGCCTCGCACTGCCGAACTTCCCTTCCTCCCAGCCAGGAACTCACAGCAGCACCCCACTCCTGCAACCTCCAGCTTCTTGCAGCAGCGACTCTGCCTCCTGAGACCCCAGTCCTCCACAGCCCCACACCCCCGCAGGTAAATTATTGTATAAGTGGATTATAAGACGCACCATGATTTTTATTAAAATCATTTTTTTCCTATCTTCTTGTGAAAAATTTGTAGTGCGTCTCATAATCCGGTGCATATTATAATCCACAAAATACAGTATTTGTTTAGCCGCAATAGATTTTTGTACAATATTTGGATGTGCTGTCTGTGTCTTTCCTACATTTATGGTAAATCACAAAGTTGCTTGCTTTTTGCACTTTTACCCATGTAAGAACGTGAGGCAACTGCCTTTAGGAAAATGTCATACCGAGGAGGAAAGGTATTTGGTTATAACGCAGTTATGGACTATAAAGTACGTAGGATAAAAAATAGTTCAGAAATGCATGGTATTTACAAACTTTTTAGAAGCTGTAAAATAGTGTCCAAAGGTGGCTACTGATAAGCTTACAAGCTATGGGCCAAGCAGCCGTCTAGTCAAACAATTTCTGCATTCCTTTCACGCTTTGAACAACGATGGCTCAAGGGGGTTTCGTACTTTCTTCATACACCCAAACAAGGCCCAACCAGATTTCTCCCTGAAACAATGAAAGAAGACAGAAAGTAGAGATCAGAACAAATAGAAATGCAAATATAATAATTAAACTGATGCTAAATTACAAAATTAGTAATTTTTCCAATTTATTAATTTACTCAATACATTGTACCGTATCTGGGATGTCACAGCAAATGCCATAATTATTTGGTAGCTGGACTTTCCAACTGTTGGACCTTTTCAATCTTCCAATTATAGTTTTTCGCTGTAAGTTCCTGGCTTTGGCATACAAACACTGATGCAAAATACTGACCAAACACTGAATGAATGGGGCCTTAGGTGGATATACAGTGGCCGATTTCTTCCAATAAATGGCCGTCGATCAGCTACATGAGAGCCCATCAGTAGTTGTTTAATAGCATGATTAAACAGACCAATCTCACTTCCATATGAACAGAACAGTCCTTAAAGAGGCTGTCAAGACATATGCTATTGATGATCTCTCTTCAGGATAGCTCATCAACAACAGATCAGGGGGGTCCAAGAGTTGGCTTTCGCACTGATCCTTGTGTTTTACTTAGCTGGGGCTCGATATAACACATTGATAAAAGCTGATAAGTGCAACTCTGATCCAAGTGCACTGCTGGCCTTTGCAGGCTATGCAACACCGATCCAAGTGCACTGCTGGCCTTTGCAGGCTATGCAACACCGATCCAAGTGCACTGCTGGCCTTTGCAGGCTATGCAACACTGATCCAAGTGCACTGCTGGCCTTTGCAGGCTATGCAACACCGATCCAAGTGCTCTGCTCGCCTTTGCAGGCTATGCAACACCGATCCAAGTGCACTGCTGGCCTTTGCAGGCTATGCAACACCGATCCAAGTGCACTGCTGGCCTTTGCAGGCTATGCAACACTGATCCAAGTGCACTGCTGGCCTTTGCAGGCTATCAAACACCGCTTTCATGTAAAAGAATAGGAGGTGCGCTACAGTAGCCGGCACTGGCCAGCGGTGGTGGCTGCACTTTGATCAGAGATGTGCTTAAAGTGTTTATATAGGCTGGCGTCAGAGTAAAAAAAAGAGATGATCGTGGAACAGCAGAGAGTCAGATCCCCACCGAACTGATATTGATTACCTCTCCCGGTGATACATCATTAATGCCTTATGCCCAGACAATCCCTTTAATATTCTGTGCACATTGATTGTCATTGTTCTCGGATGCATAATATCCTGTTGACATAAAGGCATATCTAGGATATCCCAATAATACTTGATAGTTGGAGGTTCCATCTCTGCAACAGCTTCCAGTAAAACAAGGGTCAATTTGCCTCAAAAAGATGAAATTTAGAAGACGCCAAACATTTTCCTCAAGATCTATCAGAGTAAAAGTACATTTGCATTACCCAATTCCAGATTATCAGCCACTCTAAACAGTCACCGATTACCTGACTAACAAGCGCAACCCTCTTTCACCAAGTGAAATATTTTTTAAGCCTGCTTAAAAATTATCATTCTCAGCAGGACATTGTCCTGTGAATGGGAAACTATGTGGATATGCCATTATGCCTAAAGTGGAAAAACCCTATTGTGTAGTCACACCGAACCTTTGGATTTACTGAATTGCCCACTACTGGCACCATAGCTATGTGGTAAGTGAAGAATAATTTAAAAAAAATCCTTAGTAAAAAAGACTCAGTGGCTTGTGTGGTTTTGGTTGGGTCAACAAATAGGGAAGCAAATGTTTTATTCAAATGTCAGGAATCAACCTTCAAAGATAAATCATCCTGTGCAACTCAAGCACAACCACATAGAGTCATTGATCCTCAAAACATGGTGGGCCTAAAAGGGTAATGGAAGTGTAATCATTTGTACAGAGGGGCTACAATTTTATGATTATGTGTCAGAAATTATAAAGAAAGATAAAGGACAAGAATACAGCAGATGTGAAAGCAGGGTTGTGCATACAATGAGGGTAGAGTAACATAGCAATAGCTAAAAGGGGCTCCCTTCTGGTGATAAAGCTACCGCACTTTCCCTTAAAGGAATTATAGATGTATAATTGCTGTGGGTCTTACCACTAGGTCTCCTCCAATCCTGAGAACCAAGGTCCCAATGTTCCCTGAGTGAATAGAGCCATAGTGAGCATTTGCAACCACTAGTCCAGCCATTATCTGTACAAATTGTGGTCACACATGCTTACTATTGTTCCAATTACACAAAAATCTTGGCTCCCCATTCTCAGGATCGGTGGGGGTCTTAGTAGCTGGACCCCCAATGGTCAAACAATTATCACCTGTTCTATTGATAAATGTTGTTAGTAGGACAATTACTTAAAAAACAACTAAATTTCACTTGTCTTTATCCCTGTGTATGATCCCTCAGAAGGCCGTCATCTCCTATGTTATAGAGTCCTAAGAGTGCTGAAAAATTAGAAACAGGAAGGGATCAGAGCCAAAGAAACCTATCCTAAAAATCACTCTGGGAATCAGTAGAGACATACATAGAGAATAAAAAGTGACCTTCTTAGAGCCAAGTCTGAACCATCTACTGCAACCTCTGCTTCAGCCATTAGGCAGCTGCTCTCTTGTTCTTCTGACGGTGTTGGGGGATGAAAGAGTGGCCCTGTTTTACATTTGTCTGTCTGGGACTTTTGGTTCCTCCCAGACAGGGTGTCTATGTCTTGGTACAGGAGACTGATTATCTGTTGTAATCTGCTCTAGGTGAGTCTAGGGTGTGACTGCTACCTATTTAACCCATAACAGATAATTCTTGCTGTCAGTTATAGTTTGCTCTTCCCTGGTTTGCTGATGCATCTAACCCTTGTGTCTTAAAACTCCTGGTGTCTGGTTCTTGACTTTGGCTTGTTTTGTTTTTTTAGTTTACCCGACTAGTTCATGATTCCGTACTTGACTTTCACCTTCTGGTGATGACCTGGCTTGAAAATGCTTCTCCAATGGCCAGCAGCCACTCCCTATCCATGCATAAGATCAGGTTCCAGCATGGCGGATCAATGGTTAGAACTGTTGCTTTTCAGTGATGTGGTATATGATGGCACTATAGGTAAATAAATAAGGCCAGGATTTCCTTGGGACTTTTTTGTGCAAAGCAACAATGGATCCCTTCTTGATGCTGGTTGATTCCATTATTTTAAACCACTAGAGAGGCTAGCTTATGTTGCCTTGTGTCACTCTATATTTAGTTTTTAGAATGATGGCAGGATCCTCTGGACATTTTCTATCCCTTTCTCACTTGGGATTAGCTGAGTACCTGAGCCCTATCCATGGCCAAAATTCTCTCAATTGCTACATGGATAACGAGGGACACGCAATGTGGTATGAAAAGGGATACCAATAAGTCCCCATTGCTGCCTCTACATGAGTTGTTTCTATTTCATATGTATGTTCTTGGGAAAGGCACAATTCTGCTCCATACTAAGTGATGACCCAGTCCATGGCAAAACTGTGTCGGGGATGACATGTGTAAAAAAAAAAAAACAGGTCCTGTAGTGTCAGAAAAATATATTTGTCTCTTTCCTGTCTTTGTTTTTGCTTTTTGTATAAGAAAAAAAAGAATAAAATTAAAGGAAATGCTTAGTGTGACTGAGCCTTTAATGTGACAACATTTAAGATGTCTGTTGCCAAAGCGAGATAATTGGCACCAGGTCACAGTCTACGGAGGAGAAGAAAGGTCTGCTATTTCCATAAGGCTGACCTGTAATAAGCAGATTATTAAGAGTCAATATGTAATTGGCCGCTACCTCTAATAAGCACACTTGTACTTTACGAAAAGGTTATTAAAAAATGTGCAAACATTTGCAATCAAATCCAAAGCGCCGAGCATCTAAAAGTGCACACACGCGACTTGTTACTTGATTTATTTAAAACAGACGCCTCGGTCTTTTCAAGACGTCCTCTTGAAAATTTGAAGGTCAAATACACGGAAGCAAAAGACTGTCATTTATTTTAAAAGGCAGCTGCTGAAAAAAAAAAAAGATGCAGTTGGGAGTTTATTCTCTTGCATCTTAAAAAAAAAAAAAAAATGAAAAGCAGTCTATTAAAGATGTGAAGCCTAGGATTAGAGATGCGGAAACCGGAATGGCTCTGCTGAAACAAGCGGCGGTCTCTTTATCTTCCTGATCATCAGTGTCACTATCCGTCTGGAGAAGCACACACACATATATCCTTCTCTAAATAGTCATTTGGGTGCTAATATCAAACTATTCGCAGCTATCTCTGGTATCAGCCTGCAGAAACGCTCTACCATCAGGATTATCGCCTCCACCGCATATGCGCCAGACTGTGGAGGCATTTTTAATATTACAGATTGTAAGCTCCAGATTAAATAATTAGATTTCTAGCACTGGAAGAATCCTCCAGGAGGCTCGCTGACATATCACTCCCTCCGTATTTCATATGCCAGACACGGCTTAATCCAGTGTAATGCATGGAGAGAGAGCTGTGCCAAGCTATTTTATATGTCGTTTGCCAAAGGCAAGAAATACCTATTGCGCTTGTTCAGTCTTTCTAGCTATCCATATAGATGTACATAACGAAACTCATCGGCTTGCTAAGCTTTTGCTCGAAAAATATGCTCCGTAAGGAAATCAATAGCACGCGGCAAAATACAAAGAAGTCAATAATTCCATCAGGTGGGTTGCGAATGCCCATCATTCCAGAGCTCAGGGCATTGACTATTCAGCTAACGGACAGGAGTGGGATTGAGAGAAAGGTGGTCGTCACGTGAAAAGCCAAGTATTAAAGAGGACCTTTCAGTAGATTTACTTTTTTTACATTGATAAAACTTGTACTTTGCATCTAGATTATCATGAAGTTTTCTGGTACTGTGTACCTTTTGTCATAGATCCACTGACAGTTCTTTTGGTGTCCCCATGACTCACAATCCAGAAATGTCAGTGGCTGGATGAAAGATGCAAGTGTCTGTCTGGACCCCAGAAACTCACTCAGCTTTTATGCACACACATTGATTACAAGCAAACAGGCCATAGGTGAGGATATTGCCTTTAGCAGCCACTCCAACCCATTTGTGTCAACTTCTGTGCATGTTATCAAGACAAAATCACCAGGGTATGTAAACTTTTGTTCAGGGTCATTTGGATGTTTTGGGTTGTCATTATGATTTAAACAGATAAAACACAGTAGTTTGACAATAAATGGCTTCACCCAACCACTAACCATGAGTGGAGAAAAAGTTTTGATGTTATCATTCATATTCTCTGAAAAAAGACCAAGAAAGCAAAAATTCTGCCGGGGTATGTAAACGTTTGAGCACAACTGTATTGTGTTCGATGTGTTACACTTACTGGGGACCTTTCACTGGATTAATTAATTTAAAGCCCCATTCTGGTGGTTTTTTTTAAATTTCACCCCCAGATTGGTATTTCTAGTCTCTGATAGCATAATACTAACCAGCCGTCATCTACCTCTGTTCTCAGTGCTGCTCCATTCCAACTCCGCCATATTGTGCCGGCAGCTTCTGCCTGACCGTAAGTTACAGCTAATAGTCAATAGCGCTCAATGTAATGGTGCATTCAGACGTCTGTATCAATTGTCCGAGCACAGGTCATTAATGCACGGACTGGTGGTGGTTCCCCCAACGAGATCATGACAGCTTCATATATTTCTATGAAGTTGTCACACTAAGGTTGGGAGAGCTGTGGCAAGTCAGGCCATTGGGGTCCGATCTCTGACCGATCAGCTTGGACGTGTGGAATGAACCCTAAGACTGTGAGAACCTTGTTCTGGCACTCATAGACTTACATTAAGAACTGACTTCTGGTTCACCCCGCAAACACTTGATTGATCTGGCAGGTCACAGCCAGCAGATGACGATCAGATGACAGGTAAGTAGTTTACTACAGGCAAAGAACATACATTAGTCATACCACCCTGGATGTGAAAAAAAAACAAAAAAAGTTCCAGCTCCGAATGAATAAAATGAAAAACTTTAATGAAAACATTAAAAACTCCATAGAACAATGCTCCATGCGAACAACACCATAACCCTAGTGAGTAAAGCTACTCGTTTCGACCGGAAAGGTCTTTGGAGCTTTGACAAAGACCTTTCCGGTCGAAACACGTAGCTTTACTCACTAGGGTTATGGTGTTGTTCGCATGGAGCATTGTTCTATGGAGTTTTTAATGTTTTCATTAAAGTTTTTCATTTTATTCATTCGGAGCTGGAACTTTTTTAGTTTTTTTCACTAATCTGCATCTCGTCAGGATCGGGTTCCGCGCTCTGCTGGAAATGGTGAGCTGGCTTTTTTTCTCTTTTTGTCTCTATGTGAAAAAAAAAACACTGGAGTAGTGCTTTAATCCGAGTACCTCTTCCAATTGCTGACTGTCCACAGATTCAGGAACAGTTTTTATTTTTCTTCTCCACCCATCTGTTCCAAAGTTATGTCCCCTGTAAATAAAGATGAAAATTTTCCCTTCGACCAACCACATCTTTGTGGGTGTTGCCTTTTTTCCTCTGAGGCTGGCCAATGAACATGTGGCCACGCCCATGGAGGAGTTCTGTAGTGCACACCCAATTCGTTGAAGGGAAAATTTGCACTATTATTACTGAGGGTCATAACTCTGTAACAGAAGGGCACAGAAAATAAAGAAAAACTGTTCTGGAATCAATGAAGCAGCGAAAATTAGAGGAAGCTCTCAGTTTAAATAGAAAAATCCAGCGCAATGTCCCCTTTAAATGTTATACATGGAGCATAATACACTTACTACAAGAAAACTTCATGATAATCTAAAGGCAAAGCATAATTTGCATCCATAAAAAAGTTACATTTACAACCGGAGACGTTGTTTTCCAGAACAGAGGCAGAATGGTGAGCGCGACGCCTGAAGTGGAGTGAGTAACCGAGGATAAGGACTCGTTAGATTAAAAGACAAGGACTTAAATGAAGAAAGATCCAGTGTCAAGGTGAGGCAGACAGCCCAGCAATTGCTGCCTTTTATTAGAGGGCTGCTCATAGTGTCGCTCCAGCATTTCTCATATTTACTTAATGCAAGAGCAAAGCTCACGGCAGGCAGAGCCGGAGCGACCGATGAAACTAGAGCAAAGAAGGGATGACCCGTGACGCAGCCGCCAACCTCTCTCCGGCACAATTTCGCCGGCAAATATAGGATAGATAGTAAGAAAACATGATATGAAATTACTTCATAAATGTCCATACGGTTGTCATGGAAACATTGACATAGTCATAGAAACCTCCGCAACCTGCACACATTACTAGCACAAAACTTCACAAGGTGGGGGAAATAAAAGCATATAAAGCTTCAGTAAGACGTGGTTCGTATGACACATGGGAAAGCAAAATAATCTGAAAGGAGTTGTCTGGTATAAAACTATGCCCCCTCCATGCTCCATGTCCCATATGGACCCCCAGAGATCAGTCAGACGACAGATCATTCCATCACTACAGACAAAAAAATACTTTCCAAGAGGCTTCAGGAGGCTTCTGTGTGCACCCAAGAGGTTTGCCATCTGTCCCAGGAGTCTGGGAGGTCTCCCATTTATTCAGAAGCCTCCCAAACATTTGGGGTACTTAGCAAATAGAGATGGATGAATAGATAATAGAAACAGTGGGGGAAAAGTATTTAGTCAGCCACCAATTGTGTAAGTTCTCCCACTTATAGAGAGGCCTGTAATTGACATCACAGGTAGACTGCAACTATGAGAGTCAAAATTAGAAAACAAATCCAGAAAATCACCTTGTCTGATTTGGCAAGATTTATTTTGCAAATTATGGTGGAAAATAAGTATTTGGTCACCTAAAAACATGCAAGATTTCTGGCTCTCACAGACCTGTAACTTCTTCTTTAAGAGGCTCCTCTGTCCTCCACTCATCACCTGCAGTAATGGCGCCTGTTTGACATCATTATCAGTATAAAAGACACCTGTCCACAACCTCAAACAGTCACACTCCAAACTCCACTATGGTGAAGACCAAAGAGCTGTCGAAGGACACCAGAAACAAAATTGCAGCCCTGCACCAGGCTGGGAAGACTGAATCTGTAATAGCCAACCAGCTTGGTGTGATGAAATCATCTGTGGGAGCAATAAAAAGAAAATGGAAGACATACAAGACCACTGATCATCTCCCTCGATCTGGGGCTCCACGCAAGATCTCACCCCGTGGGGTCAAAATGATCACAAGAACGGTAAGCAAAAATCCCAGAACCACACAGGGGGACCTAGTGAATGACCTGCATAGAGCTGCGACCACCGTAACAAAGGCTACCATCAGTAACACACTACTCCGCCAGGGACTCAGATCCTGCAGTGCCAGACATGTCCCCCTGATTAAGCCAGTACATGTCCGGGCCAATCTGACGTCTGCTAGAGAGCATTTGGATTATCCAGAAGAATATTGGGAGAATGTCATATGGTCTGATGAAACCAAAGTAGAACTGTTTGGTGTGTAAAATTTTGAGCACAACTGTAGATAGATAGATAGATAGATAGATAGATAGATAGATAGATAGATAGATCTATAGATAATAGATAGATAGATAGATAATAGATAGATAGATAGATAGATAGATAACAGATAGATAATAGATATATAGATAGATAATAGATAGATAATAGATAGATGATAGATAGATAATATATAGATGATAGATAGATAGATGCTAGATAGATAATAGATAGACGATAGATAGATAGATAGATAGATAGATAGATAGATAGATAATAGATAGATGATAGATAGATAGATAGATAGATAGATAGATAGATAGATAGATAGATAGATAGATAGATAGATAGATAGTTGATAGATAGATAATAGGTAGATGATAGATAGATAATAAATAGATAGATAAATAGATAATAGATAGATAGATGATTGATAGATAGATAATACATAGATAGATAGATGATAGATAATAGATAGATAGATAGATAGATAGATAGATAGATAGATAGATAATAAATAGATAGATAATAGATAGATAGATAGATAGATAGATAGATAGATAGATAGATAGATAGATAGTAGATACATAATAGATAGATAATAGATAGATAGATAATAGATAGATAATAGATAGATAGATAATAGATAGATAGATAGATAGATAATAGATAGATAGATAGATAATAGATAGATAATAGATACTGTAGATAGCAAAAAAATCATGATAAAAATGTCTGCCATGCCAGAGGTACCAGCGCCTGAGCTCCAGCCCGGTATATTTGCAGTGTGACTTCTTGTTCTCCTATATATTATTATTTTCTATGTGGCAGTGGATTTGGAGGACCGCGCGCACATTTTGGAAGACTGGGGGCAACTTCACCTCCTTTTTCTAGATAGATACATGATAGATAGAATAAAAGCACAGTTTCGTCTGAGCCACTGCACAACCAAATAAAAAATGGCAGCACTCCTATTTCCAAAAGGTGAAAACATTTTTTTCCAAACCCTTGTACCCACGGGGAGTTTTTAATCTTCCTTACTGTAATCTGTCGGTTATTACCACAAGTGTCTCTGGAGCTTTCTCCGCACTGATGAGAAGACGACTCAGAGAACCGTGAACCTTTTGGCCGCAGTACACATTGGTGGCGTCCGTCACATGAGCTCATTGATTTATTTTTTTTCATAGGGGGCGCCATTTCCTTCTATAGAATCAAATCTAACATTTCTTTTAGGTTACATTTTACCTTTATAGAATCTTTTCCCAAATACAAAGCTTCGGTCTGTACGATTGTAGGATGCACTTAGCTTATTCCGTTTCTAGCAGACCGTGCTGGAATTTGTAGTTCACCTGCAATCTGAACACCAAACCAAAGATTGCTTTTTATTCAATCACTTTAGAAGTAACATTTCGATTCAGAAATTACCGTCCTTGCATTGGAATTATACATGTGTTGTTTTTTTTCAAATTATTATTATTATTTGGAATGTTTTGTTTGCAAATACATTGTGTTTAGCGAAAAATATAAACACCCCGTACAAAATAGATCCCCCTAATCAGGAATTGATGCCAAATGAATGTCTACCTCTTTAGCTCCCAGGTCGCAGCCGACATTACTGATTGTGTTCCCCGCTACACGTTTGCATCTTGACATGTACCCAATGTTCCTTTTAAATCTTTGTTTTTAAGGCAATTTAGCTATTTAGCCGTATTTTGTAGTATTAATATATCAGCGGCGCCAGGTGTCGACGTGTGCGAGACGACGGCGACATCTAGCGGCAATTTCCATCTCGTTCGCAGCAATCTCTTTCTTTTACTCACTTCAATAGAATGCCGAACCCTCTGAAGGTCAAGTGAAGGACATTTGCAATGTAAATTTATTTATTGACCCAACAGTAATTATGGAACAGACATGAATTTGCTCCTTTATTCTAACAATGGATATTCTGAATGCTGCTGCTTTTTTTTATTTTTTTATTTTTTTTTTAATGAATACAGGAACAATTGAAAAAAAAAAGCCTTGATCAGGTTTCACAAAAGACATTTAAAAAAAAATGAACCAAACAATTTTTTAATTCCGCTGTTCGGTTAGGGTCTGTAAGTGATACTGGGAGTTTAATTACTATTTCTCCTTATTTTATTTTATTTTTTCTTACTTTCTGAGTATTAGGTCATTGTCATTGATGGAGTCTATGCACAGTACATCAGTGCCCCCTAGTGGGCATCCTATGACTTTTTCAATACTTGCAGACTTCAGTGTTGCAATATATTACTTAAGCCTTTTGTTATATTTTCACATTCATTTTTGGGGATGTCTGGTTTTAAAAGATTTTTTATACAGTTTCCTAATATTTTAACTAATTGCTGCCCCCTCGAAGTAGTGAGTACATAACGAGCACAGTGTGACATGGCTTTCCCCAATCTTTAAGGTTCCATTTCAGATGTTTGATTCCTTTTTCAGGTCGTTTATTTGTTCATTTTGATTAGCAGGACACATTAAACATGTCCGCAGTGGAGTTTAAAGGGAACCCACCATTTTGAAAATGGCATCTAACCTGCAGGCAGGATGTTATAGAGACAGGAGGAGTGGATCAGACCAAGAAACATTGTTCCAGGAAAAGTTTTAGTAAAACTTGTAATTTATTCATTATGTATAAATAGGAGTCCAGTGGGCGGTGCTATCAGTGATTGACAGTCTTCGCTGTTGGACTGTGCATGCAGACATAGCTGTCAATCACTGATAGCAGATCTTTAATAACATAGGCCAAAGGGACTTTTTGGGACGCCCTACGCTCCAGGGCCTGATTGCAACCCCTTCACCTATTGTAGTTACACCCTTGTTCAGAGTCCCTGTGATCTTCCAATTCTGCTACCAGCATTAGACAGCGCAGTCTGAGCTGGTGGGTCAGCTATGCCGGAGACTCCAATAGTCAATCATCAGGTCACAGGCAAACAGAAAGCCATGAGGCAGAGGAACAGTATTATCCTGAAGACTGGAAATTAGTGCACCTCATTAAGTAACAGAGGATGTTGTCTCATGTATTTTCGCCAGAGCAAACTTCAACTGGACGTGCGTCCTTGGATTCACATTCAGCTGAAAGTGTATTATGGTGCATAGACCCGTTGGATCCATGGGCAGCAATACACACTGCCAGCCAATCAGAGGCCAGCAGCTGACGTCGGCATGCATGTGACTGGGGTCGCAGGGCAGTGATGTCATGTGCTCCCGTCGTTTGCACACTGAAGTCAGAGGACACTACATAACAGGGGAGCAGGGGGAAGGTGAGTAGAATTTTTTATTTTTATTTTTTTCAGTGCATTAAATAACAGCAGCAGAACAGGGGCATATACGAGGATGAGGGATATATATCTCACGTCAAACTTACATCTCCATGCTGGTGATCTATCCAGGAGTCTCAGCGATGTAGCTATGAATCCTGAAACATCTTATACAAGTCCAAATACAAAAAATGCTTTGGAGCTTTTTTTTTCTTTTGTCTTCTATGTGGAGCCTAAAAAAACACAAGTAGAAAAACTGCAGATAATTTATTAGGTGCAGAATCAAAACTTTTCTTGTACTATAAAAAACCCATTAACAAGGCGGCTTCACATCTGCACCAGAAAAGCATCAAATAAGGGGGAGACGATGGTTATTGTGCAGTTTGGTGCGGATCCGGCAGAAAACAAAAAACACAGTATTTCTGCACCGTGTGAACACGGCCTACAGTCATAAAAAAGCCTGATGTCGTATTGTGACGCTACATAAAGATAAGAAAGTTCTTGTGACTTCGAATGTGAAGGAAGGAACAAAAAATAATCCACAGGCCCCAACTAGAGATGAGCCGTACGCACAGATGACGTCACACCAGATCTGGATAATCAACAGCCGCATGGGGGTCACCGGAAGGTTAGAGATTCGTGGCCTCCTGTCCAGCCACTAGGTACCATTGACCTAGACCAGAGTCCCGTGAATCCATCAGCTCATCTCTAGTCCCAGCCATCCCGGATACAGCGGACAGTGCCAGATTTGGGTCTACGCCTGCAGTCTTGGGCGTCTGTTGATTGTCTCTCACTACCACCGCCCTTCTGACATCTCCTCCTGCCAGGAGAAAAAGAAATGGGAAATGGATGTGGATTGGTGATGTGACCAAAATTTGCTACGATCTGTCATTTTTTCTCTTCTTCAAAAGCTGTGGCCTATCGAATTCTGGGCTCCCTGCACTCACGGCACACCGTTCCATCATATACCTATATTAATAAGTTTCCTCCGTTGTGTTTAATAAAATGTAGTCCCTCCGAGCCGATTTCAGGGACAATGGCGGCTGGAGAATATTTACGCACATACTCTTACTTAGATGAAGGGTAAATTAATGTCTGTACATCATGTCCATTGCCGCAGTCCTAGATATCAGGAAATTAGAGCATTAGACTTGTGATTACTTATTTCAGCTCTAAACTCCCAGGGAAGCACTTTAATTAATTCAGCCGCCTAGTTGTCATATCGTATTCCTGCCACGAAAACAATGTCATCATTCTTACCTGGGAACAGATATATTCATCAGGAACGGAGCAAATCAGCGATAAACCAGGCACAACAGCCGCCATTAACCCCCTAGTATGATATAGCCAGGAAAATGCGTAAAACGATCCTACCAAAGATACAACAATGCCAATTTCTACGGGGGATAATAGTTTATACTTTTCACGCTTTAAATCTGCAATAACACGAGCGGAATTACTTTAATTGATTAAAAATTGCCTTTATCTCCAGTTAATCAGTTTAGACCAGAAAATTGCAATTGCCAAGTAAATGGAGAAGGAACGACATAATATTATCCCACTATGGAGAGGAGGAAGGTTAATAGTCAGGCAATTACAGGGCCTCATTAGGCAATTAAAGAAACAACCACGGCCCACAAGTTGCAAAACTTTTCAAAAATTGGTTCAAACTGTTTCAAAACATTTGCTCTTGCATTTTTTGTGAAGGGGTGTTGAAAATTGATTTCTAAATTTTAAGAGGATAAATAATTTTTTTGCCACAATATCAAAACCGATTATTGCCCTGGACAGTGGTTCTGTTTAATGATGATTATTATTTTTTTATCTTGTAGAGCACACATCATAAAAAACCTTCACAGGCTTCTGAATAAAACCAGAGGAATATAGGTGATGATTCACTCACCAGTTTTGCTGAGGTGGCACGTTGGTGCAGACGCTCCTGAGTTATTAGGAGGTGCACGCCTAATAATGAATTAAGTGAGGCACGTAGTGGAGTGTGCCGCTATGTGTGCCTCGGTACAAAACATACTCCAACCTCTGCTGGAGTAAGATTTGTAGCATAGTGGATGCCACATCCCGTCATGCCCAAGCTCCGTCCCACTTTGTCATAACTGGCGTGACAATGGCCTGAAAATGCCAGTGTGACGCTGAGTCACTTCTAAAGGCCAAGCCAAGAGACGGGAAAGTTAAAGAGTATGAGGTCAAAGGCCAGGTGGGTACATCATAAGCAGGAGAAAGAGACAAAGACGTAGTCAGGTAACATTCCAAGGTCAGAGTACCAGGAGGGTAGCGGATCAGAGCAGAAGGGGCTAAACAGACAGATGGTCAGCACGAGGTCCAAGGTCAGGCAACAAAAGATCTACAAACAGAGCGCACATAGAGACAAACCACACAGTAGCTGAATATACATCTGGCAGAGGTCTGGGAGTAACAGCTCAGTTAAGTAGCCTGGCAATCACTTGGGTCAATGAACACCTGGAGACAGCAAGTGCCTCCCAGTCTCAGATTGGAGCTTGAAGCACAACCGCTATCCTTTTGACCAAATTCTGGGCTAATAATATCTTGTCAAGGGCAAAGATATGAGTGGGTCTTTCTAAGCTAACTGTCCCTAACCCTTCAGAGAAAGTCCCAAATCAATGAAGTTAGTGGCAGACCCACAAGCAATGAACTTCAATGTTGGTAACACCTGCTTCTTGAAGGATAACATTGTATTTATCAGTACTTTATGAGATGAAGAAAAAGGTACCTGGGAGTCTGGGTGACCTCATCAGCCATCACCTAGACTCAGACGTTCTCCTGATGGTTTGCTAGCCAGAAAACTATTTACGCAATGCTTCAGAAAATGTCCAAAGAGACCACAGTCCATACAGAATCTGAGATCTGGTCTACGTCTCTTCTCCACAACCAAAGACTGGCAACTCTAACCTCCCATGGCTCCACTTCTGGTAAATGGACTTGCTCCAGGGAAGTATATTGGGAAGCCTGCTGTTCACCAGGCCTCTCACGAATTTTACGGTCCACTCGTATGGCCTGGTTCATGGCCTCCCCCAGAGAACAAAGGGCATCATGAAGGACCAATGCCTCCTTAAGGGTTTCGGAAAGGCCTTTGTGGAACTGGCACCTGAGAGCTGCATCATTCCACAGAACTTTATTGGACCACTGCCAGAACTCAGTACTGTAGCCCTCAGCTGTGCGATCAGGGAGCGCCATTACAGGTTTGGGAGAGAGCAACTGTTCATCAGAGGGTACTGACATCACAGCCACAGTGAAAGGCTATAGGATGTCTTCATCAAATTAATTATCTGACCCTGCAGCTGATACTGTGATGATGCAAGACTCTGGCATTCATTATCCAGATCCTTAGTCATCTGCGTCAAATTCACCACCTGGTCACTGAGCATGTAAACAAGCTCCATACTGGTGAAAAAGAGAAAAGTATTGGCCAGATGTAATGTGATGCTGAGTCACTTCTCACAGCCAAGGTCAAAGACCAGGAGGATACATTATAAACTGAAGGAAGAGACTAAGGCATAGTCAGAATACTAGGAGGATACGGGAACAGAGCAGAAGGGATTAAACAGATGGATGGCCAGAACAAGGTCCATGGAAAGGCAACAATAGATCTACAAACATAACACTAGTGATAAACCAAGAATGTCCCACAATGATAATCTGGCACTTCAAAGCAAATTAAACAACAGACTGGGGAACTCAGAGGCATTAACCCCCAAGCCCAAAGAAGAGAACCAAAAGATGTCAAAGAACAAATCTATATTTATTAACATATAAAATACTGGGAACATATGATACAAAAATAACCTAGGAGAGACCAGACTAAGATCTGCATACTATGAAATAATAATGTACCGAGGGTTAACTCAGAATCACAGCACAAATGTGCTAATGCTACCAGGAATGTGCCCAATATATGATAAGCAATAGTAAGTGCGTGTTTAAATCAGGCATATCTGCTATGTACATCTGACATAAAATATAAGACATGGGATGTAAAACAATAGCGGCATTACCTTACTGAGAAAAATCCCTGGTATATAAAGCAAATGAATGGGATAGTGCAGAATGGCCCGGTCTTCCTCCCTCGCCCCGACGCGCGTTTCGCCCTTTGCTTCTTCCGGGGGCGTGCCCAAGGGATGGTGAGAAGGATCTTTTAAATAGGTGGCAACCAATGGCCGTATAGAAAGAGGGAGGGCTAAATAAAGCCTATCCAGTAAAATTCCAAGCACCGAGTGACGAAAATAAACAAGGGAAATGGAGAGAACGTGATGGATGTGCTTTGAACGCCGCCAATCTGTGCATGCCCAGACGCCACAAATGAATAAAACGGCGCGTGCGGTCATCACCGTCATCCATAGTAAAGTACTTCCGTGTGCGCGCTCCCTGAATCACGCACATGAATGTGCATAACCTGGATAGGCTTTATTTAGCCCTCCCTCTTTCTATACGGCCATTGGTCGCCACCTATTTAAAAGATCCCTCTCACCATCCCTTGGGCACGCCCCCGGAAGAAGCAAAGGGCGAAACGCGCATCGGGGCGAGGGAGGAAGACCGGGCCATCCTGCACTATCCCATTCATTTGCTTTATATACCAGGGATTTTTCTCAGTAAGGTAATGCCGCTATTGTTTTACATCCCATGTCTTATATTTTATGTCAGATGTACATAGCAGATATGCCTGATTTAAACACGCACTTACTATTGCTTATCATATATTGGGCACATTCCTGGTAGCATTAGCACATTTGTGCTGTGATTCTGAGTTAACCCTCGGTACATTATTATTTCATAGTATGCAGATCTTAGTCTGGTCTCTCCTAGGTTATTTTTGTATCATATGTTCCCAGTCTTTTATATGTTAATAAATATAGATTTGTTCTTTGACATCTTTTGGTTCTCTTCTTTGGGCTTGGGGGTTAATGCCTCTGAGTTCCCCAGTCTGTTGTTTAAACATAACACTAGGCACAGAGAATCAAACCACAGAGTAGTAGAATGTACATCTGGCAGAGTCCTGGGAGAAAAGGTTCAGTTAAGCGGCCTGGAAATTACCTGGGACAATGAACAACTGAAGACAGCCAGCGCCTCCTTTTCTCAGATTGGATGGATGAAGTGTCAATCAACACACTGACAGCTCAGCACGCCCTTGCACCAGACAGGATGACTAAGCTGTCAAGCAAAGCATAGACAGCATCCGCACACCCCTGTACCAGATTGGACGGCTGAGCTGTAACTGCATCCCAAACACACTGAGGGGTGAAAGCTTGAGATAAAAAAGTTGCATTTTTTTAGCAAAAAAAATAGACTTTTCAAAGCTTTTGTTTGACATGACTCTGGTGAAAAAACATTGATGAGTCTCTCCCACAGAGTTACAACCAAAGGTACATGTTGCAGGGAAGGACACAGACAGAAAAGAGCCACTGTGTCAAAACACAAAAGGGCCATTTGCCGTGCAATAATTTTTCATAATACAGCCATTCATGTGTCTATGATAGAAGCAGTTTGCTGCTTTGGAGGTGCAAGAAGGTGCTCGTACCTCGTTGGCCCTTGTGTGGATGCAGAGGTCGCACCAATGTGATGTCTGCCCCTGCACTCCAATTGGAAACCTTAATACACTTATGCCAGTCCATCAGCAAGGGTGTAGTAATATTGATGCAGAGGTAGCAGTGGCAACTCGTGAATCGAGTAGTCCAAAATGCCACTCTACCATGCAAGAAGAACAGAGGATAATAATTGGTACATGATAAGGCCGTATTCAAATATCTGTGTGTCAAAATCCGTGGTTCATGGACCGGCATTGGATCTCCTAAACAAACTCAATAAAGTTCAAAGGCATATATGTGGAGAAAAAATAAATTGCTACCAGCTGCGTCCTACGCTGGTCGCCGCATCTTCAAAACAACGCATGCGGAAGCATCCACATACAGCCGCACGACCTGTGTACCTAATGTTAAAGATAGGTATGCAGGCCGCATGCAGGCCGCATGCAGAAGTAGGCGGCGCTAGCGGCGGAGGTGCGACCGAGGGCGGGGCTTCACGGAGGAAGTCCTCAAAACGCTAATGTGAAACTGGCCTAAGAGTAGAGGGGCGAAACACAAGAGCTTTATCAAGGTCTCTATCACTTGGGGAAAAAGTTCATCATGCCGCAGTAGCTGAGGCCGGATTCACACTTCCAATAATCATAATCTAAGTAGGTATATGTGAGGTGCTGAGTATGCGTCAGGTGACTAGTAGGTGGTCTGGACATCAAAGCTCATATTTGGGCCGTGAATATCAGCTGTGTGGCCAGAATGGCAACTGGTCTCCTGACCCGAACGCAACAGCCCCATAGGCATATATAAGGCTGTTGAGTTCAGGTAAGGGATCCGTGGCCGATCCAAACTTCACAGTCAGGCCACGTTCACACCTTCAGCATATGGTCAGTATTTTACCTCAGTCTATGTAGCCAAAACTGGGAGATGAACAATCAGAGGAAAAGGCTAATGGAAACACGTCACCACTAGTGATGAGCGAGTATACTCGTTGCTCGGGTGGTCTCCGAGTATTTGCTTGGAGATTTCGTTTTTGTCTAAGCAGCTGCATGATTTACGGCAACCAAGCAACCAGGCAAGCCCCACATGTACTCAGGTTGGCTAGCAGCTGTAAATCATGCAGCTGCTAAGACAAAAACTAAATCTCAGAGCACTAACAAATACTCGGAGCTCACCCGAGCATGCTCGGGAAAACCCGAGCAACGAGTACACTCGCTCATCACTAGTCACCACTTCTGTATTTATCACCCACTCCCACCCAAATACTGATGTAAAATACTGACCAAATACTGAACGTATGAACGTGGCCTGAGACTGTAAATGTTGAATGTACAAAATCTTCCTTAGGCAGAGGGATGTGCAGGCCTCAATTAGGTACTCTGAGCACATGGCCCACCAGTTTATCCCTAGGGTGTCAATATTACTCATTGTGACTTGGGCACAGGGTCACCTACAGGGCAGTAAAAGAAGTATCTTCGTCAGAGGTCCAGGCTAATAACGGAATTCTTTTACCCTAGAGGGATATTTTTAATGACCAATTTATATTGGGTGCTCTAGTAAATTATAGTGAAAATCTCATTTACAATGGTTGGTGACACATTCCCTTTAAAGTCCAACAACTTTGGAAACAAAGTCAATTATAAAAGAACACGATCCATAATTATATGTTAATTATAATGTGACATTTTAATGCTCTTTAAGAATAATTTGTTGCTGCAGA
This sequence comes from Ranitomeya variabilis, assembly GCF_051348905.1. NCBI lineage: Eukaryota > Metazoa > Chordata > Amphibia > Anura > Dendrobatidae > Ranitomeya > Ranitomeya variabilis. The sequence continues at coordinate 204,785,256 of NC_135233.1, forward strand.
TTACACAACCTCTGCGCCATCCGGCACCTTCTGAAAGGTCCCCTTAATTTCCATATTAATACAGTATCATCTGACCCCGCAGGTGAGGATTCTTACAAACACTCAGATGATTTCATCTTATTTTTTGGTTATGGAGATATGTAATGCATTATAACCCATTCACCGTGCATTTCCCAGAATGACAGGTCCGCCACGTAATTGCCTGAAGACTTCTTCCCACCTTGCTATACATACATCTTTTTGCAGGCCTCCCCAGCTGTTAACCTTGTGTAACAATTATCATCGCTCTCTCCTCTCTCTGTAATTAATTATTCAATGTACCTGGTTCACTGCGCTGAATTATTCCAGCATGCTCATTAGGAATGAAAGGTTGCTTTCGATATAAACCAACAGCTGTTAACAGTTAGGTTGACGTATAAAAATTAAGCGATCGCTTGATAGTAGCTATTACGTATGAGTAAAGGTTAACATCACGGACTGACTGGTGACAGATTCATTTTTGTTGATCTCCTCCCTGCTGTTTCCAAACAGTACGATTAGTTTTTTCTATTATCCTGTTAGACTTTTTTGTGTGCAATTTTTTCCCTACAAACTTTTATCGGGAGTCTAAAAAATTGTGTTTGAAAAATTAAAGCAATTGCATTTTTAATTATGGAATTCCATCAGTTCTGCAATAAAAAAATATTTACAAAATTCTGTTTTAAATCCACACAAAAAAAAATAAAAAAAACTAAGAAAACATAAGAAAAAACACAACAAAACAGCAGATTTCAATTGGGTATATTCATCGGGAAGTCTATAGAAAACAGAGAAAAAAAATAGCTGAGTTTTTCGAGCGGCAAGAGAGAAGAAATTCTCCAAATTCCTAATCAAAACTCAAAAAAATACTTAGTTTCCATTCCAGGATCTCAGCATAAACATTAGTGTGAACACTCCCTTTAGGTATATGTACACAAAGTCTTTTTTTCCGGTAGTAGATTGTCCAAGTTTTTCTAGGGGAAGTCTCTTCAGGAAAACGTTGATGGTCTATTTACTAAAGTGGCTTTGTCATAGTTTTTTTCGCCATCTTTTCTCTTTCCTTGATAGTGGTGAGCAGCTTCCGCTATGAAGCTACCCAAAGAATGTACTGCTGCTTCTCGTAACCGTTTCACGGTTTCCAAAAACTAAAGAGGTTAAAAGAAGTGACAAAAGGCTGCCCATGTGCAAAGGAAATTCATTTTGACATTTCTGCATACTATTTTCATGACTACAGTATTGAAGTTGCTTCCCTTTCTTAGAAGTTCCAGATCTTTAACAAACCCAAAATTCCCAAATTCTCCCAAATAAACAAAAAAAACATCATGTTGGATTAAATTTGCCAAATTGGGATTTATTACAACAAACATAACAGTTTTAATTAACTTTGTGTGAGGAGGATCTTGAAACTCCAAAACCGGGCAGAAACCAAAATATATGTAACCATCCAGACTTATCCCCAGCTGCAACCACAGGCTTGGGAACACCTCATGCTGGAAAACATTTTTCATCCACCAACTCCCAGGGACCCCAACCCAAAAGCCCCAAAATCCACTAGGCAATAAACATAATTTGAAAACCAATAGGAGGTTTCCATCTCCACGATGTACGACCCCATCAATATTTTGACACCAACTCCAAAACCCCCGCCATAGCGAGCTATAGCTGAACACCTCATAATGCGAGTCCCTCCAACAAGTAACCTGCCCTTTCAACCCCTTCTTGAATCTTGAGAGCCCGCAGGTCAATATCTATTGAGTTGAAATGAACCCCATTGCTCCACCACAATTTCCTTTCCCCGGACTCCAAGTCTTCATGCCCAGCTATGGCCTACAAAACTCCCCAAATCTCTATTCACTTTTATCCTTGTTTTAATAATTTTTTCCACCGATCGAGTGTCCTGCCATACTTTTCTGTGCACAATATCAGACCAAGATATCTTCAAGGTCGCAGATGACACCCACAAACGCAGCAAATCATTGCTGCTATCCCTTAAAAAATTCTCCGCAGGGGCGAACCCCCAAATCATTCCCTCCCATATGTAACACCAGCACTTCTTCAGGGCAATCTAACCTGACGAACCAGTTAAAATTCGACGGTGCCTGACACCAACTCATACCACGAACTCCTATCCACCTTATTACCACGTTACTCTTGGAAAGCCCCAATTGATGCAAGTTTTTTTCGAACATTGGTCTTCAACGCTCCCCAATAAATGAACGAGTGGCCTTATATCCACACTAGCCATGCTCCACCCACGGTGAAAAAAGAAAGGGTGAAAAGGAAGAGGAACATGTGAGAACAACCACTACTAGACCTGTTTTTGCATCAAATGAGGGCGCATATAGAGTTTATATCCCAGACTCCTGCCAATTTTCTGAACTGCTCTTTAAGGTAGGCCTTTAAATCAAGTTAAGTTATTATCATCTCAATCTTTACTATTACATCAGACACAACACTGCAAAAAGTACATAAAAAAACATAACAAAAAACATTGAAAACAGAAAATAAAGGGCAGTGTGGTTATAAATTACTGTATTACAGGGACATCAGTAATAATGTGTTTTTTATAGTACAGAAAGGCTTTGATTCTGCACTTAAAATATCTGCAGTTTTTTACATGCATTTTTTTACGCTCTACATAGAAGACAAGAGAAGATAAAAAAGCACCAAAACTGCACAGTTCAGCAGCATCTTTGAGCGCACACTGAGTGCCTTTTTTGCTCAAGTAGCTTTTATGAAGGATTTTTTGCACAAATGGGGTAAAGATAAAGGGGTGAGACATTATAAATACACAGTAATATAGACGCCAACAAGCACCAAAGTAAAGCAAAAAAGCCCAATTTAAAGGGCAGAAAGATATAGGTAAAGTAAAGGGTGAAAAGGGTTAAGGATGAGAAGGGGGAGGAAAATATGTTTTTTTTTAAGGAAAATGGGAAAAAGGGAAAATGAAAAAATTAAAGGGATAGAAGGAAAATGAAAAAGATTGGTATGTACAGGATAGGCGAGGGAAAGGGGTTAGCATACACATATAAGGTGCCTTATATATAAAACATTTAAGAGGTAAGAGGGAAGAAAAGGAATGGGAAAGTCAAAGAAAGAAAAGGAAAAGGAAGAACAGGTGAAGAGAAAAGCATACAGAGAAATATTAACTTTAAAATAATGTAAAATACTGTTTGTTGAATTCTAATAGTGGGGGGAGCAGTACTCATGAAATCACACCCACTTTGCTCGGACAGTTAAACACAGTAGAATTTTTATGCAGAAAATACACAGCACGTACGTTACATGTGAAATTTCAAAGCAAAGTAGATGCGAATCCATGGGTTTAATAGAGCAAAAATATCAATCGCGCCACTTTTTATGTCATTTACTGATTCCCGTAAATAATCTGATCGCTGTGATGTGCGGGTCATTACGATTACAGGGACACCAAATATGTCCATGTTATTTGCTGATTTGTGATGTTTATTATTTAAAAAAAAAAAACGCATTAAAAATGACATTTTTTTCATTATGAAATGTTTTTTATTATTATTATTTTGTAATTTTATAGGATAAAAACACCTCTTTTTCTCCCTTTAGAATAAAAATGCATGCATTGTACACAGCAGTGCATGTCTATCAGTATAATCTGCCCGTAGTCAGAGCCTGCAGTACAGATCAAGTGCACAGAATTCTGCAGGTGACATGACTAGAGTTTGTGGTTCAGCAGTACAAACAGTCTCTCTGTAATGGAAAAGCTGACGGTTTAAGACCTGGAGACTCACAGGAAAAAATAATTGTAACTGCTTATTATTTGTAATAGTTTTATAGGAACAAAATAAATATTTTTCTTCACCTCAGTATAGAGGTACCGTAAAATACATTGTTATATACACAATGTATTTTTATAGATATGTGTACTCTGCTTCTGGGTTCATTGCCTGCAATATAGAGGTCAAGATTACCAAATTCTCCAGCATTGTGAGCTGTGGTTCCCTGTTAAAGCAACAGACTGTGGTCACTGAGCTGCTAGTTAAAGTTCTGGGGAGACAGGTTACAGGAGGGAGATGAATATATATATAATTTGATTTACGCACTCAGCAGAGAGAAACGGTCCCGGAGGAGGAGCTATGAAAACATTGGAGCAGTGAGTATAGAAGCCGGGGTAACAGCTGAGGCAGGACAGTACCGCCGAATCTGGGATGGTTTGGAGATATGGGGTAAGGTTTCGCATGACTCCAACCTCCCTCCACGACTCTGGCAATGACTCACGCACTGTGGACCCCTGTAGTAAGCCCATAACTCCACACAGTAAAGAGCTCACAATCAAAATTCTCTAATGTCTCGACTATAATTAAGGACCGTCCATTACACCTGTCCAGGAACCCTTCCAAACTAGCAGATCGTTCCTTTCTCACCTGCGGATTTGCTGGTGAAAATCTGGAAAGAAGTGTATGTATGAATTATACATACTCACAACTATAATTAAGGAGGCGCGAGAAGACCTGACCCATGAGAATAGTCCGGCAATAACAATCATCTGGCCTGCCGATAATCTCTGGATAATTGACAGATAATTTCCTGCAGCCTTGCTGTGCTCCAGGCTCCATCTGTGCCGCAAGCTGCTGGATGCACTGTGCTGCGGATTTGCTGGTTTCAAACCCGGGAACGAAGGGTATGTATGAATTATACATACTGTCGGCCAGGGCCCTCTAGTGGGCATGGCCTCTCTCCATCCACTTGTATCTTGTATTGAGCTGAGGCCACACCCCGACCAGTGATGCGGACGGCCAGTGGGCATGTCCGACTAGAGGGCGCTGCCTCGCACTATACACGTGTATGGAGAGCGAGACTGCGCCCACTGGCCGGGGATATTTATAACTCATACATACCCTCCAGTCCCGGGTCAGAAACCGGCGAATCCCTGGAGCATACAGTGTGTGCGCTGGGGGGATTCATAAGTCTACAGTCATACAGAGTGACTACAGACTTACCGGTTTTGACCGGACAACCCCTTTAAAGCCTTATTTATACATGAAAATCAGTGATGGTAAAAACTGACACAGACCAAACCCAAATGGCACTATAGCCAGCACAGAAGCCGGCAGCTGATATCGGTGTAACGGCATGGGCGGTGCATGAAGTCACTACCATGCGCGTCCCCTGGGATTGACCGGCAGTGTGTATTGCAGTGCAGGGAACCGGTGGGTCTTTGTGCAGCTATACATTTCAGCTGAATGTGCGTCCTCGGATGTACATCCAGGTAAAATTGGTGTTGGCGTCGCTTTTGTCTCGGTTGCACCGCCTGCGACTGTGCGACTGTGATCGTTACGCCCCGCGTAGACTCGCATTGGCAAATTTGATTGGTCAAGACTCTCATTTGGTGCCGACTACTTGGTCCGCATAAATACACAGATACGTGAACAACTCCGTAAACTATTATAAGTACAAGTTCAATCCGTGAAAAACCCTAGTTAGAACTCGCACGCGAAAAACTGATGTCTGAATGAGCCCTTAATGAAAAACAGAGAGTCTGCTATGAGCGGTGTAGTTCTCATTTAGGCATTTCTTCTTTTTTCAGCAGAATGCTGATGATTTACATTGTTTTTCAGCATCCTACCATAGTTTTCTCTTATAAGACATAAAAACCCTCCCCAAAAAAATCACATGGGGGATTGTTCCAGATTTTGCATTGAAGCCCATGAGTTTGATGTTATGTTGTGATGGCTCCAGCCGCCATAATCCACATGTACTCGCTCTGAAAGGGTTAAACTCCCTCATTAAAAATCCATACTGCAGTGCTGCATTTGGAACGGTGCGGATCGATACTCTGCGCAGAATTCATTGTTCGCCAAGGCTCCGGTATTAACTGTGTGCTCTCCAGAGTCCAGGCTCAGGCCAAAACACGAAATATCACCTGAACATTTCCCAGTTTAGAGTAGAATAAAAAAATCTTTATAGTTTCTTCCTTTAATTATTTATAGGGTCAGGGAAAGGAACCGGAATATCGCTCGGTGTTAATCCTTTTTTCGATCAATGAAATTAGACTTGTATGAGCAGAGAAAACAAGGATCAGCAATATTTGTCTGGAGACACGAGGGTCCACCAGCCTGGAAATGGTGCCGTCTGCCGAGCAGCTCCCTAGTTAAGGTGCCAGGTTGTGTGACAAAGTCTTTAAGTGGGAGTTAAGGATACACAGTCGCTCCCTAATCTTCCATTTGTACTGTGACCTAGTTTTCCGCAGAATAGGGACTCGCTCAGACGCACGCTCTGTCCCTTTTTCGAAAAGGACAATTCTAAAAAAAAAAATGGAGAAATGTGCTCAGGGTTAGAACTAATTTTAACTTAAAGGACGAGTTCACATAAAGTAAACCAATGTGTATTTGTTCTCTATTTTCACTAAATTATATTTTAATACTATACCATTATGGAAGTGACTGCTGTAATGTCTATTGTCTGTACAAGTCCCCTCTATAATTTGTAAAGCCCTGCGGAATATGTTGGCGCTATATAAATAAAAATTATTATTATTATTATTATATTATTATTAAGTGATAAATCCACAGTAAGGATTAATACTTAATCTACACTCCTGGGCTTCCAATAAACCAAATTAGATCACTATGGGGAGAATTGATTGGATAAGGGTCTTCTGGCCACAACACAAATGTTAGTGGGGCATTTACCATCAGGTTTTTTCCACCTAATCTGAGAGCAGAATAATGTAGAAACAGACACCCTGATTCCAGTGATGTGTCACTTACTGGGCTGCTTGTTGTAGTTTAGATAAAATTACTATTTTATCAGTAGACTATCACTAGTAAACTTGCTGCCATATAGTCCTCCATATTCATGAGCTCTGTATAAATCCGCCCCCACCGCTGATTGGTAGCTTCCTTCCTATGCACAATGTACATGGAGAACTGCCAATCAGTGGTGTGGGTGGGGTTATACAGGGCTCAGCATTCAGAGAGCTGCAGAAGATGAAATGGTGATTTTATCAAAATTTCAGCAAGTGACTCATCACTGGAATCAGGGCCTCTACCTCTACGTCATGCTGATCTTAGATGGGGTAGAAAAAAGTTGTTGATAATATTCCCTTTAAGAAATTAAAACTACAGCAGCAGGGAGCACAGCATTTTTTGACTGTACTGCACCCATTTTACCTATCTATCTTTTTTGTTCCAAGCTTCGGCATTATCCCCAATCAATCTGACCACTGATTTGGAGAGTGGATCGCTGTAGAGTGGAGGTCAAGCATGTGGAGCTCTGATCCATTCATTCTCTATGGGACTGGAAGTAAAAGCCAAGTATAATGCTCGGCTATCTCCGGTAGTCCCATACAAGCAGACCGGCAGGGCTCGACACATCCTTGTTCTCAGAATCAGTGGGGATCCCTATGGTTTGTCCCCAGCAATTGGGAAGTTATCCCCTACGCCTTGGATAGCAGAATACTACGAAACCTAGCACAAACCCTTTAAAACTAACCTTGTCTGTCTTTAACATCCAGCTCCTGAGCGACTAATCAGCCATGCAGAATACTTTGCCTATATATAGCACATTTATCCGGATGGCGGCATATCAGCCTGACACCGTCTTACCGCAGACCGTCTAACCACTTTACTCCTAACCCTGACATCTGGGATCCTTCCTCCTGTGCATCTGCCATACTGCAGTCAGATCTCTTTCCCGGCATTACACCGACGGGAGGCGACATTTTACAATGGGGGCACCTCTGTACACACGGCGGCCCCACTGGAGCTGAATACAAATGCTTCTGCTGTGATCAATATAGAGGAGATTTAACAAAGGTTGAACTTGATGGATTTGTGTCCTTTTTCCGAGCTGCGGCTTCACTTCATAGACTCGACAACCAGAGACAAGCTCCAATAGATATGACGGAATAAGTGTAAGAAAAATATTGGAGGCAAAACGCAACGAGCATTAATTTTGTTTTAGGTTATCTATCTCCTAGGAATATAATGTGACACCTTCGCCTTCATGCATTCGCTCTAGCTTAAACCTGTTGTTTCTTCAAGTATATTATCGCTGAAATCCTTTGCTGTGACAAGCCACTGTAAGAACATTATTTTATGCCCTCATGCGGATTACTGCAATATTTCGCCATCTGGCATTTACGCCTCCCCTCTCTCACTCCTACAACCTGTTTTGCAATCTCTACTTGGTGCTCGCTTCTCCCCAGGAACATGTACTGCAAACAGCGCACCGGCATCTCAATGCCTTATTACCGACCTGCAGGATGCACAGGTTAAAGCAGTCATGTTGTCACGTCCGATGCTGATTTTTGCTTCCAGGGTTTCGGCACCCCCATTGTGCAGTCAGGACATCTCCTCACGACATAAGCCAAGTTATTACTTGTTAGTTGGCAATCATAAATGTCATTCAGAGTTCATGTGTATCATCGTACACCCAAAAAAAATTACTAAATGTAGGTCAAAGACTTAAAGGGAATCTCATAAAATGCTATTTACCAATGGATATAGGGTTAAATAGCATTACAAAGCTTCCTGAAAGTGCAGCTACTGGGAGAAAATTAGCTTATTTCCTCCTGGGAGCCACTGGCTTTCAGTCCTGGGAGCAAGCACAGAGCAGCTACAGCACTGCTCAGTGGGGCAATTTGCAATTTCATCCGCCGAGGAAGCTGGTTTATTAAATTTGTTGGGGGAGAGCAGAATTGATATTTTATATAGACAGGACTAGACAAAATCTGCTTGAAAAAGAGGTTGTGTATGCATAGTTTCTGCTCCAAAATCTCCTTGAAATACTTCATGTGCAGATAACCTAAGGGCCACCATCAGGGCATTACTGCCATTACTGGTGTATGGGGCCTGGTGAGCAGAAGCAAAGGGAGTGGGCCTAGACTGAGTGAGACACACTGTGCAGCCTGTGCTGAGGCAACACAGCCAAGCCTGTCATGATCTCTGCAAGCAGAGATCATAGCAAGCCTATAGAGGGACAAGCTCTCGGAAGATGGAACTATACTGACCATGAACTAAGCCTGCCGCGCAACTAGAAATAGCCAGGTAGCATTTCCTATTTATCGCTAGATGCCCAGCTCTGGCCTAAGACCTAAATAGCTAGCAGAGGGAAATATAAGACCTGGCTCACCTCTAGAGAAATATTCCAAAGAAGACCGTAGCCCCCCACATATAATGACGGTGAGTTCAGATGAAACAACAAACGCAGCAGGAAAATAGTCTTAGCAAATTTGAGGTCCGCTTACTAGATAGCAGAAGACAGATAGTATACTTTCATGGTCAGCAGAAAAACACTAACAAAAGACCATCCAGAGATTACCTTAAACTCTGGCATTAACTCATAACGCCAGAGTAGCAATCCCTGATCGACGAGAGCTTTCCAGACACAGTAACAAAACTTCAGCTGTGAACTGGAACAAATAGGCAAAACAAAACATGGACAAAAGTCCAACTTATCTAGTAGTAGTCTAGAAGCAGGAACAAGCACTGAGAGGCATCAGATAACATTGTTGACCGGCAAGAAACCACCAGAGAAATGAGCTTAAATAGCGACACCCACTACTGATGGAACCAGGTGAAACAGGAAAGAGGATGACAAGTCCAATTCCACAAGCGGCCACCGGGGGAGCCCAGAATCCAAATTCACAACAGTACCCCCCCCTCAAGGAGGGGGCACCGAACCCTCACCAGGTCCACCAGGGCGACCAGGACGAGCCCTATGGAAGGCACGAACAAGATCAGAAGCATGAACATCAGATGCATTGACCCAAGAATTATCCTCCTGGCCGTAACCCTTCCAGTTGACCAGATACTGGAGTCTCCGTCTGGAAACACGAGAGTCCAAAATTTTCTCCACAACGTACTCCAACTCACCCTCAACCAACACCGGAGCAGGAGGCTCAACTGAAGGTACCACAGGTACCTCATACCTGCGCAATAACGACCGATGAAAAACGTTATGAATGGAAAAGGACGCAGGGAGGTCCAAACGGAAAGAAACAGGATTAAGAATCTCCAATATTCTATAAGGGCCGATGAACCGAGGTTTAAACTTAGGAGAAGAGACCCTCATAGGGACAAAACGAGAAGACAACCACACCAAATCTCCAACACAAAGCCGAGAACCAACACGACGATGACGGTTGGCAAAACGCTGAGTCTTCTCCTGGGACAACTTCAAATTGTCCATAACCTGCCCCCAGATGTGATGCAATCTCTCCACCACCGCATCCACTCCAGGACAATCCGAGGATTCCACCTGACCGGAGGAAAATCGAGGGTGAAACCCCGAATTACAGAAAAACGGGGACACCAAGGTGGAAGAGCTGGCCCGATTATTGAGGGCGAACTCTGCCAATGGCAAAAAAGCAACCCAATCATCCTGGTCAGCAGAGACAAAACACCTCAGATATGTCTCCAGGGTCTGATTAGTCCGCTCGGTCTGGCCATTAGTCTGAGGGTGAAAAGCAGATGAAAAAGACAAATCTATGCCCATCCTAGCACAGAATGCCCGCCAAAATCTAGACACAAATTGGGTACCTCTGTCAGAAACAATATTCTCAGGAATACCGTGCAATCGGACAACATTCTGAAAAAACAGAGGAACCAACTCAGAAGAAGAAGGCAACTTGGGCAGAGGAACCAAATGGACCATCTTAGAGAAACGGTCACAGACCACCCAGACGACAGACATCTTCTGGGAAACAGGCAGATCTGAAATAAAATCCATCGAGATGTGTGTCCAAGGCCTCTTAGGGACAGGCAAGGGCAACAGCAGTCCGCTAGCCCGAGAACTACAAGACTTGGCCCGAGCACAAACGTCACATGACTGCACAAAGACTCGCACATCTCGTGACAGGGAAGGCCACCAGAAGGATCTTGCCACCAAATCCCTGGTACCAAAAATTCCGGGATGACCTGCCAATGCAGAAGAATGTACCTCAGAGATGACTCTGCTGGTCCAATCATCCGGAACAAACAGTCTATCAGGCGGACAACGATCCGGTCTATCCGCCTGAAACTCTTGCAAGGACCGCCGCAGATCAGGAGAAACGGCCGACAAAATTACTCCCTCCCTAAGGATACCTGTGGGTTCAGAATTACCAGGAGAGTCCGGGTCAAAACTCCTAGAAAGGGCATCTGCCTTAACATTCTTAGAACCCGGTAGGTATGACACCACAAAATTAAAGCGAGAAAAAAATAAAGACCAGCGCGCCTGTCTAGGATTCAGGCGTCTGGCAGTCTCAAGATAAATCAAATTTTTGTGGTCAGTCAATACCACCACCTGATGCCTAGCCCCCTCGAGCCAATGGCGCCACTCCTCAAACGCCCACTTCATGGCCAAAAGCTCCCGATTCCCAACATCATAATTCCGCTCTGCGGGCGAAAATTTGCGAGAAAAGAAGGCACAAGGCCTAATGACGGAGCAGTCGGAACCTTTCTGCGACAACACTGCCCCAGCTCCGATCTCCGAAGCGTCAACCTCAACCTGAAAAGGCAGATTCACATCAGGCTGACGCAACACAGGGGCAGAGGCAAAACGGCGCTTAAGCTCCTGAAAGGCCTCTACAGCATGAGGGGACCAATTAGCAACATCAGCGCCCTGTCTAGTCAAATCAGTCAGTGGTTTAACGACATCCGAAAAACCAGCAATAAATCGGCGGTAAAAGTTGGCAAAGCCCAAAAATCTCTGAAGACCCTTAAGAGAGGAGGGCTGAGTCCAGTCACAAATAGCTTGCACCTTGACGGGATCCATCTCAATGGAAGAGGGAGAAAAAATATACCCCAAAAAGGAAATTCTCTGGACCCCAAAAAGGCACTTAGACCCCTTCACACATAAAGAATTAGACCGCAGAACCTGAAAAACTCTCCTGACCTGCTGGACATGAGAGTCCCAGTCATCAGAAAAAATCAGAATATCATCCAGATATATTATCATAAATTTATCCAGAAAATCGCGGAAAATATCATGCATAAAAGACTGGAAAACTGAAGGGGCATTAGAAAGACCAAAAGGCATGACCAAATACTCAAAGTGGCCCTCGGGCGTATTAAATGCGGTCTTCCACTCATCCCCCTGCCTGATCCGCACCAAATTATACGCCCCACGAAGATCAATTTTAGAGAACCACTTAGCACCCTCTATACGAGCAAACAAATCAGTAAGCAATGGCAATGGGTATTGATACTTAACAGTGATCTTATTCAGAAGCCGATAATCAATACATGGTCTCAAAGAGCCGTCTTTTTTTGAGACAAAGAAAAACCCAGCTCCCAAGGGAGAAGAAGATGGACGAATATGTCCCTTTTCCAAAGACTCCTTTATATATTCCCGCATAGCAGCATGTTCCGGCACAGACAGATTAAACAAACGACCCTTTGGATATTTACAACCCGGTATCAAATCTATGGCACAATCGCACTCACGGTGCGGAGGTAACGACCCAAGCTTGGGTTCGTCAAAGACGTCCTGATAATCAGAGAGGAACTCAGGGACTTCAGAGGGAATGGACGACGAAATAGAAACCAAAGGTAAGTCCCCATGAATACCCTTACATCCCCAGCTCAACACAGACATTGCTCTCCAGTCCAAGACTGGGTTGTGAGACTGCAACCATGGCAATCCCAGTACCAAATCGTCATGTAAATTATACAGCACCAGGAAACGAATAATCTCCTGGTGATCCGGATTGATACGCATGGTTACTTGTGTCCAGTATTGTGGTTTATTATTAGCCAATGGGGTGGAGTCAATCCCCTTCAGAGGAATAAGAGTCTCCAAAGGCTCTAAATCAAAACCACAACGATTGGCAAAGGACCAATCCATAAGACTCAGAGCGGCGCCAGAGTCAACATAGGCGTCCGTGGCAATGGATGACAAAGAGCAAATCAGGGTTACAGACAAAATAAACTTAGACTGAATGGTGCCAATGGAAACAGACTTATCAAGCTTCTTTGTACGCCTAGAGCATGCTGATATAACATGAGTAGAATCCCCACAATAGAAACACAATCCATTCTTCCGTCTAAAATTCTGTCGCTCGCTCCTGGACAGAATTCTATCACACTGCATACTTTCTGGCGTCTTTTCCATAGACACCGCCAGATGGTGCACCGGTTTGCGCTCCCGCAGACGCCTATCAATCTGAATAGCCATTGTCATGGACTCATTCAGACCTGCAGGCACAGGGAACCCCACCATAACATCCTTAACGGCATCAGAGAGACCTTCTCTGAAAGTTGCCGCCAAGGCGCACTCATTCCACTGAGTAAGCACAGACCATTTACGGAATTTTTGGCAGAAAACTTCAGCTTCGTCTTGCCCCTGAGATAGTGCCATCAAAGTTTTTTCTGCCTGAAGTTCCAAATGAGGTTCCTCATAAAGCAAGCCCAAGGCCAGAAAAAACGCATCCACATCGCGTAACGCAGGATCCCCTGCTGGCAATGAGAAGGCCCAATCTTGAGGGTCACCCCTGAGCAAGGAAATCACAATCCTAACCTGCTGAGCAGGGTCTCCAGCTGAACGAGACTTCAGGGACAAATAAAGCTTACAATTATTTCGGAAATTCTGGAAGCTAGCTCTATTCCCTGTGAAGAACTCCGGCAAAGGAATTCTCGGCTCAGATACCGGAGCATGTACCACAAAATCTTGTAAATTTTGTACTTTCGTGATGAGATTATTCAAACCCGCAGTTACACTCTGGAGATCCATTATTGTCAGGTGCACACAGAGCCATACAGAGATTAGGAGGAGAGAGAGAAAAAAGACTGCAGCAAGGCAGACTGGAGGAAAAAAAAAAAAAAAAAAAAAAAAAATTCCAGCAGACTTCTTATAACTCTCCTTTCTCAACCTGGGTCTTTAACACTTTATAGGCCGGTCAAACTGTCATGATCTCTGCAAGCAGAGATCATAGCAAGCCTATAGAGGGACAAGCTCTCGGAAGATGGAACTATACTGACCATGAACTAAGCCTGCCGCGCAACTAGAAATAGCCAGGTAGCATTTCCTATTTATCGCTAGATGCCCAGCTCTGGCCTAAGACCTAAATAGCTAGCAGAGGGAAATATAAGACCTGGCTCACCTCTAGAGAAATATTCCAAAGAAGACCGTAGCCCCCCACATATAATGACGGTGAGTTCAGATGAAACAACAAACGCAGCAGGAAAATAGTCTTAGCAAATTTGAGGTCCGCTTACTAGATAGCAGAAGACAGATAGTATACTTTCATGGTCAGCAGAAAAACACTAACAAAAGACCATCCAGAGATTACCTTAAACTCTGGCATTAACTCATAACGCCAGAGTAGCAATCCCTGATCGACGAGAGCTTTCCAGACACAGTAACAAAACTTCAGCTGTGAACTGGAACAAATAGGCAAAACAAAACATGGACAAAAGTCCAACTTATCTAGTAGTAGTCTAGAAGCAGGAACAAGCACTGAGAGGCATCAGATAACATTGTTGACCGGCAAGAAACCACCAGAGAAATGAGCTTAAATAGCGACACCCACTACTGATGGAACCAGGTGAAACAGGAAAGAGGATGACAAGTCCAATTCCACAAGCGGCCACCGGGGGAGCCCAGAATCCAAATTCACAACACAAGCCACTGTATAAACAGCCTGGCAGACTGCATGGCATGCTGGGGCTAATTACTTTAATTTGCTTTATTAAGCCCTGGGGCACCAATCGCTCACTGCCGCAGCTACTTACATTGTATGGCTGCAGCAAAAGAGACCTCCAGCATCTGATATCAGTGACATCAGACATGGCGGGACCACCCTCTGCTATTTAGCTATCATTGAGCTCCAGGCCTTTGCAGGACATTATATGCAAGAGTTAAGGGCCCAAAATCGATTAGGTGCGTGCACGCCTGCCCACCCACTCACCCGTAAACTCGACCTTCCGAACTCCCATTCCCCCAACCAGTTCCCTATTCACCCACCCATTGGCACACACACCCACTACTCTTCTTGTACTCCCCCTGCTTGTGCAGTGTGAAATTGGAGACCATCTCTGTCTACTGCCTGTCTACCAACTACTAAGTAATACTACGTTCAACCCTACTGACTGCTGTCTGCCTGCCTGCAATAAGACACAGTTGCCTGTCTAAAAGGGACTATAGAAGGGAATATTCTAGTAACCTAATACTTATCCGCTACCCTATACACAACATATGGGATAATTTTTAGAGCCAGTTCACATGGGTCGAGAGGTAGAGGCGGAGCTGCAGTGGAGTCTTAAGGGGGAATGATCATTTTTCCAGTATGGGACCTTGAAATTCTTGGTGGCAGCCCTGGGGTCACACAACCAAATTCGACACATCCGAGAAAAATGGTCCAATTATTCTGATCAGACTCTGATCAGAGGTTTATCAGAGTGGCATTAGTTTTTCTCGGAGATAGAGAGAATAAAAAGTTTCTCCATTTTCTCCATTCTGCCAGTTTTGTGGTCGGACGACAAACGAGAGCTGCCCGATTTCTTTTCAGGCCCGTAGACGTGCATTGCCGACTTTGATCCAACTCTCAGATCAAAATTGGACATATCTCTGATTTTTTCCACAGACCACTTGGTCCGAGGAAAAAAATCAGACAGGTGCACAGCACAATAGAATATTATAAGAAAACCACGGACAGCAATTGAGAAAATGGGCCATTTGTACGAGCCCTAAGGATGTGCAAACAACATCTTTTTCAGGTTGGCGAGAGCGCTGAGTTTTTCAAGAGAAAAATGAATCAGGAAGACAGAGCTTTTCTTGTTTCCTGAAGTGTCATTTTTAGTGGCATTGATTTGCGGCAGTACCAATGTTTTTGACTGATTTTTTTTACAGTTATTGTGGTGTCTTTTTACTGGTGTTTTCCAGTCGTTTTTTTTTTTACTCCATTCAACAATGAAGAAACTGCTAGCGTTTTTTCCAAGCAAAACCTCTGACAAAAGGCTCAAAAAGACACCCAGGTGTCTTCCGAGCATCTTTTCAACCTTTCCATTGACTTTTTATTATAAAGTACAATGCGTCTTCAGAGTGAAAAATGGAGAAAGGTCTACTCACTTCTTTGGAAACCGAATGCCATTAAGGACTCTCAAAAGATGGAACATATGAACAGCAAGTTACTTTTTCTTTTGGGTGTTTAGCTGGAGCTTTTTCAGGTGGTTTCTGGAGCGAAATGTTTTGTGCACCTTCACATCCTAAAGTGTACAGATGGAGGTCCTTGGGCACAGATTGAGGTGCCTGATGAAGCATCTTACGTATGTTGCATGTCAAACGGTATGTAAATTAAAGGATCCTTAAAACGTCTTTATCCTAGTGAAACTCTTCTTTCCAGTGACATAGCACCTGCAGTTTTTCCTATATAAGAAGACACCAGTATTGTAAATGGCACATGATGGATGTAAACTTCAATCCAGACCAAATTTTGTTCAGACCGAAACAAATCTGCCAGCCGATTTAGCGAATCTGCGCGAAGCAAATTTTTTGAGAACCATTCACCGCTATCTAAAAAACACTTTGGGGTAGACTTATTAATTATGCTATATTTCCAGCAAAAAGTTGATTTTTTTCCATTTTAAGCAGCTCTTGAACCTTTTCTAAAACCGTACAGGGTTTATTAAGAATTGGCAAGGCCACCGGAGGTCCAAATAAATTTACGCCCGAATTTAGAGAAATCTATAGCAGCTTGTGTCATGTAAGGCCGGGGTCACACTTGCGAGTGTTATGCGAGAAACTCATGCGAGTCTTTCGCATCAATACCCGGCTCTGCCACCGGCACTCGGAACCGAAGTGTGCAGCTGCATAGAAATACATGCAGCCACACACTCTGGTCCTGAGTGCTGGCGGCAGTGCCGGGTATTGATGAGCGAGTTTCTCGCATCACACTCACAAGTGTGACCCCTGCCTAATTCCGTTTGTGGAGCCTGGACAGCCCAAGATGCAGCAAATTTGCACCTCTTATTTAATATGACAGTTATTACTCTAACGGGCATCAGTTTACGACTGGCGTAAGAAACTCTGCCTTCATGTTTTGAAGTCGATGCTTTTGTAAATGTATTTTTATTATGTTTATTTTATATTCAGCATTTAATAAACCTGTTCTATATATTTTATATATATTTTAAATGCCTTAGTATACTGTATCTGTTCTTTCCTCCTTTTATACTCTTATTATGTTTATTGCCTAAAGATGTTTTACTTTTCTTCAATTTTTATGATTTTTTTTCTTGTTTCGGAGCAGTTGTTTCGGTCGATAATAAATTGCACACAATGGGGGGTTAAACTAGGGGATGTGTGCGAGGGTAGTGCATCTTGCTCGTTCGCCCAAGTGCTGCTGTTCACACGACCTTATTTTTTACATCTGGATTTCGAACTCGCAGCACGTTCTACGATTTTCAATATTGGTGCCTCATTTCTCCCCAGAGGAGTCAATGGAATCTGAGAATAGAAATACTTATCCTCTTATTTTAATCTATACTTGTAGCTGAGCGATGGGAGAAAACACAGCAGAGAAGAAAACACAAAGAATATTGACATAACACGAACCCTCAAAATGGATTCAATCCAGACATAAATAAGGAGGTAAATACACACAAAGCGATCCATACTCCATGACTGTATCGATCTTTAGATTTCAACAATATTCCAGACTTTTGCCTGTTTTATTTAAAGCAAATACAATTAAAACATTATGCAACTTTTATTAGTTAGCTGCATTTATATAAACATATCTTCACTTTAACCAACTTTCTAATATACTTTATTCATCACCTTGCGATTTTCCGTTTTTCACTTTTGTTTTTTCCTTCCTTTTTTCCCACAGCCTTAACTTTTTATTTTTCTGTCAATATGGCCATGTGAGGGCTTGTTTTTTGCAGGACGAGTTGAACTTTTGAACAACACCATTGATTTTACCATATCATGTACTGGAAAACGGGAAAAAATTTCCAAGTGCAGTGAAATTGCAAAAAAAGTGCAATTCCACAATTGTTTTTTTGTTTTTTTTTATTTACCATGTTCATTAAATGCTAAAACTGACCTGCCATTATGATTCTCCAGGTCAGTATGAGTTCGCAGATACCAAACATGTCTAGGTACTTTTATATTTAATTGGTGAAAAAAAAAATCCAAAGTTTAGAAGAAAAAAAAATGTCACCATTTTTCACAGGCCTGTAGCGACTTTATTTTTCATGATCTGGGGTTGGGTGAGGACTTATTTTTTGCACCCTGAGCTGATGTTTTTACTGATATTATTTCGGAGTAGATACGATGGTTTGATCACCTTTTATTGCATTTTATTGCAATATCGCAGCGTTCAAAAAAATGTTATTCTGGTGCTTTGATTTTTTTCATTATGTTGTTTACAGATATCAGTCCCCTTAGGACACTTGAAGCTGTGATCATCTGATTGCCTGTGCTAGACATAGCAGGACTTAGCATAAATCATGATCTCCTATGAACGCCAGTCATGGGACAATGTAAATAGGAGATTTACAAAACAGGCACAAGGATCTTCTGCACACCCCCAGCTGTCATGATAATAACCCATCGGCACCCCGCGATCACGTGACAGGGGCGCCGATGAGCGTGTCTTATGACACACTTCCGCTTGGCGTGTGTTAAATGCCGCTATCATGGATTGACAGAGTCTCTTAACTTGTTAACAGCCTCGGGTGGATCGTGAATCCACCAATAGCTGTTAGATGGTCATGATGACTAATCAGATCAGCTGCCTTATGCAGGGAAAGATGCAGACTGAACACCGGAGCCCTTATCAAATGCAGGTGAGAGGAAGCGCCAGAGCCGTAGTCGTAGCTGGGCATATCAGATCTTGCACGTTCCCTTCACATAAAATGACCATCCTTTAGTCAGGGTACTTGCTTCTCTGTTCTCCACCTCTTCAGGTTCTCCTCCAGGTTGCTGAGAGCCTTCTCCATGCGTTTGCACACAGAGACACAGTCCACTTGTAGCTTAAAACATATAACTTTACTTGTTTCTCGTCGCAGCACATCCTTATTTGATACAACAACAGCATAGGGTTCCATACAGTCTACACTTTCCCTGCACCTCTTCCCACAGTCTTCAGTACATGCCCCGGCCCTACCGTCTCTTGTGATAACACAGCATCCTCCCTGTTCAGATTCACTATGCTTAGGGTTCCCTCGTCCGTTATGCACCGTATGTGAGGGCATCTGCCCATGCAGTGAGCTGCCACATTATAGAGCCACCTGCGTCCCCATACTGTTGTGACCTCTTCTGTATTCTCTTTTCCACCACTTCTATCACACTGCTGCTCAAGCTGTACTTCTGGCCCACTGGGCCCAGGATGGCTGGGCTTCTCTCTTTTAACATTACAGAGCTACTGGGTAGCACGGGCTTTAAGGCCCACCCAAGCTGCTCAGGCTCCCTAGCCCCTCTGCCTCTAACCAGGAAACTGTTCCTGCAACTCCTCCTCTAATTAACTATTTATTATGTACCCATCTTGTGGCCCAGCAAAGGTACTACATTGTCCCTTTACACCTACAGTACAGACCAAAAGTTTGGACACATCTTCTCATTTAAAGATTTTTCTGTATTTTCATGACTATGAAAATTGTACATTCACACTGAAGGCATCAAAACTATGAATTAACACATGTGGAATTATATACTTAACAAAAAAGTGTGAAACAACTGAAATTATGTCTTATATTCTAGGTTCTTCAAAGTAGCCACCTTTTGCTTTGATGACTGCTTTGCACACTCTTGGCATTCTCTTGATGAGCTTTAAGAGGTAGTCACCGGGAATGATCTTCCAACAATCTTGAAGGAGTTCCCAGAGATGCTTAGCACTTGTTGGCCCTTTTGCCTTCACTCTGCGGTCCAGCTCACCCCAAACCATCTCGATTGGGTTCAGGTCTGGTGACTGTGGAGGCCAGGTCATCTGACGTAGCATTCCATCACTCTCCTTCTTGGTCAAATAGCCCTTACACAGCCTGGACGTGTGTTTGGGGTCATTGTCCTGTTGAAAAATAAATGATGGTCCAACTAAACGCAAACCGGATGGAATAGCATGCCGCTGCAAAATGCTGTGGTAGCCATGCTGGTTCAGTAAGCCTTCAATTTTGAATAAATCCCCAACAGTGTCACCAGCAAAGCACCCCCACACCATCACACCTCCTCCTCCATGCTTCACGGTGGGAACCAGGCATGTAGAGTCTATCTGTTCACCTTTTCTGCGACAAGGTGGTTGGAACCAAAGATCTCAAATTTGGACTCATCAGTCCAAAGCACAGATTCCTTGTGTTCTTTAGCCTAAACAAGTCTCTTCTGCTTGTTTCCTGTCCTTAGCAGTGGTTTCCTAGCAGCTATTTTACCATGAAGGCCTGCTGCACAAAGTCTCCTCCTAATAGTTGTTGTAGAGATGTGTCTGCTGCTAGAACTCTGTGTGGCATTGACCTGGTCTCTAATCTGAGCTGCTGTTAACCTGCGATTTCTGAGGCTGGTGACTCAGAAAAACTTATCCTCAGAAGCAGAGGTGACTCTTGGTCTTCCTTTCCTGGGGCGGTCCTCATGTGAACCAGTTTCTTTGTAGCGCTTAATGGTTTTTGCCACTGCACTTGGGGACACTTTCAAAGTTTTCCCAATTTTTCGGACTGACTGACGTTCATTTCTTAAAGTAATGATGGCCACTCGTTTTTCTTTACTTAGCTGCTTTCTGCTTTTTTCTTGCCACAACACAAATTCTAACAGTCTATTCAGTAGGACTATCAGTTGTGTGTCCACCAGACTTCTGCACAACACTACTGATGGTCCCAACACCATTTATAAGGGAAGAAATCCCACTTATTAAACCTGACATGGCACACCTGTGATGTGAAAACCATTCCCGGTGACTACCTCTTGAAGCTCATCAAGAGAATGCCAAGAGTGTGCAAAGCAGTCATCAAAGCAAAAGGTGGCTACTTTGAATAACCTAGAACATAAGACATAATTTCAGTTGTTTCACACTTTTTTGTTATGTATATAATTCCACATGTGTTAATTCATAGTTTTGATGCCTTCAGTGTGAATGTACAATTTTCATAGTCATGAAAATACAGAAAAATCTTTAAATGAGAAGGTGTGTCCAAACTTTTGGTCTGTACTGTATGTAGAAACTATACATAATAATAATAATAATAATAATAAACATTCTTATAGAAGCATACGGTTAAAAGACACTATATACATAGCAGAATGAGATTACAATACAATTATATAGTGCAGTAACCGGGACGTACTTAAAGGGATAGGGGTGTGTGCCAGTCTTTGTGACCCCTTACACATGGACACGACCTTCGATTTATCCATACGTTAAAGGTCATGAAATGTTTAGAGGACCTCTGTGAAAGCAATTCTGCTCTCGTTCCAGTGAAGAGAAAGTGTCCCAGCCAAGGACGACATCTGCATGCAGTATGTAATGGTTTCCTCCCACATTGCAAAAAACATAAGGCCTCCATATATATTAGTCTAATGTCAAGAGGTACGGCTGATGGTCTCCTATGTATGAGGACACCATCCGACTAATGGTTGAGAGAGATGTAGATTTTAGACCGCCGATCGCATTGTTCTCCTTGAGATAAGCCATTGACCAACGTGTCAGTCGGTGGCTTTCTCATAGAGAACACAGGAGCACTTGGCCGAACAGTCGGCTGAGATGGCTACCGTACGAATAATCGGCTGAAGCATTGTTTGGCCGACAGCCATCTTATGTGTATGTCCAGCCTTGGGCTAAATTCACACGTCTGTGAGTGTTACCATCTGAGAGTAATGGATTGATTTTATTTTCTCAGGTGTCATCCTAGTTGCATTCACTTTTCTTATCCTTTTTTTTTTCTCGCCCATTCTCTTGCACGGAAGCAGTAGACTGTGAACCATTTTTTATCCGATGCCTTTGACGTTCTGTCCATTTTTCTTGGACTGCTAAGATAGGAGAAGCTGAAAATTTTTTTTTTTTTTTTTTTTCATCCGAAAAAAACAAAAGAAACCCCTGAACCAAACACTAATTACACACCGCTGAAACTGGGATAAAAAACATTGATGAAATTTGGTCCTTTCTTTTCCAATACATGAAAAAGAACAGATGTCCGAATGAGGCCTTACAGAGAGCCACGCAAAGTAAACAATATATATTTTTATTTTTTTTTTAAACCCAGTAAAATAAATTTGATTTCTATAATTTACACACTGCTCAGATTAATAAGAATAGTGGAGTGGGGCATCAACCAAGAAAAATCTGTGCACGCGCCTGACTTCAATTAGCTAATTCACATTGGATTTACTACTGCAAGCAATCATTTGATAGAGTTTGCCTAAATGAAATATACAAACATTCTGAGATTCATGGCTCGCTTTGCACCCACTCCCCAGATCATAATTTTCTATTTTGGATGAATTTTTCTCACTTAGCATTGATTTGGATTTAGAGTCACATAAGGTAAATGTTTTACACATCACGCAGAGTTTTCAAATGTTTTATTTGGACAGTAAATGTATTTATATTTATTTTAATTCTGCAGTATTGTCTTAACAGTAGTGCAAAAATTAAAAAGGTTCTCGGTTTTCAGAAAAGGATTCTTTATGAGTTCCCTTAGTAGTAAAAAAACAAACAAACAAGAAAATGTTCAATGTTATAGTCTCAGAAATTGACATCAGGACCTGCTATGACGTACATAGGAGAAAGGAGACCCCACATTATTGTATTATATTGTATTATCAATTTTGCCCCCCGGGACAGAAGAGCATATTTACCAACAGTAAGAAAGCGAAATCCAGGTTAATTAAGCTCCACCCAAGGAAAACAACCTAGGATCACCCATTTCAGGACCTGACTTGACTAAGGGTACCGTCTCACAGTGGCACTTGACTGCCGGCCGTAAAGTGAAAGCAGAGCACAGCGGTGACGTAACCGCTGTGCTCTGCTTTCACTTTACGGCCGGCAGTCAGTCAGTGTGGGAAGCTGACGGCAAGGGACCTGACGGACACCGGAATGTGAGTATGTACTGTTTTGTTTTTTTTATACATTTACGATGGTAACCAGGGTAAACATCGGGTTACTAAGCGCGGCCCTGCGCTTAGTAACCCGATGTTTACCCTGGTTACCTGGGGACCTCGGCATCGTTGGTCGCTGGAGAGCTGTCTGTGTGACAGCTCCCCAGCGACCACACAACGACTTACCAACGATCACGGCCAGGTCGTATCGCTGGTCGTGATCGTTGGTAAATCGTTAGCCTCACACTCGCTTACTAAAAATAAATTTCCTCTGAAGACAGGAGAACTGCACAAGTACTGTAAAGGGAAAAGGACCAATTCATGTTTTGCCCCCAATCTGTATGAGCTCTGTGGCAGACACATGGTCTGTCTTTTTAGCACATATGAGCTTGATCACTCAAGATGCAGCAATTACAACAGAAGTCAATAGGAGCTATGGGCAAATCAACAATGAAGTCACTGGACAAGGTCTTCAAATCGAGGAACATTTCACTGGCTATGAAGACACAGATAGTGCATAGTCCGCTCTTTTCTGTGGTGACATACGGATGCTAAAACTGGATGATAAAGACACAAGAGAAAAGTTGAAGCGACACCTTCAAAATGTGGTGCTGGAGAAGGATGTTATCCATACCATGGATGGCTAGAAGACCAAACAATCAATTTTGGAACAAATGAAGCTTGACATGTCATTGGAAGCAAAGATCACGAAGCTACGACTTGCCTACTGTGGACACATCATATTAAGAGAACAATCACTGTAGAAGGACATCATGGTGGGAAGAATAGAAGGAACAAGGCGAAGAGGGAGACTATCAACATAACAGTGGAGAAGACCCTGGTGGACCTATCTAGGCTTGCACAAGATCGATCTTCCTTCAAATCATTCATCCATCAAGTCGCCATTCCTTGAGTTTGAGCCAAAGGCTGCTTAAAAGGAAAATTAGCTTGTGTGTAGCAGAAATGCTCACTTGCTATGAGCACCGACCACAGGGTGATGCTCATAGCAATCTGGCAATGACAACCACAGAGGTCAGCTGCAGACCTCTCGTTGTCATCCTGACCCATTGGTGATCTGCGATCATGTGACGGGGTCACCGATGGGCAGAGCCAGTGATGCGCTTCCTGTAAGCGCGAGTTAAATGCCGCTGTCAGATAATTACAGCGGCATTTAACTAGTTAACAGCCGTAGGTGGATCGCGATTCCACCCGCCGCTGTTGCTTGCACATGTCAGCTGTATAGATCAGCTGTCATGTGCCCGGAAATTTGCAGGCTCTGGCACTGAGCCCGCACCCAATAGGGGGAGTCCGACATGTGCATATTATTACGGCATATGTCGGAATGGGGTTAAAAACCGTTTTACATTTTTTCATGAGATAAGAAACAGAGGAACACACAAAAATTTAGCATTGGCTCATAGCAGGCAGTATGCCATGAATCTCTAATATTGATTAGCAACACAGCGGAGTACTAGAGCCCTCAGTGGTCTTAGTGGTCAGTTACCCATTCCACCAATGCTGAAAGTTACTGCTATGTTGTAAAGTTGACTTGTGTTTTCTCGTATGTAGGAGATCAGGAGAAACACTGCATTTCAAAGGTCTGCAATTGATAAGCCATTAAGTATTAGATCATCGTCTATATTTTTGGGTGGAGTTGAACCCTTCAGTAATAAACACTCAGAAGACCTTAGCTATAAAAAACAAAAATCACTGTGGCTGGATATTTAGATTTCAGTTCTGCAATGATTTTTACAAATATGTTACTACTTGGATGCATCCAATATTTCTTAAAGCAGTAAAAAGTGCATTAGCAAATCACTATAAATTCAAATAGACATTTTTTTTCAAGAATAATGCTCTCTTTCTGCATAGAAAAGGGGAAAAATATGGATTGGAAAACAAATTATTATAAAACACTTAATACTATATTATGTGCACGATTCTAATGCTGTTTATGTAGGAGAAGTAGTGAAGGCTGGAGAGACTCCAGTACGTTTTACTATGTATATTTTCTGTAGATTTCACCCTGAAAACACAGTCACATAAAGAAGATGAATATCATCAACCTGCCAGTATAGGCCATTCCATATTATCAAAGATTTTTTGCAGTTACTTGTATAGTCTATAAATTAAAAGCAAAAACCACTGTAAGAGGAGTTCAAATTCCCCCAAAATTCAAGAATAAGCACAGCAAAAAAACAATGTCTGACATACAAAATGTAAACTACTGTATATGGGTTTACAGGGTTTTGATGTGGTGGCCTCTTAATTTTTGCCAGAGCTGTACATTTCAGTAGGACAACGTTTCGGATTTTAAAATAATTTTTCAAGCTGGTGTTATAAAATATTCTAATTTACTGAGATAATGACTTTTGGGTTTTCATCGGCTGTAAGCCATAATCATCAACATTAACAGAAATAAACACATGAAATAGATCACTCTCTTTGTAATGAATCTATATAATATATGAGTTTCACTTTTTGTATTGAAGAACTGAAATAAATTAACTTTTTGATGATTTTATAGTTTATTAAGAAGCACTTGTAAAAGTTACCAGAAAAGTTACTCTATACTCCAAACCAAAATAATATTGCCTCGAATCCTAACTTTCAGGGAACAAGTGCCATGCAGTGCAAAATCTGACGGTTGTATGTAGTGACTATGACCGTTGGGTTAAGCCAGCATATGTGGTTCCTGCATGTGTCATTATCGAAAATTATTATTATGGGAATAAAATCAGGAGGAACAGAAGCCGATCCTGCTACTCAACCAGTGAGACAGATGGAGGTTATTTGATTTGGCTAAATACCTTTGAGATCAAATGTTAATCCAGTTGCTGAATTTTCTAGCCTACAGTCTGGAATGGGGGTTGTGATTCAGTTACTAAGCAATATGCAAATAAGTAATACATTTCAAAGCACAGAAATACATTTTTCATACAAGTTTTTATAAGAAAAAAAGGATTTTCACAGTTTAGACTAACTGCAGTCATAGGTCATAGCTGTTTGAAAGATCAGTTTGTACCTTAGAGATAGAAAAAAATGTTGTCCCCAATGGTCGGGATTGCAGGCTGCAGATTAAACATTTTTGATTGATACAAATGAATTAGATGGAACTCCCACTTTTGTTTTTGCAGATACAATTTAAAGACGTTTTCCTGAAGTATGACATTGATGGCCTATCCTTAGGATGCATCATCAATAGCTGATCGGTGGGAGTGCGACACCCTGTATCACCGGAAGTGTGCTGTGCAGCTCCACAGTTGAGAACTTCCAGCTGCCAGTGTGGGAACAACTAATCAGCAATTGTGGCATTTATCTTACCCCCACCAATCAGATATTAATGACTTATCCTAAGACCTAAATGTTAGGCATCGAGTTCCCGCCGCTGCACAGGGGGAATCTCAAGCTATGTCTTCTGCGGTCTCCCATTCTTTCTCAGCTGCAGAAGATCCTGCTCAGCAGAGACATAGGTGCCAACGTCTTGCTCCGGCTAATGCTGTGCGTTTGGTTGCTGATGCCTCCATGGGTCCAGCTATAGCAACCAGCATTAGTCAGTGGCGAGCAGATGCTTCTGGGACTAAGTCCTGCTTTTGGCCTTCTGAGCATGCCCGTGAGATGACCACTCATTGGTGGTCGGAGGTCACATGTCCAGGTCCTCAAGCAGCTCTGATTGGTCCATTAGTAAGGTCCTTGAAGACTGCACCTATAAATGGATCTCACAGCCGCAAGGCCGTGCGCTAATATACTCTGATATTGTGGTGTGTGTGCAAGCGTGTATGTCTCTGGTGCTAGCTCCTAATGATCCCCTACCCTCTTGTTGTGAATGTGTTTGGGAGTTTGGAGTAAAGACAGTGGCGAATACTATCATCGCTTGTGCGACGCCGTGTGCACACCTTGCACCAAATCCAATAGCTAGCGTTTGTTAGTGGCATTCGCCACTGCGACGCCGCACGCACTTGTTGCTCTAAATCTCTAGTTAGCGTCAGTTTAGGCATCGTCAGTGTGACACCGCACGCATAGAGGGTCTACACAGACTCCTACCCCCGTGTCCTAGGGGCTGAGTCTAGTGACTTCACTTGTGCCTAATCTGCTGTGCCCTGTGACAGCTAACAGTGTACGGTGCTCTTACATTAATTTATAGCAGCTCTGTGAGCCAACAGAGTTTACTGTAGTTCACACCGGGTGACGGTTAACGCATGTGTGCTTGGTGCTATATCGCCATATACTCTCCGCCATTATGGAGCAGCAGTTACCATCTCTGCATGGTGGACCCTGGGTTGCGAACGCACCTTATCTTTATATTTTATTCAGTGCATTCTGTCAAACCCTAACACCAGATGAGCCCCGTAAGGTGCTATCTCAGCTCTACAGTCTTCAACTAGGTCAATAAACAAGATACATTTTGCAGGTGGGTTTCCTTCCTTTAACCCCTTCGTGACATGCGCCGTACTAGTACTGCGCTGCCGGCAAGGCATTTGTGCCAGCCGCAGTACTAGTATGGCGCACCGATCACCGCGGTCTCGCGCTGAGAGCCGCGGTGATCGGGTGCGGGTGTCAGCTGTATATGACAGCTGACACCCTGCAGCAAAGCCCACGATCGGCACTAGCGCCGATCGCGGGCATTTAACCCCTCTGATGCCGCTGTCAGTAATGACAGCGGCATAGAGAGGGATCACGCAGGGACGGGGGCTCCCTGCGCTCTCCCACCGGAGCAACGCGATGAGATCGCGTTGCTCCGGTGATCCGGAAGGAGTCCCCGGATCCAAGATGGCCACGGGACTCCTTCCGGGTCATGAAATGACCTGGCTAGCCGGCACCTGCTGAGAGTTGCTGAGAGCAGGCGCCGGAAAGCCTCCTGAACTTGCCTGTCAGATAGCTGATCTGACAGAGTGCTATGCACAATGTCAGATCAACGATCTGATCTAATACAGTGATGTCCCACCCTGGGACAGTGGTAGAAAGTAAAAAAAAAAATAGAATGTATAAAAAAAAATAAAAAAAAATCCCCAAATAAAGAAAAAAAAAACATTTCCCAGTAAATCCATTTATTTATGTAAATTAAAAAAACAATAAAAGTACACATATTTGGTATCGCCGCTTCCGTAACGACCCACTCTATAAAACTATCCCACTAGTTAACCCCTTTAGTGAACACCGCAAAATAAAAAATAAAAAACAAGGCAAAAAACAACGCTTTATTATCATACAGGCGAACAAAAAATGGAATAACACGTGATCAAAAAGACGGATATACCGTATTTTTCGCTTTGTAAGACGCTCCGGATTATAAGACGCACCCCAAATTTTGAGGAGAAAAATAGGAAAAAACTTTTTTTAATAAATTGAGGGGGCTTCATATAATCCATGCGTCTTATTGCTTACCAGGGGTTGTGGCTGCGGTGGATCAGGGTCCCAGGGTCGTTGCTGGAGGCA
This sequence comes from Ranitomeya variabilis, assembly GCF_051348905.1. Classification (NCBI taxonomy): domain Eukaryota; kingdom Metazoa; phylum Chordata; class Amphibia; order Anura; family Dendrobatidae; genus Ranitomeya; species Ranitomeya variabilis. The sequence goes on from NC_135233.1 coordinate 204,813,690, forward strand.
GGAGTGGAGCATTGCTGCAGGCTGGGATGATGGGGTCTGCAGGGGGGCTTCGGTGCTGCATGGGGGCTGCTGTGCTGCAGGCTGGGATGAGGGGTGCTGCAGGGGGCTCTGGTGCTGCAGGGGGCTCTGGTGCTGCAGGGGGCTCTGGTGCTGCAGGGGGCTCTGGTGCTACAGGGGGCTGTGGTGCTGCAGGGCTGTCTCCAGGGCTGTCTCCGGTGCTGCGGGGGGCTCTGGCAACATTTTGTGAAAGACCAGAGCCCCCAGCAGTTCGTCCATGCGTTCCTGTATGACTGACTCCGGGAAAATGGCCGCCGGAATCTCGAGAGATGAGATCTCAGTGCTGAAATCTCATCTCCTGAGATTCCGGCGGCCATTTTCCAGGAGTTAGTCATACTAGAACGCATGGACGAACTGCCGGGGGGCTCTGGTCTTTCACAAAATGTCGCCAGAGCCCCCCGCAGCACCGGAGCCTCCAGCATCACCCGGGGCAGCAGCGGACAACCCCGGCAGTGGCGGCGGGTGACAGCGGCGGCGGGCGACAGCGGCGGCGGGCGGTAGCAGCGGCGGACACCCCCTCATCCCAGCCTGTAATGGTAAGCGGTATATCCGCTTTGTTAGACGCACCCACATTTCCCCCCCAAATTTGGGGGAAATAAAGTGCGTCTTACAAAGCGTAAAATACGGTAAATAACCATGGTACCGCTGAAAACATCATCTTGTCCCGCAAAAAAAAGCCACCATACAGCATCATCAGCAGAAAAATAAAAAAGTTATAGCTCTCAGAATAAAGCGATGCAAAAACAATTATTTTTTTATATAAAATAGTTTTTATTGTGTAAAAGCTCCAAAACATAAAAAAATTACATAAATGAGGTATCGCTATAATCGTACTGACCTGAAGAATAAATCTGCTTTATCAATTTTACCACACGTGGAATGGTATAAACGCCCCCCTAAAAGAATTTCAGGAATTGCTGGTTTTTGTTCATTCCGCCTCCCAAAAATCGGAATAAAAAGCGATCAAAAAATGTCATGTGCCCGAAAATGGTACCAATAAAAATGTCAACTCGTCCTGCAAAAAACAAGATCTCACATGACTCTGTGGGCCAAAATATGGATAAACTATAGCTCTCAAAATGTGGTGATGCAAAAACTATTTTTTGCAATAAAAAGCGTCTTTTAGTGTGTGATGGCTGCCAACCATAAAAATCCACCAAAAAAATGCTATAAAAGTAAATCAAACCCCCCTTTATCACCCCCTTAGTTAGGGAAAAATAATAAAATTTTAAAAAATGTATTTATTTCCATTTTCCCATTGGGGTTAGGGTTAGGGCTAGGGTTAGGACTAGGGTTAGGGCTAGGGTTAGGGTTGGGGTTGGGGTTAGGGCTAGGGTTAGGGCTGGAGTTAGGGTTGGGGTTAGGGTTTCAGTTAGAATTGGGGAGTTTCCACTGTTTAGGCACATCAGGGGCTCTCCAAACGCGACATGGCGTCCGATCTCAATTCCAGCCAATTCTGCTTTGAAAAGCTAAAACAGTGCTCCTTCCCTTCTGAGTTCTCCTGTGTGCCCAAACAGTGGTTCCCCCCATATATGGGGTATCAGCGTACTCAGGACAAATTGGACAACAACTTTTGTGGTCCAATTTCTCCTGTTACCCTTGGGAAAATAAAAACGTGGGGGCTAAAATATCATTTACGTGGAAAAAAAATATTTTTTATTTTCACGGCTCTGCGTTATAAACTGTAGTGAAACACTTGTTGGTTGAAAGTTCTCACAACACATCTAGATAAGTTCCTTGGGGGGTCTAGTTTCCAATATGGGGTCACTTGTGGGGGGTTTCTACTGTTTAGGTACATCAGGGGCGATGCAAATGCAACATGACACCTGCAGACCAATCCATCTAAGTCTGCATTTCAAACGGCGCTCCTTCCCTTCCGAGCTCTGCCGTGCGCCTAAACAGTGGTTCCCCCCATGCATGGGGTATCAGCGTACTCAGGACAAATTGGACAATAACGTTTGTGGTCCAATGTCTCCTGTTACCTTTGGGAAAAAAAAATTGCGGGCTAAAACATCATTTTGTGGAAAGAAAAAATGATTTTTTAATTTTCACAGCGCTACATTCTAAAATTTAGTGAAACAATTGGGGGTTAAAAGTGCTCACCACCCATCTAGATAAGTTCCTTAGGGGGTCTTCTTTCCAAAATGGGGTCACTTCTAGGGGGTTTCCACTGTTTAGGCACGTCAGGGGCTCTCCAAACGCGACATGGGTTCCGATCTCAATTCCAGCCAATTTTGCATTGAAAAGTCAAACGGCACTCCTTCCCTTCCAAGCTCTTCCATGTGCTCAAACACTGGTTTATTCCCATATATGAAGTATCAGCGTACTCAGGACAAATTGCACAACAACTTTTGGGGACCAATTTATCCTGATACCCTTGGGAAAATAAAAAATTTGGGGCAAAAAGATCATTTTTTGTGAAAATTAATATGAAATTTTTTTTACGGCTCTACATTATAAACTTCTGTGAAGCACTTGGAGGTTCAAAGTCCTCACCACACATCTAGATTAGTTCCTTAGAGGGTCTACTTTCCAAAATGGTGTCACTTGTGGGGGTTTCCACTGTTTAGGCACATCAGGGGCTCTCCAATCGCGACATGGGTTCCGATCTCAATTCCAGCAAATCTTGCATTGAAAAGTCAAAATGGCGCTCCTTCCCTTACGAGGTCTGTCATGAGCCCAATCAATGGTTTACCCCAACATGTGGGGTATCGGCGTACTCAGGACAAATTGTACAATGACTTTTTGGTCCAATTTCTCCTGTTACCCTTGGAAAAATAAAACAAATTGGATCTGAAGTAAAAATTTTGTGAAAAAAAAGTTAAATGTTCAATTTTTTTAAACATTCCAAAAATTCCTGTGAAGCACCTGAAAGGTTAATAAACTTTTTGAATGTGGTTTTGAGTACCTTGAGGGGTGCAGTTTTTAGAATGGTGTCAATTTTGGGCATTTTCTGTCATATAGACCCCTCAAAGTCACTTCAAGTGTGAGGTGGTCCGTAAAAAAAATGGTTTTGCAAATTTTGTTGCAAAAATGAGAAATCGCTGGTCAACTTTTAACCCTTATAACTCCCTAACAAAAAAAAATTATGTTTCCAAAATTGTGCTGATGTAAAGAAGACATGTGGGAAATGTTGTTTATTAACCATATTATGTGATATAACTCTCTAATTTAAGGGCATAAAAACTAAAAGTTTGAAAATTGCTAAATTTCCATAATTTTCGACAAATTTTAGTTTTTTTCACAAATAAATGCAAGTCATATCGAAGAAGTTTTACCACTATCATGAAGTACAATATGTCACGAGAAAACATTCTCAGAATCACCAGGATCCGTTGAAGCGTTTCAGAGTTATGACCTCATAAAGTGACAGTGGTCAGAATTGTAAAAATTGGCCCTGTCACTTAGGTGAAAACAGGCTTCGGGGTGAAGGGGTTAAAAGTTCTTCAACCATGGAGCAATAAGTTAGTTTTGAACTGGCAGTGACTAATATAATTTTTGAGTAGGGAATGAGCAATACAGTCTCTAAACAAGGCTTTTTAAGTTAAGAGATTGGTGCAACAGGTGCCTCAAAAATTAAGCTGAGTAACTATTTCATATATGCCATTAGTGTAAGAGTGTGACAGAGGCTGTCATGTGCCTCTCCCTCTCTAAACAGTGTAGGTATTAAATGTGTGCTGATAGTCACTGTTATACTATGTGCTGCTGCATAGAATTTTATGAACATTATTGTATTTGCTTAATGTTATTATATAGTAATTAAATGTCATTTATGCATTGTGATTAGGGAAGGATGTAAAGGATAAGATAAGAGGGTAGGTATAAATTGGGATAGGATTTGGTTTAGTATAGTGGGGCACAATAGAGTCAGGAAAACTAGGGTGCCAGTATAGGTATGGTTAAGGAAAGGGCCACACAGTAAGGAAAGGCACAGAATGCTTGGGAAAAGCAAAATGCGATCGACTGCCACTTGGTACGCTGGTATCTCTTAGAGAATCTGGGGCCTATGGCTCGAATCAGGACAGAGGAACCTTTTTCATCTCCCTGTGAAGGGGAACCAGAGTGGAAACCAGTACGGGAAAGTGGGTGGAGGAATATGAGGACTCCGGAGCCAGGAAGAGCATCTCAGAGGCTAGAGAAGCCAGCATTGAGAAAGAAAGGTCAGGCTGAATAATGGACCGCAGAGCCAGGAAGAGTATCTCAGAGGCTAGAGGAGCCAGCATTGAAAAGGAAAGATCAGGCTGAATATGGGAGCTCCAGAGCAAGGAAGAGCATCTCAGAGGCTAGAGGAGCCAGCATTGAGAAAGAAAGGTCAGGCTGAATATGGGAACTCCAGAGCCAGGAAGAGCAGCTCAGAGGCTAGAGGAGCCAGCATTGAGAAGGAAAGCTCAGGCTGAATATGGGACTGCAGAGCCAGGAAGAGCATCTCAGAGGCTAGAGGAGCCAGCATTGAGAAGGAAAGCTCAGGCTGAATATGGGACTGCAGAGCCAGGAAGAGCATCTCAGAGGCTACAGGAGCCAGCATTGAAAGGGAAAGCTCAGGCTGAGTATGGGACCGCAGAGCCAGGAAGAACATCTCAGAAACTACAGGAGCCAGCATTGAGAGGGAAAGCTCAGGTTGAAAACGTGAACTTGTGCTGAACTGAAACTGCCATGGATTGTGTGCTGTCAAGTAAAGTTACACTGTTAAAGCGGAATACGGTGTCTGTTCCTGAGTGTGTGATATCGTCCAGACACCGGACTATGGAATCAGCAGTATCTGAGAACGCAAACGTGAGTTTTGTACAATACTCTTACATCACATCACACGTCAGATGGGAAAATATGTTTTCTTTGCAGGGTGCCAGGGTGCGGGAACACAACAGCCCCTCGCCATGACTATCACCCTGGCCATCTCACATTAGTACACTAGGTGCGTCATAGATTAAGCTTAGTTACTGTTTTTGCCATGAGGATTGTATACAATGTGCCTCCTAGATAAAACTGAGTGACTATTTGTGCCATGAGGTTGTATACCAGGTGACCTCCTGGATTAAGTGAGTCACTGTTCAGCCATGAGGTTGGTATACGAGGTGCCTCCTAGATTAACATGAGTTATTTTTTTAACCATGAGGTTGGTGTATCAGGTGCCCTTTAGATTAAGCTGAGTTACTGTTCAGCCATGAAATTGGTGTACCAGGTGCCTCCTAGATTAATATCAGTTAGTGTTTCAACCATGAGGTTGGTGTCCAAGGTGCCTCCTAGATTAGCATGAGATACTGTTTCAGCCATGAGATTGATGTACCTCTGAAGGTCGGCCAGGGTTGTAGTCATAACTGAGGACACTGCAACACCTGAGCCCTGGCCTCCCTTCACAGACACACTCCGGATCCTGTGGAGCATCCTTTTCTCTACATACTGGGGACTGTAATGATCCTTAGATGAATGAGAAGTCGTACAGTTACAGTAAAATTTGAAATGCAACACTTTAATGTCCGAAATTCTCAGAACATCCAGATCCAGCACAGCGTTTATAACAGTCTTCGCATCACATATCAATTCTTCCTTTCTTTCCCTACTTGCCTTGTCACACGGTTCTACAACGGGTCGTACCTCTATGTATGCATCCCCGAAATGTTCCCTGTGCGACCCAGCTTCCTTTGGGAGTTCCTTCTGCTGCTTCGCATCAGCTAGAAAGGCTTCTGCCCGTGCAAGGTTCTGCCACATGTTGAACATCCGTCCGCCGGATACTGTTGTGACACTTCTCAACAGGTACTTTCCTGGCCGCACTTCCGACCATATCTGTTACTACCAGCCAGGTATGGACTGGGGCTAAAATTCAGCCCTGGCTTTTGAAATCACACAGGCCCATGTTGTCTCTATCCCCAAGAACCAGATGGGATATATTACTAATAAAACCCTGGATGAAGGAAAGGAAGATTTACTACAAGACCAATATTTCTAATGATACCCGTGGCCTGCTGGGGTAAGTGATGGAGTCAGGGACTTTGTGCTCCATCTCAACTCTTAACAGTATGGGTATCTTGAGAACACTGATTCTGTTAACAATGTATCAGACAAGGTGGCCCATGACCAGACAGGCCCTTCTGGCATTTGCCAGAATTGCCAGATAGCCAGACCGGCCCTGCTCCTAGGGATATGGATGTCTGGGCGCTATCTTCTGTTCAAATGTTACAAAGGTTTCTTACTAGCCCAGGCCGGAGGTATAAACATAGATACCACATTGTGCAAATAGCAACGACATAACGGGAAAACGACAATACATATAAACATCCCTTTATCATGGGGGTTTAAAGGGATAAAACCATCACCTTACATGCCAGGTGCCCCCTAGATTAACAAGAGTTACTGTTTAAGCCATGAGGTTCATGTACCAAGTGCCTCCTAGATTAACATGAGTTACTGCTTCAGCCAAGAGGTTGGTACATCAGATGCCTCATAAGTTAAGCTGAATTACTGTGCAGCCATGAGGTTGGTACATCTGGTGCCTCCTACATTAAGATGAGTCTCTTTGCAGCAACTTGTCAACAGAGCTGGCTGTTTAAACTTTGTTGTCTCTATCAGCGGGACATGCAAAAGGGACTCCATGGATCTTGGTGGGCTGTGACTCGCTCATCAACTCTGTTGCTAGGTGGCCGCTTCTCTTGTTTCCTTTCAAAACATCATGCCCAGGTAGCTCACTTTGATTTCCATGCGGTAATAACACTACGCACAGGATCAAATGACTTTGCCTACTTATCATCCAACTTTTTTCCAGGAAAAAACTCTTTACTTTATGTTCTCTACTACATCGTATCCTAGATAACATTTTATCTAGTTTCTATATGTACATACTGTAGATATTCCTAAGTGTACAGAGATGTAACTGTCTGGGGCTGTTGGCTTTCTGCTATCAATCTGCTAGCATTACTATGGGGAATCTACCATAGACACTGATATACATCCTCTTGTAGGATTATTGAATGAATGTTAAGCTTTTGCCTCTGTGTATGTAAGTTTTTCAGATACTGTTGTGACCTGAAATCATACCCCATGTTAATATGTGTACGTCGTGTACCAAGGTGTGTTGCTCAGGATACAGTGAAGTTACGAACGAGAAAACCGACTCCTACACAGTTCACTCTTCATAATCATTTTACTTATTTATGTGGATGACTCAACCAGAAAATAGAAAACATTCAAAACATTATACAAACATTCAACTGGGAGGCTGAGACTCTTGTGCTGTAGAGCGTGGTGCCTAAGCAATTTGCACCTACTATACTTTCTAGAAATATACCTACTAATGTGTCTGTATAACAGGGCCGCCTTGTACCTTTTAACACCCTGGGAACTTGGACAATTATATGAGTGTAAGGTATGGGCTCGCCTGCAGTACAGCACAACAGTTTACAACCTTACAAACAATTACCTCTATACCCCAACCAAATGTCCCTCTCCCATCCCCATGTGACTTTAATAAATTCAGAGGAATAGTCTGAACTCAACTATACTGAGAATACCTTTAGCCATAAACAAAGTTTATCAAAGTTGGACAATTATCCCGTACCATAAGGGTACCGTCACACAGTCACACTTTGATCGCTACGACCGTACGATCCGTGACGTTCCAGCGATATCCATACGATATCGCTGTGTCTGACACGCAGCAGCGATCAGGGATCCTGCTGAGAATCGTACGTCGTAGCAGATCGTATGGAACTTTCTTTCGTCGCTGGATCTCCCGCTGACATCGCTGGATCGTTGTGTGTGACAGCGATCCAGCGATGTGTTCGCTTGTAACCAGGGTAAACATCGGGTAACTAAGCGCAGGGCCGCGCTTAGTAACCCGATGTTTACCGTGGTTACCAGCGTAAAAGTAAAAAAAACAAACAGTACATACTTACATTCCGGTGTCTGTCCTCCGGCGTCTCAGCTTCTCTGCAGTGTGAGCGCCGGCCAGCCAGAAAGCGAGCACAGCGGTGACGTCTGACGTCACCGCTCTGCTTTCCGGCCGCTGTGCTTACACAGTGCAGAGAAGCTGAGACGCCGGAGGACAGACACCGGAATGTAAGTATGTACTGTTTGTTTTTTTTACTTTTACGCTGGTAACCACGGTAAACATCGGGTTACTAAGCACGACCCTGCGCTTAGTAACCCGATGTTTACCCTGGTTACCCGGGGACTTCGGCATCGCTCCAGCGCCGTGATTGCAACGTGTGACCGCAGTCTACGACGCTGGAGCGATAATCATATGATCGCTGCGACGTCACGGATCGTGCCGTCGTAGCGATCAAAATGGCATTGTGTGACGGTACCCTAAGGTTCCTGGGAAACTCTCTCCTGAAACAAAAAGAAGTTTTGTCTGAAGTCTGTTGCGTGCCGTGTCGGCATTTAGATGTAGATTAGGAGTCTTAATTACAGAACAAACAAGAAGTGTGGCAGTAAATCCTGAAGTTCTAGACACTGATTTTGGCAATAACCATAGACTGAGACAGTCAATATGACTTTCTAACTAATTACAGGCCCTATCTCAGTCTTGAATATTTTGGCTCCAGAGTGTAGTAAGATGCATGCACGGTTACCCACTGTGACCTTAGTTTTCTTACAAACCCAGGTCTCCTCTGGACAATCGGTGTATATGAACAGATATGGGATGCCTCCAGCAGGTGAAGGGTACCACTGATGACTATGCTTTAACACCTCAGCGGAGTTCAACACCTCTCACGCTAGGTCCTGGGTTTTTCTGTCTCAGCAGTGTTCCTGGTAGAAATCTCCTCATATCTGGACAGGTTCTGGTCTTGGACACAATCACTTCCATTTTGCCGCTGCTCTGATATTGGTGGGATGCTTCGACGAGAGGATGTTGCTAGATTGCCCTCCAGCACATCCTCTCCCCATTCTGAATAAATGCATACTGCTCTTAAGATGGCTGCTTTTTCTCTTCCTGTGTTTCACATCACCTCTGACATTCTGTGGGTATCTTGCAGTTTTTCAGCAATGTTAGGCAACACATCTTGTGACCGAATAACAACATTACTGCTGATCAGCAAAATTATTTCTAACAGGTACAGTATTATACTGATGTGGACACAGGTATGCTATACACATTTATACCAAGTATGCAAATCTCATGTATGCAGCCACATGACCACCCACTCTCACCGGCAACACTGGTAGATCCTAACAGCATGTGCACTGCACGCTGTCAGAATTCAGAAGTCAGCAGTCACAAAGAGTGACTGTAGACTTTCATGCCAACCTTGGATGGTTATGATGCTGTTAAAGGAGTTTTCCACTATAAGGACAACCCCTCTTGATCAAAATGTTTGCCCCCCCCCCATAAAATAATAGAGCCTATACTCTCCTCCCGTGCTGGCGCCATTCCCGTGGTGGCAGCACTTGCTCTCCCTGGGGCTTTCATGCAGTGTTGTGACACGTGACGCCGGCGCTCCAATCAGCGTTGGCGTAACTGTCTCCGTCTTCGGATGTTTCAAATATAAAGAGGAAGTCTGGGCTACAGCTGATCTCTGACTTCCTCTTCATGCTCAGAACGTCTGAAAGCGGGGACAGTGACAACAGTGCTGATTGGGCACTGGCGTCACATGTCACAACACCGTACGACAGACCCAGGGAGAGCGAATGCTGACACCACAGGAATGGTGCCAGCACGGGAGGTGAGTATAGGCTTTATTATGTTATCTTGGCCAAGCAAGGAGTATGAGAAGACGTTGTCTAATTAGTGGATAACTTCTTTAACTGCTCCTGACTTAGCTGTGATCCCTTATTAATTGTAGACCCCTGTGCCAGCTCAATCCTACCACAGCTCATCTGTGTGTAGGCCACACCTTTTCACTTAGTTGACCTGTGAGGTGTAACTTGAAGCTCCTAAGTCCATGCCGTTCATCATATGGGTATATTTTCATGTGGTGGATAGGTCTTCGATACTATGGCCCATATATGTCTACTACCCCTGCACCTCCATGACTATATCACTGTATCACCTCTTTCATTGGAAAGTAAGTTCTTGGAAAGTAAAAGCTTAACTTTTACTGATGCTCTGTGCAATGCTGATCTCCATTTTTAGAAAAGGATGGCACACTTCTGCAGCCGTGCCCTACTGTTTCACCACTTTCCCATAAGTTTTGTCATTGTTGGAAACTTGTGGATGATTTATAAAGCTTTACCTTTGCTTGTATTTTGGCTTTGTTTAGCAGCAAGCGCCTCATTACCCACCAGGCGTGCGCCTCGTTGACTCGTGAAAAACAACATATGCTACACTGGGTCTAAAAAAGCTTCGAGAAATCGAATTTAGTTCAGAAAAAGGAACATTACTACATGCAGGCATTCATACCCCATCATCGTACCTACAGTCAAATGTCTATCACACATTGATCACATGTTAATTAACATTGTATGATGCCGGCCAGTATCACTTGGACAACAGCTGTCGCTACTCGGTAAAAGCAATTAAATGAATTATATATAAGATCGTGCAGGCAGCCAAATGGTAATGACCACAGTGACATCTGCAGGCTGTAAGTCGGAATTAGTCACCATCCAAAATACATCTGCAGGAGCAGAAGCTTTATAAAAAATAAATGTAATTCCAAAGTCTGTATTCCTTTACCCATTGCAGTAAATTGTAGCTCTCGATCCCATTACATGCCATATTTGAAACTATTGGATTTATATCTCATGAATTAAAATGTTCGGTTGGTGGTTGGGTAATTCCAAACTCTGTCCATAATCAGCGTTAGATATCACTGTAGCATTATACATTTATTATGAACCTATACAAATGTGGAAAAATTTGGAAGTTCTCCTTATTTTATTGTTTACAGGAAATTTTACATTTCTTACTTAAAGCTTCATCATACAACAAAAAATAGCATGAATCCTAGTTAATATACTAAGCTTATGACAAACTAGTAAAGGATTTACCATCACATAAAAAATGGTTCACACCTCCGATTTTCGCATACAAATTCTATCCATGCTTTTCACAGATAGAACTCGTACTGAAGATATTATATGGGGCTGCGCACATATCTGACTTTTTCCTCGGTAGTTAAAAAAATGTAAAAAGTTTCAAAGTTTAAATCATCCCAAAAAGTCATCCAAAAATAAAAAACTTACAAAAATAAGCATAATTGGTATCACATCAGTCAAAGTCTGATCTATCAAAGTATAACCTTTATGGTAAATGCAATAAAGAAAAAAAATTGTAAAGCCAGAAATCAAAGAAAAGCTATCAAAGCATTGCATGGTCCTCAAAATACTAATTCATTAAAGGAAAATTAAAAAGTTATAGGTCTAGGAAAATGGCAACACAGCAAGTCCTGAATTTTTTAAAACCTGTAAAATGTAAGAAAAAACTACACAAGTTTGTTATAGCTGTAATAGTACTGACTTTTTAACAAGTAATTTTTAATGCATAATGTATTAAAACAGGAAATGCAAAAACCAAGGGCGGAATTCAGGGGTTTTTTTAATATTTCACTCCACCTGGAATTTTTCCATTTTCAGCACATTACATAGTTGAAATCAGTGGCGTCAATCGAAACTTCAACTCGCCCCTCACAAGGTCATGGCAGACCTTAGAGCAGAGAGTGAGGCAGACCCAACAGCATATAGAAAGGAATCTTTTCTGCATGTAGCATTCCCACCCGAAGTTCCACAAGATGGGTAACAAAAAGGATGGTCTCGGAAAGAGGTTTTCCATCCACCAATGAAACTACCAATGCATCCTGTAGATGTTGGATTGGGATTTTATACCTATCCACAATGGCCTGTTGGATGAGATTACCTGCGGAACCAGAGTCCAGAGAGGCCGACTGGACAAAACGGATGTTGCCACAGGAAACAGATACTGTCAGAGTCAGCCATGGAAAGGAGTGACTCTTGCCCCAGGTTGCCTCTCCAACTGACCCTAGGCACTGGAGTTTCCTAGTTTCTTGGGATAGGAGTGGATTACATGCTCAGGACTGCCACAATAGACGCACCTCCCTCGACACGACGGGAGTACTGATGATGCTTCACCATCTTCACCTGGTCGATTTCCAGGGACTCCATGGGAAATGCTGCAGCTAAGACTTGCTGTAAGGTTGGTCTTTTATAGGTAAGAGTCAGGTGCGCAGGTCTTCTCTTGCTGGTCACCTCCCTGGAACGCTCCTGAAACCTCATTTCGATTGAGGTGGCCAGAGACACCAGGTCATCCAGTGAGATGGGTGTATCACAACCAGTCAGCTCTTCCTTGATTCACCCAGAAAGGCCTTCCCAGAAGTTGGCCCTCAGAGCCTCATTATTCCAGGAGAGTTCAGACTTTAGTTTACGGTAACAAACAGCATACTGGCCCATTATGAGGTTTCTCTGGCACAGTCTGAGGAGGGAAGATGCTGTGGAGGAGACATGACCAAGCTTATTGAAGACCTTACGGAAAGTGTCAAGAAATGACTGGAGGTTTGACACTAGTGGATCTCCTCTGTCCCATAAGGGAATTAGCCACGCCAGAGCTTCATTAGAGAGATGAGACATGATGAAAGCCACTTTGGCCTGATCAGAGACAAACTGATGGGCCAAGAGTTCAAAGTGCAGCATGCACTGATTAATAAACCCCAACAAAGGGCAAGGTCACCGACGTAAGGTGGAGGAGATGAAAGACAGGGTCCAAAACTGGGCAAATAGCTGGAAGGCAGATGGGTCACGGCCAAAGCGGTCGCAGCTCAGGTAGGTGGGGATGCGGCCGGAGTAGTCAGCGTATCTAGATGGATGGTTACCGTCCACAGGTAGGAGAGGATTTTATCCTGCTGATCTTCCTGGCAGGAGACCTTCTCATACAGGTCTGAGATGGAGGAAACCTGAGAGCCATTGGATTCCTTGGCTTGTGCAAAATGTAATGGGAGTGGTGGAACCACTGTGTCATGGTCTGAGGAGAGCCCGGAGGGGAGTGCCTAGGTGAGCGACTGACTTTTCACTAAAGCCCCTAATGGTTGGGTAAAGCTTGGTTCCAGATGAGCACCAGGTGCTACTCCAGGACAGACCAGGGACGCACGGCAGCTGTCCTAAAGTCACCAGTAGTTGGAATGGCCCAGAGGGTAAAGACAGCTTATGCAGGCACTGGAAGGAGCAGACTGGCATGACTGATACACAGGTTTGCATGGCAAGTGCTGCCAAATCCGGCTTTTATACAGACTGGCACTGCAGGTGCAGGTGGGTCTGGCTGAGGTACAGACTGGCACGGCTGCTGCAGGCAGGTCCGGCTGATATACTGACTGACACGGCAGGTGATGATAGATCTGGCTGATATACTGACTGGCAAGGCAGGTGCAGGTGGGTCCGGCTGATAAACAGAATAGCATGGCTGGTGCAGGTTGGTTCGGCTGATATACAGACTGGCACAGCAATGCAGGCGGGTCCGGCTGATATACAGACTGACATGGCTGATACAGGTGGGTCCGGGTGATGTACAGACTGGCATTGCAGGTGCTGGCAGATCTGGCTGAAGTACAGACTGACAGGGCAAGTACTCGCAAGGAGGATAGAGATGGACAGATACTTTAGCATTATTGGGAACAGACTAACAACGTTACACAGGCAACTCCATGCAGGTGGAGGTGCCTTAAATAAGTGTCTCCCAGCCATTTGTTTGGGACACTATAGGATGGCACACGCAGCCCCTTTAAGAAGGAGGGAGCACGCGCATGCCCTAAGCCAAGTGCCCAGGGATCTGCGCACCATGCGCACACCTCAGCCAGCAGCAGACAAGGAGGGAGGAGGAAAAGCAGGATGGGGGCCATGGCAGTGAGTCGGCATCCCTGCTGGGAGAGAGGGATAGTGTGCAGGGATGCCGGTGCTACAATCTTGAGCCTGAGTGTGCCACCCTTCTTCTGTGGCACTCATTTTTTAACTGTCTCACTGTATTAATATTTCAGCAATGATTATTTGTATTTTTTTCTTCTGTGGCTCTTTCAGGATTTTTTTCTATATATAATTATTATATAATTTGCACTTAGAAGACCTGGTGGCTGAGTATCCCACATTTTCTCATCTTTTTAGCATGATGCATTTGCATTGACTGAAGAGGAGCCACTGTGCAATCTGGAAGTAATCTGTATTCCCTTCCCAAGCTTGTGATGGTTGGTACTATGCTGATACGCATAATTAGTTTTATTCTATATTATTTATTTTCACAGTAAACTGCTTATTTGCCATATAACGGTGCGGCCATGAATCAAAGTTTTATTTATGCGGAGGTAAGTATTATCATTTGATTCAATAAGCATTTATTAGTATTCTATTCCATTATAAAGCCTTGCTCCTGAAGTACGGAGCAGATGGTTCTGTACCAGGTTGAATTTTCCCTAAAATGATGAATCGTTGTTCAAAATAGTATAATAAATTGTGTTATTTAATGTGGAGACTGCTTGAGCTGAGAATGCACAACAGTCATTTTATTACATTTACAGATTTAACCCATGGGTTGCTGCTGTAATGTACTGAGTGTAATGCATTGGGAAACACAATGGGATCATAAAGGAGCTGGTGCATGCAGACAACATCACCTGTGCAATCACATTTCATGCCGCGCTATGATTTAATGCAGCATATATAAGGTCGCCTGCGTAACTCCACGTCTTCTCTGTGACATTATTCTGACATTATTATGATAGGGTTAGTTAAAGATTATCACGATATGCCGTTTTTATGGAAAATCAAATTGCCTTGCCTGTACCACCTATTTTATTAGCTAATACATCAAGATGACAAAAATATGTATTAACTAGAAAATGTCCCTGGTGAGGTGGTCCCTGGCCTTCACATCTAGATAGAGCAACAATATGGAGGTGACAGTCATGCTTGATTTTCTTAAGCAAGCACTCCAATCAAAGTTTTTATACAATTGTTCATTTTGAATTTCTACACAGCTAATTCTTCTCTTTCCTATTAGGTCTATGGCATCAAGGATTAAACACTGATGAGCTGAATCCTTCTAAGCTCTATGTAGAAACAGGAGGTAAATTTTCCCTGCATGAGTCATCAGTCTCTGCAAAAGTCTATGGCAGGGGAGGAGGAGCAGCTGAGTCAGGAGGTGAAGAGAGGGATGGTAATTGTAGGGACAAGAAACCTCCTGTTTCTACATAGAGCAAAGAAAAGAGAAGAATTAGCCGGGTAGAAAGGCAAAATGAGCAATTGTAAGTACACAGTGCTGTATAATATGATGACCGCAATATATTAAGAGGATAAAAACTTTGATAGAAGGAGTAGTGCTTCTTTATCTTCTGTAAAAGTAATACATTTGCTTGTCCATTGCTTGCCTTGATATGGTAGGCATCAGCTACTTTACCAGATAGGTATGAGGTCAGGAGACACACGTTCTCCAAAACATATAGGTGGCAACGACATCTATTAGACTTTTATGAAATATCCTTGGAAAATACACAAATGTCCAAAGTGGGAATATCCCTTTAATCACCTTTTCTCAATCACGTACACAGTCTAGGGCCAATTTTCTGCAGTAATGTCATAGTTGAAACAAGACGTTGGGCCATTCAGTAATATTGATCCAAAGGGCCGCAAAACAGCCTTCATCAGGTCCAAGTGACCTTATTTTACAGAAAAAAACATAACACAAAACACCAAGAAGGAGAAGCTGTGGAATAATGGAAATCAGAGGAGAGATAGACATGTTACTAATGTACAAATGATGAAAAAACGGAAGCAAAATTTTCAAAACATCTCGACTTATCGAGTTTCGTGGATGAGTGCCACACGCAGTAGTCTCTGCACTTACAGCCTGGTCTGCTATCAATAGTTTTTTTTCGGGATAGTCTGTTATGCTGAATTCACATGATTAAGTCATCAAGATCCACTGCTGGCAGCTTCCTTTGCAATTGTCAACCAATGACATCCAAAATTGTTCAACTGGAGACAAGTCTGGAGACTGTGCAGGCCATGGAAGCATGATGAAGCCACGCAGGCTGCTCACATTAGCACGAGCAGCATTGTGTTGAAAAACATCTATGAGGAAAATTTTGGAGAAATAGTCATATCACTGATGCCTAAGGCATTATATTTCCCCTTTTAAAACTTTACGAGGCTTGAATAGACATTAATTACGGGCCTTTTTTTTCATTTTATCCTCTGCTTGCCACCACCTTTAACTTTTTTTAAATTTCTTCACTCACGCGACAGTATGAGACTTTATTTTATGTGCGACAAATTAAAAAATTTGAGGGCGCAGTTTTTTGACACAAATACATTTTTGAGTAATTAATATAATTTTTCTTTACAAAATTTGTTCCCCAACAGACTACAAAAGAGGATCTGTCTCACGGGGTAAAATAGTCCACTACATGTACAGAAGTCACAGACAGAGCTTATACAGGTTTGCCGGGACCCAACAACTCGGCTACGTTGGGCAGACATGTTATTGCCCGGTCCTACAGCAGCGTTAGCACTGAAGATGCCTGCATTCAGCACTCTGTATCATCTATAGAGTATAGACAGAAGCGGTAATAAACTGCTTCTGTCTTCTCCATATGGTCCCGACTGTATCTGACAGCTGAAGAGGAGACCCAACTCCCTCCTGTTAAATTTCAGGAGCTTTAATTTACAATGGTTCCAAACATAAATTTACGACACTTGGTCGTTATATTGATTAAGTCACCCCCAAGAACCCAATTTTAATTTTCAACATGACAGTAATTAACATACAAGTCTGTCTTTGGAAGAAAGCCATTTCCAAATATATTCAGTGGCCCCACAGATATAGCAAACATAATGGCCAAGTGTGAAGTCAGCAGTGTCACCACCGAGCCATCACATCATCCCCTATTAGCATTATATACCTTCTGCCATTGTGACGCCATTACAGCAGTCACATCGGCGGTTCCACATGAGACCGTGTGGAATCACAGATTGTCTTTAGAATCCGCGTGCGTGCAGAATATATATGACGGTGATGGACGGATATGTATTGATGACAGGACAGAAGAAAACTGTGCCCGTTGTAGGTCTTTTGTGATTTTCTGTCATTTATTGTCTTTGTTCAGCCACCTGGAAACATGAGAATCAATAGACCCTGAATGTCACTACATTCTCCAATATTGTCCCTCGTACTCCTATAACCACATGTTATCCTATATTACTACTAAAACTATGAGAAAAAAATACAAACAATATATGTAAAATGAATATGTATCCCATCCCTTGTCTCACCAATCAGTTCTGGTCTGCAGCAGAAACCTCCCCCCACTGCTCTGCATACGTAGAACACATACGTACACTCACTGTGTAGAGGCCAATTCTGCCTGTTTTATGGCATAAATGATCATTTTGGCTGTATATTGTGACTATTTTTATAAGTTAAAATTTGGCAGAGCACATTAGGTGAGGTTTTACTTGTCATATACTGTAGATTAAAGGTGTTGACCACCTTAGGGGACAATTTTTTTTTTTTTACTTAAATAGTAATTGTCTGCAATAATTATAGGGGATAACTCAGGAGACTCTTTGCGTGGAACAAGACAACTACAGCAGAGGTGTCAAACTGCATTCCTCGAGGGCCGCTAACAGGTCATGTTTTCAGGATTTCCTTGTATTGCACAGGTGATAATTTAATCACCTGCACAGAATGATTCCAGCATCTTGTAGAATGCTAAGGAAATCCTGAAAACATGACCTGTTGGCGGCCCTCGAGGAATGCAGTTTGACACCTCTGAACTACAGGACACAGTTTTATAAGTGGTAAAGTCTATATTATCACACGGTGATTCAAACAGGTGCAGAGAGAAACACAAGTCCACAACACTTGGTGCAAATAATAAACGCAGCTTAGCAGTCTATAGGAAACTTCAGAGGAAAATGCAATCAAGCAGAAAGTCTATGAAGCATAATTATTCTTGAGGAAACTTGACACAAATAAATCCTTGTCTTAGTCCAAACACAGATAGATATGTATTAAACAATAAGAGATATGGCGCTACAGGTGACTAAAAGCTGACCGTATCTACAGTCCTGTTAAAATTATATAAATATATAAACACAACTTCCCTGCATGTGTGTTAAACCTATTCCTGGCTGCGTCAATCCAGCCTCCGTATACTAGCGCAATATTAAACAATAGTCGGTACTAATGGCATAAAATCACCTACTGTGTGTGAGACCTTGATCAGCTCGGCCGCCTGCTGGAGATTCAGATATCCGGTTTACACGCATAGATGTGCGTTCAGATTTGAGGTAATTCCTGTCCACATGAGGAGTGGTTGTGTCGATATCAGCGTTAGCCAAGGTAGATGGCTACGGGTGCTAGCGGCGAAGGTAACAAGCTACGTGTATGTAGCAGAGACGTCCCGGCCGGTGGCGTCCCTGGATACACGTGAAGGAAAGGCTGACACTGCAAAGCAGTGAGTGACGTCACTAGCCTATGGAGGCTTGTTGGAGCCAATTCTAACCTACGCGTTTCAAAGTGTCACGCACTTCTTCATCAGGGTTACCGCTCACTGTCTTCAACCGCATATATAGGCACCTTGCTTACACCCCGCTGTGTGTTACCACTCCCATGAGATTAAATGCCTATCGATCACAGGTTACCCCACAGTATATGAACACACAGTGGATCGCTATGTTCCGGTATTTATAGGCAATTGTTTGCTAGAATATTAATTTGACCTATTCTTGTGTGGATATAATATCACCCCAGTTATTTCTATGTGTGGAAAATAATTTTAAAAGACTATGTCGTACCAAAATTAAAACTTGACTTTTATTAAGACCATATAAAACCATATGTAAATATACAAAGTAGAACCTAACAGTTTTGATATTGTTAAAAACTAATATAACTATATGCCTATGGCATTACAGTGTCTTACATCTTAGGCTAATATATAAAAAAATTTTCCTTTTAAAAACATTTATTGATTAATAACTCACCGGTTGGGAAACCATAAAATTATACCCGTACTGTAGGCTAGTTCTTATCAACAAAGTACGGCTATATATAAATAAAATTAGGTGGGCTATAGATGTATGGTAATTAACCCTACATGGCCAATATATTTAGGGATACAGAAAGAATGAGGGGCATTCCCACTATGTGTCGATTCCTGTTACTAAAGTGCGGCAATACAGCAACAGAATAGGGCTATACATCGAATAGTTATCCCTAAATAGTCAATACACTTAGGGGTTAGAATGCAAATATTTCTAGTTCAGAATTTAAGCCTTTCGGTTTAAGACTGTCTAGTGTGTAAATCCACTGGGATTCTACTCTAGACATGGTTTTTATAAAGTCGCCCCCCCTTTTGTTTGGGTGTACAACCTGAATGCCATAGAATATAATACCTTTTGGGGATTGCCCATGTGTCTCCTTAAAATGTCGTGAGAGGGGATGCCCTAGAAAACCCTTCTTAATATTTTTAAAATGTTCCTGTATACGTATCTTTAATTGCCTTTTAGTGCGCCCCACATACATCTTATTGCAAGGGCATTGGATTATATAGATCACCCCAGTGGTATGGCAGGATATATTATCCTTAATGGGGAATTCTTTCATGCCATCCATGTCTTGAAATATTGATTTTTTAACCTTCCTAAAGGTGGTTTGTGTACATCCATAACACCCACCGCATGGTACAAATATACCATGCCATTAGTACCGACTATTGTTTAATATTGCGCTAGTATACGGAGGCTGGATTGACGCAGCCAGGAATAGGTTTAACACACATGCAGGGAAGTTGTGTTTATATATTTATATATTTTTAACAGGACTGTAGATACGGTCAGCTTTTAGTCACCTGTAGCGCCATATCTCTTATTGTTTAATACTGTTTTTTCTATGATCGGATTGGGCACATAATCCGTTTGTGATATTGGCAGCACTTGTGAAGCATAAAATAGCAGTTATAGCGCCAGTGTATATATCTTTTAACAGATAGATATGTGTTGTGAATTCTGTTCTCGAACTCTCTCCTGTGGTCATGAATGGTACTTCGGCGAGTTCTGTCAATGGACTCCCTCTGGTGGCTGTGAGTGGAGCTGCTGGTTCTGAGGTTCTTTCCTCAGCTGACCTCGTTTAGTCCTAGGCTGGCTGCTGTATTTAACTCCACTCAGATCGTTACTTGATGCCAGCTGTCCAATGTCCTAGTACTGGTTCAGATCTCTCTTGGATCTTTCAGATGACCTGTCTACTCCATCAGAAGCTAAGTCCCTGCGAGTTTATTTGCTAATCATTGTTTTCTTGTCCAGCTTGCTATCATGATATTGCCTTGCTAGCTGGAAGCTCTGGGATGCAGAGTGGCACCTCCACACCATGAGTCGGTGTGGGGGTCTCTTTTGCGCACTCTGCGTGGTTTTTTATAGTTTTTTGTGCTGACCACAAAGACACCTTTTCTATCCTCAGTCTGTTTAGTGAAGTCTGGCCTCCTTTGCTGAAACCTGTTTCATCCCTGTGTTTGTGACTTCCATCTTAACTCACAGTCAATATACACTCACCGGCCACTTTATTAGGTACACCATGCTAGTAACGGGTTGGACCCCCTTTTGCCTTCAGAACTGCCTCAATTCTTCGTGGCATAGATTCAACAAGGTGCTGGAAGCATTCCTCAGAGATTTTGGTCCATATTGACATGATGGCATCACACAGTTGCCGCAGATTTGTCGGCTGCACATCCCAAAGATGCTCCATACAAGGCAGGATGGATCCATGCTTTCATGTTGTTTACGCCAAATTCTGACCCTACCATCCGAATGTCGCAGCAGAAATCGAGACTCATCAGACCAAGCAACGTTTTTCCAATCTTCTACTGTCCAATTTCGATGAGCTTGTACAAATTGTAGCCTCCGTTTCCTGTTCTTAGCTGAAAGGAGTGGTACCCGGTGTGGTCTTCTGCTGCTGTAGCCCATCTGCCTCAAAGTTCGACGCACTGTGCGTTCAGAGATGCTCTTAGGCCTACCTTGGTTGTAACGGGTGGCGATTTGAGTCACTGTTGCCTTTCTATCAGCTCGAACCAGTCTGCCCATTCTCCTCTGACCTCTGGCATCAACAAGGCATTTCCGCCCACAGAACTGCCGCTCACTGGATTTTTTTTCTTTTTCGGACCATTCTCTGTAAACCCTAGAGATGGTTGTGCGTGAAAATCCCAGTAGATCAGCAGTTTCTGAAATACTCAGACCAGCCCTTCTGGCACCAACAACCATGCCACGTTCAAAGGCACTCAAATCACCTTTCTTCCCCATACTGATGCTCGGTTTGAACTGCAGGAGATTGTCTTGACCATGTCTACATGCCTAAATGCACTGAGTTGCCGCCATGTGATTGGCTGATTAGAAATTAAGTGTTAACAAGAAGTTGGACAGGTGTACCTAATAAAGTGGCCGGTGAGTGTATGTGGGGGGCTGCCTATTTCTTTGGGGAATTTCTCTGAGGCAAGCTAGGCTTAATTTCCTTTCTTTAGGGGTAGCTAGCTCTTAGGCTGTGAAGAGGCATCTAGGCAGAGTTAGGTACGCTCCACGGCTATTTCTAGTGTGTTGTGATAGGATTAGTGTTGTGGTCAGCAGAGATCCCACTTCCCAG
Organism: Ranitomeya variabilis; assembly: GCF_051348905.1. NCBI lineage: Eukaryota > Metazoa > Chordata > Amphibia > Anura > Dendrobatidae > Ranitomeya > Ranitomeya variabilis. Next base: position 204,835,306 of record NC_135233.1, read on the forward strand.
AGCTTGTCCTGTATTACTAGTTTGCTCATCAGGTCATTCCGGGTGCTCCTTACCACCAGGTCATCATAACAGATATGCTTATAAGGCAGTTCAAATCATATATTTAGCTCAACCAAGGAGGCCTGATTAATAGTCTCAGGTTATTGCAGAGCAACACAGCTTACATGTCCATCAAATGCAGATGAAGTAAACATGAACAGCAGATGAAGGAGGATTACTGGAAACTTGTGTATGCAGCAGGAACTCAGAGCAGAGTAGCAGGATCACCACACAGGTTCACAGGACCAGAAACACATGGGCCACTTGCACATTGAACAAGTCTTTAGGAACCTGTTCACACCACCAGAAAACTTGAAGACACAAAAGAGCACAGTGAGGTCAAAAATACTCTGTTGTAAAAAAATCACAGTAATCAGCAAGTGCTAGTCAAAAGATGTAAAGAAAACAGGGTATTTAGTTGATATGTTTTTTTGCAAAAAAATGTATACTAAGCTGCTCCACCAAATCGTCAAGGTATACCCTTATAGAGCAGTCCTAACTAATGTATAGAATCCCTATCTGATGTATTTAAAACCTGATCATCTGTATAGTACCTGTATAAGCAGGGTTCAGAGAAGGACTATCCATGTGGACATGCAGGATGGAACAGCTTAAATGCAAATGACCCACAGAGGAGTGGTGGACTCCCCAGTCTTGTAGAAACAAGAGAACAATTATAGAACCAGAAACACATGGGCCACTTGCACATTGAACAAGTCTGTAGGAACCTGTTCACACCACCAGAAAACTTGAAGACGCAAAAGAGCACAGTGAGGTCAAAAATACTCTGTTATAAAAAAATCACAGTAATCAGCAAGTGCTAGTCAAAAGATGTAAAGAAAACAGGGTATTTAGTTGATACGTTTTTTTGCAAAAAAATGTATACTAAGCTGCTCCACCAAAGGGAGGTGCTCACAGGAGCAGGTGTATAGCCAGGGAGTAATCAGAGGTCAGGAGCTGGATGCAAGGCCGAATACTCTAGCACAGACTGAAGCCTGGGGTGAAGTTTTATAGCAGGAAGACACAGTGCACATGAGACCAAAGATGCCATCTTGGAAAAGGGCAGTAATGCACAAAAGGTAATAAAAATGTTCAGAGTCCTGACATTACTCCCTCCTTAGAAGCGGCCTCAGGACAATCCTGGACCTGGTTTCTCAGGGAATCTCTGATGAAAACGAGAAATCTTCTGTTGGGCATTGATGTTTTCCACAGGTTCCCAAGAGTCTTCCTCAGGGGGATATCCCTGCCATCTTATCAGATATTGGAGCCAATTCCTGCGAATCCTGGAATCAATAAATTCCTCCACCACAAATTGTTCTTGCCCATCAATCACCACAGGCTGCGTAGGTGGCACAACACGTCCCTGGAAGGTATTAGGAGATACAGGCTTTAGTAAAGATACATGAAAAACTGGGTTTACCTTCATTGTCCTAGGCAACTTCAGCCGGCAGGCCACAGAGCTCACAATACCGTTGATCTTGAAAGGGCCAATGAATTTCTGTCCAAGTTTTTGTGAAGGAACGTTTAACTTCAGATTCTTAGTTGCTAACCACACGGAATCTCCTACCTTAAACATGGGTGCAGGTTTACGGAATCTATCAGCCGATTTCTTATAACGTTCTTGAGCTGTGGTCAGGGATTCCTTCAGAACCTCCAGATTTTGTCTCATCGCAGTCAGCCTTTCCTCCACTGCAGGAACCGGACTATTAATTGGAGACCTAGGTAAAATACAAGGATGATAACCCAGATTGGCAAAGAAAGGTGTACATTTAGTGGAGGCGCCCTGAAAATGATTATATGAAAATTCGGCTAACGGCAGCAACTCCAACCAATCATCCTGGAGATGGCTGACATAGCATCTTAGATATTGTTCCAGCATCTGATTGGTACGCTCAGTCTGACCATTTGTCTGGGGATGGTAAGCAGAAGAGAGACAGACATTAATATTGAGTGCAGAGCAAAACCCCTTCCAGAATCTTGAAGTGAACTGTACTCCACGGTCAGAGATGATCTCATCCGGAACCCCATGCAACCGAAAGACATTCTGTATAACCAAGTTCACTGTATCTTTAGCTGAGGGGAGGCCGGTGCACGGAACAAAATGAGCAGCTTTATTCAGGCGATCAACTACCACCATGATTGTATTCATGCCCCCCGATGTAGGCAGCTCCACAATAAAGTCCATTGATATAGACCCCCAAGGGCGGGACGGAACAGGTAATGGTTGTAGAAGACCCGTAGGTGCCACATGAGGAGTCTAGTAACGGGCACATACCTCGCAAGAGAGAACATAGTACTTGGTATCCTTCAGGTAAGTTGGCCACCAGAAGAATCAGCTCAGGAACTCTTGTGTCTTCTGTACCCCTCTGTGACCAGACAACTTGGAGTCATGTACCAACTTGAGGATCTGCAGACAGACGACCTCAGGGACGTAGATACGTCGATCTCTGAACCACATGCCACCCTTAAAGACAAGATTAATATCCACAGGTGGATTGGCCAGAAATACATCACCTTCATAGGCCTCCCTGCACTCCTTCCACAAGTCCTGATCGTGGATAACTCCGATGAAATTGGCATCAGATAGAATGGTCTTGGACGGGGCTCCAGGTACGGAATCCTCAGCATGGATTCGGGATAAAGCATCAGCCTTCCCATTACGAGAACCTGGACGATACGAGATTACAAAGTTAAATTGATTTAAAAATAAGTTCCAACGAGCCTGATGAGGAGAAAGACATCTAGCGGATCTAATGAACTCTAAATTGCGATGGTCAGTTAGCACTATGATCTGTTGTGCAGCTCCTTGCCGATTATGCCTCCATTCTTTGAAAGCCGCAATAATAGCCAGCAATTCCTTGTCTCCCACGTCGTAATTCTTCTCTGCTGAGGTTAGTCTATGGGAAAAGAAAGCACAAGGATGTAGCAGACCCTTCTCTCCAGTTCTTTGGGAGAGAATAGCCCCCAAAGCATTATCAGAAGTGTCCACCTCCACAATGAAAGGATGTGTTGGATCTGGGTGTATCAACAGCGGTGCTGATGTGAAACAGATCTTAAGCCGATCAAAAGCTTCTTGAGCCTGTGATAACCACTTAAAGGGCTTTTCCTTCTTTGTCAAGGAAGTAATGGGACGGACAATATCAGAAAAATTTTGAATGAAGCGTCTGTAGAAATTTGCAAAACCAATAAAACGTTGGACCTCCTTAACGTTCTTGGGTAACGGCCAGTCAAGGATAGCCTGAATCTTACCAGTTTCCATGTTCAGCCCCTGGGGAGAGATGATATAACCTAAGAACTGTATCTCAGAACGATGGAACTCGCATTTCTCCGGCTTAATATACAGATGGTTCTCTTTCAGACGTCTTAAAACAGTTTTGACATGTTCTTCATGTTCCTGTACAGAGTCAGAAAAGATTAGTATATCGTCCAAATAGATCACTACAAACTGGTCCAACAAATCTCTGAAAATGTCATTAGCAAGGTGTTGAAACGTTGCAGGGGTGTTACAAAGCCCGAAGGGCATCACAAGAGATTCAAAGTGTCCATACCGGCATCTGAATGCAGTCTTCCACTCATCCCCTGGACGAATACGCACCAAATTATGAGCCCCACGAAGATTCAGTTTAGAGAACACCTTAGCATGGCGGACTCTTTCCAGTAATTCGGGAATCCGAGGTAAAGGGTAAAGGTTTCATACGGTTACCTTATTGAGTTCCCGATAGTCAACACAGGGTCTCAGGGTCCCATCCTTCTTCTTTACAAAAAAGATAGGTGCCCCTGCTGGTGAGGAAGAAGGACGTATGAAGCCTTTGGCCAGATTTTCATCAATATACTCCTTTAAGGCTTGAAGCTCAGGTGCCGCCAAAGGGTATACGTTACCAAAAGGAATAGCTGCCCCAGGAAGCAGCTCAATGGCACAGTCATAATGCCTGTGTGGAGGAAGCTGATCTGCATTCTTCTTGTCACAGATGTCAGAGAACTCTTTATATGCTGGAGGTAAAGAAAATACCTGTACATGTGGTTCCATAGCCGTGGACTCAGGGACAGCTTCTGTTAGCGCTGAGTTGCTCCTTGTTGGGAAGATAATCTCCTTGGTCAAAGCGCTGTGGAATATGTTGGTGCTATATAAATGAAAATTATTATTATTATTTATTATTGGTCTCCCAGTTGATAATTGGGTTCTGAGAACGCAACCAAGGAATGCCTAAAATCACAGGAAAATGAGAAGAAATTAGCAAGAAAGAAAGTTGCTCCTGATGATTAGGCTCCAACTAAATTTCTAAGGGTACGGTCTCCTGATCCACAGGCCCAGAGATTAAAGGTGACCCATCCACTGTTTCCATGGTAATTGGAGAGGCTCTTTGCTGAATTTCAATACCATGTTCCTTGGCAAATGTGATATCCATGAAATTGCCACCTGCACCAGAGTCAATCATAGCTGCCCTGGAAATCCACTGTCCTGAACACAGGATCTTATTAGGGAGAGAACAGTGTGAGTTCTTTTCCTTCAGCTCCTTGGGGGGTGAAGTCATAGAAAGTGAATGGAATACAGCGTTTAAAGGCAGGCTACATTCAGAGATGTCAGATTCATCATCACAGTTGTCATACTCCCCTATTGCTGCTAGCACCTTGTTAGGCCATCTAGGACACTTAGGACAATTGATCAAGAAGTGGTCAGACTGGCCGCAGTAGAAACATAGACTTTCACGAAGGCGATGCTCCCGGCGCTCACTTCACTGATTTCGCGCCTCTGAATGGAATCAATTTGCATGGGCACCTCCTCCACCTCCTGAGAGGTTTTACCTGCAGGCTCTTTGGAAGGAAGGGAAAAGTTAGAAACACGGTTATATGCAGCAAATTTCTCCTGCCTTCGCTCAGTAAGGCGAATGTCTATGCGAACACAATGCTGTATAAATGTCTATAGCTATTGTGGTGATTCAGAGCGGGCTAGTTCATCTTTTACAATACTAGACAGACCCCTTTTAAAAATAGGCAATTGTGCATAACTGTCCCAATTGGTATCTACCGCTAATCTCCTGAATTCAGTGGCATACTCAATAACAGAATGTTTAGCCTGGCGTAAAGACAACAAAGCAGATTCAGCGGTTGCACGGCGATTAGTGTCATCAAACATTAATGCCATAGCGGCCAAGAAATCATCCAAGTTATTTAACCTTGGGTCACGAGACTCAATCATCGGATTCGCCCAGGCGAGCGCTCGTGAGGTCAGTAGCATTATTACACATAATACTTTGGATCTATCAGTAGGAAAACGGTCAGCATGCACATCAAAATATAGCATACATTGATTCACAAAGCCACAAAATTTGTCGCAATCACCATTAAATCTGAATGGGGGCAACTTAGGTGGGCTACCTGGTGGTGGTTGCCCAGAGGGTAAAGTCACTTGTGCAGCTATTTGCGTGCTTATGTCCTGAAAAGCCCGTCCATACTGGGACTCTATGCCAGCAAGTTTGTTTTCCTGGGCTGCCATGCGGTTGTTTAAGTCCTGCAAAGTCTGTCCAAACACTTGTTGATTGTGTTCAAAGCTTCAAAACTTCTTTTGCAGACCTTCCACATCTTTCTGCAGTGATCTAATTATGGAAAACACCTGCTCTAATCTGCTTTCTGCAATCATTGTTCCAGCAGTCTCCTTTTTTTTATGGCTAGAGTATCCTGTAATAATTATAGGGGATAACTCAGGAGACTCTTTGCGTGGAACAAGACAACTACAGGACACAGTTTTATAAGTGGTAAAGTCTATATTATCACACGGTGATTCAAACAGGTGCAGAGAGAAACTCAAGTCCACAACACTTGGTGCAAATAATAAACGCAGCTCAGCAGTCTGTAGGAAACTTCAGAGGAAAATGCAATCAAGCAGAAAGTCTATGAAGCATAATTATTCTTGAGGAAACTTGACACGAATAAATCCTTGTCTTAGTCCAAACACAGATAGATATGCTTATAAGGCAGTTCAAATCATATCTTTAGCTCAACCAGGGAGGCCTGGTTAATAGTCTCAGGTTAGTGCAGAGCAGCACAGCTTACATGTCCAGCAAATGCAGAAGAAGTAAACACGAGCAGCAGATGAAGGAGGATTGCTGGAAACTTGTGTATGCAGCAGGAACTCAGAGCAGAGTAGCAGGATCACCACACAGGTTCACAGGAGCAGGTGTATAGCCAGGGAGTAATCAGAGGTCAGGAGCTGGATGCAAGGTCGAATACTCTAGCACAGACTGAAGCCTGGGGTGGAGTTTTATAGCAGGAAGACACAGTGCACATGAGACCAAAGATGCTATCTTGGAAAAGGGCAGTAATGCACAAAAGGTAATAAAAATGTTCAGAGTCCTGACATTGTCGCTTTAATTTTTATTTCATAAATCAATGGTACACATGAAAGTAAGAAACATTTTAAATGTGTGTTATCAGAGAAATTCACTTTTTTCTTCTCCTGAATAGATTTTTTTTATTCTCAAAATGTTCAATTAAAGTTAAAATGTGTATTCAGTGAAGACAGATTGTTACATTACTGAGATAGGAGATGACAGTTGGTGATCATAAGATTCTATGTGGGGGGGAGGGGCAGGAAGAAGCTGCCATCTCCTACTGTAACAAACTGTGTTCTATTGATTTATGAAAGAACAATTAATACTAACTCTTTAAGTGCGTGTAATCAGCAGTAAAAGAAATTTGCAATTGGTTTTCCATTATTTAGTTCTGTAGTCTCCGTGTTACATTGCCTAATTCTAGCTTTACAATGAGCTGAGAGTCAGTCAGTCCGCACTGATGGTTTAATGGAGAGCTTGTAACTCTTTTATCCGTCTTTTCTTGAGCTCCTTTTCGCTGATTTATGACCGCAGATCACATCAAAGTTGAATGTATACGAAAAGAAAAAGCCTGTAAAAGACAAACGTTGCACAGTTTTTAAAGAAACCCAAATCCCCCCAAAAAAAGTCCACTAAAGTGGACAACGCCTTTAACCCCTTTCTGACATCGGGCGTAATAGTACACCGACGTTGGACTTCCCTACCTCAGCGTCGGAGCCCGCACCGTTCCGGGTACACGACAGCTGATATATACAGCTGACATGTGCGAAATCGTGATCCACCCGCAGCTGTTAACTAGTTAAATGCCACTGTAAATCTCTGACAGAGGCATTTTTTCTCGCGGTTCCGGCAAGCGCGCTGGAAATCCATTGGTGACCCCGTCACGTGATCGCGGGTCACCGATGGGTTGGAGTGACAAGCAGATGTCTCCAGCAGACCTCTATGGTTGTCATAGCTGGATTGCTATGAGCGTCGCCCGGTGGTCGGCGCTCATAGCAAGTGAGCATTTCTGCTACATACAGGCAATTTGGTCATCACCTGTATATAGCAGAGCCGATCAAAGTACTGCAGCTTCTAGTCTCCCATGGAAACTATTGAAGCATGCAAAAAGTAAAAAAAAGTTTTTAAAAATGTTAAAAAAATAAAAAAACATAAAAGTTCAAATCACCCCCCTTTCGCCCCATTCAAAATAAAACAATAAAAAAAATATATACGCATATTTGGTATCACCGCATTCAGAATCGCCCAATCTATCAATATAAAAAAATAATTACTGCAGGAAAAAGCCAAAAACTGCTGAGTGCAGTGAATACCGGCAGAAGGTAATGAGCAGCCCAGGAAGCAGATGCGGCTAGGAGACAGCGAGACGGGAGGACGCGTCGCTAGACAGGTAAGTATAATTATAATGTTCATTATTAATTTTCAGTTTTTTTACAGCCCGAACTGGACCCGAACTGTAACATGGGTTCACCCATCCTTAGCCATAAGTCTTAAAGGGTGTTTTTTATGATCTTTTTAATATGAAGGCAGCATGGCGTTCTGCTGATCATTATGGGTCTCCCTGCATCTGGTGAATTCCCAGTTATGTAATGAGCTACGAGCGAGAGCTGCTCTTTTTTTAGTAGATTCTCACTTTGGTTAAATAGAGAGTTCCCACATAGAAGACCCTCCAGTAGACAGAGACCAATTGCAGGGACCACCAACAAGTAACCAAATGCCCCAATAGAACTTACGATATGAACATTCCTTTGTCTCAGTGAAACAAGTTAATTTTAAGTGATTTTTTCAATTAAAGATGAAAATTATCTCTTCAGAGAGGAAGAGGACATGTCCTCACCTTGACATGTCATTCTTCGCAAGGAGAAACGTTAACCCTTGGATCACGGTCAGACGCCTCTCACCTAGCAAAACCAGATCTCACACTTTGTGTTTCGGGGTACTGCCACTTGTTCGTACAGTGTCTGCAAACTGAGATTTTGGTTTTGGCTTTTACCCTAAGTCATGTGGCAAGGCTCGTCATAGGGTTGTTATTCACTTTTAGGATCGCTTCTTCCAATCTGTGGCACTAGAGTTCTATATATCACCCATCCTATTAATAAGTCCGATTGCTATCACTCGAAGGGAGGTCCTGACACTATTTTCACTCACTTATTCGATTCAAGGTTATTGCCAACATTGGAAATGAATGGACAGTCCAACCACTGGGAACCTCACCATGCCAAATAGGGGCTATGGAGTGCCATGTTGGAATGGAGAAGAGGCTTTCTCTAGCCCATGTGTGGCCACAGTTCCTTTCTAGTTGCATTTTACAGGCCCATTCATAAGGTTGGTCAAGGTCCCAGCTGTCGGACCCGCCAATCAAATAGTTATATATCAATAAGTAATAAGTTTCAGTGTCATTAATAACCCAATGGAGTGATGGTTAATCATGCTTGATGCTACACAGATACTCATCATGTACCAGACTGAAAGGATGGCCCTGTACTCCGCTATCTATGCCAGTCTTATACACAATATATAATGTGGCATCTGTTTCATTATAGAAAAAATGCAAATAGCCTCTTCAGAAATAGAGCAGGAACTCTAGTAGCACCTACTTAATGGTACAATTCCAAAAGTTGATGTAACAAGCCTTGCCACATGACATGAGATTAGAAACCAAACCAGAAACTCCATTTATAGACAAATGTTTCGGGCTGTTTGCTCCTCATCAGAGCAGACCAGGAGAAGTGGAGGAACACTAGTGCCAACTATTGGATATAGCAATCCTAAAAGTCAATACAGATCCTTTAGTGAATTTTGCCACATGACTTAAGATTAGAGGCCAAATTAGAATCTCTATTTACAGACACATCTTTCCAGGTGTTTTTTTTCCCCTCATCAGTGCAACTTGGTGTATGGAGACTTACAGGCCAAGCAATGCTCCTCTGAGATATTTTTAGTATTCAAATAGCCTCATCATAGAAAAAGAGGACAGACACTCTAGTGCCACATTTTGGATGTAGCAAAGCAAAAATTCAATAGTGTCACTTTTAACGAGCCTTGCCACATAGTTTAAGATTAAAAAACAAATCAGAAACTCCATTTACAGACATATCTTTCAGAGTGTTCGCCTCTCATCAGTGCAAATCAGAAGGATTGGTTCGACTGGGTGAGAGGAGATCACCATATTGACCCTTTAACAAGCCTTGTCACATAACTTAAGATTAGAAGCCAAACTAGAAACTCCATTTACAGACACATGTTTCTGGGTGTTTTCTCCTCATCAGTTCAAAGCGAAAGAACTAGTATCGCTGAGTAAGAGGGGATCACCATAATGACCCTTTAACAAACCTTGCAGCCAAACTAGAAACTCCATTTACAGACACGTGTTTCTGGATGTTTCCCCCTCATCAGTTTAAAGCAAAAGAATTGTTACGGCTCAGTAAGAGATCACCATAATGACCCTTTAACGAGCCTTGCCACATAATTTAAGATTAGAAGCCAAACTAGAAACTCCATTTACAGACACATGTTTCTGAATGTTTGCCCCTCATCAGTCCAAAGTCGGAGAATGGGTTTGACTGGGTGAAAGGCCTCTGACTGGAAATCTAAGGGGTAAGGTTGCTTTTCATAGCGAGTGCCAAGTCTTCAGAAGAAGCCAGAGGTGCAATGCATTGCCTATAAGTCTCCTTACACCAACGTGGCACTTATCATAAGGGGAAACTATCCCTTACAGCAAACAAATACTCTTTGATTTTTATTTTTATTATACAAAGACATGAGAAAATGATCTGATAACGTGGGTAATTATAAACTCGGTAATTTCACAGTATGACTCTGGCGAGACCCCGGTACTGAAATATTCAGTCACTGATACTCTCATGGTATATCAAAGACGTCTGTCGCTTGTACGTTACAGTGTGCATGAAAAAAATAATAATGTACCTAAATCAGCAGTAAAATACCCATCCAGCAGCAGATAACTTATCTATAATGCTTTACTATGTGGATCACCTGTAAATGCACTGGAAAACAATGATAGTGCATAAAATTAACATAGCGTTCCCATGTGTCAGTAACACAGGGAATATTCCGCGGGTGTCACTGTAAACATGCTAATCATCCCTTATTTGCTCTCCTTACCGTCCCTCCCATAGACATTTGACACCTGGCTCCTTAACAAGGTACCTGTCACCGGAGAGAGACAGATTGTCACTTGCACATTGTGCTCATATGCTCAGCGCGAGCAGCTAATACGGAGAGACGGCAAGCTGGCAAAATGGTCTGATTAATACTGAAAGGTAAGGGACACACGATCCTCGGAGAATAGGACGGGTATTTTTATCTCTGCACACAGCGCCATCCATTTGCATATGATAAGTATAGATATCTAAATTTATTAGAAACCGCGAAATACAAGAAAACAACGCAAGTTGTAGCCCCCGATACATTCGCTGTTATTAGGATTTTGCTTTCTGGTTTTACTTTTTTCCCTTTAGCATTTTATATGAAAATGCCATTCATTCAATTAAAAGTTGACATTTTCAGACTCATTTCTTTTCTTCCTCGTAATATAAATTCATCAGCTTTCCAGTTCCAGCATAATCTGCTATGATATAATTATTAAAATATATAAATATTAATGAAGCGGTAAAGAGGCTTACCTGCAGTGCTCCATTCCCGAACAGTATTTAGGACGGGTATTACTCGCTGTGTTTGAAGTTACTGCTATATTTTGAGATTAAGCGAGTTGTATTTTTTTACAGGGGCAATACTTAGACCCTGCTCTTATACTTAAGGGGTTTTTTTTTGGGAAAAAAAATACATCCCATGGCTGCAATTTTGTTTTAAAAAAATAAACTTTGCTTTATTCACCATCCCTGGGTCCAAGGATGAGTCTCCTCCTGGTGTCTGAAATTGTATTCAGCACTGACATCCCGTCGTCAACACTGATCAACATGACGTCAGCCCTGCAGAAAACAACAGACACCGGGAGTATGGGGGAGTCCGGAGAGATATCAGTCAGCCAATCAATTGTACAGCTGATGTCTTGCTTCTGGACTCGAACCCTTGTTCCTGTGGTCAGCATCTCTTTTCGCTGAGCCACAACTGATTTTATTTGGCTGTTTTAGTTCTGTTATCTTTGTTTCTGTTGGTTTTGGGTAACAGGTGTTTTCCATTTACTCGGTTTGTCCTTCCTATCACCTTTTGAGTGCAGCTTTTAATATTTATATTTAGTTATTTATTTTACTCACTTATATAGCGTCATTAATTCCACAGTGCTTTACAGACATTATGTTCTCCTACTGGTGTTTCCTGCTGGTGATAGACTTTGTTAGATTCGTTCACTGTGCTTGTGTTGGTTGTCATTGCTTTGTGTGTGATTCCTTTTCTCCTTAGGGAACGGCTATTTTAGCCATCCTAAGAGCTGATGAGTTACTGCCACCTGATGAAGACAGAGCTGTTCCGTCAAAATGCGTTGAGGATTTCAATAAACAAAGAAACTTTTAATCCTTTCATCTGTGTCCTGTGCGCTCCCATGTGACCGGAGTATCTTGCAACTAAGAGCTAATGAGGGCATTCAGGGTAAGCAGCCATCAAGGGGAAGAGCTGCTAAGGGCATTCAGGGTAAACAGCCATCAAGGGGAAGAGCTGCTAAGTACATTCAGTGTAAGCAGCCATCGAGGGGAAGAGCTGCTAAGAGCATTCAGTGTAAGCAGCCGTCGAGGGGAAGAGCTGCTAAGGACACTCAGGGTAAGCAGCCATCAAAGGGAAGAGCTGCTAAGGGTATTCAGGGTAAGCAGCCGTCAAGGGGGATAGCTGCTAAAGACATTCAGGGTAAGTAGCCGTCAAGGGGAAGAGCTGTTAAGGACATTCAGGGTAAGCAGCCATCGAGGGGGAGGGCTGCTAAGGACATTCAGGGTAAGCAGCCATTGAGGGGGAGGGCTGCTAAGGACAATCAGTGTAAGCAACCGTTGAGGGGGAGAGCTGCTAAAGGACATTCAGGGTAAGCAGCCTTCGAGGAGGAGAGCTGCCAAGGACATTCAGGGTAAGCAGCCTTCGAGGGGGAGAGCTGCCCAAGACATTCAGGGTAAAAAGCTGTCGATGGTGAAGAGCTTCTAAGGACATTCAGGGTAAGCAGCCTTCGAGAGGGAGAGCTGCCAAGGACATTCAGGGTAAGCAGCCTTCAAGGGGGAGAGCTGCTAAGTACATTCAGGGTAAGCAGCCATCAAGGGGAAGAGCTGCTAAGGACATTCAGGGTAAGCAGCCATCGAGGGGAAGAGCTGCTAAGTACATTCAGGGTAGGCAGCTGTTGAGGGGGAGAGCTGCTAAAGACATTCGGGGTAAACAGCCGTCGAGGGGAAGAGTTGCTAAGGACATTCAGGGAAAGCAGCCGTTGAGGGGGAGAGCTGCTAAGGACATTAAGGGTAAGCAGCCTTCGATGGGGGGAGCTGCTAAGGACATTCAGGGTGAGCAGCCTTCGAGGGGGAGAGCTGCTAAGGACATTCAGGGTAAGCAGCCATCGATGGGGAGAGCTGCTAAGGACATTCAGGGTAAGCAACCGTTGAGGGGGAGAGCTGCTAAGAACATTCAGGGTAAGCAGCTTTTGAGGGGGAGAGCTGCCAAGGACATTCAGGGTAAGCAGCCTTCGAGGGGGAGAGCTGCCAAGGACATTCAGGGTAAGCAGCCTTCGAGGGGGAGAGCTGCTAAGGACATTCAGGGTAAGCAGTCTTCGAGGGGGAAAGCTGCCAAGGACATTCAGGGTAAGCAGCCTTCGAGGGGCAGAGCTGCTAAGGACATTCAGGGTAAGCAGCCTTCGAGGGGGAGAGCTGCTAAGGACATTCAGGGTAAGCAGCCTTCGAGGGGCAGAGCTGCTAAGGACATTCAGGGTAAGCAGCCTTCGAGGGGGAGAGCTGCCAAGGATATTCAGGGTAAGCAGCCTTCGAGGGGAAGAGCTGCTAAGGACATTCAGGGTAAGCAGCCTTCGAGGGGCAGAGCTGCTAAGGACATTCAGGGTAAGCAGCCTTCGAGGGGGAGAGCTGCCAAGGATATTCAGGGTAAGCAGCCTTCGAGGGGAAGAGCTGCTAAGGACATTCAGGGTAAGCAGCCTTCGAGGGGGAGAGCTGCTAAGGACATTCAGGGTAAGCAGCCTTCGAGGGGCAGAGCTGCTAAGGACATTCAGGGTAAGCAGCCTTCGAGGGGGAGAGCTGCCAAGGATATTCAGGGTAAGCAGCCTTCGAGGGGAAGAGCTGCTAAGGACATTCAGGGTAAGCAGCCTTCGAGGGGCAGAGCTGCTAAGGACATTCAGGGTAAGCAGCCTTCGAGGGGGAGAGCTGCCAAGGATATTCAGGGTAAGCAGCCTTCGAGGGGAAGAGCTGCTAAGGACATTCAGGGTAAGCAGCCAGTGAGGGGGAGAGCTGCTGAAGACATTCAGGGTAAAAAGCCGTCGATGGGGACGAGCTGCTAAGGACATTCAGGGTAAACAGCCGTCGACGGGAAGAATTGCTAAGGACATTCAGGGTAAGCAGCCTTCGAGGGGGAGAGCTGCCAAAGACATTCATGGTAAGCAGCCTTCGAGGGGAAGAGCTGCTAAGGTCATTCAGGGTAAGCAGCTATCGAGGGGAAGAGCTGCTAAGTACATTCAGGGTAAGCAGCTGTTGAGGGGGAGAGCTGCTAAGGACATTCAGGGTAAACAGCCGTCGAGGGGAAGAATTGATAAGGACATTCAGGGAAAGCAGCCGTTGAGGAGGAGAGCTGCTAAGGACATTCAGGGTAAGCAGCCTTCGAGGGGGGAGAGCCAAGGAAATTCAGGGTAAGCAGCCTCTGAGGGGGAGAGCTGCCAAGGACATTCAGGGTAAGCAGCCATCAAGGGGAAGAGCTGCTAAGGTCATTCAGGGTAAGCAGCTATCGAGGGGAAGAGCTGCTAAGTACATTCAGGGTAAGCAGCTGTTGAGGGGGAGAGCTGCTAAGGACATTCAGGGTAAACAGCCGTCGAGGGGAAGAATTGATAAGGACATTCAGGGAAAGCAGCCGTTGAGGAGGAGAGCTGCTAAGGACATTCAGGGTAAGCAGCCTTCGAGGGGGGAGAGCCAAGGAAATTCAGGGTAAGCAGCCTCTGAGGGGGAGAGCTGCCAAGGACATTCAGGGTAAGCAGCCTTTGAGGAGGAGAGCTGCTAAGGACATTCAGGGTAAGCAGCCATCGAGGGGAAGAGCTGCTAAGGACATTCAGGGTAAGCAGCCATCGAGGGGAAGAACTGCTAAGTACATTCAGGGTAAGCAGCCGTTAAGGGGGAGAGCTGCTAAAGACATTCGGGGTAAACAGCCGTCGAGGGGAAGAGTTGCTAAGGACATTCAGGGAAAGCAGTCGTTGAGGGGGAGAGCTGCTAAGGACATTAAGGGTAAGCAGCCTTCAATGGGGGGAGCTGCTAAGGACATTCAGGGTGAGCAGCCTTCGAGGGGGAGAGCTGCTAAGGACATTCAGGGTAAGCAGCCATCGATGGGGAGAGCTGCTAAGGACATTCAGGGTAAGCAACCGTTGAGGGGGAGAGCTGCTAAGAACATTCAGGGTAAGCAGCTTTTGAGGGGGAGAGCTGCCAAGGACATTCAGGGTAAGCAGCCTTCGAGGGGGAGAGCTGCCAAGGACATTCAGGGTAAGCAGCCGTCGAGGGGAAGAACTGCTAAGTACATTCAGGGTAAGCAGCCATTGAGGGGGAGAGCTGCTAAAGACATTCAGGGTAAACAGCCGTCGAGGGGGAGAGCTGCTAAGGACATTCAGGGTAAGCAGCCATCGAGGGGAAGATCTGATAAATAAGGACATACAGAGTAATCAGCAATTGAGGGGAAGAGCTGCTGAAGACATTCAGGGTAAACAGCCGACGATGGAGAAGAGCTGCTAAGGACATTCAGGGTAAACAGCCGTCGAGGAGAAGAGCTGCCAAGGATATTCAGGGTAAGCAGGCATCGCAGGGGAAGAGCTGCTAAGGACATTCAGGGTAAGCGGATTGCCTACTAGGACCGTGGGGAACTCGGGCCGGGTCCGGCTGTACTTAAAGGGGATGTGTCACGGCAGCAATGACCCGGTCCGTGGCCCTGGGCATCCAATAAAAAGGGTATTGAAATGGGAATAAAGTTTATACAGCTTGTTCATGATGCCACCTGTGGTATTCGGCCAGGGATGGCCAACGCTGCTTAAAGGGGTCCTCTGGGGATGATGATAGTATTGCAGCAGCGGTGGTTTAGATCCCCACAGGTAGAACTTAGTCCCCAGGGCTCCCAGTGTAGTTGGTAAGGATTATAAATGGTGAAGTGCAGGAAAGAATTAGAGGACACAAGGTTGCAGTCTCTTTACCTTTTACTGGTAGTATGTAGCCACAGTCCAGGGTATGGATCACAGGTGATGGTGAGGTCCGGCCAGCCTGGGAGCGATTCGGAATCCCCCTAGTTAGCTGGGGATGGAAGCCTTCCTTATTGTGCTGTGCTTTAGTCCCTTGCTGCCTAAGGCTTCACACAAGGTCCTCTCTTTCTCTCTGTCCTATTAGTAGGACAATATCCATATGGCAGGCAACTTGAGCCTTTATACAGGTGTCTCTACTTGCGGCGACTCTGGGCTCTATATGCTGCTGTGCCTACGGATGTAATGGTGGACAGGCGACTTGAAATCTCCTGCCCGCCGGTTTCTGCTGTGGGGCATACAGTTACCCCCACAACCTCGGGATTCCAGCCACCGGTTTCTTGCGCTGATTCTGGAGTGAGCTCAGTCTCAGATCCACTCCCAGTATCTTTCCTCTTCTTTTCTTCTTCTCCCCTCACAGTCTCTCACAGACTGCTCTGTCAGGAGCTGCAGAACCTCATGTCTGCACAGCCCCAGCTCTTCTCTATACTGACTTCCTAACTCCTCCTCCAGCCAGAATATATAGGGAAGCCACCCACAAACTGGATCAGAGCTCTCCCTTCTGGCCTGGAGTCAGAACAGTGTTGTGTGTACGTGTCACCTGTTAAAGGGATCTTCCTTACTTTCAGGCATGGCATCACCCTCCCCGTGAGGAAGGCAATACCACTGTAACAACCGGCTTCCGGGGTGTTACATAAGCAGCCATTGAGGGGGGAGAGCTGCTAAGGGCATTCAGGGTAAGCAGCCATCGCTGGGGAAGAGCTGCTAAAAACATTCAGGGCATGCAGCCTTTGAATGTAGGAGCCATTGCATTTCCTTAGGACAAGAAGCAGGGTGCACTACAATATAATGTATTAAATGTATGGGTGCTACATCCAGTAGTAGAGCATAATGCACTATAGTAAGAAGAAAAAAAGAAACTACAAAATGATGTGCACACTCAGAATTATCTAACAGATATACACCTGGAGATTTGAGTACTAGCCAGTATATGCCGGGATATTCGTGTTGTATCAGATGCCTGCATGCTCTGCATGTTTCTGGCACAGTTTTGGAGCTTCTCCTTATCAGCATCTGTGATAGGGTATACACCTCAGTAGTGTCCCCATTATTTAGGAGGCCTCATATACCTCCCCTAACTGCGGAATTTAATTGCTGATTTTGCACACCATGTTGTTATGAGCAATTGGACCTGTACTATTGGTTTTACTTGTTTTTATATGTACGGTATGTTTCTTGTTTGCCAATAAAAATATTTTTGTATATTTGTTAGATAATTTTGAGTGTGTACATCGTTTTGTAGTTTCTTTTTTCTTTTTACTATAGTGCGTTGCATTTCCTTAGGGTGCCAACCTCTGGGGTCAGGTTTTCCTAGTCTGAACAGGAACCTATAAGGTTCAGGTGTTTGTCTTCCTGGTTTGTACACTACCCATGTGAATGTGCTTTGGCAGTCATAAGAGCTGACCGCAATGTGTATGGGAGCTGTCAGCTGAACGACGCTTTGGCTGATCGCGGACTACCACAAGTAATGCACTGACGGCTGTGTCCTCTGATGCCAGAGGTTTCACCTTCAATGGAAATGTAGTAGCAGATGGCACCTATTCAAAGTGTAACATGGCAATGGCCAAATGGTCCCCTTTACAGGAAAGAAATCACAGACTGACATGGAATTCTTTACTAGCAAAGATCTGTTCTTCACAGGTAATCAAAATTTTAAAAAAATTGAAAGTAAGATTTACAATTAAAAAGGGGTTGGCTAAAGATATGAGATAAAAAGATGTGGATATGGAGATCTCTATAAATAAGAGAGATCTGACCTGCTGAAAAGATTGCAGTATGTCAGTCACAATTTTGTCTCGCATTTATGGATTTCTTGCCCATGCAGATCAGAGAATATTGTACATCAATAATAATTAAACAAAAGCAAACTAAGAACAATCGTTGGTAATCTAAGACCTATAGACTTTATCTAGAAAACATGTATACAGAATATTCCAGCAATGTTTGACCTAACTTGTTCCTTTAGCTGAAATTCAAAAAACAAGATTTTATAAAGCTGGCATGTAGCAAGTAATACGACATATCGGTAAATTATCTTTATTGGTTCAAACAAAAGAACTTTACTTCTTCCATCGTCATACAACAGTTGGATAACATGCTTGATGGTCACGAATCTCATATAGGGCACAAGAGCTCGGCGGTTGCAGTCTTGCTGATTGATAGCGCTGGCTTGCGTAAGCTTTCTGTGCACGCAGTGCTGGCCCCGAGCTGTCAATCGCAAAGTCATCCTAAACCAGTAATCGGAACGGAGCCATCAGCCTCTCGGCAATACCAAGGCTGCACCGTGCACCATAGTTAACATAATTGATCCAACTCCAGTTTCTGCAGAACAGAGGAAGCAATTAGGACACTAAAAATTCGATTTTTATTGTTTTTACACTGTGTGCACAATTATTAGCAATTAGTACTTTTGATGATTCATTCTATTATTGAACAACTACAGAGCTGTCAGTCAATCCAAAAGGTTAATAACCCTGAAACCTGAATATTTAAAAAAGGTGAGGTTTTGTCTCTTAGGAGAATATCTCCTTGTGCAGAATAATTTCCAACTGAATGAGAAACGTAAATTTTCCATCTCAATTGATCTGTTAAAGTGACAATAATAACGGAACAACTCAAAATATACAAAAATCCATTTCTGACATTTCCATAAAAATATCAGTCACCAATATCGAGGCCCTTCTTTGCAACAACAGTCATAAGCTCCATTCATGGAGTCTGTCTAGTTTTTTTAATCTGTTGATGATCCACTTTTTGGGTAGCTCCAGCTATTTTCTTAAACTGAAAGCTCCTGATTTAAGAAGGGCTTACAAGTCTTCAGTAGTGTTTTCGTCATGTAAGGAAGGGGTCAGGTCGTATTTCTCCATCTTTAAAGTCTTTCTTTGCCCCGTGTGAGTGAAGTCTTTGATGCTACGATGGAGCATTGTCCTGCAGAAAAATCCTGGTTTTCTTGACAGATGCAGACTTTTTCTTGTTCCACTGCTTGATAAAAGTGTCTTCTAAAGGCTGGCAGTAGGTTTAGGAGTTGACTTTGAGTCAGAGGAGTAGCTAGGGTTTTGGTTCAGGGGGTGCGAAACTTCTGAGTGGGCCCCCAACCAGGTAACCTGGATTGCAACTCAGTGACGTGCCCTAATAGTGGAGGAGAACCTCAGCAGATGACCGCGCTGTTACTGAAGATAATCTCTATATAAAGACCAATATGGATATTACCGCCATATGGTCAGTGGTAGATACCAGCCCTACAGAACATATAAGAGATCATAGCACAGTTACAGATAATGACTTACCGCTATCGTTCTTTCTGATGGAATCGTTCATTTTTCCCGTCTTTTCCATCTGGCCCAGACTGACATGACAACTTCTTCCAGCTACGACTCGTCTGCAGAGAATACAACAAAGACACATTTCACTTCTCATATTCCAGCCCCATCACCATCTATTCCGAACCTGCACAAACTCCTCATCCTGCTGATACCCCTGAGCCACTGCTGCCATATGTCACCCTGTTACTGCATCTGATACCCCAATACTGAGCCACTGCTGCCGTATGTGTCCCTATTACTGCACCTGATATCCCAATACTGAGCTGCTGCTGCCATGTGTCCCTATTACTGCATCTGATACCCCAATACTGAGCCGCTGCTGCCGTATGTGTCCCTATTACTGCTCCTGATACCCCAATACTGAGCCGCTGCTGCCGTTTATGTCCCCATTACTGCCCCTGATACCCCAATACTGAGCCACTGCTGCCGTATGTGTCCCTGTTACTGCATTTGATACCCCAATACTGAGCCGCTGCTGCTGTATGTGTCCCTATTACTGCACCTGATAACCCAATACTGAGCCGCTGCTGTATGTGTCCCTATTACTGCACCTGATACCTCAATACTGAGCCGCTGCTGCCATATGTGTCCCTATTACTGCACCTGGTACCCCAATACTGAGCCGCTGCTGCCATATGTGACCCTGTTACTGCATTTGATACCCCAATACTGAGCCGCTGCTGCTGTATGTGTCCCTATTACTGCCCCTGATAACCCAATACTGAGCCGCTGCTGTATGTGTCCCTATTACTGCACCTGATACCTCAATACTGAGCCGCTGCTGCCGTATGTGTCCCTATTACTGCACCTGATACCCCAATACTGAGCCACTGCTGCTGCCATATGTGTCCCTGTTACTGCATTTGATACCCCAATACTGAGCCGCTGCTGCCATATGTGACCCTGTTACTGCATTTGATACCCCAATACTGAGCCGCTGCTGCTGTATGTGTCCCTATTACTGCCCCTGATAACCCAATACTGAGCCGCTGCTGTATGTGTCCCTATTACTGCACCTGATACCTCAATACTGAGCCGCTGCTGCCGTATGTGTCCCTATTACTGCACCTGATACCCCAATACTGAGCCGCTGCTGCTGTATGTGTCCCTATTACTGCCCCTGATAACCCAATACTGAGCTGCTGCTGCCGTATGTGTCCCTATTACTGCACCTGATACCCCAATACTGAGCCACTGCTGCCGTATGTGTCCCTATTACTGCACCTGATATCCCAATACTGAGCTGCTGCTGCCATATGTGACCCTGTTACTGCATCTGATACCCCAATACTGAGCCACTGCTGCCGTATGTGTCCCTATTACTGCACCTGATACCCCAATACTGAGCCACTGCTGCCGTATGTGTCCCTGTTACTGCATTTGATACCCCAATACTGAGCCACTGCTGCCGTATGTGTCCCTATTATTGCACCTGATACCCCAATACTGAGCCGCTGCTGCCGTATGTGTCCCTATTACTGCCCCTGATACCCCAATACTGAGCTGTTGCTGCTGTATGTGTCCCTAATACTGCACCTGATACCCCAATACTGAGCCGCTGCTGCCGTATGTGTCCGTATTACTGCACTTGATACCCCAATACTGAGCCGCTGCTGCCGTATGTGACCCTAATACTGCACCTGATACCCCAATACTGAGCCGCTGCTGCCGTATGTCTCTATTACTGCACCTGATACCCCAATACTGAGCCGCTGCTGCTATATGACCCTAATACTGCACCTAATACCCCAATACTGAGCCGCTGCTGCCGTATGTGTCCGTATTACTTCCCCTGATACCCCAATACTGAGCCGCTGCTGCCGTATGTGTCCCTTTTACTGCTCCTGATACCCCAATACTGAGCCACTGCTGCCATATGTGTCCCTATTACTGCTCCTGATACCCCAATACAGAGCCGCTGCTGCCGTTTATGTCCCCATTACTGCCCCTGATACCCCAATACTGAGCCGCTGCTGCCGTATGTGTCCCTATTACTGCACCTGATACCCCAATACTGAGCCGCTGCTGCTGTATGTGTCCCTATTACTGCCACTGATACCCCAATACTGAGCCGCTGCTGCCGTATGTGTCCCTATTACTGCCACTGATACCCCAATACAGAGCTGCTGCTGCCGTATGTGTCCCTATTACTGCACCTGATACCCCAATACTGAGCCGCTGCTGCCCTATGTGTCCCTATTACTGCCACTGATACCCCAATACTGAGCCGCTGCTGCCGTATGTGTCCCTATTACTGCACCTGATACCCCAATACAGAGCCGCTGCTGCCGTATGTGTCCCTATTACTGCACCTGATACCCCAATACTGAGCCGCTGCTGCCGTATGTGTCCCTATTACTGCCCCTGCTGTGTGGTTCTCTGTGCCCTCTAAATTCTAAAGCAACTCTCTACAATATAGTAATGCCAGGTGCAAGTGCCCTAGAAAACAGTGCCCATATTTTGCCCCTAGAAAGTAATAATGCCCTTTGTGCCCCTTTGATAGCCACAGTAACCTGAGTTCCGCTATAACAATAAGTGCCCACTTTACATTTAATAAAGTCCCGAGTCTCCCCCTGTACAGCTCCCCTATACACAGCATGATGCTCTCTTATACACAGTATAATGCACTCACACAGTATACTGACTCCTTAGTAGCCTCCAAGCTGTTTGATGGCTCCAACAATGTATAATGACCACCACACTGTAACCTCCATACTGTATAATAGCCCCCTAGATAGCCTCCATATAGTATAATGCACCAAATAGTCCACAATATAGTATAATGCACTCCCCATAGGCAGACTCTATAGCATATGGCAGCCCCCATAGGCAGACACTGTAATAAAGCAGCACCCCCATATGGGCAGACCCTGTAATAAGGTAGTACCCCCATAGGCAGACTCTGTAGTAAGGCAGCACCCATTTAGGCAGACCCTGTAATAAGGCAGCACCCCTATAGGCAGACCCTGTAATAAGGCAGCACCCCCATAGTCAGACCCTGTAATAAGGCAGCACCCCCATAGTCAGACCCTGTAATAAGGCAGCACCCCCATAGGCAGACCCTGTAATGAGGCAGCACCCCCATAGTCAGACCCTATAATAAGCCAGCCCCCCCATAGGCATACCCTGTAATAAGGCAGCAGCACCCATAAAAAAAAAATAAATACTCACCTCTCTTCATCCTGGTTCCTGCGCTGCTCACGCTGATCTCCTGACAGCGGGCGCTGGGCAGTGACATGATCGCGCCCTCTGTCAGTGTCGGCGACGTCAGACGCCGACACTGACAGGGGGATAATGGGAGAAGGAGCGCAGTGCTCCTTCTCCCATCACTGAGATCAGCTGTATCAGCTAAATGCCAGTACAGCTGATCTTCTGATGATGGCGGGGGGCCCACTGCTGGCACCGGGCCCCCCCCGCCTGCTCAGGGGCCCCATAGCGGCAGAGCAGGGAGATCGATTCTCCCTGTTCTACCGCTGAATGTAACTGTATCGGCGCACTGCCTGCGCCAATACAGTCACAGTAGCGTAGCTCCGGGTGCCCACACCCTCTGCCCCCCCAGTAGCTACGCTACTGCTTTGAGTCCATCTTCAACCTGAAAAAGTCCATCTAGCTCTTCATTAATAATACCAGCCCATCTGTGAGCACTGAACACCGTGTACTTCTGTGTCTTGCTCAGGGCTGGTCGGGCTCAGCTTTTTTTTTCTTCAATAAATTGGTGAAAAAGGGATAGTGTGGGGGGAGTCTTTATTCATGTCACGACACAGCTGTCGGGTGACCTGGGACCATGGGCTCATTCCCTGTCCTTTACACTAGGTGGCGCCCCAACTCGCCATGTTCTCCAGGGTACTTCAGATGGGGAAGATGCCGGGGCCTCCACCCTTGTCTTATCTCCTGAGTTAGCCCTCCGTCTCTTCTCTTCCCCCACCCAGGAGAGAAGGTGCGCTACTGTGCACCGTAGTACACCAACCTGACAAACAAGGCAACACAGAGAAGGGTTAACTGAAAACTCCAGGCATACAAAACATTCACTCACATATAACAGAGGAATGCATCGGGGTGTGACAGTAAAGGAATAAACAAAAACAGAGAAGGATAAGGAATTACCACACATACAAACCAAGCAACAGTTACCAATAACTCCTCCAGCTCTCCTTCTCATATGTGCTCCTCACCCACCATTAGCCATGCAGCAAATGCTATCTCTGACAAGGATTAGTAACAGAGCCCAGATTATAAAGGGGAAGGGAATTGCTAACCGAGATCAGCTGTGAACACAGGGATTTCCAACATGGCCAATTGACCCCTGCACTGCCAGAAGAAATAAACACATTTAAAATGAAGAAGTGCTTCTTCTCAGTGCCGGAGTAGGAGCCATCAGACGCTGCGGTCTTCTGGCTCCACACTGTGGTAACCCTGTGACAATTCAAATAAATAATTTTTTGTGTGTTTTAATTTTGTATTCCTGGGTTAGTAGTGTCTGATAGACGCCTCTTTATTACTAAACAAAGTGCTTAATGGCAGCTGTGATTTCTTACAGATCACAGCAGTCATCAACCCCAACTACTATCATCGCACCAGTCCAGTGCAATCGGAAGAGTCGGGTAAAGCGCCAGAATAGGAGCATCTGATGTGATTCGCTCACTCTGGGGCGGCTGCAGGCTGCTATTTTTAGGCTGAGAAGGAGCCCATAACCATGGACCTTCCCAGCCTGATAATATAAGCTCACAGTTGTCTGCTTTACCTGGACTGGTTATCAAAAATAGGGGAAACCTCACTTTTTTTTTTTAATTATTTATTTATTAGGTTAAGCCAGGCTAAAAACACGTGCGTAAACGCACTTACAACGCATTGTGCTTTTTTAAAATGCGGATGTACCACATCTGATGCAAGTCTATGTGGAAATTCCGCAAAGAAGACTGAGCTTTCCCACAAGAGAAATTGACATGCCACAGCTCAGAAACTCACACTGCAGGTGATTTTACGCAGTGTTAAAAATAAACATCCCATCCACTGTGCTTATACTGTCCAACGCAGCGTTTTGGATGCAGCGAAAAAACGCTGCTCCCAGATCGCTAGTATTACTGGTGGTGGGCACGCAGCCTACGCTAAACACTGTGGGGAAGCATCGTCGGGAGCTGTATGTGCCAGTATGCATCTCCCTTAGCTCCAGTCCTGTAGGCACGGTCTGTACTGTGCTGAGACAAAGCGTAATTCATAGGAACAAGCCAAGGGAAAGCTTCTTAATGTCACACTGTGAGGGTGTTCACATTGCATTTTTTCTGCTGCTTTATAACATCCATTTTTCAAGTAAAAAAAGCTTTAGGAAACTCCCTTTTCTGTTGTAATCTTAAAATGTCTTTTTTTTGCTTCCTTTTGGCATTTCCTGAGCGTTTTTTGACACCAGTTTTTTTTTTAGTATTTTCCCTTTTTTTGTTTGGCTTTTTTTTACATGATTAAGCAATAAAGAAACTGCTAGACTTTGTTTTGCAATGTAAACGCTAAAAAATGCAAAAAAACTAAAAATCTGTCTTTGCGTTGACTTTTAAGCTAAGTATTGAGCATCTTCACAGTGGGAAATAGCAGAGAAAATTGTGCACTATTTATTTTATATGCTTGGTGTTTTTTGAAAGCCTAAGGGCCCCTTCACACTGTGCAATCAAAGTCTGAACGAGCGTTCGATTTGTGACGTTTATCCGTCCTCGTTCCGAGGTTGCAAAGTGTGACATGGCGTTACGATTTGCGACGCAGCCCAGCATCGTACGATGTGAAAGAAAGAGCAGAACTTTCTTTCGTCGTAAATGTCTCGCTGTGGCGGTCGAAATCGTAGTATGTGACGGCGGTCATACGAGCTCGTAATGCGACTACGTGGGTTGGGCTTCCGCATACCTGTCTCCTGATTGGGCGTGACGTTTTAGCACGCCCATGCTGGTAATACGTCACGCTCGGAGTCGTAGGACTATGGCGGTGTGAAGGGTAGCGTACGATTGCGACGCGTGACGTTCACATCGCAACTACGTCAGAAAAAGCGTTAACATCGTAGAGTGTGACCGCTGGCTACGAGCTCGTACTGCGATGTCGAATATGACGCAAATGCGTCGTAATCGTAGCAGAATCGACCAGTGTGAAGGGGCCCTAAAGCATTCAAAAATACTTCAATGTTTTAACATATGCACAGCAAGTTGTGTTTACATAGAAATGAATATGTTCATTTTTTGAGCGGTTTCAGCAATTTTGCAACATTTCCCGAATCAAAAACCGCCAGTAAAAGAAGCAGTGTGAATTTACCCTCAGAATACAAGACTGTGATGTCCCAAATACAGTGAACAAAGTGTGGTGTGGAAATTAAAGAAAGATGGAAGGATAAATGAATAGATAGATAGATACTGTAGATAGATAGATAGATAGATAGATAGATAGATAGATAGATAGATAGATAGATAGATAGATAGATAGATAGATGTATCGTATAAAATAATCATGTTTATTATAAAATACTTATTTCTTCATGCAGCCTGCAACTATGTGGCAGTGAAAATTGGAGATCTCTGTCGAAAGAAGGAAGATGAGGAGCCTCCAATTCCTTATTCATGCCCAATGTCTGCAAAGGCAAAGCCTAGTAAGTATGAACAAATGCAGCATTTTTTCAGAGCACCTCCACTCATTATATAGTAGATGGTAAATTAATGACAGTATTGGCTAGTAAGAGCAGAGTTATCACTTATGGAAAGAGCTAAACAAGGGTAAGCTATGACCCGGTGGAAAGTTGGCTTCCAGAGATGAAACTCCTCTTCTCCACTCCCATTGCACAGGCCCAGGTGACCAGACAAAGTCATATTTACTACATTATTAAATGTTTACATCTTTTATTAAAAAAAAAGCAAAAAATCGGGCTAGCATACTTGTTGGCATAAGTACAATGTGTAGGTAAAAGCCATCCCACGGCGACGTGGTGTACCCAATCAGGAAGGTCCCTAACTCAAGTAACCCAAACCGCCATGTGCCCACAGGCCTCAAAATGGGAGATGGGCAGAGCAGCACCTGGGCCTGTCTGTGTTTTGCTTTGCACCCTATGTTTTTTCCGTGTATTACTATTATTTAGTTATTTGTTGCAGGATATAGATGTACTGTTTATTCTAGGTTTTGTCTTTTATTATAAACTGCTTGATTACAGCAGCCATGGAGTCAGGAAAAGTTCAAGTATCTACTGAGATTCTTGGCTCCAACAAGACCCCAGAGCTGTCTGACATATTATGAAAGGTCAGACAGCAAAAAACTGGCAGCCGGTGGAACATAGAAATGGTGAAAATGAAAATATACAATCTAAGTCCAGCATCTGATCTGACAGTTCATGGTAAACTAAGAGTCAGGTTCCCAGAGGCGCGCTGGGTCTCGTGCGGTGGAAATGAGTGGAGCTTCAGAGTTCAGTGTCAGGTGGATGGTGAAAAATATTATGTTCTGCTCTTGGTGGTTAGTTGTAAGTTCATCACTTAGAGTATGTGCACATGATGTCTTTTGGACAAAGATGTACCCCCCGAGTTTTTTGGCCTGCTGTGTTCTCCTTGAAGCATCGTTTTTGTCATCCATGCACTCTTTTTTGTTGTTGTTTTTTTCCTTCTTTTTATGAAATAGAGATCAGCTTCCAAGGGGAACCATCTGAAGAATGGTCAGGTTACTCCTTTTAACGCTATGTGAAATGGAAATATGAAGGCGTTAAAGTATTTTTCAGGCAGGTTATGGAGATTTCCTACCTAAATAAAATGTTATGTGCACCTACCCTAAGGGTTCAGTTGAGGTAAAACATTCAGGTCCCAAATCATGTGTAAGGGCTCACCAGATGAGGTGGGTCCGCCAAGCCTCTGGTCTGGGTGGGCACATGGACCCCAGGCATTGGAAGTTTGCAGAGGACACTTGGAAACGTGGGAACCAGGACTAACTAGAAAACTAGGAGCAGATGAACAGATGGAGAGGAACCCGGCAGGGATGGATGCGAGTTGAAACACACTAGTACAAATAATGGAGCACACCAAACAAGTAACCCAAGAGTCTCAATCCCAAGACACAGGAATGTGTCACTAGACCTTAAATAGGTATAGGGAGATTATGTCATTGATCCACACTGGGCAACCTGCAAAACCCAACAGAGTGCAGCGGACCTAGGAGAAGGAAGCGGAGCACAGGATACCCAGGACAGGTGTGTGACATCATCAAAGCAAATTTTGCCATAATTCTGGCATAAATTGCTTTGACAGGTCAACAGTGCCAGCTGATTAACACCTTCCCAAATAGGGCTGGCTCCCAGGAATGGTGCAGCAGAGAACAATCAGCGTTAGACAGGGTAATGATCAGTTGGTACCATTTACTGAAGTTCTGCAAACAGTTCAAGAATTGACAAGTCACATACAGGGTTTTGGTCAGGCCTTCATGGTGAGAGTTCAGTTTCTCTGCTGTGACATAGTGTAGCCTATCTGCTGCTAATTATACCTCTTGTACACAATTCCTTGGATGCCCAGGGTTCCAAGGTAAACAGTTACTGGATCCTTGATCCCTTCTAGGGAGCAGGCAACTTGAATCATGTGGAAAACACTTTCTCTTGCAGCAGTTTCACTGATTCTATGCGCTGCTGAGCTCCAGTGCAAAAGCACACAACTGCTTATTATATGAAAACCGAGTAGTGTTTCAGTTGAGCACGGACCCTGGAAGTCTCTGTGCTCTAGGGACTGATACCCTTCCTCGGGCCACTTGTCCTGGCAAGGAGAGCACACTCTTCTCTGCCTGTGGACCTCCATGTTCCTGCCTCTTCCTACATCTCCACTGATCTGCACATGGCAATCTCTTAGAAGCACCTCCTCCCCCCTGAGGGATCGTGCACACTTCTTGGTTAAGGCAAAAGTGCACAATCTTTCAGTAAGGGATCAGGTAAAATGTGTGGATGCAGTTTTTTTCCAGCAGAGAAACCAGCCCCCACCATAGCTGGAAATACATATATAAGTATAACACACATGCAAGCATTTTGTGACGCTACAGACACGGGCACCACAGATGCATTAGAATCAATATCTCAGTCGACTTTACTTTATTTTACAGATGAACTCCCAGAACAAAACCCAGCACCAGAAGTAAAGACAACCCCAAAAGAAGATGCCCCAGCTCAGCCATGTAGGTCCTGAGGGTAGTGGCCCCCAGTTGTATCACTGGGCATGGCCACCTTTACCTCCTATACCTGGATCCTTTGCTTTTCATCCTCCTTTATGGTGTCAAAGCTGAAGAATTTACATTTTACCGCTGATGCAATAACTCTCCCTTCTTTTCCCCGAACCATAGGTTACCTTGTATGACCTTTAACTGTGAAATCTAGCTGAAGATCCAGAGACGTCAATTAATTCCATGTCACTTGTGAGATAATGATCGTTTCCCTTCAAGACATTTCAGGACATTTTCTTCTTCAGACCTAGTTTGGTTAAAAAAAAAAAAGCCTGAAAGTAAAAGGACACAATCATTATCTCCCCGTCCTGATAATATCAATGTTCAGAGAGAAGATTTTGCTGCAGTCGTCACCTTTAGCTGCATTGTATCATAAGAAACATTGCAACACGACACAAAATACAACAAAAATTGCAAACGCTTTAGTAGGAAGGAAGCAAAGCATGGCTGCGACTAACTGGAAAAGACAAGTATTTTGTCAACACCGCCACTGGGGTTAATTGCAGGACACAGCAAGTACAGAGATGGATGACAGCGGCATCCAAAACCTTCTTCCCGGGAGGAAGATGTTGCTTGAAATTAACCTGTTCTGTTGACCTTAGTGAAAAAGATTCTGTGTTTAATCACAGTCTTTAATAAAATAAATCAATCAGACCTTGACAGCTCGAGTGTGGTTTGTTGGATTGGCTTTTTTCTGATGTTTGTACACCCTAAAAATTTTCATTATTATCTCTTATTTTTTATCTTTATTTATAGCATTCTTAAATTTCCTTTATGAAAAATTGGAAGAGCGGCAAATAAACAGACCCGAAAGACTTAGCTTCAGTGTCAAAGGAAAATACAGCTTATGTAGTCAAATGTCAGTGTGAGACACTCATATTTTAGCCCGTGTCATATCAATTTAGGAGATGTGCATAAAACAAATAATTTACTTTGATCGCCTCTTTATTAAACTGACAAGCTGAATTCCCGCTGGGATGAGGGCATTGTGTATCGCATATGTACGGAGTTACGGGCTTAGATGATTGGTGCAGCAACTTGTTTCCTTTGCTGTGTACGTATTTCACCCCAAACAGCCTAAATTCATCACAGCGGGGTTATTATGAGTAGTTCCTCGCTCGTCAGAAGGATTGCCGACTTGATTGCATGTAGCAATTACCGAAGATTAGGTGGTGGGAGAAGGATCCAGTTGAACGGAAATCTATCTATTTGAGGAAATGGCATTCTGTTCCTAAAGCTACTGTAGAACGATGAGCCAGTAATTATACATTGTTTCCAAATTTTAGAGCAATAACTCATTAATAAAGGTAAAAAAATAAAAATATATAAATATATACTGGTCATATATTTGGACACACCTGACCATGAACTGGTTTTCCTTGTATGTATTGGAATGTGCACATTGTAGATTCAGACAGCAGGCTGCAAAATGATGGAGGAACACATATAAAAAAGAAGTAAAGAAGCATGTGAGAGACAAACTAGATCATGCGTTAATCCTTAGATTTCTCAAAGTACCCCCTGTAAGGTTTCTCTTACTGAGAGTGTTGGGGGACACTCACTTGGCCGCGATATTCAAGCACACGGGCACGGGTTTATAAAACAAAGCAGTCCATGCGGTTTATTATGCCTCATAAACCGGGGTACGCACAGTTCATAACATGAAACACAACAGGCACCAACTGGTGATATTTACTTGCAGCTTCTAACACTTCAGGGTACAGCTTTGCCTCACGGCCACTAACACGCTGGTCCTCCCTTAACCAGTTCCCAAGGGAGACCACACAGTTCATAGAACTTCACAAGCACTACCGGCCTGTACGATACCTGACGGGAGCTCCGGCTCCACCTGCTGACTCCTTGCCAGTCCGCACCTCTGGGTAAGCTGCCTTACAGGGATCACCAACTTGCCTGGCCGGCACGCACTAGTCAGTCCAGACCTCACCGAAGGACTCCAGCTTCCCCAGACTCCATTAACACTCTTCTGGGTAAGCTGCCTAACAGGGATCCCCAACTTGCCTGTCCGGCATACAGTAGTCAGTCCAGACCTCACCGAAGGACTCCAGCTTCCCCAGTTCCACTGTGCACTGCTCCGGGATCTGGTCCTCCTACTAGGACCTCCCACGCCAGCAGGTGCTTTCCAGGAAGCCTCCTCTCAGGCTTCCAACACAGGAACACACCGAGCCCTCAGGAACTCCCTCAGGGATTTTGCACTTGGACCCTTCAGGTCCACACACTGGAACCACACAGGAACATGTGACCCACACCCTGGTCACGTTATGTACCTGTAACCACACCCACAGTAATGGATCACATGGGCTGGTCACGTGATCCTGACATCACTGCAGGTCAATTCTCACGGCCTCCATACAACTCCGTGCACATCCCGGGGAGACCATGCAGCGCCCCCTACCTGTTACAGGGGTTACTGCATCACATATATCACACCCCCTTTTAATCTGCTGACTCCATTATATGCCAT
This sequence comes from Ranitomeya variabilis, assembly GCF_051348905.1. Lineage (NCBI taxonomy): Eukaryota > Metazoa > Chordata > Amphibia > Anura > Dendrobatidae > Ranitomeya > Ranitomeya variabilis. The sequence continues at coordinate 204,866,113 of NC_135233.1, forward strand.
TGACATTCTTTCAAGCAGCTCCATCAGGCATCACGTAGAATGGCTTCCAGCAGTCTTGAAGGACTTCCCAAAGGAACCTTCACTCTGCGCCCAACTCATTCCAAATCATTTGAATTTTGTTGATATTTGGTGATTGTGGAGGCCATGTCATCTGAAGCAGCACTTTATTATGCTCCTTCTTGGTACATAGTCCTTACATAGCCTGGAGGTGTTTTGGCTCATTGCACTGTTGTAACACAAATGATGGTCTCACTAAGTGTAATCCAGATGGGATGGAATGTCAATGTAGAATACTATGTTAGTCATGTCTGGTAAATGTACCTTGCATTTGGAATAAATCACCAGTGCTGTCATCATCAAAGTAACTCTACACCATCACACCTCCACCTCCATGCTTCACAGTCGGCATCACACATGTAGAAACCATCTGTTCACTTTTTCCACATCTGAAAAAGACATGAAGGTTCATACAAAAAGCTCACATTTTGACTCATCCAATCACAGTATACATTTTCACATATCTAATGTCCAGTGTTTATATCGCAAGACCCAAACAAGTCTCCCCTTCTTGTTCACGTTTCTCAGTAGTGGCTTCTTGGCAGCAATTTGACTATAAGGACCTACTTCTCACAGCCTCTTCTTTTTAGGGGAAGAGTCAGATGGTTGAATAACTCAGACGAGGATCGCAACACAATGCTCGGACTGGCTGGCGACTCTCCTGACTTGAGAGTGACAGATACATACAAATACCTACTGTCACACTCAAGTCAGCAGAGCCATCTACCAGTCCAAGCATTGCATTGCCATGCTGCTCCACGTGATACAGCTGTGTAATTCTTTCCTTGCAGTTCATTTTGACAAACAAGATGGCTATACATCATTTATGAGAGCTGTTATCTGAGGAGCTGGCAATTTGTTTTCTCTGAGGCTATAACGCTGATGAACTTATCCTCTGCAGCATAGGTAATTTTTGGTCTTCCTTTTTTGGGGCACTCTTCATAAGATACAGTTTCATCATAGCGATCGATGTTTTAATGAATGCACTTGAGGATACTTCAAGATTCTAGAAATTTTCTGTATTGACTGAACTTCTTGAAAGTTACATAAATAGTGGACTGTCGTTTCTCTATACCTAGTTGAGTGTTTTTTATCATAATTTGGTTTAGAACAGTTGTGGAATAGTCTCAACCCTGTATAGAACTGGGTTTTGACACGGCTGCTGCAAAATACATCTTATTGTCACAAACACTATCTGAAGGCCGGTGATTCAGCAAACGAACTTTTGATGAGGCCCGCTTGCTCATTGGAAGCTATTCCAGGTGACTACCTAATGATGCTAATAATGCTTGAGTAAGTGCCAAGGGTGTACAATGCTGTCATCAGAGTTAAAGGTGGTTATAAAGTCTTTGGTTTAAGACTAGTCAATTGGAGGGAAAATTTGCACCATTATTACCAGGGAGCATAACTTTATAATGGAGGGACAAAGAAAAAAAGGAAAACTTATCCAAAATCAGTAAAAGATCAAAAATTGGAGGAGCTACTCAGCTTGAATTTAAAAATCCAGTATAAGTTCCCCGTTAAGTAAAAAAATGGAAAAATGTTAATAGAGATTTGGAAGCACCAATGACCACACTGTTCACTCTTCTAAATATGACATCCATAGAATATACCATAAAGAAACAATTTGAGAACAATTTTAAAGTTCAAACTGTTGTAGTTCTAACAGGACTGCTTTTTGCCAGCACTTGATATAATAGGTAATCTATTCTATTTTCTATGCCCACAAGCAAAAGAAAAATATAACCTGCCTATCTCTAAATACGCTACTGCAAGATTATGTGAATAAAGGGTACAATGTAATATTCTTCCTTTTTCATCAATAATCTAAGTTCATGGTTGATTAATTGCAGGCAGGGCTGCTACCAGGAATGTCAGGGCCCCATACTGGCAACATTTTTTCGGTCCCCTTGATACCCTGCCCAGGCTCCACCCCAGCTCCGCCTCCACCCCTCAAACGTTCCACAGTCCCACCACCCACTCCTTCAAAAACTCCACTTCTGCACCATGTCCTCACCAATCACACAGTAAGGCTATGTGCAAACGTTCAGGATTTCTTGCAGAAAATTCCTGAGAAAAACCTGAAATTTTCTGCAAGAAATCTGCATGCGTTTTTTGCGCATTTTTGCCACGGTTTTGCCGCGTTTTTGCCATGTTTTTTGTGCGTTTTTGATGCGTTTTTGTCCGGACATTTCCCAATGCATTTTATAGTGGGAAATCCGCAAAAAATACGCAAAATTAATGAACATGCTGCATTTTTTACCGCGATGCGTTTTTTTCGCGGAAAAAAACGCATCATGTGCACAAAACATGCGGAATTCATTCTAAATGATGTGATGCTTATTGTATGCTATTTTTTTGTGGTTTTATAGCGTTTTTATCGTGAAAAAAACGCGAAAAAAAACGTGAAAAATCAGCAACGTGTGCACACAGCCTAACAGTTCCCATCAAACACCAGATCACATACATAACCAGCAGCTTTAGTTTTGGCCAAAAGATTTTTTAAGCTGTCACTATGACAAAGAGACTCGTTTGGAAGGGTCCTATTCTACTCTAACCTATTAAACATTGTTTTTAAATATCCAATGTTACTTTTAGGTATGTTTTTATTTATTTTCTTTAAGGAAATATGGCACATCCATTTTTTTTAAATGACAAATAATATCACATACAAGGGATAAATACCATCACACCATGACCAGACCACATATTCCAACCACATAGTGGGATCACCAGTGACATTATAGACAGTAGCTCTCTATATAGTATCAGTGTACAGGTAGAACAGTAATCACCAGTGACATTATACACAGGAGCACTGTATATAGTGTACAGGTAATACAGTGATCACCAGTGACATTATACACAGGAGCTCTGTATATAGTATCAGTGTACAGGTAATACAGAGATCACTGGTGACATTTTACACAGAAGCTCTGCATATATTGTATAGTGTACAGGTAATTTAGGGATCACCAGTGACATTATACACAGGAGCTCTGTATATAGTATATAGTGTACAGGTAATACAGTGATCACCAGTGACATTATACGCAGGAGCTCTGTATATTGGGTCAGAGTACAGGTAATAAGGGGATCACTGTTGACATTTTACGCAGAAGCTTTGCATATATTGTATAGTGTACAGGTTATACAGGGATCACCAGTGACATTATACACAGGAACTCTGTATATATTGTCAGTGTACAGGTAAATACAATTATCACCAGTGACATTATACACAGGAGCTCTGTATATAGTATCAGTGTACAGGTAATACAGAGATCACTGGTGACATTTTACGCAGAAGCTTTGCATATATTGTATAGTGTACAGGTTATACAGGGATCACCAGTGACATTATACACAGGAACTCTGTATATATTGTCAGTGTACGGGTAAATACAATTATCACCAGTGACATTATACACAGGAGCTCTGTATATAGTGTCAGTGTACAGTTAATACAGTGATCACCAGTGCCATTATACACGGGAGCTTTGTATATAGTGTCATTGTACAAGTAATACAATGATAACCAGTGACATTATACATAGGAGCTCTGTATATAGTGTCAGTGTACAGGTAATACAGTGATCACCAGTGAAATTATACACAGGAGCTCTGTGTATAGTATCAGTGTACAGAACAAAAGAAATCTGTATATAGCGTGAGTGTACACATAATACAGTGATCACCAGTGACATTATACACAGGAGCTCTGTACACAGCATGCAGTGTATAGGGTCAGTGTGCACGTAACACACTGACTCACCGGTGACATCTCTAGTTGAAGTCCTGTATATTCGCTTTTCTTTTTCACCCAGCATAGACCGGCTTCACTTCTTCTAGCCAGGACTCGCCTCTGCTGGAAATACCACACAGTTATCTAAAGCACCACTTCCAGAGCACATTCCCCACTTTGTCCCCAACTTTTACACTACGCAGTTGAATACAGATGTGCACCCACCATTAATATATAAATAGTTATTATGCAACCCACCATTCCAAATATAAATTGTTATCCACCACTGCACCCCCACTAACTATAAATAGCCGCTTTCCTCATCAAATACATATACAAATTAATTAGAACCTGTACTCTCTTTTCCACAATTCAATGCCAGTCACACTCCTGCATCGTTATATTTACATGCCCCTTCCCCTGAATTCATTATTCACCCAAAGCCCATTTAATTAATTTTATTTAAAAAAAAAAAGGTTTTCATACTTACATCTCACAATCCCCTGCAGCTCGCTCCACCTTTGGCGAGTGGCGCACGTATATGCCGGCGGGTACACAATAGTGTCATGTACGCACCATTACCCAAGTGCCACAAAAGAGGAGGAACTCCACATCACCAGGAAGGTGCCCTGCACCAGATAGGCAGCGCCCCAAAGCATGATACTTTACCATATCCTAGGGCCCGGAGAGCAGAAGTACAGAGGGGGGGAAGACTCTTGCTCGGGCCGGGCAGCCCCTCAGTACTTCTGTTTACTGGACCCCATACAGCAGTAAGGGCAGTAATGCCCTGATGGCAGGCCTGATTCCAGGCAGCCAGCTCTTCTGTATAATTTGTATGATAATGATTTGTTCATTTGTAGAAGAGTCAGGGTGGGAGTGATCAACCATTTTTTTTCTTCGATGAAAAGTCTGTATTGGCGTAATTCTGTATATGCATAGACTGAGCCAACCTGAAGCAAAGCAGACCTCCAAATAGTGCTACTCTAGACCGTATATACACAGACAGGATCATAATGCTTTACTCGCTGTCAGCAGATATACTGACAATTTCTACGGTTAATTAAAGATCCCTTAGTCTGTGAAAACCGTTAGTGCTGCTTCAAGTTGCCCATTTAATGGATCATGAGAAGTGAGTTAAATGTGATAACTTAATATATATACTGTATATACTGAAATTGTTGAGCTACCTAAAAACAGTCTTTCTGTTGTGCAGAAGAAAAAGAAGAAGAATATTTCAGAATCATATCCCAAGCAGACAGGGACTAGTCAGAAAGGCTCACAATCCTTCTCCCTATTGTGACAAATTATTTAACCTTCAGCCCACCAAAGGAAATTATTCTGAGTGCCCATTGTCCATATACAAAGAACACATGCACTTCAACTGTTACGTACCTGTCTCATCTTAAGGCCCAAGCTATGCTCTCTTCCTTGCAGCTGCTGTCCTCCATGTCAGGTCTTAAAAGTGGCCCAGTGCTTGCTTTCCTTAGTGGCGTCATCTTTTAAGACCTAATTAGACAAACCATTGTATCTGAGTATTGATGCTGTAACATGTTTAGTTGCTGTATGGAGATTGCCAGTATCCAGTTTTTTCTTCTGTTGCCATCATCTCCTCAGACTTCTGTGATTTCCATCATTCGCACCTGCTGCTTGTTAACATATCATTTGCTGTAAGCATCACAAACTGTTCACATTATTTTTACATATGCTGCTGGTTTACCTATTGTTTGCTGCAATCATCATCAACTGTCATTATAGACTGTTCTCCCTATGTTACATTCTGCTGTGGATTGTATAATCTGCATCTTCTTCAATTAACCGATTTTTGCTGCAAGCATCACAAACTGTTATTGGAGTCTGCTTACATTAAATTGCTATCTGTGGCGAACTTTGCTACTTACATCTGTGAGCTGCCATTTTTATTTATTTTGGCCATCCTGGTTCTGTGTCTTCTTACGTTTCCTGCCTTGGTTGTTTGGCTATTGTCCAGCATAGGCTGTTTTCCAAGTGCTCGTTTTTCCATGTCCTTCCAGCCTGCTATACCAACGCCCTAGGTCCATGCGTCCACTGTATCCTGTGGCTTTGTGTATCTACATCACGAGGTGAGCCAAGCATCTGCTTAAAACTGCATACTAAGTACACCCAGGACATATAATATGAGGTCTAATAGATTGGAAAAGTAATTATATGAAGCCGGCCATTCACTGTAGACAGCCGTTGGACAAACTCGTCTTGAATAACCAATAGCTATTTCTCCTAACTTGAACTAGTAATGATGAAAAACAACATGCCCGACTCTACAAACCAACATCTGCAGTTGGCGAAGAGTCGAGACACCTATAGACACAGAATGGGTGGCCAGTCCCACTGAAATCAGCAGATCTAACCATTACTAATCTAATGGAGATATTGGCAAACACATCCGGTTCCTTGGGTGTCCCTGTCCAGCCCAAGGATAGTGACAGCCAAAGAGCCATTAATCCAAGGTAATAAGAAGCGCTAGGGTGCAGTGCGCACCTGACCTCTGTAGACAGGTAGAGAAGTAGGTCAGGTGTACAAATTATGTCACATACACCTGTCTGACACTATCTGGGGCATGTCCACAGATGCGACAAACAGGCTTCATCTAACTGTATGTCCTCATTGACAAAGTTCATTCAGGGAGAAATTTGCTTGCATATTATCTCCCAGACCTGGAGACGATGACAACACAACAGGTTTTATGAGAGTCTCAAACAATATAGTTGTCATTTCAATTTACACATTACATGTAGTAAGGAGTTTTCTATAGGAACTTTTTTCGCAAAGCGCACTTGTAGACTTTTGTAGACTGTTCGCGAATGTCAGGGCGACTCTCATCTCATTCACCTCCGAGGACATCCAGAATTCAGTTCATTAACCATTGAACACGTTACATCAAATTCATCTCTGACACGATAAATTCTTAGACGCGTTGATGGAGCATTGTCAAATGCCTGTAGCTAAGAGTGGCGAAACTTCTTGACACTTTCAATCTTTTAGTACGGCTTCAGAATGTACTTTCTTTGTTCTTCAATCTGACTCTCTGCCATAGTTCTCAACAAGTGTAGCTTAAAAAAAGAAATTATAAAGAATAAAAACTGACAATATAATAAATATTAAGTAATAAATAAAAATAAATAGTAATAATAATAATAATTAATAATAATAACAATAATGACTAGGACAAAATGAGTGTTTTGGTAGTCGCATGGCAGATGAGAGTCAATGTAGAGAAATGTAAAGTTATTATTGGGCTTACCAGGTGAAGTGGATACTCTACTCTAAGCCCAAAGTCCAGGTGGGCACACGAGCCATGGGCATTGGTGCAGCAGACGGGTGAGGCACGTAGAACACAGACAGGAGATGTCCTGGAGACTTCAGACAGGTAGCAGGATTACGGGAAGCTTGAAAAAGACCAGAGATGTCCAGGAGACTGCAGACAGGCAGCAGAGTTACTGGTGCTGACAGACAGGTAGCAGATTTACTAGATGCCACAGACAGGAGGAGACATCCATGAGACAAAGGAAGGGCAGCAAGGATACTGGAAGCCACAGGCAGGCTGGAGATGTCCAGGAGACCGCACACAGGCTGCTCAGATGCTGGTGGAGCGCCCCCACACCGCCGCAGGGCCGAGGGATACCCGGAGCCGGGCCTCTGAGAGTCTCTGTTCAGTTCTGGGGTTGTCACGGTGGCTAGACCCGGTCCGTGGCCCTGTCTGTCAGTGGGGGACGTCCGGTGCAATAAGTGGTGGTGTAACGGTGCAATTGTGAGGTGCAGGTCGCGGTAAATAACGAGGACACCAGGTTGCAGTCTCTTTACCTCTTTACTGAAGATCTCTGAGTCCTCAGTCCAGAATACGGTTTACCAGGCTGCGCAAGTCCGGCCGGTCCAATGGCACCTCCAGAGTTCTCTTCACAGGTGGAGATCTGTGCCTTCCTGCTTGCGCTATGTGTTGTGGTCCTTCCCTGCTGTGCTTACGGAAAGTCCCCACAACTGTTGTGTCTGTTTCTTAAGTTCCCTCACAACTCGACTAGATGATGTTCTGCTAATCCTCCGTCCCTCCCTGAGGTTCGGGTAGGAACGGCACCCGTTTGACGGGTAGGCTCGGAGCTCTTCCGGGACCCTAGAGACGCCCCTCTCCACAAGTTGCCCCCCAAGACTTCATAGGTGATTTGAGTTAGACAGCCCGCCTGAGACTGACTGTCCTGCCGCTGTTTAGAGTATTGCTTGAAGCTGGATATTATGATACTCTCTCGGCGTTCCGGCCACCGGTTGTGCGCCTCAGTAGAATGTTGCCTCGGTCTTACAGCACGACTCCTACTGGTATTCTCCTATCGCTTTGATCTCGTTTCTCACTCAGCACAATCTATATCTCTTCTAATCCCTTCTTGGGCACCGCCGCTACCCGGAGCAGGCACGGTCCCGTTACGTTCGTTCTCGTTGCCAAGCCTCTGTCAGGATCCCACCCCTTACAGAGACCCTACTGGCTCTTCCCCTACAACACCCTCTGCCACAAGGTGTTGCCTGGTTCCAACCCAGTCAGCTTTCTCTCTAACTTCCTGCCTGACCCCCAGTTTTACCAGTCTGTGAGGAGTGGCCTAATGAATAGAACCCTTAGCTCCCCCTGAAGGCCCGGCGGTGAAATGAATTGGTGTCTGTGATACCTGATTAGATGAACTCCTTCAGTGCCATCAGACGCACCATAGCTCCCCATAGTGGCGGAGCCACAGTACTGCAACGACCAGGACTCTGGGGCGCTGCACTGGAAACCGCTGGCAAGTGGGAGACGTCCAAGATACCATGGACAGGCTGCAAAAACGCTGGAAACCGCAAACAGGTGGAAGATGTCCAGGAGGCCACGGACAGGAAGCAGAGTAGGTGGAGTTGCATAGAGTAGCTCAGAGACATGGAAGCATTGAAGTCTTAATACAATGGTGAGCCTTATATAGGCCCAGGAAGAGTTTAGCAGACTACAGTGAGGGACGCAAAGCACGGATGCAGGACACGTGCATAACAGTTATGCACTTGGGTAGTAATAAAATGAGGGCAACATATGTGCCAGCAGAGCTAAACTAGGAGAGTCACTTGTAGAGAAGGATCTGAGTACTTTTAGATCACATCAGCAAGATGTTCTCATGTATTAAAAGAGGCATGAACTTACGGGACAGCGACATAATACTAGTACTTTACAAAGTGTAAGTGTGACCTGTCATATTCAGGGCAGATGTGGGCACCATTTCATAGGACAGATGCCCAATAGCTAGTAAAGGTGCAAAAAAACCCACAAAACTGATAAAGGGCATGAAACATATTGGTTATGAGGAAATATGAAAAAAATTATGTGTATTTAGTCTTGAGAGATGATTACGGTAACTTGTACAAGTACATAAATGGTCCATATAAAAACTATGGTCACAAGCGGTTCTACGTAAAACCCCCTCAAAATACAAGGGGGCACTATTGGTTGGATATATTCCATTCGGTTGGACTTGGCGGCCATTTGTCTTTTTTTAACGTTAACCATATAATTAGGGTGACCAGATTGTGTTAATTGCTGTCGGACCAGTAACTTTTTTGCGCCTTCTATCGAGTTGTGATGCGTATGAAATATCGACAAGTTTTCTCCCAGTGCGGAAACTAATTAACCTGTACAATTTGGGCAAATATTGAATACCTAATATGTAAAATGTGAATGTAAAAAAAAATAAATAAATAACAATTATGTGTCAGCGTCCATAATACACAGCAGGGTGTATGATAAGAGTCAATCGGGTGGGAAATTGTCTGAGGCCGGTGTGCTGTATAACTTAATGACTTGCTTGGATGACTTTCCCTTCACATAGGATGAAAGTGTAATTACTTTGCTTCCTACTCTTCGGAGCGCCATGTCAGGAGACGGGGACAACCGGCAGCTCGGAGGCTGAGGTGTTATGGAAACGAAGGCAGTTGCCACATTACAAGCCCTAGGGGACTACAATAAATACTTAGGAGTGATCCAGACATGACAGACACTACACAGAGCAAACAGGATAGAAGTGCACAGTGGCCCTGACATTTAGATTAATTTACCACTTCCCACCAGGCCTTTATCGTGTGCGGAACACATTGCAATAAACAGCTTGACAAGGAAGGGCAGACGAGATCAACGGGAGTCAACACGGTAAACAGGGTATTGGTGTCGGATCTCGGCTTCTATTACTATATTGGGATGTATATACCTGAATGTGGCCTGGACCCCCTAATAGTAGTGTTGTTTGAAATGTCGAAAAATCATCATCCGCCTTTGTATGTAGGCCTAAAAAATTATTTTTGCAATTTTTGCAACTTTGCCTCTACAGCATGGGAGAAAAAATGAGGTTGGTCGAATACAGGGAATTAAAGGGAATCTGTCACCACTGGAATCTGAAGGAGACCCTGATTCCAATGATGTATTACTTACTGGGCTGCTTGCTGTAGTTTTGATACAATCACTGTTTTATGTGTTGCAGATCTAGCGCTTCTCTGAATACTGAGCTGTGCATAACCCCTCCCACACCTCTGATTGTCAGCTTTCTGCCTATGCACAGTCTACAAAGAAAGCTGGTGGGGGAGTTACAGAAGGACTAGACAGCACATGACACGAAGTGATCTAGTGATAATCTCTTGCTGATAAAACACTGATTCTATTGAAACTACAATAAGTTGCACAGGAAGTGATACATCACCAGAATCAGGGTCACTGTCCTTACATTATGCTGCTTTCAGATTAGATAGCAAACACTTGCTGACAGATTCTTTTTAACTTTTCAAGAACTTGAGTCAATGCCGGTGAAGGGAATTTGACACCAGGTTTTTGCTATGTAATCAGACAACAGCATGATGTAGGGAGAGAGACCCTGATTGCAGTGATGTATCACTTAGATTACTGGGTGCTCCAGTTGTGATACAATCACATTTTTCTCTGCTGCAGATCTAGCAGAGCTCGGAATGCTGAACTGTGTATAATCCCGCCCACACCACTGATTGGCAGATTAAACTGTATATTGTTAGAAAGCTGCCAATCAGTGCTGGGGGCAGAGTTGGACCAGGAAGCACCTGCCACCTAGTCCTGTGGTGATCATTTCCTGCTGATTAAATACTGATTGTATTGAAACAGAAAAACATAGCCTAGTAAGTGACACATTACTGGAATCAGGATCTCAGATGCTACACCATGCTGCTCTCAGATTACATAACAAAAACCTGCTGACATACTACCTTTAAGTACTTTGTTTTTTTTAAGTAAGCTATTAATCATGTATTATATTACCTTTTATAGAAAATTATAGAGCAGTAAATAGAAGCTTGCTTTTAGTTTGCAGATCTCAACGATAAAAGCTTACAATGATTTTGTATGTAAATCATCGCTTCTTATGAAAATGTGTCTTTTATTTCTCTAAAGAGGGGAATCTGCGTTCCACAGTCACAGTAGGCGCAGCCCCTGCCAGGAAGGGAGACGTCTTGTACCTTGAACTGAGCTCTGGAAGCTAAATTAAGACGCTCAATCATAAAATGAAAACATCAGATTTGGTCCACATCTCTGGGGAAGGATTTATTACAAAGACTAGTGTAATTTAGATACAGCGCACAGATACACAGGATGATATACATAACCAAGGTTACCTTTCCTCCATGTCAGCATGACACAGGGAATCCAATTCCAGCAGGGCTGGAGATATTATGCTTTGCTGAGTTCTTCTAGTGCTACAATGATGAATACAGAACGATCGTCCGAAAACACGAATCTCCAAATCTGCCATCGGCGCTCTCAATCCATTATGTGCACTTTCCTTATGTTTCCAGAGCTGCTCGTCTCGACAGAAAAGAGCTTGGAAGTGGAGATTGCTGTGTTCTGAGTGCTGCCGTGTGAGAGAATAAGCAATACAGGAAATCCGTTACCGAAAGAGAGCGAAGACATAAAAACAGACACATATGTGCACACTATTGCACTGTATACAGAATAAATACTACCGAAAGAGAGCGAAGACCTAAAAAACACACACATATGTGCACACTATGGCATTGTATACAGAATAAATACTACCGAAAGAGAGCGAAGACGTAAAAACACAAACATATTTGCACACTATGGCACTGTATACAGAATAAATACTACCGAAAGAGAGCGAAGACATAAAAACACAAACATATGTGCACACTATCGCACTGTATACAGAATAAATACTACCGAAAGGGAGAGAAGATGTAAAAACACACACATATTTGCACTCTATGGCACTGTATACAAAATAAATACTACCGAGAGTGAAGACATAAAACACACACATATGTGCACACTATGGCACTGTATACAGAATAAATACGACCGAAAGGGAGCGAAGACATAAAAAACACACACCTATGTGCACACTATGGCATTATATACAGAATAAATACTACCGAAAGAGAGCGAAGACATAAAAACACACACACATATGTGCACAGAATGGCACTGTATACAGAATAAATACTACCGAAAGAGAGCGAAGACATAAAAACACACATATGTGCACACTATTGCACTGTATACAGAATAAATACTACCGAAAGAGAGCGAAGACATAAAAAACACAAACATATGTGCACACTATTGCACTGTATACAGAATAAATACTACCGAAAGAGAGCGAAGACGTAAAAACACACACATATTTGCACTCTATGGCACTGTATACAAAATAAATACCACCGAGAGTGAAGACATAAAACACACACATATGTGCACACTACGGCACTGTATACAGAATAAATACTACCGAAAGGGAGCGAAGACATAAAAAACATACACCTATGTGCACACTATGGCATTATATACAGAATAAATACTACCGAAAGAGAGCGAAGACAAAAAAACACACACATGTGCACACTATGGCATTATATACAGAATAAATACTACCGAAAGAGAGCGAAGACATAAAAACACACACATATGTGCACAGAATGGCACTGTATACAGAATAAATACTACCGAAAGAGAGCGAAGACATAAAAACACACACATATGTGCACACTATGGCACTGTATACAGAATAAATACTACCGAAAGAGAGCGAAGACATAAAAACACACACATATGTGCACACTATGGCATTGTATACAGAATAAATACTATCTGCTATATGACGATATATATTTGAAATATACGATACTGTGCTGCTCTTATTGTTTACCTGCTTATATCCAGGGCCGTTGTTAGGGGCAGGCAAACTAGGCATTTGCCTAAGGCCCCCACTCCCCCAGATGCCTCCAGCCAGTGGCGTGCCGCTAATAACAGCCAACCATTCGGTCTGCTATAATAATAAATAATAATAATAATAATATGTGACCCGTGAGTTAGGGGGCCCGGTGCCAGTGCCGGCTCTGCATCACACATTCAACTGTATCAGCATCATAGATGAATCAGATGAAATACAGCACCCAAATCAGTACACACATGAAGTTTGCAATGCATTTTATTTGGGGTTTTTTTTGCACAGGAATGGAACATGAAGATAACATATCAATGAATGTTTGGGGTTTTTTTTTTACATTTACCTTGATCTAAAACGTTGTATAAAACTTTAAAAAACAGCGTCACTGTCAGGTGAGGAATAACACTATTGCTGTCCATTATACAGGTCCTTCTCAAAAAATTAGCATATAGTGTTAAATTTCATTATTTACCATAATGTAATGATTACAATTAAACTTTCATATATTATAAATTCATTATCCACCAACTGAAATTTGTCAGGTCTTTTATTGTTTTAATACTGATGATTTTGGCCTACAACTCCTGATAACCCAAAAAACCTGTCTCAATAAATTAGCATATTTCAACCGTCCAATCAAATAAAAGTATTTTTTAATAACAAACAAAAAAACCATCAAATAATAATGTTCAGTTATGCACTCAATACTTGGTCGGGAATCCTTTGGCAGAAATGACTGCTTCAATGCGGCGTGGCATGGAGGCAATCAGCCTGTGACACTGCTGAGATGTTATGGAGGCCCAGGATGCTTCAATAGCGGCCTTAAGCTCATCCAGAGTGTTGGGTCTTGCGTCTCTCAACTTTCTCTTCACAATATCCCACAGATTCTCTATGGGGTTCAGGTCAGGAGAGTTGGCAGGCCAATTGAGCACAGTAATACCATGGTCAGTAAACCATTTACCAGTGGTTTTGGCACTGTGAGCAGGTGCCAGGAAGCATGAAGTGCTCCAAAATCTCCTGATAGCTAGCTGCATTGACCCTGCCCTTGATGAAACACAGTGGACCAACACCAGCAGCTGACATGGCACCCCACACCATCACTGACTGGGTACTTGACACTGGACTTCAGGCATTTTGGCATTTCCTTCTCCCCAGTCTTCCTCCAGACTCTGGCACCTTGATTTCCGAATGACATGCAAAATTTGCTTTCATCAGAAAAAAGTACTTGGGACCACTTAGCAACAGTCCAGTGCTGCTTCTCTGTAGCCCAGGTCAGGCGCTTCTGCCGCTGTTTATGGTTCAAAAGTGGCTTTACCTGGGGAATGCGGCACCTGTAGCCCATTTCCTGCACACGCCTGTGCACGGTGGCTCTGGATGTTTCCACACCAGACTCAGTCCACTGCTTCCTCAGGTTCCCCAAGGTCTGGAATCGGTCCTTCTCCACAATCTTCCTCAGGGTCCGGTCACCTCTTCTCGTTGTACAGCGTTTTCTGCCACATTGTTTCCTTCCAACAGACTTACCATTGAGGTGCCTTGATACAGCACTCTGGGAACAGCCTATTTGTTGAGAAATTTCTTTCTGGGTCTTACCCTCTTGCTTGAGGGTGTCAATGATGGCCTTCTTGACATCTGTCAGGTCGCTAGTCTTACCCATGATGGGGGTTTTGAGTAATGAACCAGGCAGGGAGTTTTTAAAAGCCTCAGGTATCTTTTGCATGTGTTTAGAGTTAATTAGTTGATTCAGAAGATTAGGGTAATAGGTCGTTTAGAGAACCTTTTCTTGATATGCTAATTTATTGAGACAGGTTTTTTGGGTTATCAGGAGTTGTAGGCCAAAATCATCAGTATTAAAACAATAAAAGATCTGACAAATTTCAGTTGGTGGATAATGAATCTATAATACATGAAAGTTTAATTGTAATCATTACATTATGGTAAATAATGAAATTTAACACTATATGCTAATTTTTTGAGAAGGACCTGTATGACTTGTATCACGCATCCTTAGTAGAGTCCCCCTGCACTAGAAGCCTCACCAATTGCTCCTCATGCCTTTCTGTTTTTGCTTTCATCCAGCTCCTTTAATGGTATAAATGATGTACTTTCATCCCTCACTAAAGACAGATTTGTAGACAGATTCGAGCAGTTCAGTGATCAGTGCAGAAGACAAAAATAGAAGCATGAAATGAAGAAAGAGGCACGTTTCTCAACTAAGATGTGCTATAAAATTTATTATCTTCACTTGTAGTGTTGATATCTATTTAAAGGAGTTGTCCAGCCTGAGGCTACAAATCTGGGGTCATTCTATGTGATTGCAGACTTGTGAATCTTCACATCGCACGCTGTCAGGATTCTCCAGTGCCTGCGCTGGGAGTGGAGGAAGTATAACCACAAGTATGTGATTTGCATACATGCGGTCACCTGCTGACTAGACGTGTGCAGCCTCGTTTAATGCTAGTGGAGCGCCCCCACACCGCCGCAGGGCCGAGGGGTACCCGGAGCCGGGCCTCTGGGTCTCAGTCCTGGGGTTGTCACGATGGCTAGACCCGGTCCGTGGCCCTGTCTGTCAGTGGGGGACGTCCGGTGCAAAATATGGTGTTGTAACGGTGCAGTTGTGGGGTGCAGGTCGCGGTAAATAACGAGGACACCAGGTTGCAGTCTCTTTACCTCTTTACTGAAGATCTCTGAGTCCTCAGTCCAGAATACGGTTCACCAGGCTGCGCAAGTCCGGCCGGTCCAATGGCACTTCCAGAGTTCTCTTCACAGGAGGAAATCTGTGCCTTCCCCCTAGCGCTATGTGTTGTAGTCCTTCCCTGCTGTGCTTACGGAAAGTACCCCACAACTGTTGTGTCTGTTTCTGATGTTCCCTCACAACTCGATTAGATGATGTTCTGCTAATCTTCCGTCCCTCCCTGAGGTTCGGGTAGGAACGGCACCCGTTTGATGGGTAGGCCTGGAGTTCTTCCGGGACCCTAGAGACGCCCCTCTCCCGCAATTGCCTCCCAAGACTTCATAGGTGATTTGAGTTAGACAGCCCGCCTGAGACTGACTGCCCTGCCGCTGTTTGGAGTATTGCTTGAAGCTGAATGTTATTCTACTCCCTCGGCGTTCCGGCCACCGGTAGTGCGCCTCAGTAGGATGTTGCTTCGGTCTTACAGCACGACTCCTACTGGTATTTCTCCTTTGCGTGATCTCGTTTCTCACTCAGCACAATCTATCTCTCTTCTAATCCTTTCTTGGGCACCGCCGCTACCCGGAGCAGGCACGGTCCCGTTACGTTCGTTCTCGTTGCCAAGCCTCTGTCAGGATCCCACCCCTGACAGAGACCCTACTGTATCTTCCCCTACAACACCCTCTGCCACAAGGTGTTGCCTGGTTACAACCCAGTCAGCTTTCTCTTCTAACTTGCTGCCTGACCCCCAGTTTACCCACTATGGTGGGGAGTGGCCTAATGAATAGCACCCTTAGCTCCCCCCGGAGGCCCGGCTGTGAAATGTATTGGTGTCTGTGATACCTGATCAGATGAACTCCTTCAGTGCCATCGGACGCACCATAGCTCCCCATAGTGGCGGAGCCACAGTACTGCAACGACCAGGACTCTGGGGCGCTGCACTCCCCCCTGGTTAAACACAGTACTCCGGGACTGGGAAGAAAACAACAATACAAGTTTAGCAAAAAGACATACAAATTTTGTTGAGTGCAAATAACAATACGTATACTTGAACAAGCTTCCCTTTATGGGAGGTGAGGACACTTGAACGTTACAAAAACATGGTTAAACATTAAACATTATAAATTACAGGCTATAAATAACTCCTGTTACCCAACCGGGTATTCTACTAAGTGCAAAAATTGCTGAACAGTACTTTAACATTGCCCTTAAGGACATACACTCCGTATCCACCAAAGGCCTTCCTATAATCACATTATAAGGTACTAGATGGCAGCCCGATTCTAAAGAATCGGGAGTCTAGAATCCCTATATACTTTATTTATTCAAATGTAAGAATAATTTGGTGGGCGGGGACCCTCGGCCTCCGATTTGGTTGGCGGGGCCCCACGGCCTCCGATTTGGTGGGCGGGGTCCCTCTGCCTCCGCTTTGGTGGGCGGGCCGCTCGGCCTTCAATTTGGTGGGCGGGGCTCCTCGGCCTCCGATTTGGTAGGCGGGGCCCCTTATCCTCCGATTTGGTGGGCGGGGACCCTCTGCCTCCGCTTTGGTGGGCGGGGCCGCTCGGCCTTCGATTTGGTGGGCGGGGCTCCTCGGCCTCCGATTTGGTTGGTGAGGCCCCTCGGCCTCCGATTTGGTAGGCGGGGCCCCTTATCCTCCGATTTGGTGGGCGGGGACCCTCGGCCTCCGATTTGGTGGGCGGGGCCCCTCGGCCTCCGATTTGGTGGGCGGGGCCCCTCGGCCTCCGATTTGGTTGGCGGGGACCCTCGGCCTCCGATTTGGTGGGCGGGGCCCCTCGGCCTCCGATTTGGTTGGTGGGGCCCCTCGGCCTCTGATTTGGTGGGCGGGGACCCTCGGCCTCCGATTTGGTGGGCGGGACCCTCGGCCTCCAATTTGGTGGGCGGGGACCCTCGGCCTCCGATTTGGTGGGCGGGGACCCTTGGCCTCCGATTTGGTGGGTCGGGACCCTCGGCCTCCGATTTGGTGGGCGGGGCCCCTCGGCCTCCGATGTGGTGGGCGGGGCCCCTCGGCCTCCGCTTTGGTGGGGGCGGGGCCGGGCCCCTCGGCCTCCGCTTTGGTGGGCGGGGCCGCTCGGCCTTCGATTTGGTGGGCGGGGCTCCTCGGCCTCCGATTTGGTTGGCGGGGCCCCTCGGCCTCCGATTTGGTTGGCGGGGCCGCTCGGCCTCCGATTTGGTGGGCGGGGACTCTCGGCCTCCGATTTGGTGGGCGGGGACCCTCGGCCTCCGATTTGGTGGGCGGGGACCCTCGGCCTCCGATTTGGTGGGCAGGGACCCTCGGCCTCCGATTTGGTGGTCGGGGACCCTCGGCCTCCGCTTTGGTGGGCGGGGCCCCTCGGCCTCCGATTTGGTGGGCGGGGTCCCTCTGCCTCCGATTTGGTGTGCGGGGACCCTCGGCTTCCACTTTGGTGGGCGGGGCCCCTCGGCCTTCGATTTGGTGGGCGGGGCCCCTCGGCCTCCGATTTGGTTGGTGTGGACCCTCGGCCTCCGATTTGGTGGGCGGGGACCCTCGGCCTCCGATTTGGTGGGCGGGGACCCTCGGCCTCCGATTTGGTGGGCGGGGAACCTCGGCCTCCGATTTGGTGGGCGGGGCCCCTCGGCCTCCGATTTAGTGGGCGGTGACCCTCGGCCTTCGATTTGGTGGGCGGGGACCCTCGGCCTCCGATTTGGTAGGCGGGGCCCCTCGGCCTCCGATTTGGTGGGCGGGGACCCTCGGCCTCCAATTTGGTGGGCGGGGCCCCTCGGCCTCCGATTTGGTTGGTGTGGACCCTCGGCCTCCGATTTGGTGGGCGGGGACCCTCGGCCTCCGATTTGGTGGGCGGGGACCCTCGGCCTCTGATTTGGTGGGCGGGGCCCCTCGGCCTCCGATTTGGTGGGCGGGGTCCCTCTGCCTCCGATTTGGTGTGCGGGGACCCTCGGCCTCCGTTTTGGTGGGCGGGGCCCCTCGGCCTTCGATTTGGTGGGCGGGGCCCCTCGGCCTCCGATTTGGTTGGTGTGGACCCTCGGCCTCCGATTTGGTGGGCGGGGACCCTCGGCCTCCGATTTGGTGGGCGGGGACCCTCGGCCTCCGATTTGGTGGGCGGGGAACCTCGGCCTCCGATTTGGTGGGCGGGGCCCCTCGGCCTCCGATTTGGTGGGCGGGGACCCTCGGCCTCCGATTTGGTGGGCGGGGACCCTCGGCCTCCGATTTGGTAGGCGGGGCCCCTCGGCCTCCGATTTGGTGGGCGGGGACCCTCGGCCTCCAATTTGGTGGGCGGGGACCCTCGGCCTCCGATTTGGTGGGCGGGGACCCTCAGCCTCCGATTTGCTGGGCGGGGACCCTCGGCCTCCGCTTTGGTGGGCGGGGCCCCTCGGCCTCCGATTTGGTGGGCGGGGTCCCTCTGCCTCCGATTTGGTGTGCGGGGACCCTCGGCCTCCGCTTTGGTGGGCGGGACCCCTCGGCCTTCGATTTGGTGGGCGGGGCCCCTGGGCCTCTGATTTGGTTGGTGTGGACCCTCGGCCTCCGATTTGGTGGGCGGGGACCCTCGGCCTCCGATTTGGTGGGCGGGGACCCTCGGCCTCCGATTTGGTGGGCGGGGACCCTCGGCCTCCGATTTGGTGGGCGGGGCCCCTCGGCCTCCGATGTGGTGGGCGGGGCCCCTCGGCCTCAGCTTTGGTGGGAGGGGCCAGGCCCCTCGGCCTCCGCTTTGGTGGACGGGGCCGCTCGGCCTTCGATTTGGTGGGCGGGGCTCCTCGGCCTCCGATTTGGTTGGCGAAGCCCCTCGGCCTCCGATTTGGTGGGCGGGGACCCTCGGCCTCCGATTTGGTGGACGGGGACCCTCGACCTCCGATTTGGTGGGCGGGGACCCTCGGCCTCCGCTTTGGTAGGCGGGGCCCCTCGGCCTCCGATTTGGTTGGCGAGGTCCCTCTGCCTCCGATTTGGTGGGCGGGGACCCTCGGCCTCCGCTTTGGTTGGCGGGGCCCCACGGCCTCCGATTTGGTGGGCGGGGTCCCTCTGCCTCCGCTTTGGTGGGCGGGGCCGCTCGGCCTTCGATTTGGTGGTCGGGGCTCCTCGGCCTCCGAATTGGTTGATGGGGACCCTCGGCCTCCGATTTGGTGGGCGGGGCCCCTCTGCCTCCGATTTGGTGGTCGGGGACCCTCGGCCTCCGCTTTGGTGGGCGGGGCCCCTCGGCCTCCGATTTGGTGGGCGGGGTCCCTCTGCCTCCGATTTGGTGTGCGGGGACCCTCGGCCTCCGCTTTGGTGGGCGGGGCCCCTCGGCCTTCGATTTGGTGGGCGGGGCCCCTCGGCCTCCGATTTGGTTGGTGTGGACCCTCGGCCTCCGATTTGGTGGGCGGGGACCCTCGGCCTCTGATTTGGTGGGCGGGGACCCTCGGCCTCCGATTTGGTGGGCAGGGAACCTCGGCCTCCGATTTGGTGGGCGGGGCCCCTCGGCCTCCGATTTGGTGGGCGGGGACCCTCGGCCTTCGATTTGGTGGGCGGGGACCCTCGGCCTCTGATTTGGTAGGCGGGGCCCCTCGGCCTCCGATTTGGTGGGCGGGGACCCTCGGCCTCCAATTTGGTGGGCGGGGCCCCTCGGCCTCCGATTTGGTTGGTGTGGACCCTCGGCCTCCGATTTGGTGGGCGGGGACCCTCGGCCTCCGATTTGGTGGGCGGGGACCCTCGGCCTCCGATTTGGTGGGCGGGGCCCCTCTGTTGTGAATTTGCTTTTTGCTCCCTCTAGTGGTTACTAGTTTTTTGACTCTGGTTTTTCTGTCATTCCTTTTATCCGCACCTGGGTCGTTAGATAGGGGTGTTGCTATATAAGCTCCCTGGACCTTCAGTTCTATGCCTGGCAACGTAGTTATCAGAGCTAGTCTGCTGTGCTCTTGTCTACTGATCCTGGTTCCAGTTATATCAGCTAAGTCTGCCTTTTGCTTTTTGCAATTTGTTTTGGTTTTGTATTTTTGTCCAGCTTGTTCCAAATCTATATCCTGACCTTTGCTGGAAGCTCTAGGGGGGCTGGTGTTCTCCCCCCGGACCGTTAGACGGTTCGGGGGTTCTTGAATTTCCAGTGTGGATTTTGATAGGGTTTTTGTTGACCATATAGTTACCTTTCTTTATTCTGCTATTAGTAAGCGGGCCTCTCTGTGCTAAACCTGGTTCATTTCTGTGTTTGTCATTTCCTCTTACCTCACCGTCATTATTTGTGGGGGGCTTCTATCCAGCTTTGGGGTCCCCTTCTCTGGAGGCAAGAAAGGTCTTTGTTTTCCTCTACTAGGGGTAGCTAGATTCTCCGGCTGGCGCGTGTCATCTAGAATCAACGTAGGAATGATCCCCGGCTACTTCTAGTGTTGGCGTTAGGAGTAGATATATGGTCAACCCAGTTACCACTGCCCTATGAGCTGGATTTTTGTATTCTGCAGACTTCCACGTTCCTCTGAGACCCTCGCCATTGGGGTCATAACACCCCTCGGCCTCCGATTTGGTGGGCGGGGTCCCTCTGCCTCCGATTTGGTGTGCGGGGACCCTCGGCCTCCGCTTTGGTGGGTGGGGCCCCTCGGCCTTCGATTTGGTGGGCGGGGCCCCTCGGCCTCCGATTTGGTTGGTGTGGACCCTCGGCCTCCGATTTGGTGGGCGGGGACCCTCGGCCTCCGATTTGGTGGGCGGGGACCCTCGGCCTCCGATTTGGTGGGCGGGGAACCTCAGCCTCCGATTTGGTGGCCGGGGCCCCTCGGCCTCCGATTTGGTGGGCGGGGACCCTCGGCCTCCGATTTGGTGGGCGGGGACCCTCGGCTTCCGATTTGGTAGGCGGGGCCCCTCGGCCTCCGATTTGGTGGGCGGGGACCCTCGGCCTCCAATTTGGTGGGCGGGGACCCTCGGCCTCCGATTTGGTGGGCAGGGACCCTCAGCCTCCGAATTGGTGGGCGGGGACCCTTGGCCTCCGCTTTGGTGGGCGGGGCCCCTCGGCCTCCGATTTGGTGGGCGGGGTCCCTCTGCCTCCGATTTGGTGTGCGGGGACCCTCGGCCTCCGATTTGGTGGGCGGGGCCCCTCGGCCTTCGATTTGGTGGGCGGGGCCCCTGGGCCTCCGATTTGGTTGGTGTGGACCCTCGGCCTCCGATTTGGTGGGCGGGGACCCTCGGCCTCCGATTTGGTGGGCGGGGACCCTCGGCCTCCGATTTGGTGGGCGGGGACCCTCGGCCTCCGATTTGGTGGGCGGGGCCCCTCGGTCTCCGATGTGGTGGGCGGGGCCCCTCGGCCTCCGCTTTGGTGGGAGGGGCCAGGCCCCTCGGCCTCCGCTTTGGTGGACGGGGCCGCTCGGCCTTCGATTTGGTGGGCGGGGCTCCTCGGCCTCCGATTTGGTTGGCGAAGCCCCTCGGCCTCCGATTTGGTGGGCGGGGACCCTCGGCCTCCGATTTGGTGGGCGGGGACCCTCGACCTCCGATTTGGTGGGCGGGGACCCTCGGCCTCCGCTTTGGTAGGCGGGGCCCCTCGGCCTCCGATTTGGTTGGCGGGGTCCCTCTGCCTCCGATTTGGTGGGCGGGGACCCTCGGCCTCCGCTTTGGTTGGCGGGGCCCCACGGCATCCGATTTGGTGGGCGGGGTCCCTCTGCCTCCGCTTTGGTGGGCGGGGCCGCTCGGCCTTCGATTTCGTGGGCGGGGCTCCTCGGCCTCCGAATTGGTTGATGGGGACCCTCGGCCTCCGATTTGGTGGGTGGGGCCCCTCGGCCTACGATTTGGTGGGCAGGGCCCCTCGGCCTCCGATTTGGTGGGCGGGGCTCCTCGGCCTCCGATTTGGTTGGCGGGGCCCCTTGGCCTCCGATTTGGTGGGCAGGGACCCTCGGCCTCCGATTTGGTGGGTGGGGCCCCTCGGCCTCCGATTTAGTGGGCGGGGACCCTCGGCCTCCGATTTGGTGGGCAGGGCCCCTCGGCCTCCGATTTGGTGGGCGGGGCCCCTCGGCCTCCGATTTGGTTGGCGGGGCCCCTCGGCCTCCGATTTGGTGGGCAGGGACCCTCGGCCTCCGATTTGGTGGGTGGGGCCCCTCGGCCTCCGATTTGGTTGGTGGGGCCCCTCGGCCTCCGATTTGGTGGGCGGGGACCCTCGGCCTCCGATTTGGTGGGCGGGGACCCTCGGCCTCCGATTTGGTGGGTGGGGACCCTCGGCCTCCGATTTGGTGGGCGGGGCCCCTCGGCCTCCGATGTGGTGGGCGGGGCCCCTCGGGCTCCGCTTTGGTGGGCGGGGCCGGGCCCCTCGGCCTCCGCTTTGGTGGGCGGGGCCGCTCGGCCTTCGATTTGGTGGGCGGGGCTCCTCGGCCTCCGATTTGGTTGGCGGGGCCCCTCGGCCTCCGATTTGGTTGGCGGGGCCCCTCGGCCTCCGATTTGGTGGGCGGGGACTCTCGGCTTCCGATTTGGTGGGCGGGGACCCTCGGCCTCCGATTTGGTGGGCGGGGACCCTCGGCCTCCGATTTGGTGGGCGGGGACCCTCGGCCTCCGATTTGGTGGGCAGGGACCCTCGGCCTCCGAATTGGTGGTCGGGGACCCTCGGCCTCCGCTTTGGTGGGCGGGGCCCCTCGGCCTCCGATTTGGTGGGCAGGGTCCCTCTGCCTCTGATTTGGTGTGCGGGGACCCTCGGCCTCCGCTTTGGTGGGCGGGGCCCCTCGGCCTTCGATTTGGTGGGCGGGGCCCCTCGGCCTCTGATTTGGTTGGTGTGGACCCTCGGCCTCCGATTTGGTGGGCGGGGACCCTCGGCCTCCGATTTGGTGGGCGGGGAACCTCGGCCTCCGATTTGGTGGGCGGGGCCCCTCGGCCTCCGATTTGGTGGGCGGGGACCCTCGGCCTCCGATTTGGTGGGCGGGGACCCTCGGCCTCCGATTTGGTAGGCGGGGCCCCTCGGCCTCCGATTTGGTGGGCGGGGACCCTCGGCCTCCAATTTGGTGGGCGGGGCCCCTCGGCCTCCGATTTGGTTGGTGTGGACCCTCGGCCTCCGATTTGGTGGGCGGGGACCCTCGGCCTCCGATTTGGTGGGCGGGGACCCTCGGCCTCCGATTTGGTGGGCGGGGCCCCTCGGCCTCTGATTTGGTGGGCGGGGTCCCTCTGCCTCCGATTTGGTGTGCGGGGACCCTCGGCCTCCGCTTTGGTGGGCGGGGCCCCTCGGCCTTCGATTTGGTGGGCGGGACCCCTCGGCCTCCGATTTGGTTGGTGTGGACCCTCGGCCTCCGATTTGGTGGGCGGGGACCCTCGGCCTCCGATTTGGTGGGCGGGGACCCTCGGCCTCCGATTTGGTGGGCGGGGAACCTCGGCCTCCGATTTGGTGGTCGGGGACCCTCGGCCTCCGATTTGGTGGGCGGGGAACCTCGGCCTCTGATTTGGTGGTCGGGGACCCTCGGCCTCCGCTTCGGTGGGCGGGGCCCCTCGGCCTCCGATTTGGTGGGCGGGGTCCCTCTGCCTCCGATTTGGTGTGCGAGGACCCTCGGCCTCCGCTTTGGTGGGCGGGGCCCCTCGGCCTTCGATTTGGTGGGCGGGGCCCCTCGGCCTCCGATTTGGTTGGTGTGGACCCTCGGCCTCCGATTTGGTGGGCGGGGACCCTCGGCCTCCGATTTGGTGGGCGGGGACCCTCGGCCTCCGATTTGGTGGGTGGGGAACCTCGGCCTCCGATTTGGTGGGCGGGGCCCCTCGGCCTCCGATTTGGTGGGCGGGGACCCTCGGCCTCCGATTTGGTGGGCGGGGACCCTCGGCCTCCGATTTGGTAGGCGGGGCCCCTCGGCCTCCGATTTGGTGGGCGGGGACCCTCGGCCTCCAATTTGGTGGGCGGGGCCCCTCGGCCTCCGATTTGGTTGGTGTGGACCCTCGGCCTCCGATTTGGTGGGCGGGGACCCTCGGCCTCCGATTTGGTGGGCGGGGACCCTCGGCCTCCGATTTGGTGGGCGGGGCCCCTCGGCCTCCGATTTGGTGGGCGGGGTCCCTCTGCCTCCGATTTGGTGTGCGGGGACCCTCGGCCTCTGCTTTGGTGGGCGGGGCCCCTCGGCCTTCGATTTGGTGGGCGGGGCCCCTCGGCCTCCGATTTGGTTGGTGTGGACCCTCGGCCTCCGATTTGGTGGGCGGGGACCCTCGGTCTCCGATTTGGTGGGCGGGGACCCTCGGCCTCCGATTTGGTGGGCGGGGAAC
The DNA here is from genome assembly GCF_051348905.1 of Ranitomeya variabilis. Classification (NCBI taxonomy): domain Eukaryota; kingdom Metazoa; phylum Chordata; class Amphibia; order Anura; family Dendrobatidae; genus Ranitomeya; species Ranitomeya variabilis. The sequence continues at coordinate 204,890,973 of NC_135233.1, forward strand.
CTCGGCCTCCGATTTGGTGGGCGGGCCCCCTCGGCCTCCGATTTGGTGGGCGGGGACCCTCGGCCTCCGATTTGGTGGGCGGGGACCCTCGGCCTCCGATTTGGTAGGCGGGGCCCCTCGGCCTCCGATTTGGTGGGCGGGGACCCTCGGCCTCCAATTTGGTGGGCGGGGACCCTCGGCCTCCGATTTGGTGGGCGGGGACCCTCGGCCTCCGATTTGGTGGGCAGGGACCCTCAGCCTCCGATTTGGTGGGCGGGGACCCTCGGCCTCCGCTTTGGTGGGCGGGGCCCCTCGGCCTCCGATTTGGTCGGCGGGGTCCCTCTGCCTCCGATTTGGTGTGCGGGGACCCTCGGCCTCCGCTTTGGTGGGCGGGGTCCCTCGGCCTTCGATTTGGTGGGCGGGGCCCCTGGGCCTCCGATTTGGTTGGTGTGGACCCTCGGCCTCCGATTTGGTGGGCGGGGACCCTCGGCCTCCGATTTGGTGGGCGGGAACCCTCGGCCTCCGATTTGGTGGGCGGGGACCCTCGGCCTACGATTTGGTGGGCGGGGCCCCTCGGCCTCCGATGTGGTGGGCGGGGCCCCTCGGCCTCCGATTTGGTGGGCGGGGCCAGGCCCCTCGGCCTCCGCTTTGGTGAGCGGGGCCGCTCGGCCTTCGATTTGGTGGGCGGGGCTCCTCGGCCTCCGATTTGGTGGGCGGGGACCCTCGGCCTCCGATTTGGAGGGCGGGGACCCTTGACCTCCGATTTGGTGGGCGGGGACCCTCGGCCTTCGCTTTGGTAGGCGGGGCCCCTCGGCCTCCGATTTGGTGGGCGGGGTCCCTCTGCCTCCGATTTGGTGGGAGGGGACCCTCGGCCTCCGCTTTGGTTGGCGGGGCCCCACGGCCTCCGATTTGGTGGGCGGGGTCCCTCTGCCTCCGCTTTGGTGGGCGGGGCCGCTCGGCCTTCGATTTGGTGGGCGGGGCTCCTCGGCCTCCGATTTGGTTGATGGGGACCCTCGGCCTCCGATTTGGTGGGCGGGGCCCCTCGGCCTCCGATTTGGTGGGCAGGGCCCCTCGGCCTCCGATTTGGTGGGCGGGGCCCCTCGGCCTCCGATTTGGTTGGCGGGGCCCCTTGGCCTCCAATTTGGTGGGCAGGGACCCTCGGCCTCCGATTTGGTGGGTGGGGCCCCTCGGCCTCCGATTTGGTGGGCGGGGACCCTCGGCCTCCGATTTGGTGGGCAGGGCCCCTCGGCCTCCGATTTGGTGGGCGGGGCCCCTCGGCCTCCGATTTGGTTGGCGGGGCCCCTCGGCCTCCGATTTGGTGGGCAGGGACCCTCGGCCTCCGATTTGGTGGGTGGGGCCCCTCGGCCTCCGATTTGGTTGGTGGGGCCCCTCGGCCTCCGATTTGGTGGGCGGGGACCCTCGGCCTCCGATTTGGTGGGCGGGGACCCTCGGCCTCCGATTTGGTGGGTGGGGACCCTCGGCCTCCGATTTGGTGGGCGGGGCCCCTCGGCCTCCGATGTGGTGGGCGGGGCCCCTCGGCCTCCGCTTTGGTGGGCGGGGCCACTCGGCCTTCGATTTGGTGGGCAGGGCTCCTCGGCCTCCGAATTGGTTGGCGGGGCCCCTCGGCCTCCGATTTGGTGTGTGCTCTGCCTGGGGCCACTGTGCTCTGCCTGAGGCCCCATATGCTGCCTGGGGCCCCTGTGCTCTGCCTGGGGCCCCATATGCTGCCTGGGGCCCCTGTGCTCTGCCTGGGGCCCCATATGCTGCCTGGGGCCCCTGTGCTCTGCCTGGGGCCCCTGTGCTCTGCCTGGGGCCCCATGTTCTGCCTGGGGCCCCTGTGCTCTGCCTGGGGCCCCATAAGCTGCCTGGGGCCCCTGTGCTCTGCCTGGGACCACTGTTCTCTGCCTGGGGCCCCATATGCTGCCTGGGGCCCCTGTGCTCTGCCTGGGGCCACTGTGCTCTGCCTGGGGCCCCATATGCTGCCTGGGGCCCCTGTGCTCTGCCTGGGGCCCCTGTGCTCTGCCTGGGGCCCCATGTTCTGCCTGGGGCCCATGTGCTCTGTCTGGGGCCACTGTGCTCTGCCTGGGGCCCCATATGCTGCCTGGGGCCCCTGTGCTCTGCCTGGGGCCCCATATGCTGCCTGGGGCCCCTGTGCTCTGCCTGGGGCCCCTGTGCTCTGCCTGGGGCCCCATATGCTGCCTGGGGCCCCTGTGCTCTGCCTGGGGCCCCTGTGCTCTGCCTGGGGCCCCATGTTCTGCCTGGGGCCCCTGTGCTCTGCCTGGGTGTAGGACACTGGTGACGTCACTTATCTCCGGACATTAGCTCCGGACATTAGCTCCGGACATTAGCTCCGGACATTATCTCCGGACATTAGCTCCGGACAAAGCCACGGAAGTTGGCACAAATTGCAGGAAGTAGTATTCTAGGCAATTATATATTAGATGGGCATTTCCTGAAGGAAATACATGGTGCTTGAACAGCGCTACCAGCTTTACAGCAACACTTTTCACACACGGGACTGGGGGGCGCGCTTACTTTTGCACCCGGGGCCGGGGGCACGCTTAATTTTGCACCCGGGGGCGCACTTACTTTTGCACCCGGGGGCGCACTGACTTTTGCACCCGGGGGCGCACTTACTTTTGCACCCAGGGCGCACTTACTTTTGCACCCGGGGCGCACTTACTTTTGCACCCGGGGGCGCACTTACTTTTGCACCCGGGGGCGCACTTACTTTTGGGGCCGCACTTACTTTTGGTGGGCGGGGCTCCTCGGCCTCCGATTTGGTTGGTGGGGCCCCTCGTCCTCCGATTTGCTGGGTGGGGACCCTCGGCCTCCAATTTGTTGGGCGGGGACCGGCCTCCGATTTGGTGGGCGGGGACCCTCGGCCTCCGATTTGGTGGGCGGGGACCCTCGACCTCCGATTTGGTGGGCGGGGACCCTCGGCCTCCGCTTTGGTGGGCGGGGCCTCTCGGCCTCCGATTTGGTGGGCGGGGTCCCTCTGCCTCCGATTTCGTGGGCGGGGACCCTCGGCCTCCGCTTTGGTTGGCGGGGCCCCACGGCCTCCGATTTGGTGGGTGGGGTCCCTCTGCCTTCGATTTGGTGTGCGGGGCTCCTCGGCCTCCGATTTGGTTGGTGGGGCCCCTCGGCCTCCGATTTGGTGGGCGGGGCCCCTTATCCTCCGATTTGGTGGGCGGGGCCCCTCGGCCTCCGATTTGGTGGGCGGGGCCCCTCGGCCTCTGATTTGGTGGGCAGGGCCCCTCGGCCTCCGATTTGGTGGGCGGGGCCCCTCGGCCTTCGATTTGGTGGGCGGGGCCCCTCGGCCTCCGATTTGGTTGGTGTGGACCCTCGGCCTCCGATTTGGTGGGCGGGGCCCCTCGGCCTCCGCTTTGGTGGGCGGGGCCCCTCGGCCTTCGATTTGGTGGGCGGGGCCCCTCGGCCTCCGATTTGGTTGGTGTGGACCCTCGGCCTCCGATTTGGTGGGAGGGGACCCTCGGCCTCCGATTTGGTGGGCGGGGACCCTCAGCCTCCGATTTGGTGGGCGGGGACCCTCGGCCTCCGATTTGGTGGGCGGGGCCCATCGGCCTCCGATTTGGTGGGCGGGGACCCTCTTCCTCCGATTTGGTGGGCGGGGACCCTCGGCCTCCGATTTGGTGGGCGGGGCCCCTCGGCCTCCGATTTGGTGGGTGGGGACCCTCGGCCTCCAATTTGGTGGGCGGGGCCCCTCGGCCTCCGATTTGGTGGGCGGGGCCCCTCGGCCTCCGATTTGGTGGGCGAGGCCCCTCGGCCTCCGATGTGGTGGTCGGGGCCCCTCGGCCTCCGATTTGGTGGGCGGGGACCCTCGGCCTCCGATTTGGTGGGCGGGGACCCTCTTCCTCCGATTTGGTGGGCGGGGACCCTCGGCCTCCGATTTGGTGGGCGGGGCCCCTCGGCCTCCGATTTAGTGGGTGGGGACCCTCGGCCTCCAATTTGGTGGGCGGGGCCCCTCGGCCTCCGATTTGGTGGGCGGGGCCCCTCAGCCTCCGATTTGGTGGGCGAGGCCCCTCGGCCTCCGATGTGGTGGTCGGGGTTCCTTGGCCTCCGCTTTGGTGGGCGGGGCCGCTCAGCCTTCGATTTGTTGGGCGGGGCTCCTCAGCCTCCGATTTGGTTGGCGGGGCCCCTCGGCCTCTGATTTGGTTGGCGGGGCCCCTTATCCTCCGATTTGGTGGGCGGGGCCCCTCGGCCTCCGATTTGGTGGCCGAGGCCCCTCGGCCTCCGATGTGGTGGTCGGGGCCCCTCGGCCTCCGCTTTGGTGGGCGGGGCCGGTCCCCTCGGCCTCCGCTTTGGTGGGCGGGGCCGCTCAGCCTTCGATTTGTTGGGCGGGGCTCCTCGGCCTCCGATTTGGTTGGCGGGGCCCCTCGGCCTCCGATTTGGTTGGCGGGGCCCCTTATCCTCCAATTTGGTGGGCGGGGACTCTCGACCTCCGATTTGGTGGGCGGGAACCCTCGGCCTCCGATTTGGTGGGCGGGGACCCTCGGCCTCCGATTTGGTGGGCGGGGCCCCTCGGCCTCCGACTTGGTTGGCGGGGCCCCTCGGCCTCCGATTTGGTGGGCGGGGACCCTCGGCCTCCGATTTGGTGGGCGGGGCCCCTTGGCCTCCGATTTGGTTGGTGGGGCCCCTCGGCTCCGATTTGGTGGGCGGGGACCCTCGGCCTCCGATTTGGTGGTCGGGGACCCTCGGCCTCCGCTTTGGTGGGCGGGGCCCCTCGGCCTCCGATTTGGTGGGCGGGGTCCCTCTGCCTCCGATTTGGTGTGCAGGGACCCTCGGCCTCCGCTTTGGTGGGCGGGGCCCCTCGGCCTTCGATTTGGTGGGCGGGGCCCCTCGGCCTCCGATTTGGTTGGTGTGGACCCTCGGCCTCCGATTTGGTGGGCGGGGACCCTCAGCCTCCGATTTGGTGGGCGGGGACCCTCGGCCTCCGATTTGGTGGGCGGGGACCCTCGGCCTCCGATTTGGTGGGCGGGGCCCATCGGCCTCCGATGTGGTGGGCGGGGCCCCTCGGCCTCCGATTTGGTGGGCGGGGACCCCCTCCCTCCGATTTGGTGGGCGGGGCCCCTCGGCCTCCGATTTGGTGGGCGGGGACCCTCGGCCTCCGATTTGGCGGGCGGGGACCCTCGGCCTCCGATTTGGTAGGCGGGGCCCCTCGGCCTCCGATTTGGTGGGCGGGTGCTCTGCCTGGGGCCTCATATGCTGCCTGGGGCCCCTGTGCTCTGCCTGGGGCCCCTGTGCTCTGCCTGGGGCCCCCTGTTCTGCCTGGGGCCCCTGTGCTCTGCCTGGGGCCACTGTGCTCTGCCTGGGGCCCCATAGGCTGCCTGGGCCCCTGTGCTCTGCCTGGGGCCACTGTGCTCTGCCTGGGGCCCCATATGCTGCCTGGGGCCCCTGTGCTCTGCCTGGGTGTAGGACACTGGTGACGTCACTTATCTCCAGACATTAGCTCCGGACATTAGCTCCGGACATTATCTCCGGACATTAGCTCCGGACAAAGCCACGGAAGTTGGCACAAATTGCAGGAAGTAGTATTCTAGGCAATTATATATTAGAGAAGTTAACTTTTCATTCTCCTTCTTTAAATCTGCAGGACCGCCTGTCCTATCGGCACCAGACCTACTGCCTCTCCTTTCTGTTACAGGACCGTCCCGTTCAGCCAGGACCTACTGCCTTTTCAACTGCTATACATGGTATCTAATATATAATTGCCTAGAATACTACTTCCTGCAATTTGTGCCAACTTCCGTGGCTTTGTCCGGAGCTAATGTCCGGAGATAATGTCCGGAGCTAATGTCCGGAGCTAATGTCCGGAGGTAATGTCCGGAGATAAGTGACGTCACCAGTGTCCTACACCCAGGCAGAGCACAGGGGCCCCAGGCAGCATATGGGGCCCCAGGCAGAGCACAGTGGCCCCAGGCAGAGCACAGGGGCCCCAGGCAGCATATGGGGCCCCAGGCAGAGCACAGGGGCCCCAGGCAGCATATGGGGCGCCAGGCAGAGCACAGTGGCCCCAGGCAGAGCACAGGGGCCCCAGGCAGAACATGGGGCCCCAGGCAGAGCACAGGGGCCCCAGGCAGCATATGGGGCCCCAGGCAGAGCACAGGGGCCCCACGCAGCATATGGCGCCCCAGGCAGAGCACAGTGGCCCCAGGCAGAGCACAGGGGCCCCAGGCAGAACATGGGGCCCCAGGCAGAGCACAGGGGCCCCAGGCAGCATATGGGGCCCCAGGCAGAGCACAGGGGCCCCAGGCAGCATATGGGGCCCCAGGCAGAGCACAGTGGCCCCAGGCAGCATATGGGGCCCCAGGCAGAGCACAGTGGCCCCAGGCAGAGCACAGGGGCCCCAAGCAGAGCACAGGGGCCCCAGGCAGCTTATGGGGCCCCAGGCAGAGCACTGTGGCCCCAGGCAGAATATGGGGCCCCAGGTAGAGCACAGTGGCCCCAGGCAGAGCACAGGGGCCCCAGGCAGAACATGGGGCCACAGGCAGAGCCCAGGGGCCCCAGGCAGAGCACAGTGGCCCCAGGCAGCATATGGGGCCCCAGGCAGAGCACAGGGGCCCCAGGCAGCATATGGGGCCCCAGGCAGAGCACAGTGGCCCCAGGCAGAGCACACACCAAATCGGAGGCCGAGGGGCCCCGCCAACCAAATCGGAGGCCGAGGGGCCCCGCCAACCAAATTGGAGGCCGAGGAGCCCCGCCCACCAAATCGAAGGCCGAGCGGCCCCGCCCACCAAAGCGGAGGCCGAGGGGCCCGGCCCCGCCCACCAAAGCGGAGGCCGAGGGGCCCCGACCACCACATCGGAGGCCGAGGGGCTCCGCCCACCAAATCGGAGGCCGAGGGTCCCCGCCCACCAAATCGGAGGCCGAGGGTCCCCGCCCACCAAATCAGAGGCCGAGGGTCCCCGCCCACCAAATCGGAGGCCGAGGGTCCCCGCTCACCAAATCGGAGGCCGAGGGTCCCCGCCCACCAAATCGGAGGCCGAGGGGCCCCGCCCACCAAATCGGAGGCCGGGGGTCCCCGCCCTCCATATCGGAGGCCGAGGGGCCCCGCCCACCACATCGGAGGCCGAGGGGACCCGCCAACCAAATCGGAGGCCGAGGGGCCCCGCCCACCAAATCGGAGGCCGAGGGTCCCCGCCCACCAAATCGGAGGCCGAGAGTCCCCGCCCACCAAATCGGAGGATAAGGGGCCCCGCCAACCAAATCGGAGGCCGAGTGGCCCTGCCAACCAAATCGGAGGCCGAGGAGCCCCGCCCAACAAATCGAAGGCCGAGCGGCCCCGCCCACCAAAGCGGAGGCCGAGGGGCCTGGCCCCGCCCACCAAAGCGGAGGCCAAGGGGCCCCGACCACCACATCGGAGCCCGAGGGGCCCCGCCCACCAAATCGGACGCCGAGGGGCCCCGCCCACCAAATCGGAGGCCGAGGGGCCCCGCCCACCAAATCGGAGGCCGAGGGGCCCCGCCCACCAAATCGGAGGCCGGGGGTCCCCGCCCACCAAATCGGAGGCCGAGGGTCCCCGCCCACCAAATCGGAGGCCGAGGGTCCACGCCAACCAAATCGGAGGCCGAGGGGCCCCGCCCACCAAATCGAAGGCCGAGGGGCCCCGCCCACCAAAGCGGAGGCCGAGGGTCCCTGCACACCAAATCGGAGGCAGAGGGACCCCGCCCACCAAATCGGAGGCCGAGGGGCCCCGCCCACCAAAGCGGAGGCCGAGAGTCCCCGACCACCAAATCGGAGGCCGAGGGTCCCTGCCCACCAAATCGGAGGCCGAGGGTCCCCGCCCACCAAATCGGAGGCCGAGGGTCCCCGCCCACCAAATCGGAGGCTGAGAGTCCCCGCCCACCAAATTGGAGGCCGAGGGGCCCCGCCAACCAAATCGGAGGCCGAGGGGCCCCGCCCACCAAATCGGAGGCCGAGGGTCCACACCATCCAAATCGGAGGCCGAGGGGCCCCGCCCACCAAATCGGAGGCCGACGGGCCCCGCCCACCAAAGCGGAGGCCGAGGGTCCACGCCCACCAAATCGGAGGCCGAGGGTCCCCGCCCACCAAATCGGAGGCCGAGGGTCCCCGCCCACCAAATTGGAGGCCGAGGGGCCCCGCCAACCAAATCGGAGGCCGAGGAGCCCCGCCCACCAAATCGAAGGTCGAGGGGCCCCGCCCACGAAAGCGGAGGCCGAGGGTCCCCGCACACCAAATCGGAGGCAGAGGGACCCCGCCCACCAAATCGGAGGCCGAGGGGCCCCACCCACCAAAGCGGAGGCCGAGGGTCCCCGACCACCAAATCGGAGGCCGAGGGTCCCCGCCCACCAAATCGGAGGCCGAGGGTCCCCGCCCACCAAATCGGAGGCCGAGGGTCCCCGCCCACCAAATCGGAGGCCGAGAGTCGCCGCCCTCCAAATCGGAGGCCGAGGGGCCTCGCCAACCAAATCGGAGGCCGAGGGGCTTCGCCAACCAAATCGGAGGCCGAGGGTCCCCGACCACCAAATCGGAGGCCGAGGGTCCCCGCCCACCAAATCGGAGGCCGAGGGTCCCCGCCCACCAAATCGGAGGCCGAGAGTCCCCGCCCACCAAATCGGAGGCCGAGGGGCCCCGCCAACCAAATCGGAGGCCGAGGGGCCCCGCCCACCAAATCGGAGGCCGAGGGTCCACCCAATCCAAATCGGAGGCCGAGGGGCCCCGCCCAACAAATCGGAGGCCGACGGGCTCCACCCACCAAAGCGGAGGCCGAGGGTCCCCGCCCACCAAATCGGAGGCCGAGGGTCCCCGCCCACCAAATCGGAGGCCGAGGGTCCCCGCCCACCAAATCGGAGGCCGAAGGGCCCCACCAACCAAATCGGAGGCCGAGGAGCCCCGCCCACCAAATAGAAGATCGAGGGGCCCCATCCACGAAAGCGGAGGCCGAGGGTCCCCGCACACCAAATCGGAGGCAGAGGGACCCCGCCCACCAAATCGGAGGCCGAGGGTCCCCGCCCACCAAAGCGGAGGCCGAGGTTCCCCGACCACCAAATCGGAGGCCGAGGGTCCCTGCCCACCAAATCGGAGGCCGAGGGTCCCCGCCCACCAAATCGGAGGCCGAGGGTCCCCGCCCACCAAATCGGAGGCCGAGAGTCCCCGCCCACCAAATCGGAGGCCGAGGGGCCCCGCCAACCAAATCGGAGGCCGAGGGGCTTCGCCAACCAAATCGGAGGCCGAGGAGCCCCGCCCACCAAATCGAAGGCCGAGCGGCCCCGCCCACCAAAGCGGAGGCCGAGGGGCCTGGCCCCTCCCACCAAAGCGGAGGCCGAGGGGCCCCGCCCACCACATCGGAGGCCGAGGATCCCCGCCCACCAAATCGGAGGCCGAGGGTCCCCGCCCACCAAATCGGAGGCCGAGGGTCCCCACCCACCAAATTGGAGGCCGAGGGTCCCCGCCCACCAAATCGGAGGCCGAGGGTCCCCGCCCACCAAATCGGAGGCCGAGGGTCCCCGCCCACCACATCGGAGGCCGATGGGCCCCGCCCACCAAATCGGAGGCCGAGGGTCCCCGCCCACCAAATCGGAGGCCGAGGGGCCCTGCCCACCAAATCGGAGGCCGAGGGTCCCCGCCCACCAAATCGGAGGCCGAGGGTCCACACCAACCAAATCGGAGGCCGAGGGGCCCCGCCCACCAAATCGAAGGCCGAGGGGCCCCGCCCACCAAAGCGGAGGCCGAGGGTCCCCGCCCACCAAATCGGAGGCCGAGGGTCCACACCAACCAAATCGGAGGCCGAGGGGCCCCACCAACCAAATCGGAGGCCAAGGGGCCCCGCCCACCAAATCGGAGGCCGAGGGTCTCTGCCCACCAAATTGGAGGCCGAGGGACCCCGCCCATAAATCGGAGGCCGAGGGTCCCCGCCCACCAAAGCGGAGGCCGAGGGTCCCCGCCCACCAAATCGGAGGCCGAGGGTCCCCGCCCACCAAATCGGAGGCCGAGAGTCCCCGCCCACCAAATCGGAGGATAAGGGGCCCCGCCAACCAAATCGGAGGCCGAGTGGCCCTGCCAACCAAATCGGAGGCCGAGGAGCCCCGCCCAACAAATCGAAGGCCGAGCGGCCCCGCCCACCAAAGCGGAGGCCGAGGGGCCCGGCCCCGCCCACCAAAGCGGAGGCCAAGGGGCCCCGACCACCACATCGGAGCCCGAGGGGCCCCGCCCACCAAATCGGACGCCGAGGGGCCCCGCCCACCAAATCGGAGGCCGAGGGGCCCCGCCCACCAAATCGGAGGCCGAGGGGCCCCGCCCACCAAATCAGAGGCCGGGGGTCCCCGCCCACCAAATCGGAGGCCGAGGGTCCCCGCCCACCAAATCGGAGGCCGAGGGTCCACGCCAACCAAATCGGAGGCCGAGGGGCCCCGCCCATCAAATCGAAGGCCGAGGGGCCCCGCCCACCAAAGCGGAGGCCGAGGGTCCCTGCACACCAAATCGGAGGCAGAGGGACCCCGCCCACCAAATCGGAGGCCGAGGGGCCCCGCCCACCAAAGCGGAGGCCGAGAGTCCCCGACCACCAAATCGGAGGCCGAGGGTCCCTGCCCACCAAATCGGAGGCCGAGGGTCCCCGCCCACCAAATCGGAGGCCGAGGGTCCCCGCCCACCAAATCGGAGGCCAAGAGTCCCCGCCCACCAAATTGGAGGCCGAGGGGCCCCGCCAACCAAATCGGAGGCCGAGGGGCCCCGCCCACCAAATCGGAGGCCGAGGGTCCACACCATCCAAATCGGAGGCCGAGGGGCCCCGCCCACCAAATCGGAGGCCGACGGGCCCCGCCCACCAAAGCGGAGGCCGAGGGTCCCCGCCCACCAAATCGGAGGCCGAGGGTCCCCGCCCACCAAATCGGAGGCCGAGGGTCCCCGCCCACCAAATTGGAGGCCGAGGGGCCCCGCCAACCAAATCGGAGGCCGAGGAGCCCCGCCCACCAAATCGAAGGTCGAGGGGCCCCGCCCACGAAAGCGGAGGCCGAGGGTCCCCGCACACCAAATCGGAGGCAGAGGGACCCCGCCCACCAAATCGGAGGCCGAGGGGCCCCACCCACCAAAGCGGAGGCCGAGGGTCCCCGACCACCAAATCGGAGGCCGAGGGTCCCCGCCCACCAAATCGGAGGCCGAGGGTCCCCGCCCACCAAATCGGAGGCCGAGGGTCCCCGCCCACCAAATCGGAGGCCGAGAGTCGCCGCCCTCCAAATCGGAGGCCGAGGGGCCTCGCCAACCAAATCGGAGGCCGAGGGGCTTCGCCAACCAAATCGGAGGCCGAGGGTCCCCGACCACCAAATCGGAGGCCGAGGGTCCCCGCCCACCAAATCGGAGGCCGAGGGTCCCCGCCCACCAAATCGGAGGCCGAGAGTCCCCGCCCACCAAATCGGAGGCCGAGGGGCCCCGCCAACCAAATCGGAGGCCGAGGGGCCCCGCCCACCAAATCGGAGGCCGAGGGTCCACACCATCCAAATCGGAGGCCGAGGAGCCCCGCCCAACAAATCGGAGGCCGACGGGCTCCACCCACCAAAGCGGAGGCCGAGGGTCCCCGCCCACCAAATCGGAGGCCGAGGGTCCCCGCCCACCAAATCGGAGGCCGAGGGTCCCCGCCCACCAAATCGGAGGCCGAAGGGCCCCACCAACCAAATCGGAGGCCGAGGAGCCCCGCCCACCAAATAGAAGATCGAGGGGCCCCGTCCACGAAAGCGGAGGCCGAGGGTCCCCGCACACCAAATCGGAGGCAGAGGGACCCCGCCCACCAAATCGGAGGCCGAGGGTCCCCGCCCACCAAAGCGGAGGCCGAGGTTCCCCGACCACCAAATCGGAGGCCGAGGGTCCCTGCCCACCAAATCGGAGGCCGAGGGTCCCCGCCCACCAAATCGGAGGCCGAGGGTCCCCGCCCACCAAATCGGAGGCCGAGAGTCCCCGCCCACCAAATCGGAGGCCGAGGGGCCCCGCCAACCAAATCGGAGGCCGAGGGGCTTCGCCAACCAAATCGGAGGCCGAGGAGCCCCGCCCACCAAATCGAAGGCCGAGCGGCCCCGCCCACCAAAGCGGAGGCCGAGGGGCCTGGCCCCTCCCACCAAAGCGGAGGCCGAGGGGCCCCGCCCACCACATCGGAGGCCGAGGGTCCCCGCCCACCAAATCGGAGGCCGAGGGTCCCCGCCCACCAAATCGGAGGCCGAGGGTCCCCACCCACCAAATTGGAGGCCGAGGGTCCCCGCCCACCAAATCGGAGGCCGAGGGTCCCTGCCCACCAAATCGGAGGCCGAGGGGCCCCGCCCACCACATCGGAGGCCGATGGGCCCCGCCCACCAAATCGGAGGCCGAGGGTCCCCGCCCACCAAATCGGAGGCCGAGGGGCCCTGCCCACCAAATCGGAGGCCGAGGGTCCCCGCCCACCAAATCGGAGGCCGAGGGTCCACACCAACCAAATCGGAGGCCGAGGGGCCCCGCCCACCAAATCGAAGGCCGAGGGGCCCCGCCCACCAAAGCGGAGGCCGAGGGTCCCCGCCCACCAAATCGGAGGCCGAGGGTCCACACCAACCAAATCGGAGGCCGAGGGGCCCCACCAACCAAATCGGAGGCCAAGGGGCCCCGCCCACCAAATCGGAGGCCGAGGGTCTCCGCCCACCAAATCGGAGGCCGAGGGACCCCGCCCATAAATCGGAGGCCGAGGGTCCCCGCCCACCAAAGCGGAGGCCGAGGGTCCCCGCCCACCAAATCGGAGGCCGAGGGTCCACACCAACCAAATCGGAGGCCGAGGGGCCCCGCCCACCAAATCGGAGGCCGAGGGTCCCCGCCCACCAAATCGGAGGATAAGGGGCCCCGCCTACCAAATCGGAGGCCGAGGGGCCCCACCAACCAAATCGGAGGCCGAGGAGCCCCACCCACCAAATTGAAGGTCGAGGGGCCCCGCCCACGAAAGCGGAGGCCGAGGGTCCCCGCACACCAAATCGGAGGCCGAGGGTCCCCGCCCACCAAATCGGAGGCCGAAGGGCCCCACCAACCAAATCGGAGGCCGAGGAGCCCCGCCCACCAAATAGAAGATCGAGGGGCCCCTTCCACGAAAGCGGAGGCCGAGGGTCCCCGCACACCAAATCGGAGGCAGAGGGACCCCGCCCACCAAATCGGAGGCCGAGGGTCCCCGCCCACCAAAGCGGAGGCCGAGGTTCCCCGACCACCAAATCGGAGGCCGAGGGTCCCTGCCCACCAAATCGGAGGCCGAGGGTCCCCGCCCACCAAATCGGAGGCCGAGGGTCCCCGCCCACCAAATCGGAGGCCGAGAGTCCCCGCCCACCAAATCGGAGGCCGAGGGGCCCCGCCAACCAAATCGGAGGCCGAGGGGCTTCGCCAACCAAATCGGAGGCCGAGGAGCCCCGCCCACCAAATCGAAGGCCGAGCGGCCCCGCCCACCAAAGCGGAGGCCGAGGGGCCTGGCCCCTCCCACCAAAGCGGAGGCCGAGGGGCCCCGCCCACCACATCGGAGGCCGAGGGTCCCCGCCCACCAAATCGGAGGCCGAGGGTCCCCGCCCACCAAATCGGAGGCCGAGGGTCCCCACCCACCAAATTGGAGGCCGAGGGTCCCCGCCCACCAAATCGGAGGCCGAGGGTCCCCGCCCACCAAATCGGAGGCCGAGGGGCCCCACCCACCACATCGGAGGCCGATGGGCCCCGCCCACCAAATCGGAGGCCGAGGGTCCCCGCCCACCAAATCGGAGGCCGAGGGGCCCCGCCCACCAAATCGGAGGCCGAGGGTCCCCGCCCACCAAATCGGAGGCCGAGGGTCCACACCAACCAAATCGGAGGCTGAGGGGCCCCGCCCACCAAATCGAAGGCCGAGCGGCCCCGCCCACCAAAGCGGAGGCCGAGGGGCCTGGCCCCTCCCACCAAAGCGGAGGCCGAGGGGCCCCGCCCACCACATCGGAGGCCGAGGATCCCCGCCCACCAAATCGGAGGCCGAGGGTCCCCGCCCACCAAATCGGAGGCCGAGGGTCCCCACCCACCAAATTGGAGGCCGAGGGTCCCCGCCCACCAAATCGGAGGCCGAGGGTCCCCGCCCACCAAATCGGAGGCCGAGGGTCCCCGCCCACCACATCGGAGGCCGATGGGCCCCGCCCACCAAATCGGAGGCCGAGGGTCCCCGCCCACCAAATCGGAGGCCGAGGGTCCACACCAACCAAATCGGAGGCCGAGGGGCCCCGCCCACCAAATCGAAGGCCGAGGGGCCCCGCCCACCAAAGCGGAGGCCGAGGGTCCCCGCCCACCAAATCGGAGGCCGAGGGTCCACACCAACCAAATCGGAGGCCGAGGGGCCCCACCAACCAAATCGGAGGCCAAGGGGCCCCGCCCACCAAATCGGAGGCCGAGGGTCTCTGCCCACCAAATTGGAGGCCGAGGGACCCCGCCCATAAATCGGAGGCCGAGGGTCCCCGCCCACCAAAGCGGAGGCCGAGGGTCCCCGCCCACCAAATCGGAGGCCGAGGGTCCCCGCCCACCAAATCGGAGGCCGAGAGTCCCCGCCCACCAAATCGGAGGATAAGGGGCCCCGCCAACCAAATCGGAGGCCGAGTGGCCCTGCCAACCAAATCGGAGGCCGAGGAGCCCCGCCCAACAAATCGAAGGCCGAGCGGCCCCGCCCACCAAAGCGGAGGCCGAGGGGCCCGGCCCCGCCCACCAAAGCGGAGGCCAAGGGGCCCCGACCACCACATCGGAGCCCGAGGGGCCCCGCCCACCAAATCGGACGCCGAGGGGCCCCGCCCACCAAATCGGAGGCCGAGGGGCCCCGCCCACCAAATCGGAGGCCGAGGGGCCCCGCCCACCAAATCAGAGGCCGGGGGTCCCCGCCCACCAAATCGGAGGCCGAGGGTCCCCGCCCACCAAATCGGAGGCCGAGGGTCCACGCCAACCAAATCGGAGGCCGAGGGGCCCCGCCCATCAAATCGAAGGCCGAGGGGCCCCGCCCACCAAAGCGGAGGCCGAGGGTCCCTGCACACCAAATCGGAGGCAGAGGGACCCCGCCCACCAAATCGGAGGCCGAGGGGCCCCGCCCACCAAAGCGGAGGCCGAGAGTCCCCGACCACCAAATCGGAGGCCGAGGGTCCCTGCCCACCAAATCGGAGGCCGAGGGTCCCCGCCCACCAAATCGGAGGCCGAGGGTCCCCGCCCACCAAATTGGAGGCCAAGAGTCCCCGCCCACCAAATTGGAGGCCGAGGGGCCCCGCCAACCAAATCGGAGGCCGAGGGGCCCCGCCCACCAAATCGGAGGCCGAGGGTCCACACCATCCAAATCGGAGGCCGAGGGGCCCCGCCCACCAAATCGGAGGCCGACGGGCCCCGCCCACCAAAGCGGAGGCCGAGGGTCCCCGCCCACCAAATCGGAGGCCGAGGGTCCCCGCCCACCAAATCGGAGGCCGAGGGTCCCCGCCCACCAAATTGGAGGCCGAGGGGCCCCGCCAACCAAATCGGAGGCCGAGGAGCCCCGCCCACCAAATCGAAGGTCGAGGGGCCCCGCCCACGAAAGCGGAGGCCGAGGGTCCCCGCACACCAAATCGGAGGCAGAGGGACCCCGCCCACCAAATCGGAGGCCGAGGGGCCCCACCCACCAAAGCGGAGGCCGAGGGTCCCCGACCACCAAATCGGAGGCCGAGGGTCCCCGCCCACCAAATCGGAGGCCGAGGGTCCCCGCCCACCAAATCGGAGGCCGAGGGTCCCCGCCCACCAAATCGGAGGCCGAGAGTCGCCGCCCTCCAAATCGGAGGCCGAGGGGCCTCGCCAACCAAATCGGAGGCCGAGGGGCTTCGCCAACCAAATCGGAGGCCGAGGGTCCCCGACCACCAAATCGGAGGCCGAGCGGCCCCGCCCACCAAAGCGGAGGCCGAGGGGCCTGGCCCCTCCCACCAAAGCGGAGGCCGAGGGGCCCCGCCCACCACATCGGAGGCCGAGGGTCCCCGCCCACCAAATCGGAGGCCGAGGGTCCCCGCCCACCAAATCGGAGGCCGAGGGTCCCCACCCACCAAATTGGAGGCCGAGGGTCCCCGCCCACCAAATCGGAGGCCGAGGGTCCCCGCCCACCAAATCGGAGGCCGAGGGGCCCCACCCACCACATCGGAGGCCGATGGGCCCCGCCCACCAAATCGGAGGCCGAGGGTCCCCGCCCACCAAATCGGAGGCCGAGGGGCCCCGCCCACCAAATCGGAGGCCGAGGGTCCCCGCCCACCAAATCGGAGGCCGAGGGTCCACACCAACCAAATCGGAGGCCGAGGGGCCCCGCCCACCAAATCGAAGGCCGAGCGGCCCCGCCCACCAAAGCGGAGGCCGAGGGGCCTGGCCCCTCCCACCAAAGCGGAGGCCGAGGGGCCCCGCCCACCACATCGGAGGCCGAGGATCCCCGCCCACCAAATCGGAGGCCGAGGGTCCCCGCCCACCAAATCGGAGGCCGAGGGTCCCCACCCACCAAATTGGAGGCCGAGGGTCCCCGCCCACCAAATCGGAGGCCGAGGGTCCCCGCCCACCAAATCGGAGGCCGAGGGTCCCCGCCCACCACATCGGAGGCCGATGGGCCCCGCCCACCAAATCGGAGGCCGAGGGTCCCCGCCCACCAAATCGGAGGCCGAGGGGCCCTGCCCACCAAATCGGAGGCCGAGGGTCCCCGCCCACCAAATCGGAGGCCGAGGGTCCACACCAACCAAATCGGAGGCCGAGGGGCCCCGCCCACCAAATCGAAGGCCGAGGGGCCCCGCCCACCAAAGCGGAGGCCGAGGGTCCCCGCCCACCAAATCGGAGGCCGAGGGTCCACACCAACCAAATCGGAGGCCGAGGGGCCCCACCAACCAAATCGGAGGCCAAGGGGCCCCGCCCACCAAATCGGAGGCCGAGGGTCTCTGCCCACCAAATTGGAGGCCGAGGGACCCCGCCCATAAATCGGAGGCCGAGGGTCCCCGCCCACCAAAGCGGAGGCCGAGGGTCCCCGCCCACCAAATCGGAGGCCGAGGGTCCCCGCCCACCAAATCGGAGGCCGAGAGTCCCCGCCCACCAAATCGGAGGATAAGGGGCCCCGCCAACCAAATTGGAGGCCGAGTGGCCCTGCCAACCAAATCGGAGGCCGAGGAGCCCCGCCCAACAAATCGAAGGCCGAGCGGCCCCGCCCACCAAAGCGGAGGCCGAGGGGCCCGGCCCCGCCCACCAAAGCGGAGGCCAAGGGGCCCCGACCACCACATCGGAGCCCGAGGGGCCCCGCCCACCAAATCGGACGCCGAGGGGCCCCGCCCACCAAATCGGAGGCCGAGGGGCCCCGCCCACCAAATCGGAGGCCGAGGGGCCCCGCCCACCAAATCAGAGGCCGGGGGTCCCCGCCCACCAAATCGGAGGCCGAGGGTCCCCGCCCACCAAATCGGAGGCCGAGGGTCCACGCCAACCAAATCGGAGGCCGAGGGGCCCCGCCCATCAAATCGAAGGCCGAGGGGCCCCGCCCACCAAAGCGGAGGCCGAGGGTCCCTGCACACCAAATCGGAGGCAGAGGGACCCCGCCCACCAAATCGGAGGCCGAGGGGCCCCGCCCACCAAAGCGGAGGCCGAGAGTCCCCGACCACCAAATCGGAGGCCGAGGGTCCCTGCCCACCAAATCGGAGGCCGAGGGTCCCCGCCCACCAAATCGGAGGCCGAGGGTCCCCGCCCACCAAATCGGAGGCCAAGAGTCCCCGCCCACCAAATTGGAGGCCGAGGGGCCCCGCCAACCAAATCGGAGGCCGAGGGGCCCCGCCCACCAAATCGGAGGCCGAGGGTCCACACCATCCAAATCGGAGGCCGAGGGGCCCCACCCACCAAATCGGAGGCCGACGGGCCCCGCCCACCAAAGCGGAGGCCGAGGGTCCCCGCCCACCAAATCGGAGGCCGAGGGTCCCCGCCCACCAAATCGGAGGCCGAGGGTCCCCGCCCACCAAATTGGAGGCCGAGGGGCCCCGCCAACCAAATCGGAGGCCGAGGAGCCCCGCCCACCAAATCGAAGGTCGAGGGGCCCCGCCCACGAAAGCGGAGGCCGAGGGTCCCCGCACACCAAATCGGAGGCAGAGGGACCCCGCCCACCAAATCGGAGGCCGAGGGGCCCCACCCACCAAAGCGGAGGCCGAGGGTCCCCGACCACCAAATCGGAGGCCGAGGGTCCCCGCCCACCAAATCGGAGGCCGAGGGTCCCCGCCCACCAAATCGGAGGCCGAGGGTCCCCGCCCACCAAATCGGAGGCCGAGAGTCGCCGCCCTCCAAATCGGAGGCCGAGGGGCCTCGCCAACCAAATCGGAGGCCGAGGGGCTTCGCCAACCAAATCGGAGGCCGAGGGTCCCCGACCACCAAATCGGAGGCCGAGGGTCCCCGCCCACCAAATCGGAGGCCGAGGGTCCCCGCCCACCAAATCGGAGGCCGAGAGTCCCCGCCCACCAAATCGGAGGCCGAGGGGCCCCGCCAACCAAATCGGAGACCGAGGGGCCCCGCCCACCAAATCGGAGGCCGAGGGTCCACACCATCCAAATCGGAGGCCGAGGAGCCCCGCCCAACAAATCGGAGGCCGACGGGCTCCACCCACCAAAGCGGAGGCCGAGGGTCCCCGCCCACCAAATCGGAGGCCGAGGGTCCCCGCCCACCAAATCGGAGGCCGAGGGGCACCAAATCGGAGGCCGAAGGGCCCCACCAACCAAATCGGAGGCCGAGGAGCCCCGCCCACCAAATAGAAGATCGAGGGGCCCCGTCCACGAAAGCGGAGGCCGAGGGTCCCCGCACACCAAATCGGAGGCAGAGGGACCCCGCCCACCAAATCGGAGGCCGAGGGTCCCCGCCCACCAAAGCGGAGGCCGAGGTTCCCCGACCACCAAATCGGAGGCCGAGGGTCCCTGCCCACCAAATCGGAGGCCGAGGGTCCCCGCCCACCAAATCGGAGGCCGAGGGTCCCCGCCCACCAAATCGGAGGCCGAGAGTCCCCGCCCACCAAATCGGAGGCCGAGGGGCCCCGCCAACCAAATCGGAGGCCGAGGGGCTTCGCCAACCAAATCGGAGGCCGAGGAGCCCCGCCCACCAAATCGAAGGCCGAGCGGCCCCGCCCACCAAAGCGGAGGCCGAGGGGCCTGGCCCCTCCCACCAAAGCGGAGGCCGAGGGGCCCCGCCCACCACATCGGAGGCCGAGGGTCCCCGCCCACCAAATCGGAGGCCGAGGGTCCCCGCCCACCAAATCGGAGGCCGAGGGTCCCCACCCACCAAATTGGAGGCCGAGGGTCCCCGCCCACCAAATCGGAGGCCGAGGGTCCCCGCCCACCAAATCGGAGGCCGAGGGGCCCCGCCCACCACATCGGAGGCCGAGTGGCCCTGCCAACCAAATCGGAGGCCGAGGAGCCCCGCCCAACAAATCGAAGGCCGAGCGGCCCCGCCCACCAAAGCGGAGGCCGAGGGGCCCGGCCCCGCCCACCAAAGCGGAGGCCAAGGGGCCCCGACCACCACATCGGAGCCCGAGGGGCCCCGCCCACCAAATCGGACGCCGAGGGGCCCCGCCCACCAAATCGGAGGCCGAGGGGCCCCGCCCACCAAATCGGAGGCCGAGGGGCCCCGCCCACCAAATCAGAGGCCGGGGGTCCCCGCCCACCAAATCGGAGGCCGAGGGTCCCCGCCCACCAAATCGGAGGCCGAGGGTCCACGCCAACCAAATCGGAGGCCGAGGGGCCCCGCCCATCAAATCGAAGGCCGAGGGGCCCCGCCCACCAAAGCGGAGGCCGAGGGTCCCTGCACACCAAATCGGAGGCAGAGGGACCCCGCCCACCAAATCGGAGGCCGAGGGGCCCCGCCCACCAAAGCGGAGGCCGAGAGTCCCCGACCACCAAATCGGAGGCCGAGGGTCCCTGCCCACCAAATCGGAGGCCGAGGGTCCCCGCCCACCAAATCGGAGGCCGAGGGTCCCTGCCCACCAAATCGGAGGCCAAGAGTCCCCGCCCACCAAATTGGAGGCCGAGGGGCCCCGCCAACCAAATCGGAGGCCGAGGGGCCCCGCCCACCAAATCGGAGGCCGAGGGTCCACACCATCCAAATCGGAGGCCGAGGGGCCCCGCCCACCAAATCGGAGGCCGACGGGCCCCGCCCACCAAAGCGGAGGCCGAGGGTCCCCGCCCACCAAATCGGAGGCCGAGGGTCCCCGCCCACCAAATCGGAGGCCGAGGGTCCCCGCCCACCAAATTGGAGGCCGAGGGGCCCCGCCAACCAAATCGGAGGCCGAGGAGCCCCGCCCACCAAATCGAAGGTCGAGGGGCCCCGCCCACGAAAGCGGAGGCCGAGGGTCCCCGCACACCAAATCGGAGGCAGAGGGACCCCGCCCACCAAATCGGAGGCCGAGGGGCCCCACCCACCAAAGCGGAGGCCGAGGGTCCCCGACCACCAAATCGGAGGCCGAGGGTCCCCGCCCACCAAATCGGAGGCCGAGGGTCCCCGCCCACCAAATCGGAGGCCGAGGGTCCCCGCCCACCAAATCGGAGGCCGAGAGTCGCCGCCCTCCAAATCGGAGGCCGAGGGGCCTCGCCAACCAAATCGGAGGCCGAGGGGCTTCGCCAACCAAATCGGAGGCCGAGGGTCCCCGACCACCAAATCGGAGGCCGAGGGTCCCCGCCCACCAAATCGGAGGCCGAGGGTCCCCGCCCACCAAATCGGAGGCCGAGAGTCCCCGCCCACCAAATCGGAGGCCGAGGGGCCCCGCCAACCAAATCGGAGGCCGAGGGGCCCCGCCCACCAAATCGGAGGCCGAGGGTCCACACCATCCAAATCGGAGGCCGAGGAGCCCCGCCCAACAAATCGGAGGCCGACGGGCTCCACCCACCAAAGCGGAGGCCGAGGGTCCCCGCCCACCAAATCGGAGGCCGAGGGTCCCCGCCCACCAAATCGGAGGCCGAGGGTCCCCGCCCACCAAATCGGAGGCCGAAGGGCCCCACCAACCAAATCGGAGGCCGAGGAGCCCCGCCCACCAAATAGAAGATCGAGGGGCCCCGTCCACGAAAGCGGAGGCCGAGGGTCCCCGCACACCAAATCGGAGGCAGAGGGACCCCGCCCACCAAATCGGAGGCCGAGGGTCCCCGCCCACCAAAGCGGAGGCCGAGGTTCCCCGACCACCAAATCGGAGGCCGAGGGTCCCTGCCCACCAAATCGGAGGCCGAGGGTCCCCGCCCACCAAATCGGAGGCCGAGGGTCCCCGCCCACCAAATCGGAGGCCGAGAGTCCCCGCCCACCAAATCGGAGGCCGAGGGGCCCCGCCAACCAAATCGGAGGCCGAGGGGCTTCGCCAACCAAATCGGAGGCCGAGGAGCCCCGCCCACCAAATCGAAGGCCGAGCGGCCCCGCCCACCAAAGCGGAGGCCGAGGGGCCTGGCCCCTCCCACCAAAGCGGAGGCCGAGGGGCCCCGCCCACCACATCGGAGGCCGAGGGTCCCCGCCCACCAAATCGGAGGCCGAGGGTCCCCGCCCACCAAATCGGAGGCCGAGGGTCCCCACCCACCAAATTGGAGGCCGAGGGTCCCCGCCCACCAAATCGGAGGCCGAGGGTCCCCGCCCACCAAATCGGAGGCCGAGGGGCCCCGCCCACCACATCGGAGGCCGATGGGCCCCGCCCACCAAATCGGAGGCCGAGGGTCCCCGCCCACCAAATCGGAGGCCGAGGGGCCCTGCCCACCAAATCGGAGGCCGAGGGTCCCCGCCCACCAAATCGGAGGCCGAGGGTCCACACCAACCAAATCGGAGGCCGAGGGGCCCCGCCCACCAAATCGAAGGCCGAGGGGCCCCGCCCACCAAAGCGGAGGCCGAGGGTCCCCGCCCACCAAATCGGAGGCCGAGGGTCCACACCAACCAAATCGGAGGCCGAGGGGCCCCACCAACCAAATCGGAGGCCAAGGGGCCCCGCCCACCAAATCGGAGGCCGAGGGTCTCCGCCCACCAAATCGGAGGCCGAGGGACCCCGCCCATAAATCGGAGGCCGAGGGTCCCCGCCCACCAAAGCGGAGGCCGAGGGTCCCCGCCCACCAAATCGGAGGCCGAGGGTCCACACCAACCAAATCGGAGGCCGAGGGGCCCCGCCCACCAAATCGGAGGCCGAGGGTCCCCGCCCACCAAATCGGAGGATAAGGGGCCCCGCCTACCAAATCGGAGGCCGAGGGGCCCCACCAACCAAATCGGAGGCCGAGGAGCCCCACCCACCAAATTGAAGGTCGAGGGGCCCCGCCCACGAAAGCGGAGGCCGAGGGTCCCCGCACACCAAATCGGAGGCCGAGGGTCCCCGCCCACCAAATCGGAGGCCGAAGGGCCCCACCAACCAAATCGGAGGCCGAGGAGCCCCGCCCACCAAATAGAAGATCGAGGGGCCCCTTCCACGAAAGCGGAGGCCGAGGGTCCCCGCACACCAAATCGGAGGCAGAGGGACCCCGCCCACCAAATCGGAGGCCGAGGGTCCCCGCCCACCAAAGCGGAGGCCGAGGTTCCCCGACCACCAAATCGGAGGCCGAGGGTCCCTGCCCACCAAATCGGAGGCCGAGGGTCCCCGCCCACCAAATCGGAGGCCGAGGGTCCCCGCCCACCAAATCGGAGGCCGAGAGTCCCCGCCCACCAAATCGGAGGCCGAGGGGCCCCGCCAACCAAATCGGAGGCCGAGGGGCTTCGCCAACCAAATCGGAGGCCGAGGAGCCCCGCCCACCAAATCGAAGGCCGAGCGGCCCCGCCCACCAAAGCGGAGGCCGAGGGGCCTGGCCCCTCCCACCAAAGCGGAGGCCGAGGGGCCCCGCCCACCACATCGGAGGCCGAGGGTCCCCGCCCACCAAATCGGAGGCCGAGGGTCCCCGCCCACCAAATCGGAGGCCGAGGGTCCCCACCCACCAAATTGGAGGCCGAGGGTCCCCGCCCACCAAATCGGAGGCCGAGGGTCCCCGCCCACCAAATCGGAGGCCGAGGGGCCCCACCCACCACATCGGAGGCCGATGGGCCCCGCCCACCAAATCGGAGGCCGAGGGTCCCCGCCCACCAAATCGGAGGCCGAGGGGCCCCGCCCACCAAATCGGAGGCCGAGGGTCCCCGCCCACCAAATCGGAGGCCGAGGGTCCACACCAACCAAATCGGAGGCCGAGGGGCCCCGCCCACCAAATCGAAGGCCGAGGGGCCCCGCCCACCAAAGCGGAGGCCGAGGGTCCCCGCCCACCAAATCGGAGGCCGAGGGTCCACACCAACCAAATCGGAGGCCGAGGGGCCCCACCAACCAAATCGGAGGCCAAGGGGCCCCGCCCACCAAATCGGAGGCCGAGGGTCTCCGCCCACCAAATCGGAGGCCGAGGGACCCCGCCCATAAATCGGAGGCCGAGGGTCCCCGCAAACCAAAGCGGAGGCTGAGGGTACCCGCCCACCAAATCGGAGGCCGAGGGTCCACACCAACCAAATCGGAGGCCGAGGGGCCCCGCCCACCAAATCGGAGGCCGAGGGTCCCCGCCCACCAAATCGGAGGATAATGGGCCCCGCCTACCAAATCGGAGGATAAGGGGCCCCGCCTACCAAATCGGAGGCCGAGGGGCCCCACCAACCAAATCGGAGGCCGAGGAGACCCACCCACCAAATTGAAGGTCGAGGGGCCCCGCCCACGAAAGCGGAGGCCGAGGGTCCCCGCACACCAAAGCGGAGGCAGAGGGACCCCGCCCACCAAATCGGAGGCCGAGGGGCCCCACCCACCAAAGCGGAGGCCGAGAGTCCCCGACCACCAAATCGGAGGCCGAGGGTCCCCGCCCACCAAATCGGAGGCCGAGGGTCCCCGCCCACCAAATCGGAGGCCGAGGGTCCCCGCCCACCAAATCGGAGGCCGAGAGTCGCCGCCCACCAAATCGGAGGCCGAGGGGCCTCGCCAACCAAATCGGAGGCCGAGGGGCTTCGCCAACCAAATCGGAGGCCGAGGGTCCCCGACCACCAAATCGGAGGCCGAGGGTCCCCGCCCACCAAATCGGAGGCCGAGGGTCCCCGCCCACCAAATCGGAGGCCGAGAGTCCCCGCCCACCAAATCGGAGGCCGAGGGGCCCCACCAACCAAATCGGAGGCCGAGGGGCCCCGCCCACCAAATCGGAGGCCGAGGGTCCACACCATCCAAATCGGAGGCCGAGGGGCCCCGCCCAACAAATCGGAGGCCGACGGGCTCCACCCACCAAAGCGGAGGCCGAGGGTCCCCGCCCACCAAATCGGAGGCCGAGGGTCCCCGCCCACCAAATCGGAGGCCGAGGGTCCCCGCCCACCAAATCGGAGGCGGAAGGGCCCCACCAACCAAATCGGAGGCCGAGGAGCCCCGCCCACCAAATAGAAGGTCGAGGGGCCCCGCCCACGAAAGCGGAGGCCGAGGGTCCCCGCACACCAAATCGGAGGCAGAGGGACCCCGCCCACCAAATCGGAGGCCGAGGGGCCCCGCCCACCAAAGCGGAGGCCGAGGTTCCCCGACCACCAAATCGGAGGCCGAGGGTACCTGCCCTCCAAATCGGAGGCCGAGGGTCCCCGCCCACCAAATCGGAGGCCGAGGGTCCCCGCCCACCAAATCGGAGGCCGAGAGTCCCCGCCCACCAAATCGGAGGCCGAGGGGCCCCGCCAACCAAATCGGAGGCCGAGGCGCTTCGCCAACCAAATCGGAGGCCGAGGAGCCCCGCCCACCAAATCGAAGGCCGAGCGGCCCCGCCCACCAAAGCGGAGGCCGAGGGGCCTGGCCCCTCCCACCAAAGCGGAGGCCGAGGGGCCCCGCCCACCACATCGGAGGCCGAGGGTCCCCGCCCACCAAATCGGAGGCCGAGGGTCCCCGCCCACCAAATCGGAGGCCGAGGGTCCCCACCCACCAAATTGGAGGACGAGGGTCCCCGCCCACCAAATCGGAGGCCGAGGGTCCCCGCCCACCAAATCGGAGGCCGAGGGGCCCCGCCCACCACATCGGAGGCCGATGGGCCCCGCCCACCAAATCGGAGGCCGAGGGTCCCCGCCCACCAAATCGGAGGCCGAGGGTCCCCGCCCACCAAATCGGAGGCCGAGGGTCCCCGCCCACCAAATCGGAGGCCGAGGGTCCACACCAACCAAATCGGAGGCCGTGGGGCCCCGCCCACCAAATCGAAGGCCGAGGGGCCCCACCCACCAAAGCGGAGGCCGAGGGTCCCCGCCCACCAAATCGGAGGCCGAGGGTCCACACCAACCAAATCGGAGGCCGAGGGGCCCCACCAACCAAATCGGAGGCCAAGGGTCCCCGCCCACCAAATCGGAGGCCGAGGGTCCCCGCCCACCAAATCGGAGGCCGAGGGGCCCCGCCCACCAAATCGGAGGATAAGGGGCCCCGCCAACCAAATCGGAGGCCGAGGGGCCCCGCCAACCAAATCGGAGGCCGAGGAGCCCCACCCAACAAATCGAAGGCCGAGCGGCCCCGCCCACCAAAGCGGAGGCCGAGGGGCCCGGCCCCGCCCACCAAAGCGGAGGCCAAGGGGCCCCGCCCACCACATCGGAGGCCGATGGGCCCCGCCCACCAAATCGGAGGCCAAGGGTCCCCGCCCACCAAATCGGAGGCCGAGGGTCCCCGCCCACCAAATCGTAGGCCGAGGGTCCCCGCCCACCAAATCGGAGGCCGAGGGTCCACACCAACCAAATCGGAGGCCGAGGGGCCCCGCCCACCAAATCGGAGGCCGAGGGTCCCCGCCCACCAAATCGGAGGATAAGGGGCCCCGCCTACCAAATCGGAGGCCGAGGGGCCCCACCAACCAACTCGGAGGCCGAGGAGCCCCGCCCACCAAATTGAAGGTCGAGGGGCCCCGCCCACGAAAGCGGAGGCCGAGGGTCCCCGCACACCAAATCGGAGGCAGAGGGACCCCGCCCACCAAATCGGAGGCCGAGGGGCCCCACCCACCAAAGCGGAGGCCGAGGGTCCCCGACCACCAAATCGGAGGCCGAGGGTCCCCGCCCACCAAATCGGAGGCCGAGGGTCCCCGCCCACCAAATCAGAGGCCGAGGGTCCCCGCCCACCAAATCGGAGGCCGAGAGTCGCCGCCCACCAAATCGGAGGCCGAGGGGCCTCGCCAACCAAATCGGAGGCCGAGGGGCTTCGCCAACCAAATCGGAGGCCGAGGGTCCCCGACCACCAAATCGGAGGCCGAGGGTCCCCGCCCACCAAATCGGAGGCCGAGGGTCCCCGCCCACCAAATCGGAGGCCGAGAGTCCCCGCCCACCAAATCGGAGGCCGAGGGGCCCCGCCAACCAAATCGGAGGCCGAGGGGCCCCGCCCACCAAATCGGAGGCCGAGGGTCCACACCATCCAAATCGGAGGCCGAGGGGCCCCGCCCAACAAATCGGAGGCCGACGGGCTCCACCCACCAAAGCGGAGGCCGAGGGTCCCCGCCCACCAAATCGGAGGCCGAGGGTCCCCGCCCACCAAATCGGAGGCCGAGGGTCCCCGCCCACCAAATCGGAGGCCGAAGGGCCCCACCAACCAAATCGGAGGCCGAGGAGCCCCGCCCACCAAATAGAAGGTCGAGGGGCCCCGCCCACGAAAGCGGAGGCCGAGGGTCCCCGCACACCAAATCGGAGGCAGAGGGACCCCGCCCACCAAATCGGAGGCCGAGGGGCCCCGCCCACCAAAGCGGAGGCCGAGGTTCCCCGACCACCAAATCGGAGGCCGAGGGTCCCTGCCCTCCAAATCGGAGGCCGAGGGTCCCCGTTCACCAAATCGGAGGCCGAGGGTCCCCGCCCACCAAATCGGAGGCCGAGAGTCCCCGCCCACCAAATCGGAGGCCGAGGGGCCCCGCCAACCAAATCGGAGGCCGAGGCGCTTCGCCAACCAAATCGGAGGCCGAGGAGCCCCGCCCACCAAATCGAAGGCCGAGCGGCCCCGCCCACCAAAGCGGAGGCCGAGGGGCCTGGCCCCTCCCACCAAAGAGGAGGCCGAGGGGCCCCGCCCACCACATCGGAGGCCGAGGGTCCCCGCCCACCAAATCGGAGGCCGAGGGTCCCCGCCCACCAAATCGGAGGCCGAGAGTCCCCGCCCACCAAATCGGAGGCCGAGGGGCCCCGCCAACCAAATCGGAGGCCGAGGGGCCCCGCCCACCAAATCGGAGGCCGAGGGTCCACACCATCCAAATCGGAGGCCGAGGGGCCCCGCCCAACAAATCGGAGGCCGACGGGCTCCACCCACCAAAGCGGAGGCCGAGGGTCCCCGCCCACCAAATCGGAGGCCGAGGGTCCCCGCCCACCAAATCGGAGGCCGAGGGTCCCCGCCCACCAAATCGGAGGCCGAAGGGCCCCACCAACCAAATCGGAGGCCGAGGAGCCCCGCCCACCAAATAGAAGGTCGAGGGGCCCCGCCCACGAAAGCGGAGGCCGAGGGTCCCCGCACACCAAATCGGAGGCAGAGGGACCCCGCCCACCAAATCGGAGGCCGAGGGGCCCCGCCCACCAAAGCGGAGGCCGAGGTTCCCCGACCACCAAATCGGAGGCCGAGGGTCCCTGCCCTCCAAATCGGAGGCCGAGGGTCCCCGCTCACCAAATCGGAGGCCGAGGGTCCCCGCCCACCAAATCGGAGGCCTAGAGTCCCCGCCCACCAAATCGGAGGCCGAGGGGCCCCGCCAACCAAATCGGAGGCCGAGGCGCTTCGCCAACCAAATCGGAGGCCGAGGAGCCCCGCCCACCAAATCGAAGGCCGAGCGGCCCCGCCCACCAAAGCGGAGGCCGAGGGGCCTGGCCCCTCCCACCAAAGCGGAGGCCGAGGGGCCCCGCCCACCACATCGGAGGCCGAGGGTCCCCGCCCACCAAATCGGAGGCCGAGGGTCCCCGCCCACCAAATCGGAGGCCGAGGGTCCCCACCCACCAAATTGGAGGCCGAGGGTCCCCGCCCACCAAATCGGAGGCCGAGGGTCCCCGCCCACCAAATCGGAGGCCGAGGGGCCCCGCCCACCACATCGGAGGCCGATGGGCCCCGCCCACCAAATCGGAGGCCGAGGGTCCCCGCCCACCAAATCGGAGGCCGAGGGTCCCCGCCCACCAAATCGGAGGCCGAGGGTCCCCGCCCACCAAATCGGAGGCCGAGGGTCCACACCAACCAAATCGGAGGCCGTGGGGCCCCGCCCACCAAATCGAAGGCCGAGGGGCCCCACCCACCAAAGCGGAGGCCGAGGGTCCCCGCCCACCAAATCGGAGGCCGAGGGTCCACACTAACCAAATCGGAGGCCGAGGGGCCCCACCAACCAAATCGGAGGCCAAGGGTCCCCGCCCACCAAATCGGAGGCCGAGGGTCCCCGCCCACCAAATCGGAGGCCGAGGGGCCCCGCCCATAAATCGGAGGCCGAGGGTCCCCGCCCACCAAATCGGAGGCCGAGAGTCCCCGCCCACCAAATCGGAGGATAAGGGGCCCCGCCAACCAAATCGGAGGCCGAGGGGCCCCGCCAACCAAATTGGAGGCCGAGGAGCCTTACCCAACAAATCGAAGGCCGAGCGGCCCCGCCCACCAAAGCGGAGGCCGAGGGGCCCGGCCCCGCCCACCAAAGCGGAGGCCGAGGGGCCCCGCCCACCACATCGGAGGCCGATGGGCCCCGCCCACCAAATCGGAGGCCGAGGGGCCCCGCCCACCAAATCGGAGGCCGAGGGTCCCCGCCCACCAAATCGTAGGCCGAGGGTCCCCGCCCACCAAATCGGAGGCCGAGGGTCCACACCAACCAAATCGGAGGCCGAAGGGCCCCGCCCACCAAATCGAAGGCCGAGGGGCCCCGCCCACCAAAGCAGAGGCCGAGGGTCCCTGCACACCAAATCGGAGGCAGACGGACCCCGCCCACCAAATCGGAGGCCGAGGGGCCCCGCCCACCAAAGCGGAGGCCGAGGGTCCCCGACCACTAAATCGGAGGCCGAGGGTCCCCGCCCACCAAATCGGAGGCCGAGGGTCCCCGCCCACCAAATCGGAGGCCGAGGGTCCCCGCCCACCAAATCGGAGGCAGAGGGACCCCGCCCACCAAATCGGAGGCCGAGGGGCCCCGCCCACCAAAGCGGAGGCCGAGGGTCCCCGCCCACCAAATCGGAGGCCGAGGGTCCCCGCCCACCAAATCGGAGGCCGGTCCCCGCCCACCAAATCGGAGGCCGAAGGTCCCCACCCACCAAATCAGAGGACAAGGGGCCCCACCAACCAAATCGGAGGCCGAGGAGCCCCACCCACCAAAAGTAAGTGCGGCCCCAAAAGTAAGTGCGCCCCCGGGTGCAAAAGTAAGTGCGCCCCCGGGTGCAAAAGTAAGTGCGTCCCCGGGTGCAAAAGTAAGTGCACCCCCGGGTGCAAAAGTAAGTGCGCCCCCGGGTGCAAAAGTAAGTGCGCCTCCGGGTGCAAAAGTAAGTGCGCCCCCGGGTGCAAAAGTAAGCGCGCCCCCGGCCCCGGGTGCAAAAGTAAGCGCGCCCCCCAGTCCCGTGTGTGAAAAGTGCTGCTGTAAAGCTGGTAGCGCTGTTCAAGCACCATGTATTTCCTTCAGGAAATGCCCATCTAATATATAATTGCCTAGAATACTACTTCCTGCAATTTGTGCCAAGAAAGAACATACCAATATACATAGTTATTGATACATATTATTTATTATTTACATTATTGTTCTTAAGCAAAGAACCGTTGTTGTGGCATTTGCCACAACACGCAAAGTTGTTGTCTGATGTCTTTCATCACTCCCCTCATAAGCACGTTCATGGATCCTGTGTAACTGTACCTTAAATAACAAGAATTGTCAAGAGCTGGTGAGTGCAGCCATTTTTTGTTCTTTCTTACTATTATTTATTAATTGTATTATTCTTACATTTGAATAAATAAAGTATATATGGATTCTAGACTCCCGATTCTTTAGAATCGGGCTGCCATCTAGTAGAACATAACATACTTTCTGTTTAAGAGCACTGAGCCATCTCTACTTGGCTCCTAGGAGGACTCACTACCTAACCCCTACGGGTTCACTTTCTGTCCTCTGTAACACATTATTAACTCTTTCTTTGCAATAACTGACTTACTATGGAGGACTCAGGGTTTACCTTCTATCCCCAGTTTCTTATCAACATTATCACCTCATTACTACTTTCTTTCTGGAAACATCATCTGCATTTCTTTACATTTAACCAATCAAATACATATAACTTTTACATGTAAGAATTATCATCACTTTCGCTCATCAAGACATTATTGCTATCCATCAATCTTAAAGCAATACGGTTCTTCAAATATACACATGGATGTCCCCTTTAAGAAGGGACCAAGTCTTTAGGAGGTAGCATTTGTTCTCTAGCTACCAGTCCATACTCAGCAAAGGCTCCAGTGTGGTATCTTCACAAAGAGTCTCTTTCTAAGTAAAACCAGTAGGAAGCGCCTTTAATAAGGTGCAAACTATTTACAAGGAAAAGTTTGTATCATGCACGGTCCATGATTACTGCAGTTCTTAAGACTTGTGCAAAAACTTAGGAAAAATAAACCAAACAACAAGGATCCCGGGTCAACAAAGGGATCCATAAGGAGTTAACCCTGGACGGGTTTAGCAGCAACAGTAAACAAACAGTTAAACGAAGAACTATATACATTTTCAAAGCATTCATGCTTACTCATTCTCAGAATCCCCCACGAGGCGCCACCTGGCGGGTGGACCCCTGCAGTTCAGGTTCCAGGTCCACTCCCGCTGCCAGATACACCCCATGGGTTCGGGTCTGTTGCACAACCAGGTCGTGTGCGGTGATAAAGGTCTGTGTTCCCACTTCTCTCTGCGCTGGCACATCAGGAACACCAATCACTCGAGGAGGCACCTCCTTGGCCACTACAGTGGTGGCGGTGGTCAGACTGCAGGTCACAGGTTCCGTTATCATACAGGTGGGGGTGACCAAGGTGGTCACAGACCGGTCACACGGTGACACTTTGGCCACAGGGGCCGGTTTTTCCGGCACCTTGGGCGGGGGTTCCATTGACCTCTTCTTGCGCACATTCAGGGCGAACCACCCCTTCTCCCCGAAATGTCTGGTGTAGATGACACTGTCTCCCGGGTAGAGGTCTCGATCGGGGTGGCCCTCCCTGAGGTGCGACTCAACATCCCGGCGGTTAACAAAGACCTCCGCGTATAACCCCGGTTCTTTAATAAAGCCCCAGCCTCCTCGGAGCTTAAAGGTGGTGACACTGCCCTGCCTGCGCGGGGCCTGGTGAGCGGTGGGGTCCTTGCGGGCCCGCTCCTTTACTGCCAGGTCCTTCTGATGGCAAGCCTCCATCCCAGCCCGGTACACCTCGTCCTTTTCCTTCCATTGCTGTTCCAGCCGGGCCTGGTATGTCTCCCAGCTCAGGGCCTGCACCATCTCCCCTTCCCGTGTCTTCACCCCAGGGAATCCCATGAGGTCGGGTCCTGGATTCACCCAGTGATATACCGTGCGTTCCGCACGGGCCTCGCAGGACAGGGTGATTGGTGTGATCGGGGCCTTCATACGATGTTCCATGCCCGTAGCTTCCTCCCAGGGCAACAGACGTTGGAGCTTATGAGTCCCAGGGGAAGGGGGCGCTGCAACGGGGCCGACTAACACACCCTCTGCTGGCGGGGCAGGATCGGCGGACTCACCAACCGGTGCGAGCTCACTTTCCGCGACAGGTCCCGCTGGTTCCTCCGGTGAGGTCTCCGCCGTCCGGGAACTCTCTGCTGGCACCACTGAGCGCGGAGCCTGGACCCTCACATTCAATTG
The DNA here is from genome assembly GCF_051348905.1 of Ranitomeya variabilis. Lineage (NCBI taxonomy): Eukaryota > Metazoa > Chordata > Amphibia > Anura > Dendrobatidae > Ranitomeya > Ranitomeya variabilis. Next base: position 204,922,668 of record NC_135233.1, read on the forward strand.
GAGAAGTTGGTTGAATAAGTCCTCCATCTCGGCTCTCAGGAATCTGGTGTTGTCCACGGAGGACGGGCTGCTGTGCTCATCCGGGAAGTCAGGGGAGATCTCCACTTCAACCCCACTATCGGGTTCAGAGCTGCTGGCCATGGCGTCCTCCACGTGGGTCACTTCCTGGTCCCTTTCCCGCTCTCTCCTCCGTGGGCGGTTTCGTTTTCTCTGCCTCCGCCCTCCATTGAGGATAAGGAGGCGGATCTCTGCTGCTGACGGACACGTCCTCACTGCACAGAAATACTTAGACTGGGCGGCCATTGTCTTTCGCGCTCTCCAGCTTGTCTACGCCCACTCCACGCCCCTCTTCTCTTCCGGCGCTCTCCTCAGCGCTGCAATGGCGGCGGATTTTGGCGCGAACTTTTGGCGGCAAGTGACAATCCACAGTCTTTGCAATAAAGTACAGTCCAAGCACAATAAATCACAGTTCCAAGGCACACATGACCTGATTCTTCAGGCTTAAGTAAATCCTGTTCGTGACGCCAAGTTTGGAGCGCCCCCACACCGCCGCAGGGCCGAGGGGTACCCGGAGCCGGGCCTCTGGGTCTCAGTCCTGGGGTTGTCACGATGGCTAGACCCGGTCCGTGGCCCTGTCTGTCAGTGGGGGACGTCCGGTGCAAAATATGGTGTTGTAACGGTGCAGTTGTGGGGTGCAGGTCGCGGTAAATAACGAGGACACCAGGTTGCAGTCTCTTTACCTCTTTACTGAAGATCTCTGAGTCCTCAGTCCAGAATACGGTTCACCAGGCTGCGCAAGTCCGGCCGGTCCAATGGCACTTCCAGAGTTCTCTTCACAGGAGGAAATCTGTGCCTTCCCCCCTAGCGCTATGTGTTGTAGTCCTTCCCTGCTGTGCTTACGGAAAGTACCCCACAACTGTTGTGTCTGTTTCTGATGTTCCCTCACAACTCGATTAGATGATGTTCTGCTAATCTTCCGTCCCTCCCTGAGGTTCGGGTAGGAACGGCACCCGTTTGACGGGTAGGCCTGGAGTTCTTCCGGGACCCTAGAGACGCCCCTCTCCCGCAATTGCCTCCCAAGACTTCATAGGTGATTTGAGTTAGACAGCCCGCCTGAGACTGACTGCCCTGCCGCTGTTTAGAGTATTGCTTGAAGCTGAATGTTATTCTACTCCCTCGGCGTTCCGGCCACCGGTAGTGCGCCTCAGTAGGATGTTGCTTCGGTCTTACAGCACGACTCCTACTGGTATTTCTCCTTTGCGTGATCTCGTTTCTCACTCAGCACAATCTATCTCTCTTCTAATCCTTTCTTGGGCACCGCCGCTACCCGGAGCAGGCACGGTCCCGTTACGTTCGTTCTCGTTGCCAAGCCTCTGTCAGGATCCCACCCCTGACAGAGACCCTACTGTATCTTCCCCTACAACACCCTCTGCCACAAGGTGTTGCCTGGTTACAACCCAGTCAGCTTTCTCTTCTAACTTCCTGCCTGACCCCCAGTTTACCCACTATGGTGGGGAGTGGCCTAATGAATAGCACCCTTAGCTCCCCCCGGAGGCCCGGCTGTGAAATGTATTGGTGTCTGTGATACCTGATCAGATGAACTCCTTCAGTGCCATCGGACGCACCATAGCTCCCCATAGTGGCGGAGCCACAGTACTGCAACGACCAGGACTCTGGGGCGCTGCACTAGTATGAATGTATCCAGAAGTATGCAAATCACATACATGTGGTCACTACTTTTATGTAAAAGTGAATGTTATGTTTTATTCCTATGGCCGGTGTTGTGTGATCGGCTCTCCTATAGGTTACACCTAAGGCCGTATCTGGGAATGCGGGAGGTCTGTCCAATAAGGGGACCACACTACGTGCAGCGATATAGTTTGCATCACACCTTGAATAGATAATTAAACAGTTTGGGAGGGGTTGGACCAGTTATCTGGGTTAGCTGGGGGTTAGTTAGAGTCTAGGACTCAGTCAATTGAAAGTTCAAGGAGGAGAGTCCAGTCAGTGAAGGAGAGTGGAGTGGAGAGTAAGCCACCTGGACAACACAGTGTTAAAAAGTGCAAGAAGAGGCTGTCATCAGTGTAGGTTACCCCCACAGCATGAGGACACATTCTAAGTTTTGCCTGGATGCCAGGACAGTCTTGGGATTTAGGTCCGGAAAGGGTATTGAGAGCCATAGCATTGTTCCCCTGTGGGGAAAATGTGAGCCGGGTCGCAGAGAAAGGAAAGGATGGTGTTCCTTAGGGAAGCTGTTATGCCAGGAGAAGGGTCCCTTGGCCCGCCTAGGACAGTTTGATTAGGGACAATTCGGGCAATAAGGAGACGAAGACTGGCAGACCAGGAAACAAGGGAAACATCACTAAAATGGGAATATGTCTTATTCTGTATGCTGCAGCCATGTGTAACCAAATTGCACAGTGAAGCTGAACCTGTTAACCTGAACCCAAGGTCTCCTGTCTTGTCTGAAGCTACCGCCGGACCCGATCCCAGTGACAAGGAAGTAGAAGGTACTCCTAAAGGAACAGTGAGTAAAGAACCAACTCCATCGCACCACACACTCATGACTGACTCCTGTTCAGAAGAGGGGTTTCAGGATAATTAGAACTCAGTTCTGGCCCACAGCAAACCGTCCTTGTGTCCCCCTTCAACTGCAGACTTGTACCCTAAGGCCGGACAACCCCTTTAAGTTTTCACAACAAGTATGATCTGACCTACACAACTGGGTCCTGTGCAGACTGCTTTGGAGAAACTGATCATCATTATTATTATCGGCCTTCAGCTCAATCTCGAGCCATGGTGACTTAATTAATTAACAATCTGTAGGAAGATCAATTTTATGCAAGCCTAGATAGGTCCCCCAGGGTTTTCTTCATTGTTATCTTGATAGTATCAAGTCATCAGGTTACTGTTCTTCCTCCTCGTCTTGTTCCTTCTATTCTTCCGACCATGATGTCCTTCTCCAGTGTTCGCTCTCCTCGTATGATCTCCTCCAGTGATCGCTCTCTTCATATGCTGTCATTCTCCAGTGATCGCTCTCCTTGTATGTTGTCCTTCTCCAGTGATCGCTCTCCTCGTATGATGTCCTTCTCCTGTGATCACTCTCTTCATATGATGCCCTTCTCCAGTGATCGCGCTCTTAGTATGTTCACCTTCTCCAGTGATCATTCTCTTTGCATGATGTCCTTCTCCAGTGATCACTCTCTTCATATGTTCTCCTTCTCCAGTGATCGCTCTCTTTGTATAATGTCCTTCTCCAGTGATCGATCTCTTCGTATGATGTCCTTCTCCAGTGATCGCTCTTTTCATATGTTCTCCTTCTCCAGTGATCGCTCTCTTTGTATGATGTCCTTCTCCAGTGATTGCTCTCCTCGTATGCTGTCCTTCTCCAGTGATCGCTCTCTTCATATGATGTTGTGGCTCCCTAGGAATCTGGTTGCCACAGTTGCATTGCCTTCCTCAGGGGGGTGATGCCATGCCTGGAAGCAAGAGGGCAGCACGGTGGCACAGTGGTTAGCACCACAGCCTTGCAGCGCTGGAGTCCTGGGTTCAAACCCCACCAAGGACAACATCTGCAAAGAGTTTGTATGTTCTCTGTGGGTTTCCTCTGGGTACTCCGGTTTCCTCCCACATTCCAAAGACATACTGATAGGGAATCTAGATTGTGAGCCCCAATGGGGACAGTGATGATAATGTGTGCAAACTGTAAATCACTGCGGAATATGTTAGCACTATATAAAAAATAAAGATTATTATTAGCAGGTAATACAATCAGCATACAACAACTTTCCTGACTCCAAACCAGAAGGGGGAGCTCTAACACCTGTTTTAGGGGAACTATAAATTCTGCCCTGGTGGAGTTCGTCAGTTCAGTGCCAGAGAGCAGACAGTGAAGGAGGAAGAGTCAAGAAGTGAGGAGAATCTGGGGGATAGGAGCTGCGACTGAGCTCACCTAAGACTAAGAACCGAAGACTGGACACCAGAGTCTATGTTTGTGTGGGATCTTGAGGCCCGGCAATAAAATCCGGAGGACAGGAGATTGCAGGCTCCTGGCCCCAGCTGACACCTGAAGACACAGCAGCATACTAGAGCCCGGACTCACCATGAGGGAGTGTCACCAGGAACAGGCTCAAGCTGCCTGCCATGTGGGTAGTGTTTCAATTAGTGGACAGACTGAGAGAGGGACTTGAGGAGAACTAAAAGCACCAAGCATCCAGAGAACAGCACAGTAGGAAGGCCTCCAACCCCACCTGGCTAGGGGGACTCTGAATTGCTTCCAGGCTGCCCGGATCTCCATCACCAGCTGTGACTTGTGTGCCGGACTGCAACCCTTGTGTCCTCTAGTTATTCCTGGACCCTCAGTCCTGTACCCCAATGTCCACAAGAATAGAAACATATAGAAACCATCCCAGCTGCATCACCATCGGTCCCAGTGGTCTTCTTAAGCAGCATCGGCCATTTATAGCCGAACACCACAGGTGGCGTCATGAACAATTCCCCTTTTCCCTAAAAAAACTTTATTCCCATTTCCACCATCATCCATTTTCTATTCTCCATCCCTTTAATTGCATGCCCAGGGCCACGGACCGGGTCATCGCTGCCGTGACCACCCCTTTAAGAGCCGAGCGACTCGGTTCTGAGTACACCCCTAGCGGGTGTTGCAATGTCCTTCTCCAGTGATCGCTCTCTTCGTAATTTGTCCAGCTCCAGTGATTGCTCTCTTCGTATGTTCTCCTTCTCCAGTGATCGCTCTCCTCATATGATGTCCTTCTCCAGTGATTGCTCTCCTCGTATGATGTCCTTCTCCAGTGATTGCTCTCTTCGTATGTTCTCCTTCTCCAGTGATCCCTCTCTTCGTATGATGTCCTTCTCCAGTGATCGCTCTCCTCGTATGATGTCCTTCTCCAGTGATTGCTCTCCTCGTATGTTCTCCTTCTCCAGTGATCGCTCTCCTCATATGATATCCTTCTCCAGTGATTGCTCTCTTCGTATGATGTCCTTCTCCAGTGATCGCTCTCTTCGTATGTTCTCCTTCTCCAGTGATCCCTCTCTTCGTATGATGTCCTTCTCCAGTGATCGCTCTCCTCGTATGATGTCCTTCTCCAGTGATTGCTCTCCTCGTATGTTCTCCTTCTCCAGTGATCGCTCTCCTCATATGATGTCCTTCTCCAGTGATTGCTCTCCTCGTATGATGTCCTTCTCCAGTGATTGCTCTCTTCATATGTTCTCTTCGTATGTTCTCCTTCTCCAGTGATTGCTCTCCTTGTATGTGTCCAAAGTAGGCAAGTTGTAGCTTGTTGATCCTTGCTTTCAGTGACATCTCTAGCTTGAATTGTTCCAAAATTGATCAATAATATAAATAAGGAGAATTCGCCAACATATACGTTACTTCCAAAAGAAGGCTCTGATGTATGCCCGTGTTTGTATAAAGTGGTATATTTACCCCATTGACTCAAAATGTAAAAAAAAAACATACTTCTTTATGATCAAAATATAGGAAAGTGCAGTCTGCAAGTTCATTTACAGTTAACAAAAGTTATGCTGATGCATAGTACTCCAAATTAGGCCTATAGGACACCCTATGGATACACATAATGTATATAGTAGGAGATTTTTCTGCCATATACACCAACACAGGGCTCCTATGTAGTGCCTAGAGCCTTAGACTATCACAATAACCCCGATATGTATATCTTAAGCAAGGGCTCTCAACCAAAAAGTGTCATGGACTCTACTTTCCCTATAATGAACAACTACTTTAATTCTCATTTTAGTAACCTAATATCTTGCAGCAGTTGAACAATGAATCATGAGTTCGTCAAATCTGAGTTCATAAACATCTTTTGTATATTCTCACTATGACCGATGGATCCATCTTTTACACCTTTCTTATTCCTAAAGAAAAAAAAAAGGCACAACAATGGAGATGATATAAAACACCTGAAATTCTATAAGGCGCATTACCTCTAATAACCAGACAGTGCATTAAAAAGGAGATTAAACGGAGGTAAGAATTGATGAGGCGCAGTACATCTAATAACATCAGACAGGGCATAAAAGATGAAATAAATTTCCAGCAAAGATCATCGGGATGCAGAGGACTTTTAATAACCAAACCGAGCATTAAAACTGAAATAAAATCCAATGAAGACTAAGACAAGGTACACACCGTGATGTTAATAACCACAGAAAGAACACATTAACAATGAAATCACACCGAGTGAATGGCACAGTAACATAAATAACCAGAAAGGGCAGTAAAAAAGGGAACTCATCACCTGGGAGAGGAGTCTCGCCTGCGCCTCCCCCTGGATGAGTTGTGAACTATGGCAAAGTAGTGGAAACCATAGAGATAAGCCAGTGTGTATCCTCGGGTCCGCGGTGTGAATGGACGTCATAGTAAGGGGTGACGTGACAATACACAGAAATTATGAATAATATGTTACTGTTCTGTGTGTATAGTAAGTCTATATAGTAATATGTTTCTATGTCAAAAGTACAGCGAAGAGGGGGGAAGTCACAGCTGGCCCAGACGCCAATCTGTAGGATAGATACAGATATACAGCCATACTGTGACATCACTGTATATATCATCCCTCCACTGTGACATCACTGTATATATCATCCCTCCACTGTGACATCACTGTATATATCATCCCTCCACTGTGACATCACTGTATATATCATCCCTCCACTGTGACATCACTGTATATATCATCCCTCCACTGTGACATCACTGTATATATCATCCCTCCACTGTGACATCACTGTATATATCATCCCTCCACTGTGACATCACTGTATATATCATCCCTTCACTGTGACACCACTGTATATATCATCTCTCCACTGTGACATCACTGTATATATCATCCCTCCACTGTGACATCACTGTATATATCATCCCTTCACTGTGACACCACTGTATATATCATCCCTCCGCTGTGACATAACTGTATATATATCATCCCTCCACTGTGACATCACTGTATATATCATCTCTCCACTGTGACATCACTGTATATATCATCCCTCCACTGTGACATCACTGTATATATATCATCCCTCCACTGTGACATCACTGTATATATCATCTCTCCACTGTGACATCACTGTATATATCATCCCTCCACTGTGACATCACTGTATATATCATCCCTTCACTGTGACATCACTGTATATATCATCTCTCCACTGTGACATCACTGTATATATCACCCCTCCACTGTGACATCACTGTATATATCATCCCTTCACTGTGACATTACTGTATATATCATCCCTTCACTGTGACATCACTGTATATATCATCCTTCCACTGTGACATCACTGTATATATCATCCCTCCACTGTGACATCACTGTATATATCATCCCTTCACTGTGACATCACTGTATATATCATCTCTCCACTGTGACATCACTGTATATATCATCTCTCCACTGTGACATCACTGTATATATCATCCCTCCACTGTGACATCACTGTATATATCATCCCTCCACTGTGACATCACTGTATATATCATCCCTCCACTGTGACATCACTGTATATATCATCCCTTCACTGTGACATCACTGTATATATCATCCCTCCACTGTGACATCACTGTATATATCATCCCTCCACTGTGACATCACTGTATATATCATCCCTCCACTGTGACACCACTGTATATATCATCCCTCCACTGTGACATCACTGTATATATCATCCCTCCACTGTGACACCACTGTATATATCATCCCTCCACTGTGACATCACTGTATATATCATCCCTTCACTGTGACATCACTGTATATATCATCCCTCCACTGTGACATCACTGTATATATCATCCCTCCACTGTGACACCACTGTATATATCATCCCTCCACTGTGACATCACTGTATATATCATCTCTCCACTGTGACATCACTGTATATATCATCCCTTCACTGTGACATCACTGTATATATCACCCCTTCACTGTGACATCACTGTATATATCATCTCTCCACTGTGACATCACTGTATATATCATCCCTCCACTGTGACATCACTGTATATATCATCCCTCCACTGTGACATTACTGTATATATCATCCCTCCACTGTGACATCACTGTATATATCACTCCTTCACTGTGACATCACTGTATATATCATCCCTCCACTGTGACATCACTGTATATATCATCTCTCCACTGTGACATCACTGTATATATCATCCCTCCACTGTGACATCACTGTATATATCATCCCTTCACTGTGACACCACTGTATATATCATCCCTCCACTGTGACATCACCGTATATATCATCCCTCCACTGTGACATCACTGTATATATCATCCCTCCACTGTGACATCACTGTATATATCATCCCTCCACTGTGACATCACTGTATATATCATCCCTCCACTGTGACATCACTGTATATATCATCCCTTCACTGTGACATCACTGTATATATCATCCCTCCACTGTGACATCACTGTATATATCATCCCTCCACTGTGACATCACTGTATATATCATCCCTCCACTGTGACACCACTGTATATATCATCCCTCCACTGTGACATCACTGTATATATCATCCCTCCACTGTGACACCACTGTATATATCATCCCTCCACTGTGACATCACTGTATATATCATCCCTTCACTGTGACATCACTGTATATATCATCCCTCCACTGTGACATCACTGTATATATCATCCCTCCACTGTGACATCACTGTATATATCATCCCTCCACTGTGACACCACTGTATATATCATCCCTCCACTGTGACATCACTGTATATATCATCTCTCCACTGTGACATCACTGTATATATCATCCCTCCACTGTGACATCACTGTATATATCACCCCTTCACTGTGACATCACTGTATATATCATCTCTCCACTGTGACATCACTGTATATATCATCCCTCCACTGTGACATCACTGTATATATCATCCCTCCACTGTGACATTACTGTATATATCATCCCTCCACTGTGACATCACTGTATATATCACTCCTTCACTGTGACATCACTGTATATATCATCCCTCCACTGTGACATCACTGTTAGGGTTGAGCGACTTTCATTTTTTTAAGATCGAGTAGGGTTTTGGGAAACCCGATTTTGTCCAGAGTCGAGTCGAGTGCAGTCGGCCGATTATCGCTAAAAGTCGGGGATCGACCGAAACACGAAACCCAATGCAAGTCAATGGGGAAGCATAGTCGGCAGTGAGTGGAGGCCAGGAAAACACCTACAGTGCCCATTTTAATGCCAAAAACATCCATTCTTGTTTCTGAAGCTTGCCAATCTTAATTAACTGTATAATAATAGTTGGGCATAGGGAATTGGGGGAAAGTTGTGGGGGGAGTAGGGCTGGCTCAAGTTTTTCGTGGGCCCAGGAAATGCGGACTACGTCACGGCGGTGTTGCAGGGAAAGGTAAGTATTTAAAAGTTGCAAGTGCTGTGATCCTGAGCAAGCAGGGGGGGGCCCACTCGTTCGCATTGCCACTGGCACAGGGCCCCTCAAAGTACGGCGGTGTGTTTGCATGGCGGGGGCGCCTCCCACCAGCAGCGACACTTTTGCGTACTCTGAGGGGCCCTGTGCCAGTGACGTCGCCAACGAGTATGCCCCCCCACCTGATGAAGGAACCTGCACTTTCATCTGCACCTTCCTCTTTGTCCCTGTGTAAGGTGGTATAACATGCGGGAAGGGGAACCTTACTTTCAGCAGGGTCAGATTCTGGCTGTGTAGAGTACAAGGGGAATGTAGTGGTCTAGGTCAATGTACCAGCAGACTCATTTAGCAGTGGCTGGGCAATGGGCAGGATGAGGAGGAAACAGATATAGGGCCAAAGAATAAAGTAGGCTACATGCAGTTCAAAATTGGTAACAGGACTAAACAGGCGGCATTGCTTTGTTCAGTGGAGTAGCAAACCCAAGAGCAGCAGACACTGTTTCAAGGGCCTAACCACACTAGTAGGCCAAATGCAGTTTAATATCTGATAGTATAGGGCGAAAGCCAGAATGTGGAAGCTCAGCTTTGTTCAGTTGAGGACAACACCAGGGAGGGGCAGACACCTTTAGTAGGCCGGAAAAGCCTATTGCATTTTTTAAAATGGTAATTTGGAGCAGAAGGTTGAAGCTCAGCTTTATTTAGTTGAGGGCAACACCAGGGAGGGGCAGAAGCCGTTAGTAGGCCCTAACCACCATTTTTTTTTTTTTTAAAACCACTTAATGAGAGCCGGAAGGTTGAAGCTCAGCTTTATTTAGTTGAGGACAACACCAGGCAGGGGCACACAGACAGACACCTTTAGTAGGCCGGAAAAGCCTATTGCATTTTTTAAAATGGTAATTTGGAGCAGAAGGTTGAAGCTCAGCTTTATTTAGTTGAGGACAACACCAGGCAGGGGCACACAGACAGACACCTTTAGTAGGCCGGAAAAGCCTATTGCATTTTTTAAAATGGTAATTTGGAGCAGAAGGTTGAAGCTCAGCTTTATTTAGTTGAGGGCAACACCAGGGAGGGGCAGAAGCCGTTAGTAGGCCCTAACCACCATTTTTTTTTTTTAAAACCACTTAATGAGAGCCGGAAGGTTGAAGCTCAGCTTTATTTAGTTGAGGACAACACCAGGCAGGGGCACACAGACAGACACCTTTAGTAGGCCGGAAAAGCCTATTGCATTTTTTAAAATGGTAATTTGGAGCAGAAGGTTGAAGCTCAGCTTTATTTAGTTTAGGGCAACACCAGGGAGGGGCAGAAGCCGTTAGTAGGCCCTAACCACCCTTTTTTTTTTTTAAAACCACTTAATGAGAGCCGGAAGGTTGAAGCTCAGCTTTATTTAGTTGAGGACAACACCAGGCAGGGGCACACAGACAGACACCTTTAGTAGGCCGGAAAAGCCTATTGCATTTTTTAAAATGGTAATTTGGAGCAGAAGGTTGAAGCTCAGCTTTATTTAGTTGAGGGCAACACCAGGGAGGGGCAGAAGCCGTTAGTAGGCCCTAACCACCATTTTTTTTTTTTAAAACCACTTAATGAGAGCCGGAAGGTTGAAGCTCAGCTTTATTTAGTTGAGGACAACACCAGGCAGGGGCACACAGACAGACACCTTTAGTAGGCCGGAAAAGCCTATTGCATTTTTTAAAATGGTAATTTGGAGCAGAAGGTTGAAGCTCAGCTTTATTTAGTTGAGGGCAACACCAGGCAGGGGCACACAGACAGACACCTTTAGTAGGCCGGAAAAGCCTATTGCATTTTTTAAAATGGTAATTTGGAGCAGAAGGTTGAAGCTCAGCTTTATTTAGTTGAGGGCAACACCAGGGAGGGGCAGAAGCCGTTAGTAGGCCCTAACCACCATTTTTTTTTTTTAAAACCACTTAATGAGAGCCGGAAGGTTGAAGCTCAGCTTTATTTAGTTGAGGGCAACACCAGGGAGGGGCAGAAGCCGTTAGTAGGCCCTAACCAAAGTTGAAGGCCAAATGCAGTTTAATTTCTGATACTATAGGCCGAAAGCCAGAAGGTGGAAGCTCCGATTTAGACAGTGGAGGACAATTTGAATTAGGGACTGCAGACAGACTTAGTAGGCTGTCCCCTGTGGACCATGCATCCACCACATTAACCCATTGCGCCGTAATGGACACGTAATCTTCCGTGGCCATGCCTACAGGTCCATGCGTCTGTTGTCAGGTGCACCTTTGTACTCACAGATTGCCAGAGTGCATGGACAATGCGGTCTTCTACATGCTGGTGGAGGGTTGGGATGGCTTTTCTCGCAAAAGAAGTGTCGACTGGTTAGCTTGTAGCGTGGTACAGCGTAGTCCATCATGGCCTTATTAATAGTAAATAAAATATATAACTAGGCTCTATGAACTTTTAAATAGGTTCCAGGGGTACACGGGCAGCATTGGTGTGGTCAGTGGAGGAGTATTGCAAGTAGGGGCTGCAGACAGGCTATCAAAGGCCTAAAATAACAAACAGTAGGCAGTCATGGCAGTTTTACATCGGTTACATGGATACACAGGCAGGCACTCCAGGCAGCATTGTGGTCAGTGGAGGAGTATTGCAAGTAGGGGCCGCAGACAGGCTATCAAAGGCCTAAAATAACAAACAATAGGCTCATTGCAGTTTTACAGCGGTTACATGGATAGACGGGCAGGCAGCTTGGTGGTGAGTGGAGGAGTATTTAAAGTAGGGACCGCAGACAGGCTATCAAAGGCCTAACATAACAAACAATAGGCTCATGGCAGTTTTACAGCGGTTACATGGATACACGGGCAGGCAGCTTGGTGGTCAGTGGAGGAGTATTTAAAGTAGGGACCGCAGACAGGCTTCAAAGGCCTAACATAAGAAAATGGGCTGGCTGTAGGCACTTTATAATTGGTTCCAGGGGTACACGGGCAGCAGTGGTCTGGCCAGTGGAGGACTAGTGGAAGGAGGGACCGCAGACAGGCTTCAAAGGCCTAACATAAGAAAATGGGCTGGCTGTAGGCACTTTATAATTGGTTCCAGGGGTACACGGGCAGCAGTGGTCTGGTCAGTGGAGGACTAGTGGAAGGAGGGACCGCAGACAGGCTTCAAAGGCCTAACATAAAAAAATGGGCTGGCTGTAGGCACTTTATAATTGGTTCCAGGGGTACACGGGCAGCAGTGGTCTGGCCAGTGGAGGACTAGTGGAAGGAGGGACCGCAGACAGGCTTCAAAGGCCTAAAATAACAAACAATAGGCTCATGGCAGTTTTACAGCGGTTACATGGATACACGGGCAGGCAGCTTGGTGGTCAGTGGAGGAGTATTTAAAGTAGGGACCGCAGACAGGCTTCAAAGGCCTAACATAAGAAAATGGGCTGGCTGTAGGCACTTTATAATTGGTTCCAGGGGTACACGGGCAGCAGTGGTCTGGTCAGTGGAGGACTAGTGGAAGGAGGGACCGCAGACAGGCTTCAAAGGCCTAACATAAAAAAATGGGCTGGCTGTAGGCACTTTATAATTGGTTCCAGGGGTACACGGGCAGCAGTGGTCTGGTCAGTGGAGGACTAGTGGAAGGAGGGACCGCAGACAGGCTTCAAAGGCCTAAAATAACAAACAATAGGCTCATGGCAGTTTTACAGCGGTTACATGGATACACGGGCAGGCAGCTTGGTGGTCAGTGGAGGAGTATTTAAAGTAGGGACCGCAGACAGGCTTCAAAGGCCTAACATAAGAAAATGGGCTGGCTGTAGGCACTTTATAATTGGTTCCAGGGGTACACGGGCAGCAGTGGTCTGGTCAGTGGAGGACTAGTGGAAGGAGGGACGACAGACAGGCTTCAAAGGCCTAACATAAAAAAATGGGCTGGCTGTAGGCACTTTATAATTGGTTCCAGGGGTACACGGGCAGCAGTGGTCTGGTCAGTGGAGGACTAGTGGAAGGAGGGACCGCAGACAGGCTTCAAAGGCCTAAAATAACAAACAATAGGCTCATGGCAGTTTTACAGCGGTTACATGGATACACGGGCAGGCAGCTTGGTGGTCAGTGGAGGAGTATTTAAAGTAGGGACCGCAGACAGGCTTCAAAGGCCTAACATAAGAAAATGGGCTGGCTGTAGGCACTTTATAATTGGTTCCAGGGGTACACGGGCAGCAGTGGTCTGGTCAGTGGAGGACTAGTGGAAGGAGGGACCGCAGACAGGCTTCAAAGGCCTAACATAAAAAAATGGGCTGGCTGTAGGCACTTTATAATTGGTTCCAGGGGTACACGGGCAGCAGTGGTCTGGTCAGTGGAGGACTAGTGGAAGGAGGGACCGCAGACAGGCTTCAAAGGCCTAAAATAACAAACAATAGGCTCATGGCAGTTTTACAGCGGTTACATGGATACACGGGCAGGCAGCTTGGTGGTCAGTGGAGGAGTATTTAAAGTAGGGACCGCAGACAGGCTTCAAAGGCCTAACATAAGAAAATGGGCTGGCTGTAGGCACTTTATAATTGGTTCCAGGGGTACACGGGCAGCAGTGGTCTGGTCAGTGGAGGACTAGTGGAAGGAGGGACCGCAGACAGGCTTCAAAGGCCTAACATAAAAAAATGGGCTGGCTGTAGGCACTTTATAATTGGTTCCAGGGGTACATGGGCAGCAGTGGTCTGGCCAGTGGAGGACTAGTGGAAGGAGGGACCGCAGACAGGCTTCAAAGGCCTAACATAAAAAAATGGGCTGGCTGTAGGCACTTTATAATTGGTTCCAGGGGTACACGGGCAGCAGTGGTCTGGTCAGTGGAGGACTAGTGGAAGGAGGGACCGCAGACAGGCTTCAAAGGCCTAAAATAACAAACAATAGGCTCATGGCAGTTTTACAGCGGTTACATGGATACACGGGCAGCTTGGTGGTGAGTGGAGGAGTAGTGCAAGGAGTGTCTGTCCCAGTACTCCCAAAATATAAATAGATGTTAATGTCTCGCAAAACAACCAAAACAAAAAAAAAGGTGGCATACTTAGGTACAGGGGTGGGCTCATCTGCTGAGTTTCTGACATAGTAATTTGGCAGTAACTATTTAATGGTGCCAATATAGGACACAGACACAGACTACTTTAAGTTGCATCGTAGATGTCTACAAATTTGTATTGTCAGTGCCAGACATTGAATGATGTCAGCGAATAGACTAAAGATTGGTGGAGCTGTGCGACATAATTTTGCATGTGGTAGAGCACATTTTGAGCTGGGGTAGGGGGGAACTCTCTAGAGGCCGGCGGGACCGCCCCAGGGCCCCTCATGTTACAACGGTGTGTCTGACGTTGGGTGTGCACCACCACCGCCAGACACACTACATTGTACTATGAGGGACCCAGTAGCAATGCCGTCAACCAAAAGCGAGCACACCCACCTCTTCAGACAAACAGCAGTCTCACGGGTGCTTGCGCCAAGTCGCGATACCACGGCCCCGTGTGGGGAGTTTTGCCATTTAGGGAGGTGTAAACATGTCGTATGCTGTACAATCAGCTGCAGCAAATTAGACATTAGAAAAGTAATTCACAGGCAAGAGCCTTTCATAGGAAAGCTAGGTGTCGGCCGGGCAAGGTGGGGCAAAAGATTTCGAAATCCAGTTGTGGTTCATTTTAATGAATGTTAGATCGTCAACATTTTGGGTAGCCAGACGAGTCCTTTTTTCGGTTAATATTGAACCTGCAGCACTGAATACTCTTTCTGATAGGACACTTGCTGCCGGGCAAGCAAGCTCCTGCAATGCATATTCTGCCAATTCTGGCCAGGTGTCTAATTTGGAGGCCCAGTAATCAAATGGGAATGACGGTTGAGGGAGAACATCGATAAGGGATGAAAAATAGTTAGTAACCATACTGGACAAATGTTGTCTCCTGTCACTTTCAATTGATGCAGCAGTACCTGTCCTGTCTGCGGTCATAGCAAAATCACTCCACAACCTGGTCAGAAAACCCCTCTGTCCAACGCCACTTCTGATGTGTGCACCCCTAACACTCCTAGTCTGCTGCCCCCTGGAGCTCGTGTGAGAACGATCACGTGCGCTGTGTGCTGGGAATGCCTGAAGCAAACGGTCAACAAGAGTTGATTGTTTGGTTGCTAATATTAGTTCCAAGTTCTCATGTGGCATAATATTTTGCAATTTGCCTTTATAGCGTGGATCAAGGAGGCAGGCCAACCAGTAATCGTCATCGTTCATCATTTTCGTAATGCGTGTGTCCCTTTTTAGGATACGTAAGGCATAATCCACCATGTGGGCCAAAGTTCCAGTTGTAAAATCTCCGGTTGTGATTGGTTGAGGGGCAGTTGCAGGCAAATCTACGTCACTTGTGTCCCTCAAAAAACCAGAACCCGGCCGTGACACGCAACCAATTTCCTGTGCCCCCGGGAAAGGTTCGGCATTAAAAATATACTCATCCCCATCATCCTCCTCGTCCTCCACCTCCTCTTCGCCCGCTACCTCGTCCTGTACACTGCCCTGACCAGACAATGGCTGACTGTTAGTGTTGAGCGATACCGT
Source organism: Ranitomeya variabilis (assembly GCF_051348905.1). NCBI lineage: Eukaryota > Metazoa > Chordata > Amphibia > Anura > Dendrobatidae > Ranitomeya > Ranitomeya variabilis. Next base: position 204,938,653 of record NC_135233.1, read on the forward strand.
CCGATACTTGAAAGTATCGGTATCGGAAAATACCGTCACAGTATCGGAATCCAATCCGATACCGATACCCGATACCAATACAAGTCAATGGGACTCATGTATCGGACGGTATCCCTGATGGTTCCCAGGGTCTGAAGGAGAGGAAACTCTCCTTCAGGCCCTGGGAACCATATAAATGTGTAAAAGAAAGAATTAAAATAAAAAATATCGCTATACTCACCTGTCCGACGCAGCCGGGACTTCAGCGAGGGAACCGGCAGCGTTGTTTGTTTAAAAATCGCGCTATTACTTGGTTACGTGAATTCCCGGCTTGTGATTGGTCAGGTCGGCCATGTTGCCGGGACGCGGACCAATCACAGCAAGCCGTGACGAAATTACGTCACGGCTTGCTGTGATTGGTCCGCGTCCCGGCAATATGGCCGCCCTGACCAATCACAAGCCGGGACGTCACGGGAGGCTGGACACGCGCTCATTTTAAAATGGGCGCGTGTCCAGCCTCCCGTGACGTCACGGCTTGTGATTGGTTGCGCCGCGATCAACCAATCACAAGCCGGGAGGCTGGACGCGCCCTTTTTAAAATGAGCGCGTTTCCAGCCTCCCGTGACGTCACGGCTTGTGATTGGTTAATGGCGGCCATGTTGCCGGGACGCGGACCAATCACAGCAAGCCGTGACGTATTTTCGTCACGGCTTGCTGTGATTGGTCCGCGGCCCGGCAACATGGCCGCCCTGACCAATCACAAGCCGGGACTTCGCGTAACCATGTAAAAGCGGGAATTTTAAACAAACAACGCTGCCGGTTCCTGCGCTGAGGTCCCGGCTGCGTCGGACAGGTGAGTATAGCGATATTTTTTATTTGAATTCTCTATTTTACACATTTTAACATTAATGTTGTTCCGATACCCGATACCCGATACCACAAGAGTATCGGAATCCCGGTATCGGAATTCCGATACAGCAAGTATCGGCCGATACCCGATACTTGCAGCATCGGAATGCTCAACACTACTGACTGTCATCAAGGCTTTCCTCTTCCTCTGGTGCAGACGCCTGCTCCTTTATGTGCGTCAAACTTTGCATCAGCAGACGCATTAGGGGGATGCTCATGCTTATTACGGCGTTGTCTGCACTAACCAGCCGTGTGCATTCCTCAAAACACTGAAGGACTTGACACATGTCTTGTATCTTAGACCACTGCACACCTGACAACTCCATGTCTGCCATCCTACTGCCTGCCCGTGTATCCTCCCACAAATAAATAACAGCACGCCTCTGTTCGCACAGTCTCTGAAGCATGTGCAGTGTTGAGTTCCACCTTGTTGCAACGTCTATGATTAGGCGATGCTGGGGAAGGTTCAAAGACCGCTGATAGGTCTGCATACGGCTGGCGTGTACAGGCGAACGTCGGATATGTGAGCAAAGTGCACGCACTTTGAGGAGCAGGTCGGAGAACCCAGGATAAGTTTTCAATAAGCACTGCACCACCAGGTTTAAGGTGTGAGCCAGGCAAGGAATGTGTTTCAGTTGGGAAAGGGAGATGGCAGCCATGAAATTCCTTCCGTTATCACTCACTACCTTGCCTGCCTCAAGATCTACTGTGCCCAGCCACGACTGTGTTTCTTGTTGCAAGAACTCGGACAGAACTTCCGCGGTGTGTCTGTTGTCGCCCAAGCACTTCATAGCCAATACAGCCTGCTGACGCTTGGCAGTAGCTGGCCCATAATGGGACAACTGGTGTGCAACAGTGTCATCTGCCGATGGAGTGGTTGGCAGACTGCGTTCTGTGGAAGAGCTGTAGCTTCTGCAGGAGGACGAGGAGGAGGAGGAGGAGGGGGTGCGAACGCCTACAGCCAACTGTTTCCTAGACCGTGGGCTAGGCACAACTGTCCCTAAATTGATGTCGCCTGTGGACCCTGCATCCACCACATTCACCCAGTGTGCCGTGATGGACACATAACGTCCCTGGCCATGCCTACTGGTCCATGCATCTGTAGTCAGGTGCACCTTTGTACTCACAGATTGCCTGAGTGCATGGACGATGCGCTGTTTAACATGCTGGTGCAGGGCTGGGATGGCTTTTCTGGAAAAAAAGTGTCGACTGGGTAGCTCGTATCGTGGTTCAGCGTACTCCATCAGGGCTTTGAAAGCTTCGCTTTCAACTAACCGGTAGGGCATCATCTCTAACGAGATTAGTCTAGCTATGTGGGCGTTAAAACACTGTGTACGCGGATGCGAGGATAAGTACTTCCTTTTTCTAACCAGAGTCTCATGTAGGGTGAGCTGGACTGGAGAGCTGGAGATCGTGGAACTTTCGGGTGTGCCGGTGTACATGGCAGACTGAGAGACGGTTGGAGACGGTATTGTTTCCGCCGGTGCCCTAGATGCAATATTTCCTCCTACAAAACTGGTGATTCCCTGACCCTGACTGCTTTTGGCTGGCAAAGAAACCTGCACAGATACTGCCGGTGGTGCGGAAAATGGTGGCCTTACAGTGACGGAAGGGATGTTGCGTTGCTGACTAGCTTCATTGGCCGAGGGTGCTACAACCTTGAGGGACGTTTGGTAGTTAGTCCAGGCTTGAAAATGCATGGTGGTTAAGTGTCTATGCATGCAACTAGTATTTAGACTTTTCAGATTCTGACCTCTGCTTAAGCTAGTTGAACATTTTTGACAGATGACTTTGCGCTGATCAGTTGGATGTTGTTTAAAAAAATGCCAGACTGCACTCTTCCTAGACTCGGATCCCTTTTCAGGGATTGCAGACTGAGCTTTAACCGGATGGCAACGCTGTGCTCCAACAGGTTTTGGCTTTGACACGCGTTTTGGGCCAGATACGGGCCCGGCAGATGGAACCTGTTGCGATGTTGATGCCTGCTGCGGCCCCTCCTCCACCTCCGCTTCTGAACTACTGCCGCCTGCACCCTGTTCCCCCAATGGCTGCCAATCGGGGTCAATAACTGGGTCATCTATTACCTCCTCTTCGAGCTCGTGTGCAACTTCGTCTGTGTCACTGTGTCGGTCGGTGGTATAGCGTTCGTGGCGGGGCAACATAGTCTCATCAGGGTCTGATTGTGGATCTGTACCCTGAGAGGGCAATGTGGTGGTCTGAGTCAAAGGAGCAGCATAGTACTCTGGCTGTGGCTGTGCATCAGTGCACTCCATGTCAGAATATACTTGTAATGGGCATGGCCTGTTAAATGTTTCACTTTCTAAGCCAGGGACGGTATGTGTAAAGAGCTCCATGGAGTGACCCATTGTGTCGCCTGCTGCATCCTTCTCTCTTGTTGTAGTTTTTGCTGAGGAGGACAAGGAAGCGACTTGTCCCTGACCGTGAACATCCACAAGCGACGCGCTGCTTTTACATTTACCAGTTTCGGAAGAGGAGGCAAAAGAGCTAGAGGCTGAGTCTGCAATGTAAGCCAAAACTTGCTGTTGCTGCTCCGCCTTTAAAAGCGGTTTTCCTACTCCCAGAAAAGAGAGCGTTCGAGGCCTTGTGTAGCCTGACGACGAAACTGGCTCCACAGCTCCAGACTTAGGTGGAATATTTTTATCCCCACGACCACCTGATGCTCCACTACCACTACCATCATTACCAGCTGACAATGAACGCCCACGACGACCTCTTGCACCAGACTTCCTCATTGTTTTAAAATCTTAACCAAAGTAACTTTATTTGTTGCTGTCAAACAACTTACACGGTGAGCTATAACTTCAGTATGATTTCAATATCCCTTAACAGGTTGGTGAGACCACAAGGAAAATCAGGCACAATGTTACACACTCTGTTTTCTGTGGCACAAAATCACAGAGATGACACACACGCAGGACTGTCACTCAAGCACTAATGTCAATATTAATCTCCCACCTAATTTATTTTTTTTTTTTTCTCAGGGAGACTTTAGAAACCAAATAATATTAAAAAAAAAGGCTTTCTATGGCCCACAATTAGAGAGAGAGAGGTGGCACACCCAGGAGTCAAGACTGGCGCACAAGCTGAAAGGGCAATATTACTCTCCCACTGTTTTTTTAAGTTTTTTTTTTATTTCAGGGAGACTTTAGAAACCAAATAATATAAAAAAAAAAAAAAAAAAAAAAAAAAATAGGCTTTCTATAGCCCACTGAATGAGAGAGAGAGGTGGCACACCCAGGAGTCAAGACTGGCACACAAGCTGAAAGGGCAATATTACTCTCCCACTGTTTTTTTATGTTTTTTTTTTTTTTTTCAGGGAGACTTTAGAAACCAAATAATAAGAAAAAAAATAAATAAATAAATAGGCTTTCTATAGCCCACTGAATGAGAGATAGCACACACAGCAGTGGCACACAAGCCCTGACTGAGGCCAATATTTTTCTCCCACTGATTGATGTAGTGTTTTTGTGTTGAGGTAGATTTTAGAACACAAATCAAGGAAAAAAAAAAAAAAATGCTTTCTATAGCCCACTGAATGAGAGAGAGGTGGCACACCCAGGAGTCAAGCCTGGCACACAAGCTGAAAGGGCAATATTACTCTCCCACTGTTTTTTTATGTATTTTGTGTTTTTTAAGGGAGACTTTAGAAACCCAATAATATTTAAAAAAAAAAATAAATAGGCTTTCTATGGCCCACTGAATGAGAGGGAGAGAGGTGGCACACCCAGGAGTCAAGCCTGGCACACAAGCTGAAAGGGCAATATTACTCTCCCACTGTTTTTTTATGTATTTTTTGTTTTTTAAGGGAGACTTTAGAAACCCAATAATATTTAAAAAAATAAATAAATAGGCTTTCTATGGCCCACTGAATGAGAGGGAGAGAGGTGGCACACCCAGGAGTCAAGCCTGGCACACAAGCTGAAAGGGCAATATTACTCTCCCACTGTTTTTTTATGTATTTTGTGTTTTTTAAGGGAGACTTTAGAAACCCAATAATATTTAAAAAAATAAATAAATAGGCTTTCTATGGCCCACTGAATGAGAGGGAGAGAGGTGGCACACCCAGGAGTCAAGACTGGCACACAAGCTGAAAGGGCAATATTACTCTCCCACTGTTTTTTTATGTTTTTTTTTTTTTTTTCAGGGAGACTTTAGAAACCAAATAATAAGAAAAAAAATAAATAAATAAATAGGCTTTCTATAGCCCACTGAATGAGAGATAGCACACACAGCAGTGGCACACAAGCCCTGACTGAGGCCAATATTTTTCTCCCACTGATTGATGTAGTGTTTTTTGTGTTGAGGTAGATTTTAGAACACAAATCAAGGAAAAAAAAAAAATGCTTTCTATGGCCCACTGAATGAGAGAGAGGTGGCACACCCAGGAGTCAAGACTGGCACACAAGCTGAAAGGGCAATATTACTCTCCCACTGTTTTTTTATGTATTTTGTGTTTTTTAAGGGAGACTTTAGAAACCCAATAATATTTAAAAAAAAAATAAATAGGCTTTCTATGGCCCACTGAATGAGAGGGAGAGAGGTGGCACACCCAGGAGTCAAGACTGGCACACAAGCTGAAAGGGCAATATTACTCTCCCACTGTTTTTTTATGTTTTTTTTTTTTTTTCAGGGAGACTTTAGAAACCCAATAATATTTAAAAAAAAAAATAAATAGGCTTTCTATGGCCCACTGAATGAGAGGGAGAGAGGTGGCACACCCAGGAGTCAAGACTGGCACACAAGCTGAAAGGGCAATATTACTCTCCCACTGTTTTTTTATGTATTTTTTTTTTTCAGGGAGACTTTAGAAACCCAATAATATTTAAAAAAATAAATAAATAGGCTTTCTATGGCCCACTGAATGAGAGGGAGAGAGGTGGCACACCCAGGAGTCAAGCCTGGCACACAAGCTGAAAGGGCAATATTACTCTCCCACTGTTTTTTTATGTATTTTTTGTTTTTTAAGGGAGACTTTAGAAACCCAATAATATTTAAAAAAATAAATAAATAGGCTTTCTATGGCCCACTGAATGAGAGGGAGAGAGGTGGCACACCCAGGAGTCAAGACTGGCACACAAGCTGAAAGGGCAATATTACTCTCCCACTGTTTTTTTATGTTTTTTTTTTTTTTTTTCAGGGAGACTTTAGAAACCAAATAATAAGAAAAAAAATAAATAAATAAATAGGCTTTCTATAGCCCACTGAATGAGAGATAGCACACACAGCAGTGGCACACAAGCCCTGACTGAGGCCAATATTTTTCTCCCACTGATTGATGTAGTGTTTTTTGTGTTGAGGTAGATTTTAGAACACAAATCAAGGAAAAAAAAAAAAATGCTTTCTATGGCCCACTGAATGAGAGAGAGGTGGCACACCCAGGAGTCAAGCCTGGCACACAAGCTGAAAGGGCAATATTACTCTCCCACTGTTTTTTTATGTATTTTTTGTTTTTTAAGGGAGACTTTAGATACCCAATAATATTTTAAAAAAAAAATAAATAGGCTTTCTATGGCCCACTGAATGAGAGGGAGAGAGGTGGCACACCCAGGAGTCAAGACTGGCACACAAGCTGAAAGGGCAATATTACTCTCCCACTGTTTTTTTTTTTTAGGTTTTTTTTTTTTTTTCAGGGAGACTTTAGAAACCAAATAATATTAAAAAAAAAAAAAAAAAAATAGGCTTTCTATAGCCCACTGAATGAGAGATAGCACACACAGCAGTGGCACACAAGCCCTGACTGAGGCCAATATTTTTCTCCCACTGATTGATGTAGTGTTTTTGTGTTGAGGTAGATTTTAGAACACAAATCAAGGAAAAAAAAAAAAATGCTTTCTATGGCCCACTGAATGAGAGAGAGGTGGCACACCCAGGAGTCAAGACTGGCACACAAGCTGAAAGGGCAATATTACTCTCCCACTGTTTTTTTATGTTTTTTTTTTTTTTTTAAGGGAGACTTTAGAAACCCAATAATATTTTTTTTAAAAAATAAATAGGCTTTCTATGGCCCACTGAATGAGAGGGAGAGAGGTGGCACACCCAGGAGTCAAGACTGGCACACAAGCTGAAAGGGCAATATTACTCTCCCACTGTTTTTTTATGTATTTTTTGTTTTTTAAGGGAGACTTTAGAAACCCAATAATATTTTTTAAAAAAAATAAATAGGCTTTCTATGGCCCACTGAATGAGAGGGAGAGAGGTGGCACACCCAGGAGTCAAGACTGGCACACAAGCTGAAAGGGCAATATTACTCTCCCACTGTTTTTTTATGTATTTTTTGTTTTTTAAGGGAGACTTTAGAAACCCAATAATATTTTTTAAAAAAAATAAATAGGCTTTCTATGGCCCACTGAATGAGAGGGAGAGAGGTGGCACACCCAGGAGTCAAGACTGGCACACAAGCTGAAAGGGCAATATTACTCTCCCACTGTTTTTTTATGTATTTTTTGTTTTTTAAGGGAGACTTTAGAAACCCAATAATATTTTGAAAAAAAAATAAATAGGCTTTCTATGGCCCACTGAATGAGAGGGAGAGAGGTGGCACACCCAGGAGTCAAGACTGGCACACAAGCTGAAAGGGCAATATTACTCTCCCACTGTTTTTTTAGGTTTTTTTTTTTTTTTCAGGGAGACTTTAGAAACCAAATAATATTAAAAAAAAAAAAAAAAAAAATAGGCTTGCTATAGCCCACTGAATGAGAGATAGCACACACAGCAGTGGCACACAAGCCCTGACTGAGGCCAATATTTTTCTCCCACTGATTGATGTAGTGTTTTTGTGTTGAGGTAGAATTTAGAACACAAATCACGGAAAAAATAAATAGGCTTTCTATGGCCCACTCAGTGAGAGATGGCACACACAGGGATGGCACTGTAGCAGAAATGCCAATCTTAATCTCCCACAAAAAAAACAAAAAAAAAACAGGGACTGTCCTACAATTACTATCTCCCTGCAGTAATGTAAGCCAGGTATGGCAGGCAGCAATAGGAGTGGACTGATGCACAAATTAAATAAAAAGTGTGGACAAACAAAAAAGATAGCTGTGCAGAAAGGAAGGAACAAGAGGATATGTGCTTTGAAAAAAGCAGTTGGTTTCCACAGTGGCGTACACACAGCAATACAGCTATCACGGAGCCTTCTAGGGCAGCCCAATGAGCTACAGCGCTGAGGGAAAAAAAAAAAAAAATAGCTTCCACAGTCCCTGCACACCGAAGGTGGTGTTGGACAGTGGAAATCGCTGCAGCACAAGCGGTTTGGTGGTTAGTGGACCCTGCCTAACGCTCTCCCTGCTTCTGACGAAGCGGCAGCAACCTGTCCCTAAGCTCAGATCAGCAGCAGTAAGATGGCGGTCGGCGGGAACGCCCCTTTATAGCCCCTGTGACGCCGCAGACAGCAAGCCAATCACTGCAATGCCCTTCTCTAAGATGGTGGGGACCAGGATCTATGTCATCACGCTGCCCACACTCTGCGTTCACCTTCATTGGCTGAGAAATGGCGCTTTTCGCGTCATTGAAACGCGACTTTGGCGCGAAAGTCGCGTACCGCATGGCCGACAAGCACAGGGGTCGGATCGGGTTTCATGAGACGCCGACTTAGCCAAAAGTCGGCGACTTTTGAAAATGATCGACCCGTTTCGCTCAACCCTAATCACTGTATATATCATCCCTCCACTGTGACATCACTGTATATATCATCCCTCCACTGTGACATCACTGTATATATCATCCCTCCACTGTGACATCACTGTATATATCATCTCTCCACTGTGACATCACTGCATATATCATCCCTCCACTGTGACATCACCATATATATCATCCCTCCACTGTGACATCACTGTATATATCATCCCTCCACTGTGACATTACTGTATATATCATCCCTCCACTGTGACATCACTGTATATATCATCCTTTCACTGTGACATCACTGTATATATCATCCCTCCACTGTGATATCACTGTATATATCATCCCTCCACTGTGACATTACTGTATATATCATCCGTCCACTGTGTCATCACTGTATATATCATCCCTTCATTGTGACATCACTGTATATATCATCCCTCCACTGTGACATCACTGTATATATCATCCCTCCACTGTGACATCATTGTATATATCATCCCTCCACTCTGACATCACTGTATATATCATCCCTCCACTGTGACATTACTGTATATATCATCCCTCCACTGTGACATCACTGTATATATCATCCCTCCACTGTGACATTACTGTATATATCATCCCTTCACTGTGACATCACTGTATATATCATCCCTCCACTGTGACATCACTGAATATATCATCCCTCCACTGTGACATCACTGTATATATCATCCCTCCACTGTGACATCACTGTATATATCATCCCTTCACTGTGAAATCCACTGTATATATCATCTCTCCACTGTGACATCACTGTATATATCATCCCTCCACTGTGACATCACTGAATATATCATCCCTCCACTGTGACATCACTGTATATATCATCTCTCCACTGTGAAATCATTGTATATATCATCTCTCCACTGTGACATCACTGTATATATCATCTCTCCACTGTGACATCACTGTATATATTATCCCTCCACTGTGGCATCACTGTATATATCATCCCTCCACTGTGGCATCACTGTATATATCATCCCTCCACTGTGACATCACTGTATATATCATCCCTCCACTGTGACATCACCGTATATATCATCCCTTCACTGTGACATCACTGTATATATCATCCCTCCACTGTGAAATTACTGTATACATCATCCCTTCACTGTGACATCACTGTATATATCATCCCTCCACTGTGACATCACTGTATATATCATCCCTCCACTGTGACATCACTGTATATATCATCCCTCCACTGTGAAATTACTGTATATATCATCCCTTCACTGTGAGATCACTGTATATATCATCCCTCCACTGTGACATCACTGTATATATCATCCCTCCACTGTGACATCACTGTGTATATCATCCCTCCACTGTGACATCACTGTATATATCATCCCTCCACTGTGACATCACTGTATATATCATCCCTCCACTGTGACATCACTGTATATATCATGCCTCCACTGTGACATCACTGTATATATCATCCCTCCACTGTGACATCACTGTATATATCATCTCTCCACTGTGACATCACTGTATATATCATCCCTCCACTGTGACATCACCGTATATATAATCCCTTCACTGTGACATCACTGCATATATCATCCCTCCACTGTGACATCACTGTATATATCATCCCTCCACTGTGACATCACTGTATATATCATCCTTCCACTGTGACATCACTGAATATATCATCCCTCCACTGTGACATCACTGTATATATCATCCTTCCACTGTAACATCACTGTATATATCATCCCTCCACTGTGACATCACTGTATATATCATCTCTCCACTGTGACATCACTGTATATATCATCCCTCCACTGTGACATCACTGTATATATCATCCCTCCACTGTGACATCACCGTATATATCATCCCTTCACTGTGACATCACTGCATATATCATCCCTCCACTGTGACATCACTGTATATATCATCCCTCCACTGTGACATCACTGTATATATCATCCCTCCACTGTGACATTACTGTATATATCATCCCTCCACTGTGACATCACTGTATATATCATCCCTCCACTGTGACATTACTGTATATATCATCCCTCCACTGTGACATCACTGTATATATCATCCCTCCACTCTGACATTACTGTATATATCATCCCTCCATCCACTGTGACATCACTGAATATATCATCCCTCCACTGTGACATCACTGTATATATCATCCTTCCACTGTGACATCACTGAATATATCATCCCTCCACTGTGACATCACTGTATATATCATCCCTCCACTGTGACATCACTGTATATATCATCCCTCCACTGTGACATCACTGAATATATCATCCCTCCACTGTGACATCACTGTATATATCATCCTTCCACTGTGACATCACTGTATATATCATCCCTCCACTGTGACATCACTGTATATATCATCCCTCCACTGTGACATCACTGTATATATCATCCCTCCACTGTGACATCACTGTATATATCATCCCTCCACTGTGACATCACTGTATATATCATCTCTCCACTGTGACATCACTGTATATATCATCCCTCCACTCTGACATCACTGTATATATCATCCCTCCACTGTGACATCACTGAATATATCATCCCTCCACTGTAACATCACTGTATATATCATCCTTCCACTGTGACATCACTGTATATATCATCCCTCCACTGTGACATCACTGTATATATCATCTCTCCACTGTGACATCACTGTATATATCATCCCTCCACTGTGACATCACTGTATATATCATCCCTCCACTGTGACATCACTGCATATATCATCCCTCCACTGTGACATCACTGTATATATCATCCCTCCACTGTGACATCACTGAATATATCATCCCTCCACTGTGACATCACTGTATATATCATCCCTCCACTGTGACATCACTGTATATATCATCCCTCCACTGTGACATCACTGAATATATCATCCCTCCACTGTGACATCACTGTATATATCATCCCTCCACTGTGACATTACTGTATATATCATCCCTCCACTGTGACATCACTGTATATATCATCTCTCCACTGTGACATCACTGTATATATCATCCCTCCACTGTGACATCACTGAATATATCATCCCTCCACTGTGACATTACTGTATATATCATCCCTCCACTGTGACATCACTGTATATATCATCCCTCCACTGTGACATCACTGTATATATCATCCTTCCACTGTGACATCACTGTATATATCATCCCTCCACTGTGACATCACTGTATATATCATCCCTCCACTGTGACATCACTGTATATATCATCCCTCCACTGTGACATCACTGTATATATCATCCCTCCACTGTGACATTACTGTATATATCATCCCTCCACTGTGACATTACTGTATATATCATCCCTCCACTGTGACATCACTGAATATATCATCCCTCCACTGTGACATCACTGTATATATCATCCTTCCACTGTGACATCACTGTATATATCATCCCTCCACTGTGACATCACTGTATATATCATCTCTCCACTGTGACATCACTGTAAATATCATCCCTCCACTGTGACATCACTGTATATATCATCCTTCCACTGTGACATCACTGTATATATCATCCCTCCACTGTGAAATTACTGTATATATCATCCCTTCACTGTGACATCACTGAATATATCATCCCTCCACTGTGACATCACTGTATATATCATCCCTCCACTGTGACATCACTGTATATATCATCTCTCCACTGTGACATCATTGTATGTATCATCCCTCCACTGTGACATCATTGTATATATCATCCCTCCACTGTGACATCACTGTATATATCATCTCTCCACTGTGACATCACTGTATATATCATCTCTCCACTGTGACATCATTGTATATATCATCCCTCCACTGTGACATCACTGTATATATCATCCCTCCACTGTGACATCACCGTATATATCATCCCTTCACTGTGACATCACTGTATATATCATCTCTCCACTGTGACATCACTGTATACATCATCCCTCCACTGTGAAATTACTGTATACATCATCCCTTCACTGTGACATCACTGTATATATCATCCCTTCACTGTGACATCACTGTATATATCATCCCTCCACTGTGACATCACTGTATATATCATCCCTCCACTGTGACATCACTGTATATATCATCCCTCCACTGTGAAATTACTGTATACATCATCCCTTCACTGTGACATCACTGTATATATCATCCCTCCACTGTGACATCACTGTATATATCATCCCTCCACTGTGACATTACTGTATATATCATCCCTCCACTGTGAAATTACTGTATACATCATCCCTTCACTGTGACATCACTGTATATATCATCCCTCCACTGTGACATCACTGTATATATCATCTCTCCACTGTGACATCACTGTATATATCATCTCTCCACTGTGACATCATTGTATATATCATCCCTCCACTGTGACATCACCGTATATATCATCCCTTCACTGTGACATCACTGTATATATCATCTCTCCACTATGACATCACTGTATACATCATCCCTCCACTGTGACATTACTGTATATATCATCCCTCCACTGAGAAATTACTGTATACATCATCCCTTCACTGTGACATCACTGTATATATCATCCCTCCACTGTGACATCACTGAATATATCATCCCTCCACTGTGACATTACTGTATATATCATCCCTCCACTGTGACATCACTGTATATATCATCCCTCCACTCTGACATTACTGTATATATCATCCCTCCATCCACTGTGACATCACTGAATATATCATCCCTCCACTGTGACATCACTGTATATATCATCCCTCCACTGTGACATCACTGTATATATCATCCCTCCACTGTGACATCACTGTATATATCATCCCTCCACTGTGACATCACTGTATATATCATCCCTCCACTGTGACATCACTGCATATATCATCCCTCCACTGTGACATCACTGTATATATCATCCCTCCACTGTGACATCACTGTATATATCATCCCTCCACTGTGACATCACTGTATATATCATCCCTCCACTGTGACATCACTGTATATATCATCCCTCCACTGTGACATCACTGTATATATCATCCCTCCACTGTGACATCACTGTATATATCATCCCTCCACTGTGACATCACTGTATACAGTGGGGCAAAAAAGTATTTAGTCAGTCAGCAATAGTGCAAGTTCCACCACTTAAAAAGATGAGAGGCGTCTGTAATTTACATCATAGGTAGACCTCAACTATGGGAGACAAACTGAGAAAAAAAAACCCAGAAAATCACATTGTCTGTTTTTTTAACATTTTATTTGCATATTATGGTGGAAAATAAGTATTTGGTCAGAAACAAACAATCAAGATTTCTGGCTCTCACAGACCTGTAACTTCTTCTTTAAGAGTCTCCTCTTTCCTCCACTCATTACCTGTAGTAATGGCACCTGTTTAAACTTGTTATCAGTATAAAAAGACACCTGTGCACACCCTCAAATAGTCTGACTCCAAACTCCACTATGGTGAAGACCAAAGAGCTGTCAAAGGACACCAGAAACAAAATTGTAGCCCTGCACCAGGCTGGGAAGACTGAATCTGCAATAGCCAACTAGCTTGGAGTGAAGAAATCAACAGTGGGAGCAATAATTAGAAAATGGAAGACATTCAAGACCATTGATAATCTCCCTCGATCTGGGGCTCCACGCAAAATCCCACCCTGTGGGGTCAGAATGATCACAAGAACGGTGAGCAAAAATCCCAGAACCACGCGGGGGGACCTTGTGAATGAACTGCAGAGAGCTGGGACCAATGTAACAAGGCCTACCATAAGTAACACACTACGCCACCATGGACTCAGATCCTGCAGTGCCAGATGTGTCCCACTGCTTAAGCCAGTACATGTCCGGGCCCGTCTGAAGTTTGCTAGAGAGCATTTGGATGATCCAGAGGAGTTTTGGGAGAATGTCCTATGGTCTGATGAAACCAAACTGGAACTGTTTGGTAGAAACACAACTTGTCGTGTTTGGAGGAAAAAGAATACTGAGTTGCATCCATCCAACACCATACCTACTGTAAAGCATGGTGGTGGAAACATCATGCTTTGGGGCTGTTTCTCTGCAAAGGGGCCAGGATGACTGATCCGGGTACATGAAAGAATGAATGGGGCCATGTATCGTGAGATTTTGAGTGCAAACCTCCTTCCATCAACAAGGGCATTGAAGATGAAACGTGGCTGGGTCTTTCAACATGACAATGATCCAAAGCACACCGCCAGGGCAACGAAGGAGTGGCTTCGTAAGAAGCATTTCAAGGTCCTGTAGTGGCCTAGCCAGTCTCCAGATCTCAACCCTATAGAAAACCTTTGGAGGGAGTTGAAAGTCCGTGTTGCCAAGCGAAAAGCCAAAAACATCACTGCTCTAGAGGAGATCTGCATGGAGGAATGGGCCAACATACCAACAACAGTGTGTGGCAACCTTGTGAAGACTTACAGAAAACGTTTGACCTCTGTCATTGCCAACAAAGGATATTTTACAAAGTATTGAGATGAAATTTTGTTTCTGACCAAATACTTATTTTCCACCATAATATGCAAATAAAATGATAAAAAAACAGACAATGTGATTTTCTGGATTTTTTTTTCTCAGTTTGTCTCCCATAGTTGAGGTCTACCTATGATGTAAATTACAGACGCCTCTCATCTTTTTAAGTGGTGGAACAACTTGCACTATTGCTGACTGACTAAATACTTTTTTGCCCCACTGTATATCATCTCTCCACTGTGACATCACTGTATATATCATCCCTCCACTGTGACATCACTGTATATATCATCCCTCCACTGTGACATCACTGTATATATCATCCCTCCACTGTGACATTACTGTATATATCATCCCTCCACTGTGACATCACTGTATATATCATCTCTCCACTGTGACATCACTGTATATATCATCCCTCCACTCTGACATTACTGTATATATCATCCCTCCACTGTGACATCACTGAATATATCATCCCTCCACTGTAACATCACTGTATATATCATCCTTCCACTGTGACATCACTGTATATATCATCCCTCCACTGTGACATCACTGTATATATCATCTCTCCACTGTTACATCACTGTATATATCATCCCTCCACTGTGACATCACTGTATATATCATCCCTCCACTGTGACATCACTGCATATATCATCCCTCCACTGTGACATCACTGTATATATCATCCCTCCACTGTGACATCACTGTATATATCATCCCTCCACTGTGACATTACTGTATATATCATCCCTCCACTGTGACATCACTGAATATATCATCCCTCCACTGTGACATCACTGTATATATCATCCCTCCACTGTGACATTACTGTATATATCATCCCTCCACTGTGACATCACTGTATATATCATCTCTCCACTGTGACATCACTGTATATATCATCCCTCCACTGTGACATCACTGAATATATCATCCCTCCACTCTGACATTACTGTATATATCATCCCTCCACTGTGACATCACTGAATATATCATCCCTCCACTGTGACATCACTGTATATATCATCCTTCCACTGTGACATCACTGTATATATCATCCCTCCACTGTGACATCACTGTATATATCATCTCTCCACTGTGACATCACTGTATATATCATCCCTACACTGTGACATCACTGTATATATCATCCCTCCACTGTGACATTACTGTATATATCATCCCTCCACTGTGACATTACTGTATATATCATCCCTCCACTGTGACATCACTGAATATATCATCCCTCCACTGTGACATCACTGTATATATCATCCTTCCACTGTGACATCACTGTATATATCATCCCTCCACTGTGACATCACTGTAAATATCATCCCTCCACTGTGAAATTACTGTATATATCATCCCTTCACTGTGACATCACTGAATATATCATCCCTCCACTGTGACATCACTGTATATATCATCCCTCCACTGTGACATCACTGTATATATCATCTCTCCACTGTGACATCATTGTATATATCATCCCTCCACTGTGACATCATTGTATATATCATCCCTCCACTGTGACATCACTGTATATATCATCTCTCCACTGTGACATCACTGTATATATCATCTCTCCACTGTGACATCATTGTATATATCATCCCTCCACTGTGACATCACCGTATATATCATCCCTTCACTGTGACATCACTGTATATATCATCTCTCCACTGTGACATCACTGTATACATCATCCCTCCACTGTGAAATTACTGTATACATCATCCCTTCACTGTGACATCACTGTATATATCATCCCTCCACTGTGACATCACTGTATATATCATCCCTCCACTGTGACATCACTATATATATCATCCCTCCACTGTGAAATTACTGTATACATCATCCCTTCACTGTGACATCACTGTATATATCATCCCTCCACTGTGACATCACTGTATATATCATCCCTCCACTGTGACATTACTGTATATATCATCCCTCCACTGTGAAATTACTGTATACATCATCCCTTCACTGTGACATCACTGTATATATCATCCCTCCACTGTGACATCACTGTATATATCATCTCTCCACTGTGACATCACTGTATATATCATCTCTCCACTGTGACATCATTGTATATATCATCCCTCCACTGTGACATCACCGTATATATCATCCCTTCACTGTGACATCACTGTATATATCATCTCTCCACTGTGACATCACTGTATACATCATCCCTCCACTGTGACATTACTGTATATATCATCCCTCCACTGTGACATCACTGTATATATCATCCCTCCACTGTGACATCACTGTATATATCATCCCTCCACTGTGAAATTACTGTATACATCATCCCTTCACTGTGACATCACTGTATATATCATCCCTCCATTGTGACATCACTGTATATATCATCCCTCCACTGTGACATTACTGTATATATCATCCCTCCACTGTGAAATTACTGTATACATCATCCCTTCACTGTGACATCACTGTATATATCATCCCTCCACTGTGACATCACTGTATATATCATCTCTCCACTGTGACATCACTGTATATATCATCTCTCCACTGTGACATCATTGTATATATCATCCCTCCACTGTGACATCACCGTATACATCATCCCTTCACTGTGACATCACTGTATATATCATCCCTCCACTGTGACATCACTGTATATATCATCCCTCCACTGTGACATCACTGTATATATCATCCCTCCACTGTGAAATTACTGTATACATCATCCCTTCACTGTGACATCACTGTATATATCATCCCTCCACTGTGACATCACTGTATATATCATCCCTCCACTGTGACATCACTGTATATATCATCTCTCCACTGTGACATCACTGTAAATATCATCCCTTCACTGTGACATCATTGTATATATCATCTCTCCACTGTGACATCACTGTAAATATCATCCCTTCACTGTGACATCACTGTATATATCATCCCTCCACTGTGAAATTACTGTATACATCATCCCTTCACTGTGACATCACTGTATATATCATCCCTCCACTGTGACATCACTGTATATATCATCTCTCCACTGTGACATCACTGTATATATCATCTCTCCACTGTGACATCATTGTATATATCATCCCTCCACTGTGACATCACCGTATATATCATCCCTTCACTGTGACATCACTGTATATATCATCTCTCCACTGTGACATCACTGTATACATCATCCCTCCACTGTGACATTACTGTATATATCATCCCTCCACTGTGAAATTACTGTATATATCATCCCTTCACTGTGACATCACTGTATATATCATCCCTCCACTGTGACATCACTGTATATATCATCCCTCCACTGTGACATCACTGTATATATCATCTCTCCACTGTGAAATTACTGTATACATCATCCCTCCACTGTGACATCACTGTATATATCATCCCTCCACTGTGAAATTACTGTATACATCATCCCTTCACTGTGACATCACTGTATATATCATCCCTCCACTGTGACATCACTGTATATATCATCCCTCCACTGTGACATTACTGTATATATCATCCCTCCACTGTGAAATTACTGTATACATCATCCCTTCACTGTGACATCACTGTATATATCATCCCTTCACTGTGACATCACTGTATATATCATCCCTCCACTGTGACATCACTGTATATATCATCCCTCCACTGTGACATCACTGTATATATCATCCCTCCACTGTGAAATTACTGTATACATCATCCCTTCACTGTGACATCACTGTATATATCATCCCTCCACTGTGACATCACTGTATATATCATCCCTCCACTGTGACATCACTGTATATATCATCCCTCCACTGTGAAATTACTGTATACATCATCCCTTCACTATGACATCACTGTATATATCATCCCTCCACTGTGACATCACTGTATATATCATCCCTCCACTGTGACATCACTGTATATATCATCCCTCCACTGTGACATCACTGTATATATCATCCCTCCACTGTGACATCACTGTATATATCATCCCTCCACTGTGACATCACTGTATATATCATCTCTCCACTGTGACATCACTGTATATATCATCCCTCCACTGTGACATCACCGTATATATCATCCCTTCACTGTGACATCACTGCATATATCATCCCTCCACTGTGACATCACTGTATATATCATCCCTCCACTGTGACATCACTGTATATATCATCCCTCCACTGTGACATCACTGAATATATCATCCCTCCACTGTGACATCACTGTATACATCATCCTTCCACTGTGACATCACTGTATATATCATCCCTCCACTGTGACATCACTGTATATATCATCTCTCCACTGTGACATCACTGTATATATCATCCCTCCACTGTGACATCACTGTATATATCATCCCTCCACTGTGACATTACTGTATATATCATCCCTCCACTGTGACATCACTGTATATATCATCCCTCCACTGTGACATTACTGTATATATCATCCCTCCACTGTGACATCACTGTATATATCATCCCTCCACTCTGACATTACTGTATATATCATCCCTCCATCCACTGTGACATCACTGAATATATCATCCCTCCACTGTGACATCACTGTATATATCATCCTTCCACTGTGACATCACTGAATATATCACCCCTCCACTGTGACATCACTGTATATATCATCCCTCCACTGTGACATCACTGTATATATCATCCCTCCACTGTGACATCACTGAATATATCATCCCTCCACTGTGACATCACTGTATATATCATCCTTCCACTGTGACATCACTGTATATATCATCCCTCCACTGTGACATCACTGTATATATCATCCCTCCACTGTGACATTACTGTATATATCATCCCTCCACTGTGACATCACTGTATATATATCATCTCTCCACTGTGACATCACTGTATATATCATCCCTCCACTCTGACATTACTGTATATATCATCTCTCCACTGTGACATCACTGAATATATCATCCCTCCACTGTGACATCACTGTATATATCATCCTTCCACTGTGACATCACTGTATATATCATCCCTCCACTGTGACATCACTGCATATATCATCTCTCCACTGTGACATCACTGTATATATCATCCCTCCACTGTGACATCACTGTATATATCATCCCTCCACTGTGACATCACTGTATATATCATCCCTCCACTGTGACATTACTGTATATATCATCCCTCCACTGTGACATCACTGAATATATCATCCCTCCACTGTGACATCACTGTATATATCATCCCTCCACTGTGACATCACTGTATATATCATCCCTCCACTGTGAAATTACTGTATATATCATCCCTTCACTGTGACATCACTGTGTATATCATCCCTCCACTGTGACATCACTGTATATATCATCCCTCCACTGTGAAATTACTGTATATATCATCCCTTCACTGTGACATCACTGAATATATCATCCCTCCACTGTGACATCACTGTATATATCATCTCTCCACTGTGACATCACTGTATATATCATCCCTCCACTGTGACATCACTGTATATATCATCCCTCCACTGTGACATCACTGTATATATCATCCTTCCACTGTGACATTACTGTATATATCATCCCTCCACTGTGACATCACTGTATATATCATCTCTCCACTGTGAAATTACTGTATATATCATCCCTTCACTGTGACATCACTGAATATATCATCCCTCCACTGTGACATCACTGTATATATCATCTCTCCACTGTGACATCACTGTATATATCATCCCTCCACTGTGACATCACTGTATATATCATCCCTCCACTGTGACATCACTGTATACATCATCCCTCCACTGTGACATTACTGTATATATCATCCCTCCACTGTGACATCACTGAATATATCATCCCTCCACTGTGACATCACTGTATATATCATCCCTCCACTGTGACATCACTGAATATATCATCCCTCCACTGTGACATCACTGTATATATCATCCCTCCACTGTGACATCACTGTATATATCACCCCTCCACTGTGACATCACTGTATATATCATCCCTCCACTGTGACATTTCTGTATATATCATCCCTACCCTGTGACATCACTGTATATATCATCCCTTCACTGTGACATCACTGTATATATCATCCCTCCACTGTGACATCACTGTATGTATCATCCCTCCACTGTGACATCACTGTATATATCATCCCTCCACTGTGACATCACTGAATATATCATCCCTCCACTGTGACATCACTGTGTATATCATCTCTCCACTGTGACATCACTGTATATATCATCTCTCCACTGTGACATCACTGTATATATCATCCCTTCTCTGTGACATTACTGTATATATCATCCCTTCACTGTGACATCACTATATACATTATCCCTCCACTGTGACATTACTGTATACATCATCCCTCAACTGTGACATCACTGTATACATCATCCCTGCTCTGTGACATCACTGTATACTGTGCCTTTAAAAAGTATTGTTTCCTGTTATACTCACAAACCTAAAGAGGTACTGCAGGGAGATACAAAATTATTCTTATGGCCATGCCTTCTTAAACAATAAAATTAACATGAATACTGTAGCTTTCACAATACCTGCACTTCAGTGTGACACTGGATCTGCTCCTCAGTGATCCTCTCCATTCTGAGACGTTATGTTTCAGATCAGGGGCTGTGCCTGCTCCCGTCTTCTAGTAGAAACTAGCCCCCTGATAATATCTGGCTGCTACATTTTTCCCTAATTATTTTAAAATATAAATCTTAAAATTGTGACGTGCATTAGTATTCAACCCCCTTAAGTCTGATACCCCTATATAACATCCTGAGTGACCAATTATCCCCAGAAGTCACATAATTAGTAAATTGAATTCACCTGTGTGTAAGTTATTTTCCGTATGACTACATCTGTTCTGTGAGGTTTGAATGAGAACATTAGTGATCAAACAGCATCATGGAAACCAAGGAGCACACCAGACAGGTCAGGGATAAAGTTGTGGAGAAGGGTAAAGCAGGGTTAGGCTGTAAAAAAATAGTCCACGCTCTGAACGTCTCACGGAGCCTATATCTATAATATAACGCTGGGAGCGTCACTCTGTCCGAAGCCTCTATAGACTGCGCAAGCGCAAGCGCCGGCGCAGTCTGGACCGCACAGAGCGACGCTCCCAGGAGATCGCGGTATGCGTAAGCGCTGAACGCACACCGCGATCTCCACCGGACAAGCAGGGACGAGCCAGGAGGCGGAGGGTGAGTATACTTACCTGACCCGTTCCACCGACGCGCTTCCGGGCCGTGACTGTCCCCCTGCTCCCGGAGTCGGCGCCTGCGCAGTCCGCGCTTTCCGGCGCCATTTTCTTGAAGACACATTGCAGTGTCTTCAAGAAAATGGCGCCGGAAAGCGCGGACTGCGCAGGCGCCGACTCCGGGAGCAGGACCAAGAAAATGGCCGCGCCCAGCACAGCCACGCACAGCCGCCCACAGCCACGCACAGCCGCCCACAGCCACGCACAGCCGCCGCACCCAGCACAGCCGACCACAGCCACGCACAGCCGCCGCACCCAGCACAGCCACGCACAGCCGCCGCACCCAGCACAGCCGACCACAGCCGCCGCACCCAGCACAGCCGCCCACAGCCACGCACAGCCGCCCACAGCCACGCACAGCCGCACCCAGCACAGCCACGCACAGCCGCCGCACCCAGCACAGCCGCCCACAGCCACGTACAGCCACCCATAGCCACACACAGCCGCCGCACCCAGCACAGCCGCCGCACCCAGCACAGCCGCCGCACCCAGCACAGCCGCCCACAGCCACGCACAGCCCACAGCCACGCACAGCCGCCGCACCCAGCACAGCCACCCACAGCCGCCGCACCCAGCACAGCCGCCGCACCCAGCACATCCGCCGCACCCAGCACAGCCATGCACAGCCGCCACAGCCGCCTACAGCCACGCACAGCCTCCCACAGCCACGCACAGCCGCCCACAGCCACGGACAGCCGCCGCACCCAGCACAGCCGCCCACAGCCACGCACAGCCGCCGCACCCAGCACAGCCGACCACAGCCACTCACAGCCGCCGCACCCAGCACAGCCGCCCACAGCCACGCACAGCCGCCGCACCCAGCACAGCCGCCCACAGCCACGCACAGCCCACAGCCACGCACAGCCGCCGCACCCAGCACAGCCACCCACAGCCGCCGCACCCAGCACAGCCATGCACAGCCGCCTACAGCCACGCACAGCCGCCCACAGCCACGGACAGCCGCCGCACCCAGCACAGCCGCCCACAGCCACGCACAGCCACCCATAGCCACGCACAGCCGCCGCACCCAGCACAGCCGACCACAGCCGCCGCACCCAGCACAGCCGCCCACAGCCACGCACAGCCGCCGCACCCAGCACAGCCGACCACAGCCGCCGCACCCAGCACAGCCGCCCACAGCCACGCACAGCCGCCCACAGCCACGCACAGCCGCACCCAGCACAGCCACGCACAGCCGCCGCACCCAGCACAGCCGCCCACAGCCACGTACAGCCACCCATAGCCACACACAGCCGCCGCACCCAGCACAGCCGCCGCACCCAGCACAGCCGCCGCACCCAGCACAGCCGCCCACAGCCACGCACAGCCCACAGCCACGCACAGCCGCCGCACCCAGCACAGCCACCCACAGCCGCCGCACCCAGCACAGCCGCCGCACCCAGCACATCCGCCGCACCCAGCACAGCCATGCACAGCCGCCACAGCCGCCTACAGCCACGCACAGCCTCCCACAGCCACGCACAGCCGCCCACAGCCACGGACAGCCGCCGCACCCAGCACAGCCGCCCACAGCCACGCACAGCCGCCGCACCCAGCACAGCCGACCACAGCCACTCACAG
This sequence comes from Ranitomeya variabilis, assembly GCF_051348905.1. Classification (NCBI taxonomy): domain Eukaryota; kingdom Metazoa; phylum Chordata; class Amphibia; order Anura; family Dendrobatidae; genus Ranitomeya; species Ranitomeya variabilis. The sequence goes on from NC_135233.1 coordinate 204,962,610, forward strand.
CCGCCGCACCCAGCACAGCCGCCCACAGCCACGCACAGCCGCCGCACCCAGCACAGCCGCCCACAGCCACGCACAGCCCACAGCCACGCACAGCCGCCGCACCCAGCACAGCCACCCACAGCCGCCGCACCCAGCACAGCCATGCACAGCTGCCTACAGCCACGCACAGCCTCGCACAGCCGCCCACAGCCACGGACAGCCGCCGCACCCAGCACAGCCGCCCACAGCCACGCACAGCCACCCGTAGCCACGCACAGCCGCCGCACCCAGCACAGCCGACCACAGCCGCCGCACCCAGCACAGCCGCCCACAGCCACGCACAGCCGCCGCACCCAGCACAGCCGACCACAGCCGCCGCACCCAGCACAGCCGCCCACAGCCACGCACAGCCGCCCACAGCCACGCACAGCCGCACCCAGCACAGCCGACCACAGCCACGCACAGCCGCCGCACCCAGCACAGCCGCCCACAGCCACGTACAGCCACCCATAGCCACGCACAGCCGCCGCACCCAGCACAGCCGCCGCACCCAGCACAGCCGCCCATAGCCACGCACAGCCCACAGCCACGCACAGCCGCCGCACCCAGCACAGCCACCCACAGCCGCCGCACCCAGCACAGCCGCCGCACCCAGCACATCCGCCGCACCCAGCACAGCCATGCACAGCCGCCACAGCCACGCACAGCCGCCTACAGCCACGCACAGCCTCCCACAGCCACGCACAGCCGCCCACAGCCACGGACAGCCGCCGCACCCAGCACAGCCGCCGCACCCAGCACAGCCGCCCACAGCCACGCACAGCCGCCGCACCCAGCACAGCCACGCACAGCCGCCCACAGCCGCCGCACCCAGCACAGCCGCCCACAGCCACGCACAACCGCTGCACCCAGCACAGCCGCCGCACCCAGCACAGCCGCCGCACCCAGCACATCCGCCGCACCCAGCACAGCCGCCGCACCCAGCACAGCCACGCACAGCCGCCACAGCCATGCACAGCCTCCGCACCCAGCACAGCCACGCACAGCCGCCTACAGCCACGGACAGCCGCCGCACCCAGCACAGCCACCGCACCCAGCACAGCCGCCGCACCCAGCACAGCCGCCCACAGCCACGCACAGCCGCCGCACCCAGCACAGCCTCCCACAGCCACGCACAGCCGCCTACAGCCACGCACAGCCGCTGCACCCAGCACAGCCGCTGCACCCAGCACAGCCACCGCACCCAGCACAGCCGTCCACAGCTGCCGCACCCAGCACAGCCGCCCGCACCCAGCACAGCCACGTCACATACAGCCGCCCGCACTCAGCACAGCCGCCCGCACTCAGCACAGCCGCCCGCACTGATGGGGGCGCAGGATGGAGCAGCACGTGATAGGATGGGGGCGCAGGATGGGAGCACATGACAGGATGGGGATGAGGATGGAGCAGCACATGACACGGTGGAGCAGCACATGACAGGATGGGGGCGCAGGATGGAGCAGCACATGACACGGTGGAGCAGCACATGACAGGATGGGGATGCAGGATGGAGCAGCACATGACACGGTGGAGCAGCACATGACAGGATGGGGGCGCAGGATGGAGCAGCACATGACACGGTGGAGCAGCACATGACAGGATGGGGGCGCAGGATGGAGCAGCATATGACAGGATAGGAGCAGCACATACCAGGATGGAGACCATATTCCAATATAAATGCTCGCCACCCGGGCGTAGAACGGGTTCAATAGCTAGTAATCCATATAATCCATCATCCAAGGAGCATGGGACAACTGCAAGCCTACATAGTCATGTGTGTGAATGGCCCAGCACAGTCACACCTGAATCTCATTGAGAATCTGTGACAAGATGTGAAAATTACTGGTCAGAGATCTCCATCCAATCTCACAGAGTGTGAGCGAGTGTGCAAAGAAGAGGGTTCAAAATGTTACCTGTAGATGTGCAAAGCTGGAAGAGACAGACCCCAAATGACTGCAACGGTAATTGCAGCGAAAAGAGGAAAAAGAGTTAAAGCGGCCTAGGCCATTTCATACCCCCTCAAGACAGATTATACCACCTCATACCAGATTATACCCTCTTGATATCAGCAGCGTTGAGTGATATACAAAAGTATTACTGAATTTTTCAACATCTTATTGGGGGTTCAGGTTTGTCAGGTAAGTTATGTGATATGATAACTGATTTTCATCTTAAAGCCCTAAACACATAGACTTTTATTACTTGAACCAGAAAAACTTCAATGTGTAAAAATATTCGCCTTCCACAAAGATATAATGAGATAAGGAATCTGCCGCACTTCTCAGTAGTTACACATCAACAGCAGCTGTGTGTCTGAGGATGATAGGAAGAGATCTGCACACTTTTCAACCAATCAGAGAGAGTGAAGAGATAAGATTCAGTTACAATCACATTATATAGAAAAAATATCAATCGCGCCATTTTTTACATCATTTAGGCTAGTTTCACATTTGCGTTTAAAAACGCAGCCTTTAAAACGCAAACGCAGGTGGTGAAAAAAACGCATGTAAACGCGTGCAAACGCTGCGTTTTTTAGACGCATGCGTTTTCTCATGCAGTAAAAAAACCGCAGCGTTTTGACGCGTTTACATGCGTTTTTTTCCTGCGTTTGCGTTTTTGAAACGCATGCTGAGAAGTGTGTGACAGCTGCCAATCATCAAAATCATCTAGAAAACCCACTATAAATAGAAATAGCTAGGGTTGGGGTTAGGATTAGGGTTAGGGTTAGGGGTAGGGTTAGGGTTAGGGTTAGGATCCCTAGGGTTAGGGTTAGGGTTAGGGTTAGGGGTAGGGTTAGGGTTAGGGTTTGGATCCCTTTATCACCTTGATGGTGGGGGGTGGCTTATCAGGGTTAGGGTTAGGGTTAGGGTTTGGATCCCTTTATCACCTTGATGGTGGGGGGTGGCTTATCAGGGTTAGGGTTAGGGTTAGGGTTTGGATCCCTTTATCACCTTGATGGTGGGGGGTGGCTTATCAGGGTTAGGGTTAGGGTTTGGATCCCTTTATCACCTTGATGGTGGGGGGTGGCTTATCAGTGTGTATTATTGTTTTTTTCTATTAAAACGCAACCAAACGCATGTGCTTAAAAACACATGCGTTTACATAGACAGCAATACTTTTTTTGCCGCAAAAAAATGCATGCGTTTTTTTGCGGCAAAAAAACGCCTCTAAAAATTACTACATGTTGCATTTCTGCAACAAAACGCAAGCATAGAAAAGACGCATGCGTCGTCAAACGCGGCAAAACACATACAAAAAAACGCATGCGTTTTTAATGTTAAATATAGAAAAAAACGCATGCTTTTTTTGCGCTAAAACGCAGCGGAAAAAACGCAAATGTGAAACCAGCCTTACCGATCCCCATAAATAATCTGATCGCCGTGTTATGCGGGTCACTACGATTACAGGGACACAGATATGTCCTTGTTGCTTGCTGATTTGTGCCTTTTAAGGTTTTTTTTTTAAATAATAAACAATATTTTTTCATTATCAAGTGTTTTTCATTATTATTTTTTAGTTATTTTATAGGATGAAAACATCTAATTTTCCTGCTAGAATACGAACACATAGAAATACTTTGCTGTGTAGAATGTATCTCTATATAATCTGCCTGTAGAGTTAGAGCCTGCAATACAGATCAAGTACACAAAATTCTCCCCATTACAGCACCAGAGCTTCTGGCTCTGCAGCTTAAATTCCTTCCTCTAACGGTTGTGTGTTCAAGTACAGGGGAGACTCAAAAGGGAAAAAAAATGACATTTTCAGAATTGCTTATTATTTTTACTACTTTTATATGAACAAAAAAATATTTTTCTGCACCTCGGTATACAGGGAACATGGAAATACATTGTTATACACAATATATCTCTACGGACATGTATAACCTGCTCCTGGGTTAATTGCCTTCAATAGAGGTCAAGATTACCAAATTCTCCTATCTACATTGTTGTGGGAAGTGGCTCCTAGATAGAGCAACAGCATAGAGATGTGAGTTTGACTCCCAACCCAAACACAGTAGGAAGAAGCAGTGAATGTTTAATTTATGCAATTAGAAGAGAGATGCGGCCTCATCCCCTGAGGAGGAGGAGTTACGGATCGATGAAGACGTCGGGTAGAAGAGAGGTGAGTATAGAAGCCGGGACGTGGGACTGAGCCCTCAAATAGAAACAGTCACCAGTCACGTTCATGCCGATGTCACCTGCAGATGTCTGATTGGCTGGCAGCGTGTATTGCAGTGCATAGGCCAAAAGGGTCTCTGCATCACAATATACTTCAACTGAATGTGCGTTGGATGATGCACATCCAGTTGAAGTTTATGCTGGTTTCAGTAAGCCCCACATCTGTACAGGCATGGTCACGACCTCTGCAACCACGGTTGTTACACGCCTGGATGTAGGGATATCATACTGTGTGTGTGAGGATGTGGGGTATCATTCTGTGTGTGGGGGACTATGGGGTAATCATGCTGTGGGAAGGCATTATACTGAGCTGAGGGTCACTAGGAGGTATAACCTGTGTGGAGACGGGGTGGAGGGAAATTAGGACTTGTGCTATGGGGTACTATGATTTCTATGTATGTTCCTGACGGTATCATTTTAATTATGCCGCTTCTTGAATGGTGTAAAATGTTAAATAGCAAAAAAAAATAATACTAACAATGGTGAAATTGTTGTTTTATTTTAGTCCACCCAAAACGAGTTCATCATTAAGTTCTGAAGGGGTAAATGTTTGTCTGTACTGAATTTTCCTAGTTACTTTACCATTGGAACAGTCCCAAAACATTGCTATATGGATTCTGCAAAATATGACATATTCAGCGGGTAAGCCGCCCCATGCTAGCACAATGGCATCAAGCAGCTGCTGAGGATGGGATAGAGTCCAGCCTCTTCTCTTCATGCCAAGGATGCTAAATAGGGCTGAGACACTGCAAATGTACAAGCTGCTTAACCAAGGTAAATGCATGATCAAGATCCTGGAAACATCCTGCAAAAACAAGACCTCACACTACTGCTAAAGCAGCCGTAAAAGGAGCAAAACTGGTCGGTGATGGAGATTAGGAAACCTCGGGGGTCAGAGTTGTTTCATCTAGCATCAAAATCCCAACACATCTCTACTTTTAGACACCACCATCACGTAGGACTGGGTTATGAACTTGTGTCACCTGGACAGTATTCTAACCCCTCCGCTAGCGTGATGGATGAAGCCACTGATTACACCAGATGGCCACTTTTCCATCAGATTGGTTCTGAAATGCCCGGCGGAGTCATGATTCTTGTTTTTGTTGGCCCACACTGGCAGCTGATAAGGTGGCCTGATGTTGTAGCCAACAACGGGCAAATTATGCGAATGGAAGCAACATTTGGCTCTGTGCTGTGTTCAGTTATTTATGGTGCAGTGTAAACTGCACGATACGCTATGATTTCCTGCGGATCCTCTCAACGAGATGTTTCGTGCCCATAAAACTGCTGATAACTAGAAGTTTGCATTTTTTTACATGTGATATTAGCAAAAAGCCTATAAAGTCTGTGGCCAGGATTTGTTGATGTTTCTCCAGGTTTCTGGAGTAATTTGCTTTATAAATGTAGTGTGACTTTTTAAGTCTTCTTTTTCAGAGGGGTTTTTCTCAAGTTCGAAAGTCATCTCCCATCCAAAGGAAGTCCAACGACCGTTGCCACCACCGATCCCGAGAACTGGGGATCTGATGAGTTCAGCAGAATAGAGCGGAGGTCCATCATGGCACTGACGCTCCATTCATTCTACTGGGAGTGCTGAAGATCAGCCGAGTGCAGTGTTCGGTAATCTCTGGCGCTCACATTATCAATGAATTTAGTGGTAGTGCGCATGATCGGTGGGAAATAATCAGTTCTCAGGATCGGTGAGGGCCAGGGCAAAGGTGATCGTAAAGTAGGAGATAACTTGTAAACTTGAAGAGCTCTCCTGTAAGCCTTTTTTAAATAACTTTTACTAACTGTTAACTTTAAAAATTTAATTATTTTTTTAATAACTTTTAATAACTTTTTTGATAACTTTTAAAATTTAATTATTTTTATAATAACTGTTAATAACTTTTTCATAACTTTTAAAATTAAATTATTTTGTTATGATTATGACTTTTAAAAACTTTTTAGATATCTTTTAAAATTAAATTATAATTTTTAATAACTTTTAATAACTTTTTTGATAACTTTTAACCTTGAAGAGCTCTCCTCCTTTAATTCTTTTTTAAATTCTTTTTGACAACTTTGTTTATCCCTGACAGATTTATGAAATGCAACTTTTACCAAATGTCGCTTTTTTTTTCTTTGGCGCACCTCTCTTTATTCCCTTCCCGGAGACGGGTTTCTTATTTTGGCGCAAGCAACATTTTGTTAATTTTTGCAGTAAAATATTATAAAAAGAAACCAGTTAATAATAATAAAGTGTTTTTTTTTATTTTGCACCAAATTCAGAAATCGCATGTGGCATTTTGAAGAATTTGGCACAAAAAAAATCAGCGAAGAGCGCAAGTTAAAAAAAAAGAAGAAAAGTCACATCGAAAAATGGCAAGTAATGAATGGGCGCCTGTGCTTTTTTTTCTTATAGTGAATTAATTAGTCTCTGACATGTCTTACAAGAGTGGTAATAGGCAAAACCTGCCATTCAGGTCATCCCCCTGATTACTCGCCGAGAGGCGCCCATGACTCCGGTGAAAATGGACTAATCTATCTAATAAATTGCTGATGGCAATCATCACATCATCTGCTGAGAATAGTCACAAACATCTACCGGACGAACCATCACCGAGACAGTTCAGTCACTTCTACCCCGAGGCAAACCAGTCCTAGAAACCTACAGTTCCTGGAACTACTGATTACAAACCAGTTTGCACTGATTGTGAACGTATGGGACACATTCATGTAAGAATATCAACTAGTCTCTAAAAAAAAACATCTCAATTATGTCTTACATCTTAACAAGACATTTAGGGGTCCTGCCTCTTCATGTGAAGACCACCAGCTGATATAGACCAGGCAATGCTCCCAGGGGACAAGATATACAAATGCGGCACGGCTTGGTAAGAGCAGTAACCTCCAATAAAGGAGTCTCCAGTATGAGGCTTGAGGGCCGCACGTGGCCCTCAAGGCTCCACTGTACAGCCCTCGGGCCCCTGAGATGATTGCGATCTAGCCAGGGGGGCCACCAATGTCAGCAGACCTTTTCAATGGAATGTGCGTCCTCTCACACACAATCAAAATATATTGCAGTGCAGAGATGGGCTCATTGCATCGCAATACTGGCACCAGCCACCAGCCAATCAGAGGCCGGTGATTGACATCGGCATCCCATCCCGGCTGCAAATGACATCCCTGCCCCAGCTTTCGAGGAAGAAGAAGAGAGACAGGCCAGGTGAGAAGGATTTGTTTTATGTGTGTAAAGAACGAAGGAATGTGTCACGCTCGCGCCCAGACTGGTTGGCGCGGACGTGCGGGGGTGTGGCCCCACTGGACCACAGACCACACTTCCCTGGAAGGGGCGTAACTGAGTACCTTCCTAGGTGTTCGCTGGAGCCTCTGATGGTGAGGTCAGACTTGTGCAATAGGAAGCTACCAGGTACCACTCCAGGGTGGAGTCTGACTGTGGCTGCTGATCCCACCGGGGGAAACGGAACATAGACAGGCAAGCGGGTATGGCTGGCACACATGCGGGCACGGCTGGGACACAGGCAGGCAGACGGGTACAACAGAAACACTGGCAGGCGGGCATGGCTGGCTCTCTGGTAGGCAGGCAGGTATGGCTGGCTCTCTGGAAGGACAGGCGGACAAGACTGGTACACTGGAAGAACCGGTAGGGACCGGTCTGCAGGCAGGTATGTAAAACAGATAAGAAGCGGTTCAGACTGGAGGACAAAATAATAGGTAAAGAAAGACCGCAAGAGCAAATGCAGAGCGAGAGCACAGGAGCTAGAGCCAAGAACAGAAACGCAGGAGGTGGAGCCAAGAGCAGAAGGTGGAGTCAAGTGCAGAAACGCAGGAGGCGGAGCCTAGGTCTGGAGGCGGGCCAAGTGCAGAAACGCAGGAGGTGGAGCCAAGATCAGGAGGCGGGGCCAAGTGCAGAAACGCCGGAGGCGGAGCCAAGTGCAGAAACGCAGGAGGCGGAGCCAAGTACAGAAACGCAGGAGGCGGAGCCAAGTGCGGGAGAAGTAGAACTGCAAGGAGTGGAGCAAAGTAGAACCACAAGAAGCGAAGCCGCAGAGCGAGAGCTGAGAGCAGAGCAAAGTCAGAGTGCAAAGCAAGACACAGAGTGCAGAGTAACTCATCCACCAGCTGGCGCATCACCACGACTGAAGGTAACTATAGGTCATTGACCTACATTTCCTTCATTCCCAGGGGCTTACAAGCACGAGCACAGCTGCATTATAGCAGGGCTCCTGCTTGTAAAATATTTTAACCCCTTCAGATGGATTACCTCGTGAGACCTGACAGTTCATCAGAGAGGGTATGTATATTGTTGGTTTATTATTTTTCCAAGCGAGGGTCATCACATGGATTGAGAGAGCAATAAAATATTAAAACAACCGCTGTGTTTATTTCATTAAAATACTTTTTAATCATGTGTGTGTGTTTTTTTAACCCTTTCAGACAATTGGATTAATAATGGATAGGTGTCATAATTGACGCCTCTCCATTATTAATCTGGCTTAATGTCACCTTACAATAGCAAGGTGGCATTAACCCTTCATTACCCCATATCCCACCACTACACGGGAGTGGGAAGAGAGTGGCCAAGTGCCAGAATAGGCGCATCTTCCAGATGTGCCTTTTCTGGGGTGGCTGGGGGCAGATGTTTTTAGCCACAGGGGGGCTAATAACCATGGACCCTCTCCTGGCTATTAATATCTGCCCTCAGTCACTGGCTTTACTACTCTGGCGGAGAAAATTGCGCGGGAGCCCACGCCAATTTTTTCCGCGATTTAACCCTTAAATTTAATAGCTACAGCGCCGAAATTTTGCACAGACACACTACTAACATTAGTAGTGTGGAATATGCAAAAAAAGGGGGATATGAGATGGTTTACTGTATGTAAACCATGTCTCATATCATGTCGGGTTTAGGCAGGAGAAATGAAAAGCCGGCAATTGAATTAGCGGCTTTAATGCTATCTTGCGCTGCATTAAATATAAATATACATATATAGGTGTCTCCCTGACATATATATATGTATATATACCTATTCTATGAGTATATATCTACTCTATTCTAACCTGTCAGTGTGATTTTACTGTACACCGCGCTGAATTACCTGCTTTTCAAAGGACACCGGTGCGTAAAAATCGGACAGAACTCGCATGGTGCGAGTGCTGTGCGATTTTTTTCTCGCACCCATTGACTTGCATTGGCGAGTCTCGTCTGAGACTCGCAGCAAATCGCAGCATGCTGCGATTTTTTTCTCAGTCCGATTTCGGCTGAGAAAAAAATCGCAAATGAAAAGACACCTATTGAATAACATTAGTCCGAGTGCAATCCGATTTTTTATCGGATTGCACTCGTCCGTTTTCCTCACCAGTGGAAATGAGCCCTAAGACAGAGTCAGGAACGAGACAAGGGACAGAGACATGGACACAAGCCAGGGTACGACTCCCCTCTGGGTGGTGGACATAGGCCAGGGTACGACTCCCCTCTGGGTGGTGGACATAGGCCAGGGTACGAAGCCCCGCTGGGTGGCTGCACAGGAAACAGACCAGGGTACAATGCCCCCCTGGGTGGCAGACATGAGAGTAAGCGAGACAGGGCCTGGCACCTCAGCAGCTAAGAACTGACTGAGGGAGTAAGTTGCACAGGCCCCCACCAATGGGTGGGGATGTCTTAAATATAGGAAGCCTCATGGCGATTGGCCAGGGACACCTTAGCAAGGTGCACACAGTCTCTATAAGAAACAGGAGTTGCCGGCGCCGACCCCCTATGCACACAGACAGAGCATGCACAGAGCAAACAGCAGACATGAGGCACACAGCATGGAGCTGGCAGCAGAGAGGTCACAACAAGGCCCAGAGAAGTAAGTGAGTTTGAGTGTAATGCAGGTGGGGGATGGGAGGCCATGCAGTGATGCCAGCAGAGTTGTTACAGAATGTGAGACGTTGTTACAAAGTACAAGATGGGGGCACTACTACAAGAAAGGAACGAGGATGGGGGCATTACTACAAGAAGGAGACAAGGATGGGGGCATTACTACAAGAAGGAGACAAGCATGGGGGCATTACTACAGGGGGACAAGGATTGGGGCATTACAACAAGAAAGGTACCAGGATGGGGACATTACTACAAGAAGGAGACAAGGATGGGGGCATTACTACAAGAAGAGGACAAGGATGGGGGCATTACTACAAGAAGGGAACAAGGATGGGGACATTACTACAAGAAGGGAGCCAGGACGGGAACATTACTACACGAAGGTGACTCGGATGAGGACATTACTACGAGATGGTACCGGCTGGATACATTACTACAAGAAAGGGACAAGGATGGGGACATTACTACAAGAAGGGGACAAGGATGGGGGCATTACTACAAGAATGGGACAAGGATGGGAGCATTACTACAAGAAGGGGACAAGGACAGGGGCATTACTGCAAGAAGAGGGCCAAGAAGGGAACATTACTACAAGAAGGGGACGAGGATGGGGACATTACTGCAAGAAGGGGACAAGGATGAGGACATGACTACAACAAAAGGAATAGGATGGAGACATTACTACAGGAAAGCAACTAGGATGGGGACATTCCTACAAGATGGGACCAGGATGGAGAAATTACTACAAGAAGGAGACTAAGATAGGGACATTACTACAAGATGGAGACTATTATTACAGGATAAGGGACATTATTACAGGATGGGGAACCATTAGTACAGGTTGAGGAACATTATTACAAGATGAGGGATAGTATTACAGGATGGGGAACCATTACTACAAGTTGAAGGACATTATTACAAGACAGGGGATCATAAATCAGCTCCTGGGCAGGAGAGGATCCAAAAGAGAGTATACAGATAGCACAGCAGGGGATCACAGATTAATTATTTTTGTGAGATAAAACATTTCTCTGCCTGTTTTAAAAAATATTTTACCTCAAAGAAAGAATTACTTGTGATATCCTGCCGTCCTGTCTGTAATAACTCATGAAAGAATAAAGTTACATTAAAACCAAGCACACCATTGTATTTCTTGAGAAATTTTCAATAAGTTTGATGCATCACATGACCCTCTTCCCAATGGAAAAAATAAGGTTGGATCCAAAATATCCGACTTCAAAATGGCCGCCATGGTCACCACCCATCTTGAAAAGTTTTCCTTCTCCCATATACTAATGTGCCACAAACAGGAAGTTGATATCACCAACGATTCCCATTTTATTTAGGTGTATCCATATACATGGCCCACCCTGTAGATAAATGTAGAGTAATGCACTGAGGAAGGAGTAATCCTACTGCTGCATATACAATAGGTGGGAGAATGCTCGGGACTACAGAACAGGAGAAGGACGGGGGATTCTGGGTACAGGTAAGCTGAGCAGCAGCACTCAATGTCAGGCAGCAGCCGCAAAAGCAAACGAGATTTTAGGATTATAAAAATAGATAAAATCCTGCGATCCCAACGTATCGTTACCCCTTTATAAATCACTGGTGAGGCCACATCTAGAATATGGGATCTAGTTTTGGGCTTCACTTTTTAAAAAGGATATTCTGAAATTAGAGTCAGTTCAGAGGTGGCAACTAGATTATTACACGGGATGGAGGCCTCTCCTATATTACACAGGATGGAGGGATCTCCTATATTACACGGGATGAAAGCCTCTCATATATTACATGGGATGGAGGCCTCTCCTATATTACACAGGATGGAGGCCTCTCATATATTACAAGGGATGGAGGGATCTCCTATATTAGGGCTGTCCCACACGTCCAGATAATTCCGGTACCGGAATAAATCGGTACCGGAGTTATCCGTGTCCGTGTGCCTGGGAACTCACGGAGGCCATACCTGCGGCACACGTGTGCCGCCCGTATGGCGAGTGGGTACCACACGGAGCGTGTGGTACCCACTCTGCATGGTGCTGAAGCTGCGATTCATATCATCCCTGCAGCAACGTTTGCTGCAGGGAAAATATGAAGAATAGTGTTTAAAATAAAGATCCATGTGTCCGCCGCCCCCCCACCCCCTGTGCGCCCCCCCGCTGGTCAGAAAATACTTATCCGGGTCCCCCGTCGGCTGTCGCTCCTTCCTGGTCTGGCCGCGCCTCCTACTGTATGTGGTCACGTGGGGCCGCTCATTTACACTCATGAATAGGCGGCTCCGCCCCTATTGGAGGTGGAGCCACATATTCATGAGTGTAATCGGCCGCATACAGTAGGAGGCGCGGCCAGACCAGGAAGGAGCGACAGCCGACGGGGGACCCGGATAAGTATTTTCTGAACAGCGGGGGGGCGCACAGGGGGTGGGGGGGGCGGCGGACACATGGATCTTTAGTTTAAACACTATCATTCATATTTTCTCTGTAGCAAACGGTGCTACAGGGAACATATGAATGGCGGCTTCAGCACCATGTGGGGGGGACAGCGCTTACTGTAGCGCTGTCTCCGGCACGCCACACGGACCCCAGACGGAGAATGTCCGTGTGAGGTGCGTGTTTTACACGGACCCATTGACTCTATTGGGTCCGTGTAATCCGTGCGCTCCCACGAACACTGACATGTCTCCGTGTTTGGCACACGGAGACACGGTCCGCACACGGTCCGCACAAAATCAATGACATCTGAACAGATGCATTGATTTTTATGGGTCTACGTGTGTCAGTGTCTCCGGTACGTGAGGAAACTGTCACCTCACGTACCGGAGCCACTGACGTGTGAAACCGGCCTTACACGGGATGAAAGCCTTTCATATATTACATGGGATGGAGGCCTCTCCTATATTACACAGGATGGAGGCCTCTCATATATTACACGGGATGGAGGCCTCTCCTATATTACACAGGATGGAGGCCTCTCATATATTACACGGGATGGAGGGATCTCCTATATTACACGGGATGAAAGCCTCTCATATATTACATGGGATGGAGGCCTCTCCTATATTACACAGGATGGAGGCCTCTCATATATTACACGGGATGGAGGCCTCTCCTATATTACACAGGATGGAGGCCTCTCATATATTACACGGGATGGAGGCCTCTCATGTATTACACGGGATGGAGGCCTCTCATGTATTACACGGGATGGAGGCCTCTCCTATATTACATGGGATGGAGGCCTCTCCTATATTACATGGGATGGAGGCCTCTCATATATTACACGGGATGGACGCGTCTCATATATTACACGGGATGGAGGACTCTCCTATGTTACACAGGATGGAGACCTCTCATGTATTACACGGGATGGAGGCCTCATGTATTAAATGGGATGGAGGCCTCTCCTATATTACATGCGATGGAGGCCTCTCCTATATTTAGGTCTCCTTTTTTTTACACGGGATGGAGGCCTCTCCTATATTACACGGGATGGAGGTCTCTCCTATATTACACGAGATGGAGGCCTCTCATATATTACACGGGATGGAGGCCTCTCTTATATTACCCGGGATGGAGGCCTCTCCTATATTACACGGGATGGAGGCTGCTCCTATAGTACACGGGATGGAGGCCTCTCCTATATTACACAGGATGGAGGCCTCTCCTATATTACACGGTATGGAGGCCTCTCCTATATTACACAGGATGGAGGGAGGCCTCTCCTATATTACACGGGATGGAGGTCTCTCCTATATTACACGAGATGGAGGCCTCTCATATATTACACGGGATGGAGGCCTCTCCTATATTACATGGGATGGAGGCCTCTACTACATTACAGAGGAAGGAGGCCTCTCATATATTACACGGGATGGAGGCCTCTCATATATTACACAGGATGGAGGCCTCTCAAATAATACGCAGGATGGAGGCCTCTCTTATATTACATGGGATGGAGGCCTCTCATATATTACACGGGATGCAGGCCTCTCATATATTACACAGGATGGAGGGATCTCCTATATTATATGGGATGGAAGCCTCTCATATATTACACGGGATGGAGGACTCTCCTATGTTACACAGGATGTAGGCCTCTCATGTATTACACGGGATGGAGGCCTCATGTATTAAATTGGATGGAGGCCTCTCCTATATTACACAGGATGGAGGGATCTCCTATATTACACGGGATGGAAGCCTCTCATATATTACACGGGATGGAGGACTCTCCTATGTTACACAGGATGGAGGCCTCTCATGTGTTACACGGGATGGAGGCCTCTCCTATATTACATGGGATGGAGGCCTCTTCTACATTACACAGGAAGGAGGCCTCTCATATATTACATGGGATGGAGGTCTTTCATATACTCCACGGGATGGTTGCTTACCATATATTACACGGGATGGAGACCTCTCATATATTACACGGGATGGAGGCCTCTCCTATATTACACAGGATGGAGGCTTCTCCTATATTACACGGGATGGAGGCCTTTCCTATATTACATGGGATGGAGGCCTCTCATATATTACACGGGATGGAGGCCTCTCATCTATTACACAGGATGGAGGCCTCGCCTATATTACACGGGATGGAGGCCTCTCCTATATTACACAGGATGGAGGGATCTCCTATATTACACGGGATGGAAGCCTCTCACATATTACACGGGATGGAGGACTCTCCTATGTTACACAGGATGGAGGCCTCTCATGTATTACACAGGATGGAGGCCTCGCCTATATTACACAGGATGGAGGCCTCTCCTATATTACACGGGATGGAGGCCTCTCATATATTACACGGGATGGAGGCCTCTCATATATTACATGCGATGGAGGCCTCTCATATATTACACAGGATGGAGGCCTCTCATATATTACATGGGATAGAGGCCTCTAATATATTACACGGGATGGAGGCCTCTCCTATATTACACGGGATGGAGGCCTCTCCTATATTACACTGGATGGAGGCCTCTCCTATATTACACGGGATGGAGGCCTCTCCTATATTACATGGGATGGAGGCCTCTCCTATATTACACAGGATGGAGGTCTCTTCTATATTACTCGGGATGGAGGCCTCTCCTATATTACACAGGATGGAGGCCTCTCCTATATTACACAGGATGGAGGCCTCGCCTATATTACACAGGATGGAGGCCTCTAATATATTACACGGGATGGAGGCCTCTCCTATATTACACAGGATGGAGGCCTCTCCTATATTACACAGGGTGGAGGCCTCTCCTATATTACACGGGATGGAGGCCTCTCCTATATTACACGGGATGGAGGCCTCTCCTATATTACACGGGATGGAGGCCTCTCCTATATTACATGGGATGGAGGCCTCTCCTATATTACACAGGATGGAGGCCTCTCATATATTACACAGGATGGAGGCCTCTCATATATTACACGGGATGGAGGCCTCTCATATATTACACGGGATGGAGGCCTCTCCTATATTACAGGGGATGGAGTCCCCTCCTATACAGTATTACACGAGGTGGAGGCCTTTCATATATTACATGGGATGGAGGCCTCTCATATATTACACAGGATGGAGGTCTCTTCTATATTACACGGGATGGAGGCCTCTCCTATATTACACGGGTTGGAGGCCTCTCCTATATTACACGGGATGGAGGCCTCTCCTATATTACACAGGATGGAGGCCTCTCCTATATTACACGGGATGGAGGCCTTACCTATATTACACGGGATGGAGGCCTCTCCTATATTACACGGGATGGAGGCCTCTCATATATTACACAGGTTGGAGACCACTCATATATTACACGGGATGGAGGACTCTCATATATTACACGGGATGGAGGCCTCTTTTATATTACCCGGGATGGAGGCCTCTCCTATATTACACGGGATGGAGGCTGCTCCTATAGTACACGGGATGGAGGCCTCTCCTATATTACACAGGATGGAGGCCTCTCCTATATTACACGGGATGGAGGCTGCTCCTATAGTACACGGGATGGAGGCCTCTCATATATTACACAGGATGGAGGCCTCTCCTATATTACACGGGATGGAGGCTGCTCCTATAGTACACGGGATGGAGGCCTCTCATATATTACACAGGATGGAGACCACTCATATATTACACGGGATGGAGGGAGGCCTCTCCTATATTACACGGGATGGAGGCCTCTCCTATATTACACAGGATGGAGGGAGGCCTCTCCTATATTACACGGGATGTAGGCTGCTTGTATGTGGAGAGGTTGGATTAGTTGGGCTTGTTTAGCTTAGAAAAAAGATGCCTCAGAGGAGATCTCATTTACATGTATAAATATATGTGTGGTCAGTACAGAGGACGGCACAGGACTTATTCCTTCCAAGGACCATACTGGGGACTAGGGGGCACTCAGTACTGGGGGAAGAAAGACGATTCCTGGAGATAAACAGGAAAGGGTTCTTTACAGTTAGAGCAGTCAGACTGTGGGATGCCGACCACAAGAGGTAGTAATGGCCGACACTATAACAGCTCTTATACAAGGGCCGGATGATTTCCTCCATACCCAGAACATTGTGGGTTATAGATAATCTAGTGACAAAATGTACAATTGTAGGAACCTGATGGAGCGAGGTCTTTTTTACCCGGTGTAACGATGTCGCTGCTGCAGCATGTAATCCGGGGCCGCTCAGGACTCGGGGAGGGGGAGCAAAGATCAGTTTCGTTTTCTCACAATGGGCAGGTCCATGGCAATAACAAGGTGACTGTGTAACGCTCTCTTGCTGGAAGCTTCCATGACATCCACACCATGGCGGTCAGTATGGAGACTGAGGCTATCGCAGAGCGGCCGTGGGAACACTGTGTGCAGCCATGCTCCGTCTGCTTCACACAAACATATAAAGAAATTACTTAGATTTTCATCCTGAGAAGTGGGATGATTTTTTCCTCACTCGTCAGCCATGTGCAATCCATTTTTAACCCTGCAGCAACAAAAAACAAACTCTGCATGTGAATGAAGCCTAAACATCCCAAGCTATAAGACGCATTGTGCGGCAGAAGTTGCATTTACACATTTTGCAATTATGACCCTTAGTGTCAGAGACCCTGTAAAGACAAGGCTGGCATTCGGGGTGAGACTGTATGCTAGTTCACCATGGGCAGCGCTAATTGTGTCAGTATAGCTTCTTCCAACCATAATTGTGAGTCTTGAGGACACTCGTCCAGGTTTCCTCATTTGTATGCTCGGGCTGCGCTCACCTACAGTGGATTGATAAGAACTTTCAATTTTGTTGTTTGGTTCAGATGAAGTCACTGAAAATACTCATGTGTGGTTAAAGAGTGCCCTCTAGTGGCCAAATGGTGCAATGCAAGGCAAAAATCTGCACAAAAAAATATCCTAGCAACATCTCTCTCCTTAGGCCGGCGTCACACTGGCGAGTTTTACGGACGTAAGAGCGCAGAAACTACGTCCGTAAAACTCGCATAACATACGGCACAATTATTCTCAATGGGGCTGCTCCTATTAGCCGTATATTACGGTTCAGTATTATACGGCTTTCTACGGCCGTACAAAATCGCAGCATGCTGCGTTTGTCAGCGTACTGCGCAAAAAAATCGCCAATGAAAGTCTATGGGGGCGAGAAAAATACGGATTCCACACGGACCAGCAGTGTGACTTGCGAGAAATACGCAGCGGTGTTAGTGAAAAGTCGGTAATTCAATTGCCGGCTTTTCATTTCTCCTGCACAAACCCGACAGGATATGAGACATGGTTTACATACAGTAAACCATCTCATATCCCCCTTTTTTTTGCATATTCCACACTACTAATGTTAGTAGTGTGTATGTGCAAAATTTCAGCGCTGTAGCTGCTAAAATAAAGGGTTAAATGGCGGAAAAAATTGGCGTGGGCTCCCGCGCAATTTTCTCCGCCAGAGCGGTAAAGCCAGTGACTGAGGGCAGATATTAATAGCCAGGAGAGGGTCCATGGTTATTGGCCCCCCCGTGGCTAAAAACATCTGCCCCCAGCCACCCCAGAAAAGGCACATCTGGAAGATGCGCCTGTTCTGGCACTTGGCCACTCTCTTCCCACTCCCTGTAGCGGTGGGATATGGGGTAATGAAGGGTTAATGCCACCTTGCTATTGTAAGGTGGCATTAAGCCAGATTAATAATGGAGAGGCGTCAATTATGTCACCTATCCATTATTAATCCAATTGTAGGAAAGGGTTAAAAAACACACACACACATGATTTAAAAGGATTTTAATGAAATAAACACAGCGGTTGTTGTAATAATTTATTGTTCTCTCAAATCCATTTGCAGTCCCTCGCTTGGCAACATAATAAACGCACAAGATACATACCTTCTGATGTACTGTCAGGTCCAACGATGTAATCCATCTGAAGGGGTTAACTAATATTACAAGCAGGAGCCCTGCTATAATGCAGCTGTGCTCCGTGCTTGTAATTCCCCTGCGAATGAATGAAATGTAGGTCATTGACCTACATTTCCTTCAGTCGCGGTGATGCGCCCCCTGGTGGATGTCCTCATATGACCTGGAGCGTGGGAAAAAGTTCCCAGGCTGCAGTTCATGAGAACATCCACCAGAGGGCGCCTCACCGCGAATGAATGAAATGTAGGTCAATGACCTACATTTCATTCATTCGCAGGGGAATTACAAGCACGGAGCACAGCTGCATTATAGCAGGGCTCCTGCTTGTAATATTAGTTAACCCCTTCAGATGGATTACATCGTTGGACCTGACAGTACATCAGAAGGTATGTATCTTGTGCGTTTATTATGTTGCCAAGCGAGGGACTGCAAATGGATTTGAGAGAACAATAAATTATTACAACAACCGCTGTGTTTATTTCATTAAAATCCTTTTAAATCATGTGTGTGTGTGTTTTTTAACCCTTTCCAACAATTGGATCAATAATGGATAGGTGACATAATTGACGCCTCTCCATTATTAATCTGGCTTAATGTCACCTTCCAATAGCAAGGTGGCATTAACCCTTCATTACCCCATATCCCACCGCTACAGGGAGTGGGAAGAGAGTGGCCAAGTGCCAGAATAGGCGCATCTTCCAGATGTGCCTTTTCTGGGGTGGCTGGGGGCAGATGTTTTTAGCCACGGGGGGGCCAATAACCATGGACCCTCTCCTGGCTATTAATATCTGCCCTCAGTCACTGGCTTTACCATTCTGGCGGAGAAAATTGCGCGGGAGCCCACGCCAATTTTTTCCGCCATTTAACCCTTTATTTCAGCAGCTACAGCGCTGAAATTTTGCACATACACACTACTAACATTAGTATTGTGGAATATGCAAAAAAAAAGGGGATATGAGATGGTTTACTGTATGTAAACCATGTCTCATATCCTGTCGGGTTTGTGAAGGAGAAATGAAAAGCCGGCAATTGAATTACCGGCTGTTCACAGATATCGCGCTGAATGAAATCTAAATACAGAATATATATATATGTGTCTCAATGACATATATATATATATATATATACTGTATATATGTTTTACCGAACATTTGAGCACATAAATCCATTAGATGTCGGTTTTGCAAGCCTGCGCGAAAATCTCGCAGTACGGATGCCATACGGATTACATACGGAGGATGCCATGCGCAAAATACGCTGACACACCCTGCCTACGGATCACTATTTTGGGAACATTTCACCGTATTTCGGCCGTATTACGGCCGTAAAATACGGACCGTATTGTCCTACGCCGAGTGTGACGCCGGCCTAAGAAATGAAAACCTTTCCAGTATTGCGATTTGCAGGAAACGAAAAAAAAAACGAATTTTGGGAGAAAAAAGCTGGGCAAAGCAAAAGTCGAATTTCAAGTGATCCGCTAATTTCTAGCTACAATAAGTACAACGTGTCCGTTTGTTAGGAATTGTAACTTAAAGGGGCTTTCCACCTTTGAGAATATTATTTTATTTTTACTTAAAGGCATGTATTTGGGGCTAAAAATCCTTTTTGCGAGCGTGATCCGAGTGTCAGTGCTCGGTGCTCTGATCCTCCCGCATGCAAGAATCGGAACCCAGGTGCGGAGGAGACGGAGGAAATAAATTCTCCATCTTCTCCATTGCTTGTATCCGTGGGAATCGCACAGCGATCAGGCGACATCCGAGTGCAGTGCGATGTATCCCATGCACCCACAGACTTATATGGGGGCGTGCGATCCGATTCTCGCAGCCATTCGCTGCTCCGATTGTTTCTGCATGCCGAATCATCATGACAACATAATCACAGATGTGAGCTGCCCCATAGAGTAACATTGAGCCCAGGGCAGTCTGACTATTTGATCGCATTGTCCTAGTCCAATTTCATCACAAGTGTGAGCGATCCATAGCGGGCTGACTGATGGATTCTCAGTTAACTCATTCTGCAGTCAGCGATAGAAAATGCCATAGAAAACAAACGGTGCAGACATTTTTAATGAAATCCAATTACAAAAATGGTTTGTAGCCAGAAACGCATGCATGGAATTAAAAAGAAAAAATCTAAAAAAAAATGGACAACCCCTTTAACAGCACTAACGTATGTGAGGAGTTGCTTTTAAAGGGCTTAAAAAAATGTGCTTTACTTAACCTCCCAGGATCCAGGTCTGAGCCTCCACCACTGCTCCTGGTGTCTGTTATTGTCTACAGTGTTGAAATCACATCAACAGCACTGCAGCCAATCAACGATCTCAATGGCTCTTTGCGGGACTCAGTGCGGGACCGGGGGAGGGTGAGTAAACCACTGGTTTTGTTTTTAAACCAATTTGTATCTTAGGGGAAAAAATGCTGTAAAGATATGGCCACTGCGTGTCTCCCTTCTGTCCACTGCCTGTTGTCAAGAGTGATCGGTTTATAGCTACAAACAAGCAGAACCTCCTGCTGCATCTTACAGTTTCAGAAAAGTAGATGAGATTTATAGAAATCTCCTGGCCTCTGCGCTTTTTTAACGCAGCGCCAAGTGACCTGCGTTGCGTGTTTCCAATTCGCAACACGTCGATTTCTCTTGCGGGTACGCTGAGTTTTAGGTGCAGATTTTCCCCACAAAACTGCATTAGGCCGGCCTCACACTAGCGAGTTTTACGGACGTATGAGCGCATAAACTACGTCCGTAAAATACGCATTACACACGGCCCAATGAATCTCTATGGCCCAGCTCCTATCTGCCGTATATTACGCATCCGTAATATACGGTCTTGTACGGCCATAGAAAATCGCAGCATGCTGCGTTTGTCACCGTATTGCGCAAAAAAATCGCCAATGAAAGTCTATGGGGGCGAGAAAAATACGGATTCCACACGGACCAGCAGTGTGACTTGTGAGAAATACGCAGCGGTGTTAGTGAAAAGCCAGTAATTCAATTGCCGGCTTTTCATTTCTCCTTCACAAACCCGACATGATATGAGACATGGTTTACATACAGTAAACCATCTCATATCCCTTTTTTTTTTGCATATTCCACACTACTAATTTTATTAGTGTGTATGTGCAAAATTTGGGCGCTGTAGCTGCTAAAATAAAGGGTTAAATGGCGGAAAAAATTGGCGTGGGCTCCCGCGCAATTTTCTCCGCCAGAGTGGTAAAGACAGTGACTGAGGGCAGATATTAATAGCCTAGAGAGGGTCCATAGTTATTGGCCCCCCTGGGCCTACAAACATCTGCCCCCAGCCACCCAAGAAAAGGCACATCTGGAAGATGCGCCTATTCTGGCACTTGGCCACTCTCTTCCCACTCCCGTGTAGCGGTGGGATATGGGGTAATGAAGGGTTAATGTCACCTTGCTATTGTAAGGTGACATTAAGCCAGGTTAATAATGGAGAGGCGTCAATTATGACACCTATCCATTATTAATCCAATTGTATGAAAGGGTTTAAAAAACACGCACATTATTAAAAAGTATTTTAATGAAATAAACACACAGGTTGTTTTAATATTTTATTGCTCTCTCAATCCACCTGAAGACCCTCGCTCTGAAAAATAATAAACCAACAATATACATACCTTCAGATGATCTGTCACGTCCCACAAAGTAAATCCATCTGAAGGGGTTAAATCATTTTACAGCCAGGAGCTGTGCTAAAGCACTCGCTCGTGCCTGTAAACCCCGGGTACTGAAAGGAAAGCAGGATGATCTGTAGTTACCTTGAGTTGCGGTGATGCGCCCTCTGCTGGATGTCCTCTTTCTTTTTTTCCAGGAGATCGAGGCCGTCGGATGGATTGGCAGAAAAATAAAGATGGCAAAACTGTGTGGTGTTTTATTTAATTAAAATACTTTATTCTGGCTGGGTCTTTGTTTATTTGACCCATTAACAACTATAGGATTAGTAATGGATCGGTGTCTTATTGACGCCTCTCCATTACTAAGCCGGCTTGATGTCACCTTACAATTCAAAGGTGACATTAACCCCTTATTATTACCCCATATGCCAATAATAGATCTTTATTTAGCTTTCAAAAACACATCAAATCTGCATGAAAAACGCATCAAATCCACATCAAAAACACATCAAATCTGTGCAGATTTTTCCTCGCGTTTTCTGGCAAGAGAGGCAGAATCTGTGCAGAAAATTCTGCAGGCAAATCTGCAACGTGTGCACATACCCTTAATCTTCTCACACAGTATGGCAGCCCTTTCATGGCCTCACACTGCTCCCTACACATTATGGTGCCCCCACAGTGACCACCACACACAATTTTATGATACAATGAGATTTTCTGGATTTTATTTTTGATACTCTGTCTCTCAATGTTAAAATTAACTTACCCTTAAAATTATAGACTGTTCATGGGCAAGCTTACAAAACCAGCAAGGGATCAAACACTCATTTTCTTCACTGTACATACACACAGTGGATAAGTCTGTGTGATCCGCGTTCTAAATGGAGGTACGAGGGGTGTTTATTAAAGATTCCCCCTGACCCACTTCCTGTGGACTGAGAGCAATGAAACTTGCCACAGTTATTAGTCCTTTTCTGCATTTGTTCCACCTAGGGACACACACTTCTCCCATCTCTTTAAGCAACTGTGCACACCTCGCTTGTAGAGTCTCATCACCTGGGAAATGCGTGTCCTTCAAAAATAACTTCACTGTTAGAAAGAGGTGGAGGTCCGATGGTGCGAGGTCGGGTGAATAAGGGGAAAGCGGTAAAATTTAAAAGCCACAGGAGCACGCTTCCATTTGGGCAACATGTGAGTTGTGAACTGGTGCATTGTTTTGCAGAAGGTGGATACCTTTGGTGAGCATGCCATGTAACTTGGTTTCGATGGCCTTCCGCAATTTCCGCAGCAGTGAAGCGTAGTATACCCCAGTGATCATGGTACTCTTTGCTAGGAAATCCATCAATACTACTCCGTGCTGGTCCCAAAATACTGTGAGTATGACCTTGCCTGCCGAGGGTTGGGCACGTGCCTTCTTTGGAGGTGGTGAGTCATGATGCTTCCATTGCATCGACTGGACTTTAGTCTCAGGATCACAGTGATGGACCCAGCTTTCATCCTGTATGATCAGTCTGTTGATAAAGTCCTCCTGGTTTCCATGGCACATCATTGTTAGAGCCTGAGAGCATTTGACTCGTTCCTGCTTCTGGAAAGGTGTGAGCAGCCGGGGAACCCAGCGAGCAGATACCTAATGCATGTGAAGATGGTCTTGGATGATTTTTCTTCCACGGACCCCACACTAATCATGACATTTTGGTCTAGGTGACAAATGGTTGGGCAGCGATTTTCTAAAATGGCGACCTCCACTTGCTGGATGCTGTGTTCATCAATAGTAGAGTGGGGTCTTCCTGGATTTAGAGCTGTTTGCACCGAAATCCGACCATATTTGAATTGACGATGCCAGTTCTTGACTACATCATATTATGGGGAATCATCACCATAAACCTCTTTCATCTCATCGAACGTCTCCTTTGGTATGTGACCTTTCAAGTAAAGGAACTTGATGACTGCTCTGTAGTGTTGAGCATTCCGATACCGCAAGTATCGGGTATCGGCCGATACTTGCGGGTATCGGAATTCCGATACCGAGATCCGATACTTTTGTGGTATCGGGTATCGGTATCGAAACAACATTAATGTAAAAATGTGTAAAAGAGAGAATTAAAATAAAAAAATATTGCTATACTCACCTCTCCGACGCAGCCTGGACCTCACCGAGGAAACCGGCAGCGTTGTTTGCTTAAAATTCGCGCTTTTCCTTCCTTACGTGAAGTCCCGGCTTGTGATTGGTCGCATGCCGCCCATGTGGCCACGACGCGGCCAATCACAGCAAGCCGTGATGTAATTTTAGGTCCTTCAGGATTTTAAAATTACGTTCTGGCTTGTGATTGGTCGCGTCGCGGTCACATGGGCGACGCGACCAATCACAAGCCGTGACGTCACGGGAGGCTGGACACGCGCGCATTTTAAAATGCGCGCGTGTCCTGCCTCCCGTGACGTCCCGGCTTGTGATTGGTCGCGTCGCCCATGTGGCCGCGACGCGACCAATCACAGCAAGCCGTGACGTAATTTTAGGTCCTTCAGGATTTTAAAATTACGTTCTGGCTTGTGATTGGTCGCGTCGGGGTCACATGGGCGACGCGACCAATCACAAGCCGTGACGTCACGGGAGGCTGGACACGCGCGCATTTTAAGCAAACAACGCTGCCGGTTCCCTCGGTGAGGTCCAGGCTGCGTCGGAGAGGTGAGTATAGCAATATTTTTTATTTTAATTCTTTCTTTTACACATTAATATGGTTCCCAGGGCCTGAAGGAGAGTTTCCTCTCCTTCAGACCCTGGGAACCATCAGGGATACCGTCCGATACTTGAGTCCCATTGACTTGTATTGGTATCGGGTATCGGTATCGGATTGGATCCGATACTTTGCCGGTATCGGCCGATACTTTCTGATACCGATACTTTCAAGTAGCGGACGGTATCGCTCAACACTACTGCTCTGTATTCGACTGGGTCCATTATCAAACCTCACACCACTTCAGCAACTGTAAAATCAAGACCGTTATCAGTTCTGAGTTGCAAATTGGCACATAACGTATTGAGGCTTATATCATTGCACATGTGCAGTGTCAGTGTCCTGTGATAGGAGTGGGGAAATCTTTAATGAACGCCCTTGGTAAAACCTTTGAAGTATCGAAATGATTTTTGTGGAATTAGGTGAGAAATTACTTTCCTTTTCAACACATCATCTAGTGTATACCCCACAAGTGTTTCCTTACAGTCATAAATCTCACATTTTTGATGCCTCAGTTTGTGAAATGTTGGCATGTCTCATCCTCGTCTCATGCCGATCGTTTGGCCTCCTAAGAAGTGTCTATGAGCCTAGTAGGACCACTAGCCAGCCTTTCTCTGACAGTCCTTACCTTACGAGCCTCATTCTGCATTCAGCACATTCTGTACCTGTGATGAAGTTGCTGTTCTTGCTCAGTGAACATTGGTTTTCTGGTGGTGCAGTCACTTACGGTCTGCCTGATTGTGATTCGGATGCAATTAGAGTGACATTTACAGCCACCTTTGAAAAGTTTAGTCTAGCCATAGGGTGCTGCTGAGAAAGCGCTTTCTTGCTTCAGAGCAAGGGTTCATGCAGGCGGGAGTGTAGTCTATATGGCAGTGAACCACGAAGCCCATGTGCAATGTTTAACCCCTTAGTGACCGAGCCAATTTTTACAATTCTGACCACTGTCACTTTATGAGGTTATAACTCTGGAACGCTTTAACAGATCCCGCTGATTCTGAGATTGTTTTTTCGTGACATATTGTACTTCATGTCAGTGGTAACATTTCTTCGATATTACTTGCGATTATTTATGAAAAAAACGGAAATATGGCGAATTGTATTTTTATGCCCTTAAATCAGAGAGATATGTCACAAAAAATAGTTAATAAATAACATTTCCCACATGTCTACTTTACATCAGCACAATTTTGGAAACAATTTTTTTATTGTTAGGGAGCTATAAGGGTTAAAAGTTGACCAGCAATTTCTCATTTTTACAACACCATTTTTTTTAGGGACCACATCACATTTGAAATTATTTTGAGGGGTCTATATGATAGAAAATAACCAAGTGTGACACCATTCTAAAAACTGCACCCCTCAAGGTGCTCAAAACCATATTCAAGAAGTTTATTAACCCTTTATGTGCTTCACAGGAACTGAAACAATGTGGAAGGAAAAAATGAACATTTAACTTTTTTTTGCAAACATTTTACTTCAGAACCATTTTTTTTATTTTCCCCATTGTAAAAACAGAAATTTAACCATAAGTTTTGTTGTGCAATTTCTCCTTAACACGCCGATACCCCATATGTGGGGGTAAACCACTGTTTGGGCGCACCGCAGAGCATGGAAGGGAAGGAGTGCCGTTTTACTTTTTCAATGTAGAATTGGCTGGAATTGAGATCGGACGCCATGTCGCGTTTGGAGAGCCCCTGATGTAACTAAACAGTGGAAACCCCCACAAGTGACATCATTTTGGAAACTAGACCCCTTAAGGAACTTATCTAGATGTGTGGTGAGCACTTTGAGCCCCCAAGTGCTTCACAGAAGTTTATAACGTAGAGCCGTGAAAATAAAAAATCGCATTTGTTTACACAAAAATGATCTTTTCTCCCACAAATTCTTATTTTCACAAGGGTAACAGGAGAAATTAGACCACAAAAGTTGTTGTGCAATTTCTCCTGAGTACGTTGATACCCCATATGTGGGGGTAAACCACTGTTTGGGTGCACCGCAGAGCTTGGAAGAGAAGGAGTGCCATTTTACTTTTTCAATGTAGAATTGGCTGGAATTGAGATCGGACGCCATGCCGCGTTTGGAGAGCCCCTGATGTGCCTAAACAGTGGAAACCCCCCACAAGTGACACCATTTTGGAAACTAGACCCCTTAAGGAACTTATCTAGATGTGTGCTGAGCACTTTAAACCCCCAGATGCTTCACAGAAGTTTATAACGTAGTGCCGTGAAAATAAAAAATCGCATTTTTTCCACAAAAATGATATTTTTGCCCCCAAATTTTTATTTTAACAAGGGTAACAGGAGAAATTAGACCACAAAAGTTGTTGTGCAATTTCTCATGAGTACGTCGATACCCCATATGTGGGGGTAAACCACTGTTTGGGCGCACCGCAGAGCTTGGAAGAGAAGGAGTGCCGTTTTACTTTTTCAATGTAGAATTGGCTGGAATTGAGATCGGACACCATGTCGCGTTTGGAGAGCCCCTGATATGCCTAAACAGTAGAAACCCCCGACAAGTGTCCCCATTTTGGAAACTAGACCACTTAAGGAACTTATCTAGATGTGTGGTGAGCACTTTAAACCCCCAAGTGCTTCACAGAAATTTATAAAGTAGAGCCGTGAAAATAAAAAATCCTTTTTTTTTCCTCAAAAATGAATTTTTAGCCTGCAATTTTTTATTTTCTCAAGGGTAACAGGAGACATTGGAGTCAAAATCTGTTGACCAGTTTGTCCTGAGTACACTGATACCCTATATGTGGGGGGAGGGCACAGTTTGGGCACCCATCGGGGCTCGGAAGGGAAGGAGCGCCGCTTGGAATGCAGACTTTGATGGGATGGTCTGCGGGCGTCATGTTGCATTTGCAGAGCTCCTGATGTACCTAAACAGTAGAAACCCCCCACAAGTGACCCCATTTTGGAAACTAGACCCCCAAAGAGCTTATCTGGATGTGTGGTGAGCACTATGAACCCCCAACTGCTTCAGAAGTTTATAATGTAGAGCCATGAAAATAAAAAAAATCATATTTTTTCCACAAAAATGATCTTTTCACCACCAAATTTTTACTTTCACAAGGGTAACAGGAGAAATTGGACCCCAAAATTTATTGTACAATTTATGCTGAGTAGGCTGATACCCCATATGTTCGGGTAAACCACTGTTTGGGCACACGGCAAAGCTCGGAAGGGAAGGAGCGCCGTTTTGGAATGCAGACTTTGATAGAATGGTCTGCGGGCGTTATGTTGCGTTTGCAGAGCCCCTGATGTACCTAAAGAGTAGAAACCCCCTACAAGTGACCCAATTTTGGAAACTAGACCCCCCAAGGAATTTATCTAGATGTGTGGTGAGAACTTTGAATGTCCAAGTGGTTCACAGAAGTTTATAATGCAGTGAAAATCGTGAAAATAAAAAATATTTATTTTTTCCACAAAAAAGATTTTTTAGCCCCCAAGTTTTTATTTTCACAAAGGTAACAGGAGAAATTGGACCCCAAAAGTTGTTGTCCAATTCATCCCGAGTATGCTGATGCCCCATATGTGGGGGTAAACCACTGTTTGTGCGCACGGCAGAGCTCAGAAGGGAGGGAGCACCATTTTACTTTTTGAGCGCAAAACTGTCTGTCGTGTTTGGAGACCCCCTGATGTACCTAAACAGTGGAAACCCCCCAATTCTAACTCCATCCCTAACCCCAACACATCCCTAACCCTAATCCCAACCCGATCCATAATCCTAATCACAACCCTAACGATAATCCCAACCCTAACCCCAAAACAACCCTAATCTCAACCCTAACCCTAATCAAAACCCTAAATCCAACACACCCCTAACCCTAATCCCAACCCTAATCCTAAACTTAACCCTAATCCCAAACATAACCCTAATGTCAACCCTAATCCAAACCCTAACCCCAACTCTAACCCTAACTTTAGCCGCAACCCTAGCCCTAACTTTAACCTTAACCCTAGCCCTAACTTTAGCCCCAACCCCAACTCTAACCCTAACTTTAGCCCCAACCCTAACCTTAGCCCTAAATTTAGCCCCAACCCTAACCCTAACCCTAGCCCTAACTTTAGCCCCAACCCTAACTCTAGCCCTAACCCTAGCCCAACCCTAACCCTAGCCCTAACTTTAGCCCTTACCCTAGCCCTAACCCTAAACCTAAATTTAGCCCCAACCCTAACCCTAAATTTAGCCCCAACCCTAACCATAAATTTAGCCCCAACCCTAACTCTAACCCTAAATTTAGCCCCAACTCCTCTAGCTGCCAGCCGGCAGATCATGGCGGGCGCACTGCGCATGCGCCCGCCATTTTCTTACCGGACGAAGAAGCCAGCAGCCAGGAGGGGTGACGCAGGAGGACCCAGGGACACCGGTAAGTATAACAGGGACTCCGAATCCCCCTATTTCTTTGTCCTCTGATGTGCGATCACATCAGAGGACAGAGAATGACACACCGCTTTTTTTTTTTTTTGCAGTCGCCGGTAAACAGTTAATTATCATGTTCGCAAAATCATGTTCTTTGGGGTCTCGGCTACCCCCGGCAGCCGAGACTCCAAAGATCTTCCAGGTGCCGGCTGGCGGGCGTGCTGCGCAAGCGCCCGGCATTTTTTGGCCGGAACAAGATGGTGGTGCCATCGGAAGCCACGAGGAGCACCAGGGGGAGACAGGTGAGTATCGGGGGGCGATCGGGGACCCCATTTCTCTGTCCTCTGATGTGCGATCACATCGGAGGACAGAGAAATTAAATGGGAAATCGCGTTTTGGGTTTTTTTTGCGACCGCCGGTAAACGATTAATTACCGGCGATCGCAACCCGGGGGTCGGTAAAAAAAACCCGAATCATATTCTCTGGGGTCTCGGCTACCCCCGGTAACTGAGACCCCAGAAAAAATCCGACTCTGGGGGGCGCTATTTACTTTTTCCACAGCGCCGTTAATTAACAGCGCTATGGTTTAAGTACTCTCAACTGCCGCCATTAAAAGGTGTATCGGTGGTCGTTAAGGGGTTAAGGCTAAAATCACAGATAGCATTTTACTATGTTTCTCAACGTGTTTTCTCTTTTAACCCTATTTCAATAAAGCTAATTTTCACCTTCCTCATTAGGGCAAATTTTTAAAATCTGACAAGTGTCACTTTAAGTAGTAATAACTCTGGAATACTACAGATCTCATTACACCAATGTGGCACAGTCCACAAGGAGAAACTTTACCCCTTTATCCCTTGTCAGAGATCTCTTGTTTTGTACTGATGAGGGACAAACAACTCGAAACATGTGTTAGCAAATGGTGTTTCTGACTTAGAATTTTATACTTTCTTTTCTTCTACATCTTGTCCAGATGCCATGATTACTTTTCATGTCCACAAGTTGTCTTTACAGACATCCATCCTCTCTGGTCTTCTGCAGCACATCCCAACATGGTGTCCTTTAAAATAATTGTCATTATAATGCTCCAGAATAAAAATATCTGACCTATGCTGTGCCCCTGAAAAAATAATTGCCCGTCACTGAGCTCCCTGCACAATATATGACCCCAACACTGTCCCTCTTATTGTACACTAGATGGCGGCCCGATTCAACGCATCGGGTATTCTAGAATATGTATGTATGTATATAGCAGCCACATAGTATATAGCACAGGCCATGTAGTATATAGGAGCCATGTAGTATATAGCAGACAAATACTACGTGGCCTGTGCTGTATACTATGTGGCTGCTATATACATACATACATATTGTAGAATACCCAATGCGTTAAGATAGGCCACACAGTATATAACACAGCCCAAACAGTATATAACAGAGCCCACGTACTATATAACAGCCCACGCAGTATATAGCAGCCACGTAGTATATAACACAGCTCACGTAGTATATAACACAGGCCACGCAGTATATAACACAGCCACGTAGTATATAGCACAGCCACGTGGTATGTAACACAGCCCACGCAGTATTTAGCAGTGTAAGCACCATATCCCTGTTAAAAAAAAAATTATTAAAATAAAAAATAGTTATATACTCACCCACCGGGATCCAGCGAAGCTCTGGCGATGCCCGCGCGGCTGCCGCCATCTTCCGTTCCCAGGATGCATTGCAAAATTACCCAGATGACATAGTGGTCTCGTGAGACCGCTAAGTCTTCTGGGTAATTTCACAATGCATCTCTGGGAAAGGAAGATGGCGACCGGCGCGAGCATATCGTCGGACGACGGAAGGTGAGAATAGCAGGTTTTTGTTTTATTTTTAACATTACATCTTTTTACTATTGATGCTGCAAAAAGTTGGGGACACACAGGGTTAATAGCAGCGGTAACGGAGTGCATTAACCCTGTGTGAGCGGTGACTGGAGGGGAGTATGGAGCGGGCGCTGGGAACTGACTGCAGGGGAGTAGGGAGGGACTAATTGGACTGTGCCCGTCGCTGATTGGTCGTGGCAGCCATGACAGGCAGCTGGAGAGACCAATCAGCGACGCGGGATTTCCGTTACGGAAGTTGCCGTCAGAAAGACGGAAGTACCCCTTAGACAATTATATATATAGATGGTCTCCACACTGTCCCCTCGTATAAAATATTGCTTCCACACTGTCCGCACTTATGAACTATAACCAACCACCACTGTCCATTCCTTACTCTTTTCTCACTAATACTGCCCCCTCATAGTATTTCTTCACACTTCTTCCCCATTCTGTCTCTTCATATTCTCACTCCATACTGTCCCCTCACTCTTCTTTCCCCATTCTGTCCCCTCAAATTGTTCCTCTCTTACTGTCCAACACCCCCCCATACTGTCCCCTTACACTTCTCTCCCCTATATTGTCCACTCACATGTCCTCCTTACTTGTTCCACATGTCCCTTCATACTTCATCTCTGTCTCCCTGTCTCCTTGTCTGTGGCTACTTTCCCTGCTGTGTCTTTCCTTGTGTCCTCTCTCTTTGCCTGGGATCCGCTCTCTTGCAGCTTTACCTCTGCTCTGCACTCTTGTGGTTCTGTTCTCTTTCAGCTCTGCTTTGCTCCTGCTGCAGAACCTCTTGCTGCAGCTCTTCTCAGCATACTTTGCGGTTCAGCTCTGCTTTGTTCCTGCTACTGCAGAACCTCTTGCTGCAATTCCTCTCTGCTTACCTTGCGGTTCTGTTCTGCTTAGGCCCCGTTGCTGCAGAACCTCTTGCTGCAGCTCTTCTCCGTATACCTTGCGGTTCAGCTCTGCTTTGTTCCTGCTTCTGCAGAACCTCTTGCTGCTCTACAGCTCTTCTCCGCAGCCTTGCGGTTCTCCTCCTGTGTGAACAGGTCTCTACCTGTTTCTCCATACACCATTCGTTCCTATCAGAACCAGTACCTGCACCCGCTGTGTGAACAGGATCCTACCTGTTCCTCCATACACCATTCTTTCCTATCAGAACCAGTACCTGCACCCGCTTTGTGAAAAGGATCCTACCTCCATACACCATTCCTTCCTATCAGAACCAGTACCTGCACCCGCTGTGTGAACAGGATCCTACCTGTTCCTCCATACACCATTCCTATCAGAACCTGTACCTGCACCCGCTGTGTGAACAGGATCCTACCTGTTCCTCCATACACCATTCCTTCCTATCAGAACCAGTACCTGCACCCGCTGTGTGTACAGGATCCTACCTAATTCATACACCACTTCTACCTGTTTCTTCTCTGCCATGCCTGCCTGCCCTGTGTCTCTGCCGTTCCTGCCAGCCCTGTGTCTCTGCCATTCCTGCCAGCCCTGTGTCTCTGCCGTTCCTGCCAGCCCTGTGTCTCTGCCGATCCTGCCAGCCCTGTCTCTGCCATTCCTGCCAGCCCTGTGTCTCTGCTGTGCCTGCCAGACCTGTGTCTCTGCTGTGCCTGCTTGCCCTGTGTCTCAGTCGTGCCTGCTTGCCTACTCGTTTCAGCAGTGCTCATCTGCCAGTCCTGACTGTTGCCCACACCTGTCCTAGTGTTCCTGTCTCCCAAGTGGGATCAGCAGCCACGGCCAGACACCGCTCTGGAGTGGCACCTGGCAGCTGCTTGCTGCCCTAGCCTGACCTCACCATCAGAGGCTCCAGTGAAAACCAAGGCAGCTGTCCTAGTCATGCCCCTTCCAGGGTAGTCTGGTTTGTGGCACAGTGGGTCCACACACCCCCTGGCTCACGCCCACCAGTCAGGGCATGAGCATGACAATTATACAATATGGAGGCCTATGGGGAGTGCATTATGCTATATAGAGGCCAATGGGGAGTGCATTATACTATATGGAACCTATGAGGAGTGAATTATGCTACAGTTGTGTGAAAAGTGTTTGCCCCCTCATCATTTCCTATTCTTTTGCATGTTTGTCACACTTAAATGTTTCAGATCACCAAACAAATGTAAATATTTGACAACGAAAAAAGAAAAAGAAATCTAAACTTAAAGGACCATGTGTGAAAAAGTGATTCCCCTCTAAGCCTAATAACTGGTAGGGCCACCCTTAGCAGCAACAACTGCAACCAAGTGTTTGCGATAACTGGTAATGAGTCTTGTCACAGGGTTACCATGACAGTGTGGAGCCAGAAGATTGCAGAGTCAGATTGCTCCTAATCCGGCGCTGAGAACCACTTCTTCATTTTAATGGTGTGTATTTCTTATGGCAGAACAGGAGTTAATGGACCATGTTGGAAATCTCTGTGCTGGCAGCTGAGTTCAGTTAGCCACTCCCTTCCCCTTTATAATCTGGGCTCTGTTGCAAATCCTTGTCAGAGCTAGCATTTGCTGCATGGCTTCAGGTGGGAGAGATGTTCATTTGAGAAGGAGTGTTGGAGGAGTTATCTGTGACTGTTACTTGGTTTGTAAGTTTGGTAATTCCTTATCCTTATCTACTTTTGTTTATTTCCCTACCTCCATTCCCGAAGCATCCCTCTGTTGTTTGTGAGTGAATATTTTGCATGCCTGGAGTTTTTACTTAAAAACTGTTTGTGTTGCCTTGTTTGTCGAGTTGCTGTACTACGGTGCAGAGTAGCGCCCCTCTTGCCTGGGTGGGGGAAGAGAACCGACAGAGGGCTAACTCGGGAGATAAGGCAAAAGGGAACTTCAGAAGCACTACTTCAGAAGTAGTCCTGGGAAACATGGCAAGCTAGGGCGCCCCAAGTGTTAGGGATAAGAAAGGATCCCCTGTGTTATGATCTGGTGGCCTAAGAGCAGCATGAGACATACTCTGGAGAAGGTGGTACCTGTACTGACCGCAGATCCTGAACTTAACACCGCAACTAGAAGTAGCCGTGGAATGTACCTAGCGCTCCCTAGACATCTCGACACAGCCGGAGGACTAATTACCCCTAGAGATAGAAAAGGGAAAACTATCTTGCCTCAGAGAAAATTCCCAAAGGATAGACAGCCCCCCACAAATATTGACTGTGAGAGGAGAGGGAAAAAACATACACAGACTGAAATGAGAATTTAGCAAAGGAGGCCACTTCTAGCTAAATAGAAAGGATAGGACAGAGTACTATGCGGTCAGTATTAAAACACTAGAAAATATCCACCACAGAAAATACAAAATCTCCACAGCTAACTAAAGATATGGAGGGTATATCTGCATCTCCAGAGATACCAGCTTGGCTAAACAAATCCTTATACAGACCAAGCTGGACAAGACAAAAACATGGAAAAGAACTGAACAATAAGGCCACAGCATGTGGACAGCAAAAATCAAGGCCAGAACTTATCTTTGTTGAAATGAACTGCAAAGCAGAAGAGACCAGTCAGGGATGTGAATCCTCCAGGAACAATGGACAACTGGCACTGACTAAAGGGTGAAGCAAGACTAAATTGTTATGGTTACCCCAATGACCATGGGAAAAAAATACAAAACGGACTAGCTCTCGGGTGATGGAAACTAAGGTCGACCGTGACCTGAACCTGACCCAACACTTACAGTAGCCGGGGGATGTACCTACGATGCCCTAGACACCACGCGCCAGCCGGAGATCTAACTACCCCTATAAGAGGAATATACAGGCCTACCTTACCTCCAGTGAGGAACCCCAAAAGATGATAGTAGGCCCCCACAGATATTGACGGTGAGTTCAGAGGAAATGACATACGTAGGATGAACAGCAGATTTAGCACAGTGAGGTCCGCTTACTAGATAGCAGAAGGACAGGAAAGAGTTACTTCACGGTCGACCTAAAAATCACTATTCAAAAACACCATCCAGAAATTACTTTAAACTCCAGTGACAACTCATGCCACTGGAGTAGTAATTTTCTGTCCACAAGAGCTTCCAGCACTGAAGAGTCACATTGCAGATAGCTGGACAAAAATAGCAAAACAAGAAACAAAATTCAACTTAGCTGAACTGGAACTTGAGGCAGGTGAATGCAACAGAATGCTACTAGCACATTGTTGGCCGGCATGTGACTAACAGCCAAGCAGCCTTAAATAGGAAACTCCCCAAGAGGGTGGCGACAGGTAATCAGAGATGGAGGAAGGCACATAAGAGACACTACCATAACAGACCACCGGGGGAGCCCACAAACCGAATTCACAACAGTACCCCCCCCTTAAGGAGGGGGCACCGAACCCTCACCAGAACCACCAGGGCGACCTGGATGAGCACTATGAAATGCACGAACCAAATCGGGAGCATGAACATCGGATGCTGTCACCCAAGAATTATCCTCCTGGCCATAACCTTTCCACTTAACCAGATACTGAAGTTTCCGTCTGGAAACACGGGAGTCCAAGATCTTTTCCACCACATACTCCAATTCACCCTCAACCAACACAGGAGCAGGTGGATCAGCAGAAGGAACCACCGGTACCTCATACCTCCGCAATAATGACCGATGGAAAACATTATGGATATTAAAAGATGCTGGGAGGTCCAAACGAAAGGACACAGGATTAAGAACCTCCAGAATCCTATAAGGGCCGATAAACCGAGGCTTAAACTTAGGAGACGAGACCTTCATAGGAACAAATCGAGAAGACAGCCACACCAGGTCCCCAACACAAAGACGAGGACCAATACGCCGATGACGATTAGTGAACTGTTGAGTCTTCTCCTGGGACAACTTCAGATTGTCCACAACCTGTCCCCAAATCTGATGCATCCTATCAACCACAGCATCCACTCCAGGACAATCCGAAGACTCCAATTGACCGGACGAAAACCGAGGGTGAAACCCTGAATTACAAAAAAATGGAGAAACCAAAGTGGCAGAACTAGCCCGATTGTTAAGGGCAAACTCTGCCAATGGCAAAAAGTCAAGCCAATCATCCTGATCAGCGGACACAAAACACCTCAAGTAAGTCTCCAAGGTCTGATTAGTACGCTCAGTCTGGCCATTAGTCTGAGGATGGAATGCAGACGAAAAAGACAAATCGATACCCATCCTGGCACAGAACGTCCGCCAAAATCTAGACACAAACTGAGTACCCCTGTCAGACACTATATTCTCAGGAATACCATGCAAACGCACCACATTCTGAAAAAATAGAGGAACCAACTCAGAGGAGGAGGGCAATTTGGGTAAAGGTACCAAATGAACCATCTTGGAAAAACGGTCACAAATCACCCAGATGACAGACATCCTACGAGAAACCGGAAGGTCAGAAATAAAGTCCATAGAGATGTGCGTCCAAGGCCTCTTAGGAATAGGCAAGGGCAACAACAACCCACTGGCCCTAGAACAGCAGGGCTTGGCCCGAGCACAAACATCACAAGACTGCACAAACATGCGCACATCTCGAGACAAAGAAGGCCACCAGAAGGACCTAGACACCAAATCCCTGGTGCCAAAAATTCCAGGATGACCTGTCAACGCGGAAGAATGAACCTCCGAGATAACTCTACTGGTCCAATCATCAGGGACAAACAGTCTACCAGGCGGACAGCGATCAGGCCTATCCACCTGAAACTCCTGCAAAGAACGCCGCAGGTCTGGGGAGACAGCTGACAATATCACCCCATCCTTCAGGATGCCGGTAGGTTCGGAATCACCAGGCGAGTCAGGCTCAAAACTCCTAGAGAGGGCATCCGCCTTCACATTCTTGGACCCAGGCAGATATGACACCACAAAGTTAAATCGGGAGAAAAACAACGACCAGCGCGCCTGTCTAGGATTCAGACGCCTGGCCGACTCAAGATAAATTAGATTCTTGTGGTCAGTGAGGACCACCACCTGGTGTCTAGCACCCTCAAGCCAATGACGCCACTCCTCAAACGCCCACTTCATGGCCAGAAGTTCCCGATTTCCCACATCATAATTTCGCTCAGCGGGCGAAAACTTTCGGGAGAAAAACGCACATGGTCTCATTACTGAGCAGTCAGGATCTTTCTGCGACAAAACTGCACCTGCTCCGATCTCCGAAGCATCCACCTCAACCTGGAACGGAAGTAACACATCAGGTTGGCGCAACACAGGAGCGGAAGAAAAGCGGCGCTTAAGCTCTTGAAAGGCCTCCACAGCCGCAGAGGACCAATTAGCAACATCAGCACCCTTTTTGGTCAAATCAGTCAAAGGTTTAGCAATGGCAGAAAAACCCGCTATAAATCGGCGATAGA
Source organism: Ranitomeya variabilis (assembly GCF_051348905.1). Lineage (NCBI taxonomy): Eukaryota > Metazoa > Chordata > Amphibia > Anura > Dendrobatidae > Ranitomeya > Ranitomeya variabilis. Next base: position 204,999,954 of record NC_135233.1, read on the forward strand.
AATTAGCAAAACCCAAGAACTTTTGCAGACTCTTCAAAGAAGTAGGTTGCATCCAATCACAAATAGCCTGGACCTTGACAGGGTCCATCTCCATAGATGAAGGGGAAAAAATATATCCCAAAAAGGAAATTCTCTGAACTCCAAAACTACACTTTGAGCCCTTTACAAAAAGAGAATTAGCTCGCAAAACCTGAAAAACTCTCCTGACCTGTTGAACGTGAGATTCCCAGTCCTCCGAAAAAACAAGAATATCATCCAAATACACAATCATAAACTTATCCAGATATTCACGGAAAATATCGTGCATAAAGGACTGAAAAACGGAAGGAGCATTTGCGAGACCGAAAGGCATTACCAAATACTCAAAATGGCCTTCAGGCGTATTAAATGCGGTCTTCCACTCATCCCCCTGCTTAATCCGCACCAAATTATACGCACCACGTAGATCGATCTTAGTGAACCACTTAGCCCCCTTTATACGAGCAAACAGATCAGTCAGTAAAGGTAACGGGTACTGGTATTTAACTGTAATCTTATTCAAAAGTCGATAGTCGATACAAGGTCTCAATGAACCATCCTTTTTACCTACAAAGAAAAATCCTGCCCCTAGTGGAGACAACGAGGGGCGAATATGACCCTTTTCCAAGGATTCTCTGATATACTCCCGCATAGCAGTATGTTCAGGTACAGACAAATTAAACAAGCGACCCTTAGGAAACTTACTACCGGGGATCAATTCAATAGCGCAGTCACACTCTCTGTGGGGAGGGAGAGAATCAACTTTAGGCTCTTGAAAGACATAATAAAAATCTGACAGAAATGCTGGGATCTCAGAGGGAGTAGATGAAGAAATAGGAACCAAAGGTGCATCCCCATGAATACCCCGACATCCCCAGCTCAACACAGACATAGATTTCCAGTCCAAGACGGGATTATGAATCTGTAACCATGGTAATCCAAGCACTAAGACATCATGTAGGTTATATAATACAAGGAAACGAATAATCTCCTGATGGTCTGGGGTAAGACGCATAGTCACTTGTGTCCAATATTGTGGTTTATTGCTAGCCAAAGGTGTAGAATCAATACCCTTCAGGGGAATAGAAACTTCCAACGGCTCCAAATCAAACCCACAACGCTTGGCAAAGGACCAATCCATGAGACTCAGAGCGGCGCCAGAATCCACATAAGCATTCACAGTCACAGATGATAAGGTACAAATCAATGTCACGGACAAAAGAAATTTTGACTGCAAGGTACCTGTAGAAAAAGATTTATCAACCTTTTTATCAACCTTATTTATACGTTTAGAGCATGCTGATATAACATGAGCTGGATCTCCACAGTAGAAGCACAATCCATTTTTGCGCCTGTAATTTTGACGTTCGCCTCTAGACAAAACACGATTGCATTGCATATGCTCCAATGCCTTTTCAGAGGTCACCGCCAAATGGTGCACAGGTCTTTGCTCAGAAGACACCGCCATATGGTGCACAGGTTTTTGCTCAGAAGATACCACCATATGGTGCACAGATTCTTCCTCAGAAGACCCCGCCATATGGTGCACAGATTTGCGCTCCCGCAAACGCCGATCAATCTGGATAGCCAATTTCATGGCATCATTCAGACCTGTAGGCACAGGGAACCCCACCATGACATCCTTCACGGCATCAGAGAGACCTTCTCTGAAATTAGCTGCTAAAGCGCACTCATTCCATTTAGTAAGCACCGACCATTTACGGAATTTCTGGCAGTATATCTCAGCTTCATCTTGCCCTTGGGAAAGAGCTATCAAGGCTTTCTCAGCCAAAATCTCCAAATTAGGTTCTTCATAAAGCAACCCCAAAGCCTGAAAAAACGCATCTACATTTAACAACGCAGGATCCCCTGGCGATAATGCAAATGCCCAACTTTGTGGGTCGCCGCGCAGTAGAGAGATAACAATTTTAACTTGTTGAGTCTGATCACCAGCAGAGTGAGATCTCAGAGACAAAAACAATTTGCAATTTTCTCTGAAACTCAAAAACCGGGATCTGTCTCCGGTAAAGTATTCAGGCAGAGGAATCTTAGGTTCAGACATTGGAGCACGTATAACAAAATCTTGTAGGTTCTGTACTTTTGTCGCAAGGTTATTCAAACCCGCAACTAAACTCTGTGGATCCATGTTTCAAATGGGTGTAACCCAAGCATTCAGAGGTTAAGAGGAGAGGAGAAAAAAAAAAGGCTGAAGACTGCAGTTTAAGCAAGGAATACAAATGATCAAACTAAGGTGCACTTTCAAACACAGAAAAAAAAAAAAAAACCTTTTCTTCTCCTTCCTACTTTAGTGCATATTTTAACACATAGATTTTTTACAGGCCGGCCAAACTGTTATGGTTACCCCAATGACCATGGGAAAAAAATACAAAACGGACTAGCTCTCGGGTGATGGAAACTAAGGTCGACCGTGACCTGAACCTGACCCAACACTTACAGTAGCCGGGGGATGTACCTACGATGCCCTAGACACCACGCGCCAGCCGGAGATCTAACTACCCCTATAAGAGGAACATACAGGCCTGCCTTACCTCCAGTGAGGAACCCCAAAAGATGATAGTAGGCCCCCACAGATATTGACGGTGAGTTCAGAGGAAATGACATACGTAGGATGAACAGCAGATTTAGCACAGTGAGGTCCGCTTACTAGATAGCAGAAGGACAGGAAAGAGTTACTTCACGGTCGACCTAAAAATCACTATTCAAAAACACCATCCAGAAATTACTTTAAACTCCAGTGACAACTCATGCCACTGGAGTAGTAATTTTCTGTCCACAAGAGCTTCCAGCACTGAAGAGTCACATTGCAGATAGCTGGACAAAAATAGCAAAACAAGAAACAAAATTCAACTTAGCTGAACTGGAACTTGAGGCAGGTGAATGCAACAGAATGCTACTAGCACATTGTTGGCCGGCATGTGACTAACAGCCAAGCAGCCTTAAATAGGAAACTCCCCAAGAGGGTGGCGACAGGTAATCAGAGATGGAGGAAGGCACATAAGAGACACTACCATAACAGACCACCGGGGGAGCCCACAAACCGAATTCACAACACTAAATAGCCCAGTCAAAATTGCAAAAAGTGAACACACCTGATAAATGCTGCGACTCAGAGACAGCAGCGCTACCACTTACAACCACCGTTAGGGAGCCCAAGAGCAGAATTCACAACACCCCTGGTCTCGACAGCCATGTCATGACAAGTCTTTTACAATGCTCTGGAGGAATTTTGGCCACTTATCTTTGCAGAATTGTTGTAATTCAGCCACATTGGAGGGTTTCCAAGCATGAACCACCTTTTTAAAGTCATACCACATGATCTCAATTAGTTTAAAGAAGTTCACTTTTTGGTCAACTTCTTGCCTTACCCCTCGCTTGGCCCCCATAAAATAATAAAGCTTATTCTCACCTCCCATGCTGGCGCTGGTCTCCGGGCTCCTGTGCTGTTGTTGTGATGCTGGTGCCCAATCAGCGCCTATAGAGGCCTATAGGGAGTGCATTTTACTATATGGAGGCCTATGGGGAGTGCATAATTCCATATAGAGGCCTATGGGGAGTGCATTATACCATGTAGAGGTCTCTGAGGTGCATCATACTATAAAGCGGCCTGTGGGGTGCATTATACAATATAAAGGCCTATGGGGAGTGCATTATACTATATGGAGGCCTATTGGGAGTGCATCATATTATAGAGGCCTATGTGGAGTGCATTATACTATATATAGGCCTATGGGGAGTGCATTATAACATATAGAGGCATATTGGGACTGCGCTATACAATATATAGGTCTATGGAGAGTGCATTATACTATATATATATAGGCCTATGGAGAGTGCATTATACTACAGAGGCCCATGGGGAGTGCATTGTACTATATAGAGGCCTATGGGGAGTGCATTATACTATGTGGATGACTATAAGGTGTGCAGTATACTATATGGAGGACTATGGGGAGTGTATTATACTATATTGAAGACTATGAAAAGTGCATTATACTATATGGAGGACTATTGGGAGAGCATTATACTATATACAGTAGAGGACTATGAGGAGTGCAGTATACTATATGGAAGACTATCTGACGTATGATATTATGTGGAGACTATTTAGAGGGCCATCATACAGTGAGGGAGCCATTCAAACAGTGTGAGGATTACAGTGAGGTGGCCATCATATGGTGTGGGAGCTAAAGTGGGGTCTTTGTACATTGTGGGGTCCATCATACAGTTTTGGAGCCATCAAACAGTTTGGGGACTGCTAAAGGGGTCAGTATACTGTGTGGGGGGTACCATACAGTGCGGGGGCATTATGCTGTGTATAAGAGAGCATCATACTATGTAGAGGAGAGCTGTACAGGGGGGGAGACTTTGGAAATTATTAATTATTAAGTGAGCACTTATTGTTATAGGGGCACACAGAGAGCATTATTACTTTCTAGGGGGCAAATTATGGGCACTTGCACAGGGCATTAATATGTTCTAGAGGTTTGGTTTGCAATCTAGAGGCACACAACAGGGGCAGTAATAGGGTCACATATGGCAGCAGCGGCTCAGTATTGGGGTATCAGTAGGATGAGGGGTTTGTGCAGGCTGGGGATAGATGGTGATGGGGCTCGAAACGTGAAAAGTCACATGTGTCCTTGTTGTAATCTCTGCAGCTGAGTCCTGACTGAAGTTGTCATGTTGGTCTGGGCCAGATGGTAAAGATGGGAAAAGTGAACGACTCCATCAGAAAAAATGTCAGCGGTAAGTCACCATCTATAACTGTGCTGTAATCACTTTCCCGCATTTTTCGCTTTGTAAGACGCTCCGGATTATAAGACGCACCCCAAATTTTGAGGAGAAAAATAGGAAAAAACTTTTTTAATAAAATGGTGGTGCTTCTTATAATCCATGTGTCTTATTGCTTACTGGGGCTGGTGGCTGCAGTGAAAGGGGTCCCAGGGTCGCTGCTGGAGGAGGCAGAAGTGGAGCGTTGCTGCAGGTCGCAAGCTGGGATGAGGGGGTGTGCAGGTGTCCTGTGCTGCTGGGGGGCTCCTCTGCCGTGGGGGGGGCTCCTGTGCTGCTGGGGGGCTCTTGTGCTGCGGGGGAGGGCTCCGGTGATGCTGGCATCTCCGGTGCTGCAGAGCACCCCTGCAGCGGCGGACACCCTGGGCAGCGTCAGACACCCTGGGCAGCGGCCGACAACCTGGGCAGCGGCGGCAGACACCCCCTCATCCCAGCCTGCAACGGTACCGGTATATCCGCATTGTAAGATGCACCCCCATTTCCCCCAAAATTTGGGGGAAAAAAGTGCGTCTTACAAAGCGAAAAATACGTTATATGTTCTGCAGAACTGATATCTACCACTATATGGTCACTATAACCCGGTAATATCAGTGTTGGTCTTTGTATAGAGACTTTTCTTAGTAACAGCGTGGTCATCTGCTGAGGTTCTCCTACATGCACTATTAGGGTGCGTCACCATAGTTGGGATCAGGGTTACCTGGCCCACTCAGATGTTTCGTTCCCCTCCTGAAACAAAACCCTAGCTACACCTCTGTAAACATAGAGGGGGCTGAATGTTAGTAGAGCTGAAAGGTAAAGTGCACTGCAGAGCAAACTTTGGGGGTTCTGCATAGACAGAGGGACAGCACATCAGCTGTGCTAAAGCAACTGGCAGAATGCTGGTGTTAGGCCTTTTTCACACTTCCGTCTTTCATCTCCCGTCACAATCCGTCAAGTTTTGAGAAAACAGGATCCTGCAAATTTTTCTGCAGGATCCTGTTTTTTCTCATAGACTTGTATTAGCGATGGATTGTGACGGATGTCCATCCGTTTCATCCGTCGTGCACTGGATCTGTCGGCAAAAAACGGTCCGTCGGGCGGAGAAAATGTTCAGAGGAATGTTTTTTCTGCCTGTTGGAAAAATCGCTCAGCGACGCATCCTGCGCTGCCTGTCGCTGGCTATAATGGAAGCCTATGGACGCAGGATCCGTCACTGACTGTGAAAGCAGGAATCCAGCGAAGTATCACGTTTTTGTGTTCTGAGCATGCCCGGAAGGATTTTCTAGTCAGGGGAAAAATTTTCTCTCTCTCCAGAATTTTTACCTTAAAATTTGGCCGGCAATTCATTCGATGCATCCGTCATAACACTGGATGCGTTACACATGTTTTCCACTATTTTCAACACATACGTCGATACGTCGCTTCACTGCATCATGACGCACCCCGACCGACGGAAATGTGAAAGAAGCCTACTTGTACACACAGTATGTGGTCTGCTGTGTGCCACAATATGAAGATTGCATGATTCACCGCTCAGCTCTGGTACGTCTGCGTGGTACATGATTCAGCTATTGCTGTGCATTATTTCTCAAGTCAGTCAACTTTCATTTTGCAACAGCGAAAGATACGTACCCAATCTTCATACAAAGATGTCACCGAATCACCTACACAAAAAACAGCAGACGAGACCTCCAGTAATGTTCCTGCAGCTACATTAACCCCTACATTAACCTGGGTGCATGCAATACTCCGATGCGTTTCAGGCTGTGTGCCCACAAATCCCTTAAAGCTGCTTTATTTTTTATACTTCCAGGTATTTGGCCATAAAAATATCCAAAAGACATACAGTATAAACATAGTTATAGGGGTTTCCCATCATATAAAGATCAATGGGTTCTACTAACATATACAACCAAAGTCAGGGTACAAAGTACCCAGAAAAAAAACACTCAAAAGAGTATAAAATGTTAAAAAAAAATTAAGGATTAAATGTAAAAAAGCCATGAGCCAGAGAGTAAATGGGACAAGTAAGAGGATGATTCAAAAGGGGATAAAATCAAGTAGATAAAGGTAAGAGGGGGTTTTCAAAAAAAGTAAAGGGTAGCAAGGTAGTCTATATCAGACAAAGCAGGGAATAATAATGAACTTCCATTATTCACGTAAGAATTTGCATGTAAGGTAAGATACCGTAAATCATAGTACAGACTATTAGGACAGTATAATGACAAAAATAATCAGTCCGTTTATATGTATATAATCTAGTATAATATTGGAAGACAGGAAAAAAAGGCTTAATCAGTCCATATCTAACATAAAGGTAGTATAGAGTTTACCCATATAGAGGTGAATGGACCCCACATACAGCCACCAGTGCCCTGACGCACGTTTCGCTGTTATGCTTTCTCAAGGGGAGTGTGGCTTTGACAAAACTTTATTTATTTAGTCAAGTGCAGATTTCATTACTTTGTGATGCGTTTCTGCCACGAAAACCCACTTATAATGCTTTCTTTTATTTCTGCCTGCGGATTTTCCACATCTAATACAAGTCTATGGGAAAAATCTGCACATAAAACTCAGTGTACCAGCAAAAGAAATTGACATGTTGCGGATTTGAAAAACGCAACTCAGCTCAGTTTACGCTGATTAAAAAAAGCAGCAGAGTAGGCTAGACATTTCTATAAATCCCATCCACTTTGCTGGAACTGTAAGACGATGTGCTTCCAACACAGCAGCAAAAACTCACCAAAAACTTATAGGCAGACAGCCTTATAGTCCGAAAAAATGGTATATGGTTGGCAGGGCTGGTATCTACTTTTATATTAGGGGTGTCAAACTCTTTTTCCCTGAGGGCCACATTAGCATTATGTTTACCTTCAAAGTGCTGCATGTAATTCTAAGGGATTGTACAGATATCCGTGTAACATGATACGAGTATGGCCTGCTATGCACGGACTGGCCAGGAGCTATTAGAGAGTTGACCCTGGAGAGTAGGATTTAGAGAGCTGATCCTGGGTAAGAGGGCTAAGAGAGCTGATCCTGGGTAGTAGGGCTAAGAGAGCTGATCCTGGGTAGTAGGGCTAAGAGAGCTGATTCTGGGTAGTAGGGCTAAGACAGATGATCCTGTGTTGTAGGGCAAAGATAACTCATCCTGGGTAAGAGGGCTAAAAATGTTGTTCCTGTGTAGTAGAACAAAGAGAGCTGATCTTAGGTAGTACGGCTAAGAGAGCTGTCCCTGAATAGTAGGGATATAACAGAGATGTATCTGGGTAGTCGGACAAAGAAAACTATCCCTTGATAGTAGGGATAAGAGAGCTGTCCCTTGGTATTAGGGCTAGGAGAGCTGTCCCTGATCCTAGGTAATAGGGCTAAGACAGATCATCCTGGGTAAGACGGCTAAGAGCACTGTCCCTGGATAGTAGGGCCAAGAGAGCTAATCCTGGGTAGTAGGGGTAACAGAGCTGATCCTGAGTAGTAAGGCTAAGAGAGCTTATCCTGGTTAAGAGGGCAAAGAGCGCTGTCTGTGGTGTAATGTGGCTACTGGACAAATAGTTAATGGGAGGTATATATCACGGAGGTGGCTGTCCTCTGTGATGTCAGCCTGGAGTAATGCTCTAGTACACGTAGTATTAAGAGGCTTGTTTGGGCATCTTGGCCAGGTTTACGGGCAGCCGGAGAGATAGGCGGGTCTGGCTGCCCACATACCCCACCCCTGGGTGTGGTAGACGTATAATGGGACCTGTTTGTCTCACACATGGTCTGGGTCTGAGCATGTGGACGTTGAAACACCTCCAGTGGGATACCTATATTGACAGAAAAGTTTTCAAACTGAGCAGGCGAGCTGCAGCTAAATGGACTTATTATATCTTGTTTTTATACATTTATGTCTGGAAAGGGCTGAATTTAAGATTTCTGATGGTGCAGTTTATGTGGAGTAAAATAAACCACCCAGACTTGTAAATAGGAACAGTTCCTAGGATATCTGACCACCCAAGTGAGTAGCATTGTCACATTTGGTGTTAAGAGTGCGGGAGGTTATTGCATGTCTTGGGTAAATAGAAGCGGTTCCCGCACCCAAGTGAGTGGCACTACACTGGGTAGTAGGCTAATTGAGCTGTCCTTGGTAGAAAGGATATTAGTGGATCCTGGATAGTAGGGCTAAGAGAGCTGTTTCTGGTTAGTAGAGCAAAGAGAGCTATCCCTGAGTAGTAGAGCTAAGACTGATTATCCTGGGTAAGATTGCTAAGATAGCTGTCCCTGGGTAGTAGGGCTAAGAGATCTGATCCTAGGTACTAGGGCTAAGAGAACTGTCCCTGGGAAGTATGTGTTATAAGAGAGCTGTCCCTGGATAGTAGGGTTAAATAACAGCTGTCTCTGGGTGGTAGAGCTAAGAGAGTTGTCCATGAGTAGTTGGGCTAAGAGAGCTGTCCCAGTGTAGTATGGCTAAGAGAGCTGTTCTTGGGTTGTGGAGCTAAGAGAGCGGGTCCTGATAAGAGTGCTAAGAGAGTCCCAGGGTAGTAGGGCTAATACAGATGATCCTATTTAAGAGGGCTAAGAGACCTAATCCTGATCCTGGGTAGTAGGACTAATACCGATGATCCTGGTTAAGAGGGCTAAAAGATCTGATTTTGGGTATTAGGGCTAAGAGTTCTATCCCTGGGTAGTAGGGCTAAGAGGCCTGATCTTAGGTAGTAGGGCTAAGAGAGCTAATCCTGGGTAGTAGGGCTAAGAGAACTGATCCTGGGTAGTAGGACTAATACTGATGATCCTGGCGAAGAGGGCTAAAAGATCTGATTCTGGGTATTAGGGCTAAGAGTGCTATCCCTGGGTAGTAGGGCTAAGAGGCCTGATTTTGGGTAGTAAGGCTAAGAGAGCTGATCCTGGGTAGTATGGATAAGAGAACTGATCCTGTGTAGTAAGGATAAGAGAGTTGTCCCTGTGTGGTATGGCTAAGAAAGTTTGCCTGGGTAGTAGGTTTGTGAGAAAGCTGTCACTAGATAATAGGGTTATAGCAGAACTGTCTCTGGGTAGTAGACCTATGAGAGCTGTCCATGGGTAGTTTGTCTAATAGAGCCATCCCTGGGTAGTAGGGCTAATATAGCTGTCCCTGGGTAGTAGGGTTATAACAGAGCTGTTTCTGGGTAGTAAAGCTAAGAGAGCTGTTTATGGGTAGTTGGGCTAAGAGAGCTGTCCCTGGGTAGTTGGGCTAAGAGAGCTATCCCTGGGTAGTTGGGCTAAGAGATCTATCCCTGGGTAGTTGGGCTAAGAGAGCTGCCCCTGGGTAGTAGGGCTAATAGAGCTGTGCCTGGGTAGTAGATATATAACAGAGCTGTCTCTGGGTAGTAAGGCTATAACAGAGCTGTCTCTGGGTAGTAGGGTTATAGCAGAGCTGTCTCTGGTAGTAGGGCTAAGAGAGCTTATCCTGACAGAGCCATTTAAGGACCTCAGATGATTGCCTGCAGTGGTGATGTCTGCTGTGCTTGTAAGGTCCAGTCACCAATATAGCCTGTAAACAATCACTAGAAAGGCAACAAGGGACCTTCGGAGCTAAGAGAGCTGTCCCTGGGAAGTAGGGCTAAGAGAGCTGGTCCCGATAAGAATGCTAAGAGAGTTGATCCTGTGTAGTATGACTAAAAAAGCTGTCCCTGTGTAGTAGGCTAATACAGATGATCCTGGTTAAGAGGGCTAAGAGATGTGATCCTGGGTAGTATGGCTAAGAGAGCTGATCCTGGGTAGTATTGCTAAGAGAGCTGATCTTGGGTAGTAAGGCTAAGAGAGTTGTTTCTGTGTAGTATGGCTAAGAAAGTTTGCCTGGATAGTAGGTTTATGAAAAAGCTGTCACTAGATAATAGGTTTATAGCAGAGCTGGCTCTGGGTAGTAGACCTAAGAGAGCTGTCCATGGGTAGTTGGTCTAAGACAGCTGTCCCTATATAGTAGGGTTGTAACAGAGCTGTCTCTGGATAGTAGGGTTATAACAGAGCTGTCTCTGGGTAGTAAAGCTAAGAGAGCTGTCCCTGGGTAGTTGGGCTAAGAAAGCCATACATGGGTAGTAGGGCTAAAAGAGCTGACCCTGGGTAGTAGGGTTATAACATAGCTGTCTCTGGGTAGTAGGGTTATAACAGAGCTGTCTGTGGGTAGTAGAGTAATAGCAGAGCTGTTTCTGGGTAGTAGGGTTATAGCAGAACTGTTTCTGGGTAGTAGGGTTATAACAGAGCTGTCTCTGGTAGTAGGCATAAGAGAGCTGTCCCTGGATAGTAGGGTTATAACAGAGCTGTCCTGATAATAGGGCTATGGAGCTGATCATGAGTAGTATGGGTAAGAAAGCTGCCCTTGGGTAGTAGGGCTATAGGAGAGTTGTTCCTGGATAGTAGAGCTAAGAGAGCTTATCCTGTGTAGTAAGGCCAAGAGAGCTAGTCCTGAGTAGTAGGGCTAAAGAGCTGTCTCTGGTTATTATGGTTGTAAGAAAGCTGTCCCTGAATAGGGTTATAACAGAACTGTCTCTGGGTAGTAGGGCTAAGAGAGCTGTCACTGGGTAGTAGGGCTAAGAGCTGATCCTGACACAGACCTTCAAACCAGTCACAGGTACATCGGCAGAGCCATTTAAGGAGTTCAGATGATTGCTTGCAGTAGTGATGTCTGCTGTACATTTAAGGTCACCAATATAGCCTGTAAACAATCACTAGAGAGGCAGCAAGGGACCTTGGGAGGGTAACAGCTTTTATTATTTTAACCAGTGTTGGGTCACGGTGTGAAAAATGATATTCATGAAAAACCGCTATAACTTTGCTTCTGTCTCAGACACAGACCCTCAAAACCGCTTATAGGTATCAGCTTTTAACGAGTCTCGGAAGGTCACATCCAACAATTCACCTAGATTGGACATCTCACATTCAGAGTTGGTTGTGCCACTAAGAAATCACAAGCTGTCATTATATCCTGTTACTTGGACTATTGTTTTATTCCAGAAAAATCCTAAGTCTAGGAAGCCATTATGTCATTGTGATGTTGCTTGGAGTACTAAATTTCAATAAACGGAAACTTCAAAATGTCTTCCAGTAGGACGAGCCATTCCAATGACTTTATCTGAAGAAGTCAGTATCACGAGAGGCGGAAATTTCTACGACAAAGCATAGAAATACATTGAAAACAATCTCCACTTCGAACACATAAGGACGGAGAACGTCGTATTCCCTTTTATTTTTCCCCAAGTTGATGGAGCAGTTTGTAAGAGGCAGCTATCTTCACTGCAATTAAAATTTTAATCAGAAGTTTGCAGCTCTGCACATAAAAATAAATTGCAGTCATTTAGAATTGTAATTTAATCACTTTAATAGCTGACATATGTGAAAGATCTCCTCCGTCGCTACAGTATGCATTGTACCGATTGCCATCATTCAAAGAGATATATACCGGCAGACCTCGTTTGTTTTGCAATTAAAATGAGTAAACTTGAAGTTTCCCATTTACCCGGCTGCGGTCTCCCCCCTTCCCGCTGAGGGAGTTTATTTTTAATAAAATGAGTGATAATTTGTAATTTGCTCCTATATTTAGTTTTATTGTATCCTATATAAGACCTGCTGCTTACAGGATCTCTCCATGTCTGTATTCACAAAGTCTGAGAGTTTTCTTCCCCTACTTAAGTGATTTTTCCCATTTTCATTTTTGGAGATTTTGTTTTTTTGCTCCCATTAATTATTCCAAGGGCTATAACGTTTTTTATTCTGCTTAAGCAGCTGTATGAGAGTTTGTTTTTAGAAGGACAAGTTGTAGTTTTGAATGACACCATATGTATTAAAAAGTACAGGAAAATGTGAAAAATTGGGGTAAAATTGTGTAAAGGAAATGCAATTTCACTACTGTATTTCGATGTTCATTGAGCGGTAAATTACCGGGCAATATGATTATTTGATTAATTATTAAAACAATAACTTGTATTTTTTTTATATTTTAGTGGTGAAAAAAAAATCTGAAAGCTAAAATAAAATAAAAAATTGTTTGGCTATTTTCTGAGATCCATAACTTTTGTTTTTAGCTTTCTGTGGATAGAGCTGTATGAGCGATTCCTTTTTGAGAGGCAAGTTGTATTTTTATTGATACTACTTTCAGACAAAATGTTTTTATCACTTTATATTGCATTGTTTTGAGTGAAAAACTGAAATACAGGCATTTTGTTTTTGTTTCTGTTTTTTTATGTAAGATATCGTAAGCGTTAAATAATAAATAATTTTAAATCAGGTTTTTATGAATGCGTATATAACTATTATGCATTGGGTTGTTTTTTTTAACTTAACCAAAATAAATGTTGAGTGAAAAGGAAAGATGGTTCAACTTATTAGTTTTGTTGTTTTTTTTAACTTTTAAAAACATTTTTGGCACCCCACAATCACATGAAGAGGCACTGATGGGTACACAGGATGGCGGACTTCCCGGATCACATACCTTAAATGCCGGTGTCAGAGTTTAATAATCAGACCTCATCTTCGATCACTGCTGGTAGAGGCAGATGCTGGCTGTAAAACACAGCCGGTATCTGCCATGTATGGTGCGGGCTCAGCTTCTGTGCCCGCTTCATACACGGGGACATGACGTTAGCACTGTACATTTATGGTGATTGAGTGTAAGGGTTTAAAGGGACGTCCGATAGCACAAAATGACTGTTCAGACCAAGCACATCCTTGGTGTGACCAAACCCAATTCTTTTCTATTTAGGCCAGAGTTATCACTCAAGAAAGGGGATTGGGTAGATAGATGTAAAACAAGCAGTTGGTAAAGTGCCCCGAACTGAAGATAATTATCCCGATTTGTCCTGATGACGACGTTTTATACTTCGAAACGCGTTGACAAATAAACCACATCTCTTGGATTCATCATCCTTCCACGGCAGCGCAGGATAACCCATCCGTTTCCATTTCTCTTCCTTGATTTCTCCTCGTGGGTCTGCGGCAGCCTTAAGTCTCTTCAATGGTTGTGTGAACACAATCTGAAAAGGCGAGCATGATTGGGTATTTTTATTCATACATTTTACCCAGATAAGACCCTATTGCCCTTTTTGTCATTCTCTAGTTTTATAAATACTGAACTGAAAATGAAAAGACAAGGGTGCTTCCTTTCATTTGGTACCTTATAGTCTGTATCTCAAACCCATGCTTCGCTGAGGCTGACCTAAAGGTGTAGTCCTTTGGATAAAAATTATTTTTGAAAGGGTTTTGCCTGGTATAAAAAAATAAAAGTATAAATACTCCCCAATTCCGATCTTCTACATTTCCTGTTCCGATGATTAATCGGTTCCTCTTGGTCTTGTCTTTGCACCAGAAATAGCGGGAGATGCCCACTGAGCCTATGACCGGCTTCAGCAGAATTCTGCCTTGTCAGTGATCGAGTGAACACTTACATCCATTTCAGATGTTGTAAGGTGTAACCAGAAAATCGAGACTATCGTAGACTGGGTGTCAGAACAAGAGTTGTTGTGGATAATTGAAAATTACTTTTATACCAGCCTGACTTCTTTAAGTAGTGGACAACCCCTGACTAATCCAATCAGTGGTCCACCGAAAATAAAAACAATCTATACTTACCGCTCGTAGCGGCATTATCCTGGCAATGTCAACTCTGCTCTTTCCTTTTGGGTGACATGACACTGTTGTGTCCCGTGACCGCTGCAGCCAGTCAGCGGCCACTGACTTGCTGCAGCCATTCACTATTTTGTCAGAATAAAGGAGAGAGGAGTGCGGCGGATCCCGGGCTCTGCCGCTGACATAGGTTAGTCCAGGCCGTAGGTATAAAAAAACTTCCAAGCAATTGCAACATTTTTCGGAGTTTAACCTAAGTCTCTCTACATTTTGTCAGAGTGGACATCTACCCTGACAGAATATTGATGAGCTGCAGCTAATCAGCAATGTCTGATTGTTGCAGCGGTTTTGAGAAACATTAACCACCGAGAGCAGAAGCGCTAACATCGTTGGGAGTGGAGTACAGATTGTCCCTATTTTGTCTAGGGCAATGAATTGATCAAGCAGGGGTTATCCGGTAGTGGACACCTCCTTTAAAAGACGCAAAAATAATGGTCAAACCTAAAGAGTAAACGCCATGTTCCTACTCATGGTTGGTTCCTACCCTAAAATATCTGGGAGCTTGAATATATCAGTTTATGGGGTCTACTGCTTTAAAGGGAATGTGTCAGAAGGATTTCACCAGCCAAACTATGTATATGTATACGTATATAGCGCTTCCAAAGACAAGTCCAACAATACCTTTACATGGCCGAGCCGTGGAGACTGTCAATCAAACAGGATGAGGCAGTGCTGGGCGGAGAATAGAGCTGGAGTGACGGAGGTTTCAGATCTACAATAGCCATTTACATACTAATTCAAACGCTGATTTCTCAGACTGTCCATGTAAACGTATTGTCTTGTCTTTGCAAGAGCTACATGCACATATAAATAGTTTGGGGGATGAAATCCTGCTGACAGAGTCCCAGTAGCACCAGCTCTAATATGCTAGTGCCTATTTTACATGGTTTTATTATTATCATCCAGGTTATTTTCTAGAAGTCATTTAATTTTTTAGGAATTTCTGCTTGTCTTGAGTTTCTTCTGGCTTGTAAACATTATTATTTTTATGAGTGGTAGTGGTCTATGGCAATGAAGGGAAAATAATTGATATATAATCCATGTACCAAAAAAGTACTGCGAGTTGTTCTGCATGCTCGTAACAGCTGAAAAAGGAAAAGTCTCCCATTCGCTACTCCCCCAAAGTCTGACTCACTTGGCTCCTGATTGTCTTCCCCAGATCACGACAAGTCTACCCCTCTAGTAATCACTCACTTCACCCTCCGTACAAATCTCTGGATTAGCTATGATTTTTTTTTAGGGTGGACAATGAACCCAAACTCAAGCGCCTAAAGTTTGCCTTGACTTGGATATCTATCCTTTGCAACTGGATTTGGAAGCGGACCTTCTGTGCCTCAGCTCGACACGCGTGACGAAGTTGTCCATAAACTGGTCCCAATCCTGAGATAATGAGAGTCTTATCGGTACCAGACATCTCGAACGCCGAGCTTTAAAGACATCAGAATTGAAATCTTAATCAAATATTTCACACATGAGCAGCTCCATGAGCAGGAAAACAGATTGAGGAGCTATAAATTCCTAAATTGCTGTAACCAGCTTTTCATTTTTACATCTCGCCCGGGAAAAGTTCTCCTTCCGAGCTGCAAAATGCATCTGTTTTAGCTTGCCACAAATTTACTAGTAATATCCAGTCTTTGTAAAGTGCCACTATAATCGCAATATTGTCTAATAGGCAAGACTATAAGGAGAAACATCAGACACAGAATTACTGTGAGTTTTCTTACAGGTCTGAAAAGTAAAAGAATTTGGACTAGATATGCGGTAAGAATAAGGGTATGTTCACACGTGAAGTAGAATCAGATTTTTTGGGGGGCACTAAACTTTATAATCATGCACAAGAGACAAATGTAGAATGACAAAAATACTGCAAAAAAACACAATAAAAACTAAGCAAAACATGCTTTTTTGCAGCAAGTTTCTTGCTGTCAAAAGAGCAGGTTTTGAAAATGCAAAGTGTGAACATAGCCTTACTAACTCCAAAAAGAGAGTTAAAATATTAAAAAGTGATAAATTCAAATAATAACAGAAAAAAAACTAATTTCCGCTTACAGTTTATGCGTGGCACCAAAATAACACAAAGTAGGGTTGGGGTAAAGTCAGCGGTGTGGTGCTGGTTTGTAGTCAAGGTAAGAACTGAATGGCAACTTGCTCAATTAAAGGAAAGGAGGATTCCATTTATAACAAGTTGTCACCTGTCTGTAACATCCATTGCTGGGGTAGCACCCCAGCATGCTTCTCCTGCTCTCTTCATGCGGGGACACTGACACACTCACCATCCCAGCAGCGGCAGCATCCTCGTATGCTCCCCATTCCCTGTGCATGCAACACTGTCTTCTGGCGGTCCACCTGGTGCGCTCCCCTGCAGCACGTGCACCTGCAAAGATGCCCCCAGCTAATAGCTGGGAGGCATCTTGTATATAAGCCACTCTCCCCAATAGGGTGGTGCCTGAGCAAGCCCTATAGTTAGTTTGTAGTGGTAGTGTGTCCAACTGTATGTTGCCTTGACCCCCGTCAGCCCCTCCCAGGCAAGCCTGGTCCCGTGGCACAGTGGGTCAAAAAACCACGTGTGCCACTTGCAAGCCTGACAGTTTGTTCAGGCCATGGATCCTGCTGATCCCAAGGACCCCAGAGCTGTACCAACAGCTGACCCATCAGTGAGATCAGCAATAAAAAATATTGTAGTTCCTACGGACTGTGAATACACGGTTGGATGCTCTGACCGCAGCCGCTTCTTCTGCTCCGGCTCAAGTTGCTGCAGTTACGGCCGAGTCTACTCTGCATGCAACCTGTTCTTCCGGAGTTATTCTTCATTTATCGGCTCCTCTACGATTCAAAGTAGACCGTGGATTCTTGAACCAGTGCACCCTGCACTATGAATTTTTGGCCCATCAGTTCCCATTTGATCGGATTCCTGATGTCCCACCATACTGGTTGACTAACCCCTTGTGGGAGAGAGGGGATCCTGTGACCATGGACATACAGGCCTTCCTTCTGGCATTTTGAAACGTGTTTGATGAACCTGGTCATGCTTCCTCCACTGCATCTTCCCTTCTCAGACTACGTCAGGGAGAATTGTCCGTAAGCCAATATGACATCTGGTACTGCACTCCGTCTTCTGAACTTGGCTGAAATGATAATAATAATAATAATAATAATAATAATAACAATAATAATCTTTATTTATATAGCGCCAACATATTCCGCAGTGCTTTACAGTTTAACAGTTTCAAATACAACAGTCATAGGTAACAAAGTTAACAATACAATAAAGCAAAATAAGATGACCCTGCTCATGAGAGCTTACAATCTACAATGAGGTGGGGGAGATACAAAGTACAGGTGTGTATTTACACTGATGTATTTACAATGACGGTCCAGCCATCTTCAGGGGATGTGGGGTAGATGGAGATAGTGAATGGGCTACAAACACACAAACAAACATAAAATGACTTTGATTAGTTAACGTGGTAGGCCACTCTTAACAAATGTGTTTTGAGCAAGCGCCTAAAACTATGCAAGTTGTGGATGGTCCTAATATCTTGGGGTAGAGCATTCCAGAGGATTGGCGCAGCGCGGGAGAAGTCTTGTAGTCGGGAGTGGGAGGTACGGATTAGTGCAGAGGTTAGTCGAAAGTCATTTGCAGAGCGCAGCGGTCGGCTAGGCCGATAGACCAAAATGAGGGAGGAGATGTAAGGGGGTGCCGCACTGTGGAGAGCTTTGTGGGTGAAAACAAGTACTTTGAATTGTATCCTGTAATGAATGGGCAGCCAGTGTAATGACTGGCGAAGAGCTGACACGTCCGAGTAACGATTAGCCAGATGGACGACTCTGGCTGCTGCATTAAGGATAGACTGGAGAGGGGAAAGTCGCGTGAGGGGGAGGCCAATTAATAGAGCATTGCAGTAGTCCAGGCGGGAGTGGATTAGGGCGACAGTGAGGGTTTTTGTTGTCTCCATGGTGAGAAAAGGGCGGATTCTAGAGATGTTCTATAGGTGTAAGCGGCACGAGCGGGCAAGAGATTGTATGTGGGAGGTGAAGGAGAGATCGGAGTCAAACATAACACCCAGACAGCAGCCTGCTGCCGGGGTGTTATTATGGTGCCAACCACGGAGCGGGAAATGTCAGATTTAGGGAGGTTAGTAGAAGGTGGGAGCAGAAGAAGTTCAGTTTTGGAGAGGTTGAGTTTCAGATAGAGAGTGGACATGATGTTGGAGACTGCAGTCAGACAGTCAGTGGCGTTCTGTAGTACAGCGGGGTTAAGGTCAGAGGATGACATGTATAGTTGTGTGTCATCAGCATAAAGATGGTACTGAAAGCCAAATCTGCTGATGGTCTGTCCAATTGGGACTGTGTAGAGGGAAAAGAGAAGGGGGCCAAGGATTGAGCCCTGAGGTACCCCAAGAGTGAGAGGAAGAGGAGATGAAGTGGAGCCAGAGAACAGAACACTGAAGGAGCGGTCAGAAAGGTAGGAGGAGAACCAGAAGAGAGCAGTGTCCTTAATGCCTAGTGACTGGAGCCTAGAGAGTAGGAGAGGGTGGTCAACAGTGTCGAAAGCTGCAGAAAGGTCGAGGAGAATGAGCAGAGAGTGGTCACCGTTACATTTTGCTGTCAGAAGGTCGTTGGTCACTTTGATGAGAGCAGTTTCTGTAGAATGTAGGGGGCGGAAACCGGACTGTGAAGGGTCTAGGAGGGAATGAGTGGAGAGGTAACGGGTAAGGCGAGAGTAGATCGGGCGCTCCAAGAGTTTTGAGATGAAGGGGAGATTGGAGACCGGTCTGTAGTTGTTTGTGCAGGATGGGTTTTTTTTAGTAATGGAGTAATGATAGAGTGTTTGAAGGAGGAGGGGAAAATGCCAGAGGAGAGGGAGAGATTAAAAATTGTAGTTAGGTGAGTTGTGACGAATGGAGAGAGACTGGAGGATGTGTGAGGGAATGGGGTCGGTGGTGCATGTAGTCGGACGAGAAGAGGAGAGGAGCTTGGAGACTTCTTCTTCTGTGATGGGATCGAATGTGGAGAGTGAGCCAGGGGAGATGCAGGGAGGGATGGGAGTCATTGCACTTGGTGTCTGGGAGCGGATTTCCTGACGGATATTGTCTATTTTCTCTATAAAGTGGGAAGCCAGGTCATCAGCACAAATGTCTGTGATAGGGTCTTGTGCTTTTGGCCTGAGGAGGGAGTGAAAGGTGTTAAAAAGTTTCTTGCGGTTGTTGGATAGTGAGGAGATCAGGGTGGTGTAGTAGGACTGTTTGGTGAGGTGAAGGGCAGAGTTATAGGTCCTTAACATAAATTTGAAGTGTATGAAGTCTTCTGGTGTGTGAGTTTTCCTCCATAAGCGTTCAGCACTCCTAGAGCATCGCTGGAGAAATCGGGTTTGCGATGTGAGCCAGGGCTGTTTCACTCTGTGTTTGGAGGTTCTGCGGGTGAGGGAGCTACTTGGTCAAGGGTGCTTCTAAGAGTGTCGTTGTAGTGATGTACAGCCAGATCAGGACAGGATGAAGCTTTGGTAGCTGCCTTCTGGGATTATCAGGAAGGATCAAGGTCAAATTAGCTGGTCATGACATCCCGGTCACTCTAGATGAATTCATCTCCCTGGCAATCAGAATCGATCTCAGGTTTCAAGAGTGGACAAGAGAGGTGTCGGGTGAATGGAAATAGTCCCATCGTGCTAAGTCCTTCCAAAGACAGCTTTTTCCACAGCTTTCGGAAACAGTCAACCTCATGGCAACCAAGCAGGTCAATCGTGTTAGGCTGTCAGAGCGACAGCTGGAATGTGGTTGTGCCAAGTGAGTGTGCTTCGGCTTCGGTAGTGAAAAGAACTTTATTCGTGGCTGGCATAAAAAAATCCTAAAGCTAGGGGCCTGTGGATGACACTTCCCTAGGTAAGAGAGGATAATCTTCACCATTGACCTTGAAAGTATCCGTGTTGTGGAGAGATATCAGGTTCAACGAAACAGCCTAGCTATTTTCTTACAGCAGGACATTGTGGATCGGTATCAGATTCCCACCCGAAGCCTTTCATTGAAGGAAATTTACTATCCAAAGTAATTCAAGTCATCACGGAACCTGTCGAGCTCCAGATAGGAACACTGCATTTGGAGAAAATTGCTTTCCACAGCTCTGGCAAAAATTAAGAGACCACTGCAAAATGTTCAGTTTGTCTGATTTGTCTCTTTATATATGTATATTTTTGAGTAAAATGTAAATTGTTCTTTTATTCTATTAACTTCTGACAACATGCCTCCGAAGTGCCAAGCAATACATTTTGTATTTTTTTTTCTGACAAAGAAAAATGGTCAAAATAAAAAAAACAGTGCTTTCAGACCTCAAATAATGCAAAGAAAACAAGTTTATAATCATTTAGAAACACTAATGTTTTAACTCAGGAAGAGTTCAGAAATCAATATTTTGTGGAATAACCATTATTTATAATCACAGATTTCATGCGTCTTGGCATGCTTTCCACCAGTCTTTCACACTGCTTCAGGTGCAAAAATTTAAGCAGTTCTTCTTTGTTTGATGGCTTGTGGCTATCCATCATTCTCTTGATTACATTCCTGAGGTTTTCAATGGCGTTTAGGTATGGAGATTGGGCTGTCCATGACAGGGTTTTGATGTGGTGGTCTCTTAATTTTTCCAGAGCTGTTTGTGCTGTCTGATAGTTTTCACTCACTTCTCTTAGGTCTTTTATGGCTGGGAACTCTTGATCCTGTGCTAGACTGGAGGACAGTCATATCGCAATAGGTGCCTGGTCCCTGTACTTCCAGGAGGGCCGCCAGTTTTGCCATCTTCTCCGCCAGACGATTGTTCTAATGACCGGTTTCCTGAAAACCTGCATCTCAAGGACATATCCTAGGTGAGGCCAATTTGAAGATTGACCCAGAGATGGTGTCTTTTAGTTCCAGGTGGTCGCAAGATGAGAAAGTAAAGGTGTATGCATCTTCCGAGTCTCTACTATCTACCGACCAGGAGGAAAAATCCCAGTCAATCTTCGTTTCTTCCAGGGGCATAACTGGTCTTGCCGGGCTAAGAGAGACTAAGCAATTTAAGTCTCAAGTTTCCAAACCAGCTTCATTCTGCTCCAAGCACGTTCAGTCGGTGAGAAGCATCTATACCAAGGAGAACATGTGAGATCTAACCTGTCTTCCATGGGCTTGGAGAGAACATGGCCCTGAGTAGAGGGCGTGGGAGTTCAGGAGGAAGAATCTGGCTCCATCTTCTCTGCAGGGAGTCCTCACGGGCTTGAAGAAGGAGGAACATGTTCCTCAGCTCTCTCCATGTTAGGCCACCGACATACTCACACTCACAGCCACTGTAGCGTCTTTAAACTCCTCCTTCTTCTTCCCCTGTGCACATCGCAATGTCTTCCAGCAGCATGTCTAGTGTGCGCGCACTCCCCTGTTCTTAAAGGGGTAGAATGCGCACTTGAAAAGATGCCCCCAGCCAATAGCTGACAGGCATCTTGTAAATAAGGTACCATCCACAATAGGGCTGTGCATGAGAAACCCCTGTAGTTAGTTTGCCATGTTGCCAGGTTCTCCTTTGTAAGGCTGGTTTAACATTTGTGTTCAGGAGGGCTGCGGATGGCTGCGTACTTCCTCCCTGAAGCTCCACCTGCGCTCTGCCTACTTCTGTATGCGTCCTGCATTTCCCTGCATACCCATCTTTAACATTGGGTATGCAGGGACATGCGTTGTATGCGGATGCGTCCGTGTGCGGCGATTTGATGTGTGCGGAAACGCAAAATGCAGAATTGAGCCCCAACCCCTTTAAGCATTAGATGTACATCAGGCTAAAGCAGGGGTGGCTTTTCATGCTGCCCACGGGATGGTCCCCGGAGTCCGCAATGCCTGGGCATCAGCTGTATACTGCCAGCTGCTGGCCTTTTAACCTACAAGTGCACAATACGCAGCGCTCATTACAGAACGCTGCCTGCCCTGCACATGAATGATGTCATCGGGGTGGGTGGGGTTAGCACCGAGGTGGGCGGGGTTAGCACCGGGTAGGCGGGGTTAGCACCAAATGCTCTCCCATCCTACTGTCCCGGAAAAGGAGCTGCTGCCAGAGAGTCCAGAGCGATCTCTGTGCTGGCACCTCTCTGCCTGTCTGCAGGTGATCTGTGCCCCCCTGCTATGTGCCCCAATATGATCTCTTTTCCCCCCGAATTATAAGCTCCCTGTAATCTCTATGCCTCCCTGCTATGTGCCCCATGTCATCTCTGTGCCCCCCTGTGATCCATGTGCCCCCCAGCTATGTGCCCCTATGATTTCTGTGCCCCCCAGTGATCTCTGTTCCTCCTGTGATCTCTCTGCCCCCGCAGCTATATGCTCCCTGTGATTTCTGTGCCCTCCAGCTATGTGCCTCCTTTGATCTCTGTTCCCCCATGATCTCTCTGCCCTCTGCAGCTATATGCCCCCCTGTGATTTCTGAGCCATCCAGCTATATGCCCTCTATGATCTCTGTGCCCCCCATGATATCTCTGCCTCTCCAGCTATATGCCTCCGGTGACTTCTGTGCTTTCCAGCTAGATGCCCCTGTGATCTCTGTGCCCCCCAGCTATCTGCATCCCTGTGATCTCTGTGGCTCCCAGCTTTGTGCCCCCCCTGTGGTCTATGTGCCCCCTGTGATACCTTTGTCCCCTGCTATGTACCCCCTGTGATATTTGTGCTCCCATGTGATCTGTGCCCCCTGCTCCCTCCAGCTATGTGCCTCCCAGCTATGTGCCCCTCTGTGATCTCTGTGCCCCCCAGCTATGTGCCCTCCTTTGATCTTTGTGCCCCCCCCCCCCCCCCGTGATTTCTGTGCCCCCCTTTGATATTCGTGCCACCCCTGGAAAAGCAGCTGTGAGAAGCAACATGATCAGCATCACCTAACATCACAGCTGCACCAAAGAGAAGCAGCTCCAGCCGTCACATTAAGAGTGAGTCACCGTAATTGTTTGACTAAATATACTGGGGTAATTTTCAAGGTGATCATTTTTCTGTGGCCCCGCATGATGGTAGAAATTTCCACATGGCCCCTAGCTGGAAAAAGGTTCCCCACCCCTGGGCTAAACCATCAATTTTGGCAGGATTTGCTGACCATCTAATCTGTATAGAGGAGTCCTGACTGTTCTCCGATGGCAAATGTTGGGGAAAAGAAGGATTGGCCATCTTGACTTTCAATTTGAGGGACTCTCTTTTTTTCTCAGTGGAAATAAGCTGATGCTATTGACGACATATGGACACTCATTCGATCTGAGCGTGCAGTGTATGGGGTTTTGGGGGGAATATCTGTCAGCCAAATATCTTCATCATACCCAACGTTATACTTTATGGGGGTTGTCCAGTACTTTTATATTGTGGATGTGCAATATCCGGCAGCGGTCACTATTCAGAGGTGATGTGCACATCACATCTGGACCGGGATCTGTTAATGGTGGGGTGCCGAGTGTCTGATATTAATGACATTAATACCACTTTATACCCCTTAGTAATTAGAAGACTAGGACCTAATTAATGAACCAACTTGCAAACATTTTGATCTCATAGTTCTAAAATAAAACTTTGAAAAACTTGAAGATGCCTAAGTAAATACGTCTTTTGGTTTGACTTGCTGCCCACTATCTAAGCCCTTGTGCAAAATCCAGTCATTTAAAGTCACATCCTATTTTCCTTCCGGGTACTGAGAGTGACAAAGGTAAGGTTTTTGGCTTAACAGATCCCTATAAATATTTATGTACAGTCAGTTAAATATATATCTGCATACTCAGCATTATGGAAAAGTAATGAAATATCCTTGACCTAAATCTCAGGTAATAGGGCTCCAGCTATCCAGGTGCTTCTCTCCCTGGAACTTAACCATTTTTGACACATAGATGTCAGGGATTCATTGGAAATCTTTCCGGAGAGTGAGTGTGTCAGCCATGTTGCTGTGAAGAAGAAGAAGGTATTTTCAGTTTCCTGACGGTTCACAAAACTTGGCATCTGAATCTCCAGTCTGCTTACGCTGCATCGCCGCAGCTGTCACCGAGGATAATGGTGTCAAACAGCAAAGAAACTGCATTAAAAGTTACTGTTCTGCCTCCTGATGCCAAGCACAATGCCACATAAATTACTCACAGGTCCTAAAGGGAACAAGGCTCTATTGATTTTATTATAAATGACTTGTCTTACGGATTTTGAAAACATTACCTTTTTGTCGTTTCATGATCTAAACGAAGCTATTTACTATTATCAATGTGCTGACGTTGCCTTTAATTATAGAGGATCTGTCACCAGATTTCACAGTACAAACTGCATCCGTTATCAAAGGGGGTTTTCAGGGACATAATTATTGATAGTCTACCCTTAGAATAGGTCATCAATATTAGATTAGTGGATGTGCTGGAAAATGAATTACCACAATCAGCCGATTGTTAGGGAAGGTGGCGCATCGGAAGTGGCACACATACGTTGGTTAGTGACTGGTAGTGTTGAGCATTCCGATACTGCAAATATCGGGTATCGGCCAATATTCGCTGTATCGGAATTCCGATACCGAGTTCCGATATTTTTGCGTTATCGGAAATCGGGATCCATATTCATGTAAAAAATAAAGAATAAAAAATATGGATATACTCGCCCACCGGCGGCCCCTGGCTCTCAGCGGTGCAACCGGCAGCCTCCGTTCCTAAGAATGAAGCGAGTGTAGGACCTGCGATGACGTCGCGGTCTTGTGATTGGTCGCGTGACCGCTCATGTGACCGCTCACATGACCGCGATGTCATCGAAGGTCCTTCACTCTGCATTCTTAGGAACGGAGGCAGACGCTTGCAGCGGTGACAGCCAGGGGCCGTCCGAGGGTGACTATATCCATATTTTTTATTTTTATTCTTTATTTTTTACATGAATATGGATCCCAGGGCCTGAAGGAGAGTTTCCTCTCCTTCACACCCTGGGAACCATCCAGGATCGCTCCCTATTACGTTCCGATATTTGTGTCCCATTGACTTGCATTGGTATCGGGTATCGGTATCGGCGATATCCGATATTTTTTGGATATTGGCCGATCCAATCCGATACCGATACTTTCAAATATCGGAAGGTATCGCTCAACACTAGTGACTGGTCTCCTGTTCACTCACGTATGATGGCTCACTGTACACAATGTACAAGGCCGTGCCATTTCCTCTGTGCCATGGGCTCTTTGATCAGCCGAGCATGTGGACGCCGGGAGTCAGATCTCCACCAATCTTACCTATAATGCTCAAGTCACCAAAAATTACTTTAAGGACAGAGTCAGACGGCTGTCTGAGAACAGATCGCATTGTCCAGACAGGCCGGCTTCACTCCTGACCCGAGTGTGACAGCTGAATAGACATACATGCTATCATGCGCGGGTCAGAAGAGCCACCGGCCAGTCTGAGATTTGCGTGGCAGTTCCCGTCTGAGTTTTGACAGTTCCCTTATCACCTTAACGACCAGAGGTATTTTTGTTTTTGTATTTTGATTTTTTTTTGCTGCCCTTCTTCCCAGAGCCATAACTTTTTTATTTTTGCTGAAAATGGCCATGTGAGAGCTTGTTTTCTGTGGGTTGATTTGTATTTTGAACGGCACCATTGGTTTTTAACATATCGCTTACTGGAAACCGGGAAACAATTCCAAGTATGGTGAAACTGCAAAAAAAGCGCAATAACACAGTTGTTTTTTTACCATGTTCACTAAATGCTAAAACTGACCTGCCATTATGATTCTCCGGGTCATTAAGAGTTCATAGACACCAAACATGTCTAGGTTATTTTTCATTTAAAGGGAAGGTACCGCGTTTGTAGATCATTAATAAATCACTGTAATGTAGCATAACATGCTGCTATAACCAAGTTTTAAATGCATGTGAAACATATTTCGTGTGTTATATGAGTTTAAAGAAGGCACTGGGGGCTGACATCTTGGTTTCACAGCAGTAGCACGACACTATCAGTGTCATATTACGGCACCCCATGGACATAGGAGATAATAGACTGGCACTAACCCTATCTCTAACATTGCAGCAGCATTAGCAGTGAGCTGGGCACGCCTCTGTGGGCTGCACAACTCACTGCTGTAGGTGTGGCTGGCCATTTAATTATAGCCCATTGCTATCTGCTGAGCTCCACTTACTCTCTATCACAGGAGAGAAGCGCTCACTGGAGCCGGAGGATGGAGAGGGGGGGTGCGTCTTATTTACCCTGTGCTTCTCTGTACTCCAGGCACTGTGCATCCTGAGAAGATATCCTCTGCTCCTCACACGCTGCCCTGTGTGCTTCTCCTGCTCTGTCTCCGCCTCCTCACACACAGTCCCTGTGATCTCCGGTAAGCTGCACTCACAGCCTGCAGAGAGGGAGCTAATTGTTGTGAATTCTGCTTTTGGGCTCCCTCCGGTGGTTATAAGTGGTAGCGCTGCTGTCTCTGGATCGCAGCATTCATCAGGTGTGTCCACTTTTTGCAATTCGGACTGGACTATTTAGTCTTGCTTGACCCTTTAGTCAGTGCCAGTTGTTCATTGTTCCTGGAGGATTCACATCCCTGCCTGGTCTCTCCTGCTTTGCTGATCATTTCAACAAAGATAAGTTCTGGCCTTGATTTTTGCTGTCCACATGCTGTGGGCCTTATTGTTTCAGTTCTTTTCCATGTTTTTGTCTTGTCCAGCTTGGTCTGTATAAGGATTTGTTTAGCCAAGCTGGTATCTCTGGAGATGCAGATATACCTTCCATATCTTTAGTTAGATGTGGAGATTTTGTATTTTCTGTGGTGGATATTTTCTAGTGTTTTAATACTGACCGCATAGTACTCTGTCCTATCCTTTCTATTTAGCTAGAAGTGGCCTCCTTTGCTAAATTCTGATTTGTATGTTTTTTCCCTCTCCTCTCACAGTCAATATTTGTGGGGGGCTGTCTATCCTTTGGGGATTTTCTCTGAGGCAAAATAGTTTTCCCTTTTCTATCTCTAGGGGTAATTAGTCCTCCGGCTGTGTCGAGATGTCTAGGGAGTGATAGGTACATTCCACGGCTACTTCTAGTTGCGGTGTTAAGTTCAGGGTCTGCGGTCAGTACAGGTTCCACCTTCTCCAGAGTACGTCTAATGCTGCTCCTAGGCCACCAGATCATAACAGTACAACTGGCCAACAATGAGTTAACCGCATCTCAGAAGAAGGGAAGGAAAGTCCTGAGCCATTTTTTTTTCTGTAGTCTGTTGTTTTTTTTTCCCTCTTTACCTCTGGGTGGCTCAGGAGTTTGGCGCTGGCATGGATGTTCAGGGATTGGCTTCTCGTGTGGATCAACTTGCTGCTAGAGTACAGGGTATTTCTGATTATATCGTTCAGACTCCGATTTTAGAGCCTAGAATTCCAACTCCTGATTTGTTTTTTGGGGACAGGTCCAAATTTTTGAGCTTTAAAAATAACTGTAAACTGTTTTTTGCTCTGAAACCCCATTCCTCTGGTGATCCCATCCAGCAGGTTAAAATTGTTATATCTCTGCTGCGTGGTGACCCCCAGGATTGGGCATTTGCCCTGGAACCTGGGAATCCGGCTTTGCTTAATGTAGCCACCTTTTTCCAGGCGCTTGGGTTATTGTATGATGAACCTAATTCAGTGGATCATGCTGAGAAGACCTTGTTGGCCCTGTGTCAGGGTCAAGAAGCGGCAGAATCATATTGCCAGAAATTTAGAAAATGGTCTGTGCTGACTAAATGGAATGAGGATGCCTTGGCGGTAATTTTCAGAAAGGGTCTTTCTGAAACCGTTAAAGATGTTATGGTGGGGTTCCCCACGCCTGCTGGTCTGAGTGATTCTATGTCTCTGGCCATTCAGATTGATCGGCGCTTGCGCGAGCGCAGAGTTGTGCACACTATGGCATTGTCTTCCGAGCGGAGTCCTGAGCCTATGCAGTGTGATAGGATTGTGTCTAGAGCTGAACGACAAGGATTCAGACGTCAGAATAGGTTGTGTTTTTACTGCGGCGATTCTGCTCATGTTATTTCTGATTGCCCTAAGCGTACCAAGAGAATCGCTAGTTCTGTTACCATCAGTACTGTGCAACCTAAATTTCTGTTATCTGTGACCCTGATCTGCTCATTATGGTCATTTTCTGTCATGGCATTTGTGGATTTAGGCGCTGCTCTAAACTTAATGGACTTAGAATTTGCCAGACGTTGTGGTTTCACCTTGCAGCCTTTGCAGAGTCCTATTCCTTTGAGGGGCATTGATGCTACACCATTGGCTAAAAATAAACCTCAGTTTTGGACACAGCTGACCATGTGCATGGCGCCAGCCCATCAGGAAGATTGTCGTTTTCTGGTGTTACATAATTTGCATGATGCTATTGTGCTGGGTTTCCCATGGTTACAGGTGCATAATCCGGTATTAGATTGGAAATCTATGTCTGTGACTAGTTGGGGTTGTCAGGGGGTTCATGGTGACGTTCCTTTGATGTCAATTTCCTCCTCCCCCTCTTCTGAAATTCCTGAGTTTTTGTCAGATTTCCAGGATGTATTCAATGAGCCCAAGTCCAGTTCCCTTCCACCGCATAGGGACTGTGATTGTGCTATTGACTTGATTCCAGGCTGTAAGTTCCCTAAGGGCCGACTTTTCAACCTGTCTGTGCCAGAACATACTGCCATGCGGAGCTATGTTAAGGAGTCTTTGGAGAAGGGGCATATTCGGCCATCTTCTTCACCATTGGGAGCAGGTTTTTTTTTTGTTGCCAAGAAGGATGGCTCCTTGAGACCCTGTATTGATTATCGCCTCTTGAATAAGATCACGGTCAAATTCCAATACCCTTTGCCTTTGCTTTCTGATCTGTTTGCTAGGATTAAGGGGGCTAGTTGGTTTACTAAGATTGACCTTCGAGGGGCATATAATCTTGTTCGTATTAAGCAGGGTGACGAATGGAAAACTGCATTTAATACGCCCGAAGGCCATTTTGAATACCTTGTGATGCCATTCGGACTCTCTAATGCTCCATCTGTGTTTCAGTCCTTCATGCATGATATATTTCGGAATTATCTTGATAAATTCATGATTGTATATTTGGATGATATTTTGATTTTTTCAGATGATTGGGAGTCTCATGTGAAACAAGTCAGGATGGTATTTCAGATCCTTCGTGATAATGCCTTGTTTGTGAAGGGGTCTAAGTGCCTCTTTGGAGTACAGAAGGTTTCTTTTTTGGGCTTCATTTTTTCTCCCTCATCTATAGAAATGGATCCGGTGAAGGTTCAGGCCATTCATGATTGGATCCAGCCCACATCCGTGAAGAGCCTTCAGAAATTTTTGGGCTTTGCTAATTTTTATCGCCGTTTCATTGCCAACTTCTCCAGTGTGGTTAAACCCCTGACCGATTTGACGAAGAAAGGCGCTGATGTGACGAATTGGTCCTCTGCGGCTGTTTCTGCCTTTCAGGAGCTTAAACGCCGATTTACTTCTGCCCCTGTGTTGCGTCAGCCGGATGTTTCTCTTCCTTTTCAGGTTGAGGTTGACGCTTCTGAGATTGGGGCAGGGGCCGTTTTGTCTCAGAGGAATTCTGATGGTTCCTTGATGAAACCGTGTGCCTTCTTTTCTCGAAAGTTTTCGCCTGTGGAACGCAATTATGATGTCGGCAATCGTGAGTTGTTGTCTATGAAGTGGGCATTTGAGGAGTGGCGACATTGGCTTGAGGGGGCCAAGCACCGTATTGTGGTCTTGACCGATCATAAGAATCTTATTTACCTCGAGTCTGCCAAACGGCTGATTCCTAGACAGGCCCGATGGTCCCTGTTTTTCTCCCGTTTTGATTTTGTGGTCTCGTATCTTCCGGGTTCTAAGAATGTTAAGGCTGATGCCCTCTCTAGGAGCTTTTTGCCTGATTCTCCTGGGGTCCTTGAGCCGGTCGGCATTCTGAAGGAGGGGGTGATTCTTTCTGCCATCTCCCCTGATTTACGACGGGTTCTTCAGGAATTTCAGGCTGATAAACCTGACCGCTGTCCAGTGGGGAAACTGTTTGTTCCTGACAAATGGACTAGTAAAGTGATTTCTGAGGTTCATTGTTCTGTGTTGGCTGGTCATCCTGGGATTTTTGGTACCAGAGATTTGGTTGGTAGGTCCTTTTGGAGGCCTTCTTTGTCACGGGATGTGCGTTCTTTTGTGCAATCCTGTGGGACTTGTGCGCGGGCCAAGCCTTGCTGTTCCCGCGCTAGTGGGTTGCTTTTGCCTTTGCCAGTCCCTGAGAGGCCTTGGACGCATATTTCTATGGATTTTATTTCGGATGTTCCGGTTTCCCAGAGGATGTCGGTTATCTGGGTGGTTTGTGACCGGTTTTCTAAGATGGTTCATTTGGTACCTTTGCCTAAATTGCCTTCCTCTTCTGATTTGGTTCCGTTGTTTTTTCAGCATGTGGTTCGTTTGCATGGCATTCCGGAGAATATTGTGTCCGATAGAGGTTCCCAGTTTGTTTCTAGGTTTTGGCGGGCCTTTTGTGCTAGGCTGGGCATTGATTTGTCTTTTTCTTCCGCATTTCATCCTCAGACAAATGGTCAAACCGAGCGAACTAATCAGACTTTGGAAACTTATTTGAGATGCTTTGTGTCTGCTGATCAGGATGATTGGGTGGCTTTCTTGCCATTGGCCGAGTTTGCCCTTAATAATCGAGCTAGTTCTGCTACCTTGGTTTCACCCTTCTTTTGTAACTCTGGTTTTCATCCTCGTTTTTCTTCAGGGCAGGTTGAGCCTTCTGATTGTCCTGGGGTGGACTCTGTGGTTGACAGGTTGCAGCAAATTTGGGCTCATGTTGTTGACAATTTGGTGTTGTCTCAGGAGGGGGCTCAGCGTTTTGCTAACCGTCGTCGGTGTGTTGGTTCCCGGCTTCGGGTTGGGGATTTGGTCTGGTTGTCTTCCCGTCATGTTCCTATGAAGGTTTCTTCTCCTAAGTTCAAGCCTCGGTTTATTGGCAATTATAGGATTTCTGAGATTATCAATCCAGTGTCTTTTCGTTTGGCCCTTCCAGCCTCTTTTTCCATCCATAATGTTTTTCATAGATCTTTGTTGCGGAAATATGTGGTGCCCGTTGTTCCCTCTGTTGATCCTCCTGCCCCGGTGTTGATTGATGGGGAGTTGGAGTATGTGGTTGAGAAGATTTTGGATTCTCTTTTTTCGAGGCGGAAGCTTCAGTATCTTGTCAAATGGAAGGGTTATGGCCAGGAGGATAATTCTTGGGTTGTTGCCTCCGATGTTCATGCTGAGGATTTGGTTCGGGGACTTTCATTTGGCTCGTCCGGATCGGCCTGGGGGCTCTGGTGAGGGTTCGGTGACCCCTCCTCAAGGGGGGGGGACTGTTGTGAATTCTGCTCTTGGGCTCCTTCCGGTGGTTATAAGTGGTAGCGCTGCTGTCTCTGGATCGCAGCATTCATCAGGTGTGTCCACTTTTTGCAATTCGGACTGGGCTATTTAGTCTTGCTTGACCCTTTAGTCAGTGCCAGTTGTTCATTGTTCCTGGAGGATTCACATCCCTGCCTGGTCTCTCCTGCTTTGCTGATCATTTCAACAAAGATAAGTTCTGGCCTTGATTTTTGCTGTCCACATGCTGTGGGCCTTATTGTTCAGTTCTTTTCCATGTTTTTGTCTTGTCCAGCTTGGTCTGTATAAGGATTTGTTTAGCCAAGCTGGTATCTCTGGAGATGCAGATATACCCTCCATATCTTTAGTTAGATGTGGAGATTTTGTATTTTCTGTGGTGGATATTTTCTAGTGTTTTAATACTGACCGCATAGTACTCTGTCCTATCCTTTCTATTTAGCTAGAAGTGGCCTCCTTTGCTAAATTCTGATTTCAGTCTGTGTATGTTTTTTCCCTCTCCTCTCACAGTCAATATTTGTGGGGGGCTGTCTATCCTTTGGGGATTTTCTCTGAGGCAAGATAGTTTTCCCTTTTCTATCTCTAGGGGTAATTAGTCCTCCGGCTGTGTCGAGATGTCTAGGGAGTGATAGGTACATTCCACGGCTACTTCTAGTTGCGGTGTTAAGTTCAGGGTCTGCGGTCAGTACAGGTTCCACCTTCTCCAGAGTACGTCTAATGCTGCTCCTAGGCCACCAGATCATAACAGCTGACACCTGGAGAGAAAGAGCAGGACAGCTGACAGGACAGGGATTAAGGTGGGGGAAGGGGGATGGCAAGAATGTTAGTCACTTAGTTGGTCACAGGTAGTCTCACTCCCCATGGGTCGCTCTCCCTCCTCTCCCCCCTGCATGTCTCTCTACCCATGGGTCACTCTCCCTCTCCCCCTGCATGTCCCTCTCCCCATGGATCGCTCTCCCTCCTTCATGTCTCACTCCCCATGGGTCGCTCTTGCTCCTATGCACTCCTCTCCCCCTGCATGTCTCTCTACCCATGGGTCACTCTTCCTCTCCCCCTGCATGTCTCTCTCCCCATGGGTCGCTCTCCCTCCTCTCCCCCCTGCATATCTCACTCCCCATGGGTCGCTCTTGCTCCTATGCACTCCTCTCCCCCTGCATATCTCTCTCCCCATGGGTCGCTCTCCCTCCTCTCCCCCCTGCATGTCTCACTCCCCATGGGTCGCTCTCGCTCCTATGCACTCCTCTCCCCTGCATGTCTCTATCCCCATGGGTCGCTCTCCCTCTCCCCTGCATGTCTCTCTCCCCATACGATAACAGGAGCTGCGGGGGTCATGCTGTCACATGTCAGCGTGACCCCCACAGCTGTGACTGTCACCTGTGGTAATGCTACCGCCGGTACTGTCGGTCACAGCGCTGTGGGATCATGCTGCCAGATGTCAGTGTGATTCCGCAGCTGACTGTGACCTGCAGCGGTGACCTGCGGTAAAAAAGCAGGCGCGGACCGATGAGACTACTGCTCCCATTGGGCTATGTCTGATGGGATAGTATCATCTGCAGCTACCTGTGCTCACAGTTTAAAAAAAAAGTTACATTACATACACATTCACATAAAAATAAAAAAAACATTATGCTCACGGCGGCGCAGTGATCCACTGCAGGGGGCGATCTCATCCTGTCAGTCCATCACCGGCTCTCTTTGGGAGCAGTCATATCACTGATGTGACTGCTCTCAAAGTGATCAGGATCGTCGTGGGACATTATGGATTATCTTCTCGGCGGACAGGTGAGGAATATTTGTGGTTTATTTTATTTTTGTTGCAGGAGACGAGGGATTCGGGGATTATGCGTTCGTTCGGTAAGTATGGTTCAGGTAAGATTAAGAAAGGACTTTATTCTGGCTGTGTCTTTATTTACAACTATAGGATTAGTAATGGATAGGTGTCTTATATATGCCTCTCCATTACTAAGCTGTGGGTTTGATGTCACCTGACAATAGAAAGGTGACATCAACCCCACAAATATGAAACCAACTTGCCACCGCTACAGGGCAAGTGGCAAGAGCCGGGCAAAGTGCCAGAAAAGACGCATCTAATAGATGCGCCCTTTCTGGGGCGGCTGAGAGCTGATGGTTTTTAGCCTGGGGGGGACAATATCTATGGCCCCATCCTAGGCTATTAATATCCCGCAGCTGTTTGCATAACCTTTGCTGGTTATTATAGGGGGACTCTACGTAATTTTTTTTTGTTTGGGGTCCCCTATTTTAATAGCCAGTAAAGGCTAAGTATACAGTTGTGAGCGTGTGTGTCAGCGTGTGAGCGTCAGAGTGCGCACTCCCCCCATAGACCAGCACAATGCTCTCCCGAAATACTCTGTGCTCCCTCCACCGTATATCTCTCTGTGACCCCCCCATAGACCAGCACCCCCCCATAGACCAGCACACTGCCATATGGATCACGCATAATGCTGCCATATCTATCACATAATACTCCCATAAAGACCACACAATATACCGCCATATATATTTATTACATAATACTGCCATATAGATCACACATGATGCCACCATATATATTTTTTACATAGTACTGTCATACAGACCACACTTGATGCAGACAAGTATTATGTGTGATCTGTATTATGGCATTATGTGTGATCTATATGACGGTACTATATGTAGGGTTGAGCGAAACGGATCGTTCATTTTCATAAGTCGCCGACTTTTGGCAAAGTCGGCGTCTCATGAAATCCGACCCGATCCCTGTGTGGGGTCGGCCATGCGGTACGCGACTTTTGCGCCAAAGTCGCGTTTCAATGACGCTAAAAGCGCCATTTCTCAGCCAATGAAGGTGGACGCAGAGTGTGGGCAGTGTGATGACATAGATCTCAGTCCCCACCATCTTAGAGAAGGGCATTGCAGTGATTGGCTTGCTTTCTGCGGCATCACAGGGGCTATAAAGGGGCGTTCCCGCCAACCGCCATCTTACTGCTGCTGATCTGAGCGTAGGGAGAGGTTGCTGCCGCTTCGTCAGAAGCAGGGAGAGCGTTAGGCAGGGTACATTCACCCCCAAACCGCTTGTGCTGTAGCGATTTCCACTGTCCAACACCACCTTTTGTTTGCAGGGACAGTGGAGGCTAGATTTTTTTTTCCTCAGCGCTGTAGCTCATTGGGCTGCCCTAGAAGGCTCCCTGATAGCTGCGTTGCTGTGTGTGTACGCCGCTGTGCAAACCAACTGCTTTTTCAAAGCACAAATCCTGTTGTTCCTTCCTTTCTGCACAGCTATCATGTTTGTTTGTCCACACTTTTGTGTGCAGTCCTTTTTATAGCTGCCTGCCATACTTTTCTGAGATCACTGCAGGGAGATAAAGATTGGCAAGTCTGCCTCTGTGCCAGTGCTGTGTGTGGCATCTGTCTCTCATTGTGTGCCACAGAAAACCTAGTGTGTAATACTGGGCCATTTTTTATTAATTTTTTTTATTCTCCCTGAAAAAAATAAATAAATAGTGGGAGATAAAGATTGGCAAGTCTGCCTCTGTGCCAGTGCTGTGTGTGGCATCTGTCTCTCATTGTGTGCCACAGAAAACCTAGTGTGTAATACTGGGCCATTTTTTTTTTATTTTTTTTTATTCTACCTGAAAAAAAAAAAATAGTGGGAGATAAAGATTGGCAAGTCTGCCTTTGTGCCATTGCTGTGTGTGGCATCTGTCTCTCATTGTGTGCCACAGAAAACCAGTGTGTAATACTGGGCCATTTTTTTTTTTAATTCTCCCTGTAAAAAAATAAATAGTGGGAGATAAAGATTGGCAAGTCTGCCTCTGTGCCATTGCTGTGTGTGGCATCTGTCTCTCATAGTGTGCCACAGAAAACCAGTGTGTAATACTGGGCCATTTTTTTTTCTTGTAAATTCTCCCTGAAAAAAATAAATAAATAAATAGTGGGAGATAAAGATTGGCAAGTCTGCCTCTGTGCCATTGCTATGTGTGGCATCTGTCTCTCATTGTGTGCCACAGAAAACCAGTGTGTAATACTGGGCCATTTTTTTTTTTTGTAAATTCTCCCTGAAAAAAAATAAATAAATAGTGGGAGATAAAGATTGGCAAGTCTGCCTCTGTGCCATTGCTGTGTGTGGCATCTGTCTCTAATTGTGTGCCACAGAAAACCAGTGTGTAATACTGGGCCATTTTTTTTTTTTGTAAATTCTCCCTGAATAAAAATAAATAAATAGTGGGAGATAAAGATTGGCAAGTCTGCCTCTGTGCCATTGCTGTGTGTGGCATCTGTCTCTCATAGTGTGCCACAGAAAACCAGTGTGTAATACTGGGCCATTTTTTTTTTTTTGTAAATTATCCCTGAAAAAAAAAAAAATAGTGGGAGATAAAGATTGGCAAGTCTGCCTCTGTGCCATTGCTGTGTGTGGCATCTGTCTCTCATAGTGTGCCACAGAAAACCAGTGTGTAATACTGGGCCATTTTTTTTTTTTTTGTAAATTATCCCTGAAAAAAAAAAAAATAGTGGGAGATAAAGATTGGCAAGTCTGCCTCTGTGCCAGTGCTGTGTGTGGCATCTGTCTCTCATTGTGTGCCACAGAAAACCTAGTGTGTAATACTGGGCCATTTTTTTATTTTTTTTTTATTCTCCCTGAAAAAAAAAAAAATAGTGGGAGATTAAGATTGGCATTTCTGCTTGAGTGCCGGTCGTGTGTGTGCCATCTGTCTCAAATTATTGGGGCACAGAAAACCTAGTGTGTAACATTGGGCCTGGTTTTCCTTTCAGTGTCAGCCACCTATAAAGGTGTATATAAATCCTACAGAAGTTAGAGTTCACCTTATAAGTTGTTTTACAGTAACAAATACCGTTACTTTGGTTACGTTTTGCAAACAATGAGGAAGTCTGGTGGAAGAGGTCGTGGCCGTGGGCGGTCATTGTCAGCTGGTAATGATGGTAGTGGTGGTAGAGCATCAGGTGGTCGTGGTAAAAGCAGTACAGCACCTAAGTCTCGAGTTGTTGAGCAAGGTTCGTCGTCTGGCTACACAAGGCCTCGAACGCTCCCTTTTCTGGGAG
The DNA here is from genome assembly GCF_051348905.1 of Ranitomeya variabilis. NCBI lineage: Eukaryota > Metazoa > Chordata > Amphibia > Anura > Dendrobatidae > Ranitomeya > Ranitomeya variabilis. Next base: position 205,036,764 of record NC_135233.1, read on the forward strand.
TAGGAAAACCGCTTTTAAAGCCGGAGCAGCAAGAACAATTTTTGGCTTTCCTTGCTGACTCAGCCTCTAGCTCTTTTGCCTCCTCTTCTGAAAGTGCAAAATGTAAAAGCAGCGTGTCGTTAGTGGATGTTCACGGTCAGGGACAAGTCGCTTCCTTGTCTTCTTCACCCAGAACAAGAGAGAAGGATGCGTCAGGAGACACAACGGGTTACTCCATGGAGCTCTTTACACATACCGTTCCTGGGTTAGACAGTGAAACAGTTAACAGGCCATGCCCATTAGAAGTTGATTCGGACATGGAGTGCACTGATGCACAGCCACAGCCAGATTACTATGCTGTTCCTTTGACTCAGAAAAGAACATTGCCCTCGCGGAGTACTGAGCCAGAATCAAACCCAGCTGAGACTATGGTGCCCCATCACGAACGCTATACCACCGGCTTACACGGTGACACAGACGAAGTTGCACACAACATAGAAGAGGAGGTCATAGATGACCCAGTTGTTGACCCCGATTGGCAGCCATTGGGGGAACAGGGTGCAGGCGGCAGTAGTTCTGAAGTGGAGGAAGAGGAGGAGCCGCAGCAGGCATCAACATCACAAAAGGTTCCATCTGCCGGGCCCGTATCTGGCCAAAAACGCGTGGCAAAACCAAAACCAGTTGGAGGACAGCGTGGCCATCCGGTTAAAGAAGCTCAGTCTGCAATGCCTGAAAAGGTATCCGATAGTAGAAAGAGTGCAGTCTGGCATTTTTTTAAACAACATCCAAATGATTAGCGCAAAGTCATCTGTCAAAAATGTTCAACTACCTTAAGCAGAGGTCAGAATCTTAAAAGTCTAAATACAAGTTGCATGCATAGACATTTATCCACCATGCATTTGCAAGCCTGGACTAACTACCAAACGTGCCTAAAGGTTGCAGCACCCTCGGCCAATGAAGCTAGTCAGCAACGCTACATCACTTCCCTCACTGTAAGCCCATCATTTCCCGCAACACGTGCAGTATCTGTGCAGCTTTTGTCTCCAGGCCAAAGCAGTCAGGGAATCACCAGGTTCGTAGTAGGAAACACTGCATGTAGGGCACCGGCAAGAATACCATCTCCAACCCTCTCTCAGTCTGCCATGTCCACCGGCACCACCGCTAGTTCCACGATCTCCAGCTCTCCAGTCCAGCTCACCCTACATGAGACTCTTGTTGGGAAAAGGAAGTACTCATCCTCGCATCCGCGTACACAGGGTTTGAACGCCCACATTGCTAGACTAATCTCATTAGAGATGATGCCCTACCGGTTAGTTGAAAGCGAAGCTTTCAAAGCGCTGATGGACTATGCTGTACCACGCTTTGAGCTACCCAGTCGACACTTCTTTTCTAGAAAAGCCATCCCAGCCCTCCAACAGCATGTTAAAGACCGCATCATCCATGCACTCAGGCAGTCTGTGACTACAAAGGTGCACCTGACAACAGATGCATGGACCAGTAGGCATGGCCAGGGACGTTACGTGTCCATCACGGCACACTGGGTGAATGTGGTGGATGCAGGGTCCACAGGGGCCAGCAATATTGGGACAGTTCTGCCTAGCCCACGGTCAAGGAAAGAGTTGGCTGTAGGCGTTCGCCCTCCCTCCTCCTCTTCCTCGTCCTCCTGCAGAAGCGAGAGCTCGTCCACAGACCACAGTCGCACATCCACTCCATCCGCAGCTGCCACTGTTGCACACCAGGTGTGCCATTATGGGACAGCTAGTGGCAAGCGTCAGCAGGCTGTATTGGCAATGAAGTGTTTGGGCGACAACAGACACACCGCGGAAGTTCTGTCTGAGTTCTTGCAGAAAGAAACTCAGTCATGGCTGGGCACTGTACATCTTGAGGCAGGCAAGGTAGTGAGTGATAACGGAAGGAATTTCATGGCTGCCATAGCCCTTTCCCAACTGAAACACATTCCTTGCCTGGCTCACACCTTAAACCTGATGGTGCAGTGCTTCCTGAAAAGTTATCCGGGGTTACCCGACCTGCTCCTCAAAGTGCGCAGACTTTGCTCGCATATCCGCCGTTCGCCCGTACACTCCAGCCGTATGCAGAACTATCCACGGTCTTTGAACCTTCCCCAGCATCGCCTAATCATCGACGTTGCAACAAGGTGGAACTCCACACTGCACATGCTTCAGAGACTGTGCGAACAGAGACGTGCTGTTATGTATTTGTGGGAGGATACACGGGCAGGCAGTTGGATGGCAGACATGGAGTTGTCAGGTGTGCAGTGGTCGAAGCTACAAGACCTGTGTCAAGTCCTTCAGTGTTTTGAGGAATGCACACGGCTGGTTAGTGCAGACAACGCCATAATAAGCATGAGCATCCCCCTAATGCGTCTGCTGATGCAAAGTTTGACGCACATAAAGGAGCAGGCGTCTGCAGCCAAGGAAGAGGAAAGCCTTGATGACAGTCAGCCATTGTCTGGTCAGGGCCGTGTAGAGGACGCGGTAGCGGGCGAAGAGGATGAGGAGGACGAGGAGGATGATGGGGATGAGTACTTTTTTAATGAGGAAGCTTCTCCTGGGCCAACAGAAATTAGTGGCTTTGCAAGGCCGGGTTCTGGTTTTTTAAGGGAGACAAGTGACGTAGATTTGCCTGTAACTGCCCCTCAAACCAGCACAACCGCAGATTTGACAACTGGAACTTTGGCCCACATGGCGGATTATGCCTTACGTATCCTCAAAAGGGACCCACGCATTATTAAAATGATGAGCGATGACGATTACTGGTTGGCCTGCATCCTTGACCCTCGCTATAAAGGCAAATTGCAAAATATTATGCCACATGAGAACCTCGAACAAATATTAGCAACCAAACAAGCAACTCTTGTAGACCGTTTGATTCAGGCATTCCCAGCACACAGCGCCGGTGATGGTTCTCACACGAGCTGCAGGGGGCTACAGGGCAGAGGTGTTAGAGGTGCACAAATCAGAAGTGGCGTTGGACAGAGGGGTTTTCTGACCAGATTGTGGAGTGATTTCGCATTGACCGCAGACAGGACAGGTACTGCAGCATCTATTCAAAGTGACAGGAGACAACATTTGTCCAGTATGGTTACTAACTATTTTTCATCCCTTATCGATGTTCTCCCTCAACCGTCATTCCCATTTGATTACTGGGCATCCAAATTAGACACCTGGCCTGAATTGGCAGAATATGCATTGCAGGAGCTTGCTTGCCCAGAAGCTAGTGTGCTATCAGAAAGAGTATTCAGTGCTGCTGGTTCAATATTAACCGAAAAAAGGACTCATCTGGCTACCCAAAATGTGGATGATCTAACCTTCATTAAAATGAACCACTCCTGGATTTCAAATTATTTTGCCCCACCTTTCCCGGCTGACACCTAGCTTTCCTATAAAACGGTCTTGCTTGTGGACTGGTCTTACTGAGTGTTCCAATCTCTTAATTAGCAGCAGCTGTTTGTCCAGCATACGACATGTTTACACCTCCCTCAATGGGAAAACTCCCCCCACGGGGCCGTGGTCTCGCCATTTGGTGCAAGCACCCGTTAGAGTGCCGTTTGTCTGAAGAGGTGGGTGTGCCTGCCTTTGGTCGACGGCACTGCCACTGGGTCCCTCATAGTACAATAAAGTGTCTCTGGCGGTGGTGGCGCGCACCCAACGTCAGACACACCGTTGTAACATGAGGGGCCCTGGGACGGTACCGCCAGCCACAAGAGAGTTCACCCCCCCCAGCTCAAACTGTGCTCTACCACGTGCAAAATTATCTCTCACAGCTCCACCAATGTTTAGTCTATGCGCTGACATCATTCAATGCCTGGCACTGACAATACCAATTTGTTGACATCTATGATGCTAGTTAAAGTAGTCTGGGTCAGTGTCCTATATTGACACCAGTAAATACTTACTGCCAAATTACTATGTCAGAAACTCAGCAGATGAGCCCACCCCTGTACCTAAGTATGCCACACTTTTTTTTTTGTTGTTGTTGTTTTGCGAGACATTAACATCTATTTATTTTTTGTGAGTACTAACTGTGTCAGACACTCCTTGCAATCGTCCTCCGCTGACCACACCAATGCTGCCTGTGTACCCCTGCGAGATAACCCTAAGTGCCTTGAGCCTATTTTTATTTATTTTAGGCCTAGTAAGCCTGTCTGCGGTCCCTCCTTGCAATCCTCCTCCACTGACCACAACAATGCTGCATGTGTACCCCTGCGAGATAACTCTAAGTGCCTTGAGCCTATTTTTAGTTAATTTAGGCCTAGTAAGCCTGTCTGCGGTCCCTCCTTGCAATCCTCCTCCACTGACCACAACAATGCTGCCTGTGTACCCCTGCGAGATAACTCTAAGTGCCTTGAGCCTATTTTTATTTATTTTAGGCCTAGTAAGCCTGTCTGCGGTCCCTCCCTGCAATCCTCCTCCGCTGACCACACCAACGCTGCCCGTGTACCCCTGGAACCTATTTAAAACTGCATAGAGCCTATTTTTATTTATTTTAGGCCTAGTAAGCCTGTCTGCGGTCCCTCCTTGCAATCCTCCTCCACTGACCACAACAATGCTGCCTGTGTACCCCTGCGAGATAACTCTAAGTGCCTTGAGCCTATTTTTAGTTATTTTAGGCCTAGTAAGCCTGTCTGCGGTCCCTCCTTGCAATCCTCCTCCACTGACCACAACAATGCTGCCTGTGTACCCCTGCGAGATAACTCTAAGTGCCTTGAGCCTATTTTTATTTATTTTAGGCCTAGTAAGCCTGTCTGCGGTCCCTCCCTGCAATCCTCCTCCGCTGACCACACCAATGCTGCCCGTGTACCCCTGGAACCTATTTAAAACTGCATAGAGCCTATTTTTATTTATTTTAGGCCTAGTAAGCCTGTCTGCGGTCCCTCCTTGCAATCCTCCTCCACTGACCACAACAATGCTGCCTGTGTACCCCTGCGAGATAACTCTAAGTGCCTTGAGCCTATTTTTAGTTATTTTAGGCCTAGTAAGCCTGTCTGCGGTCCCTCCTTGCAATCCTCCTCCGCTGACCACACCAATGCTGCCCGTGTACCCCTGGAACCTATTTAAAACTGCATAGAGCCTATTTTTATTTATTTTAGGCCTAGTAAGCCTGTCTGCGGTCCCTCCTTGCAATCCTCCTCCGCTGACCACACCAATGCTGCCCGTGTACCCCTGGAACCTATTTAAAACTGCATAGAGCCTATTTTTAGTTATTTCAGGCCTAGTAAGCCTGTCTGCGGTCCCTCCTTGCAATCCTCCTCCACTGACCACACCAATGCTGCCCGTGTACCCCTGGAACCTATTTAGAAGTTCATAGAGCCTATTTATATATTTTATTTAATATTAATAAAGCCATGATGGACTACGCTGTACCACGCTACAAGCTAACCAGTCGACACTTCTTTTGCGAGAAAAGCCATCCCAACCCTCCACCAGCATGTAAAAGACCGCATTGTCCATGCACTCTGGCAATCTGTGAGTACAAAGGTGCACCTGACAACAGACGCATGGACCTGTAGGCATGGCCACGGAAGGTTACGTGTCCATTACGGCGCAATGGGTTAATGTGGTGGATGCATGGTCCACAGGGGACAGCCTACTAAGTCTGTCTGCAGTCCCTAATTCAAAATGTCCTCCACTGTATAAATCTGAGCTTCAACCTTCTGGCTCTCATTAAGTGCTTTTAAAAAAAGAAAAAAAGTTTGGTGGTTGGGGCCTACTAACGGTGTCTGCCGCTCCCTGGTGTTGTCCTCCACTGTATAAATCTGAGCTTCAACCTTCTGGCTCTCATTAAGTGCTGTTTTGTAAAAAAAATTGGTGGTTGGAGCCTACTAACGGTGTCTGCCGCTCCCTGGTGTTGTCCTCCACTGTATAAATCTGAGCTTCAACCTTCTGGCTCTCGTTAAGTGCTTTTTAAAAAAAAAAAAGTTTGGTGGTTGGGGCCTACTATCGGTGTCTGCCGCTCCCTGGTGTTGTCCTCCACTGTATAAATCTGAGCTTCAACCTTCTGGCTCTCATTAAGTGCTTTTTTAAAAAAAAAAAAGTTTGGTGGTTGGGGCCTACTAACGGTGTCTGCCGCTCCCTGGTGTTGTCCTCCACTGTATAAATTTGAGCTTCAACCTTCTGGCTCTCATTAAGTGCTTTTTAAAAAAAAAAAAAAGTTTGGTGGTTAGGGCCTACTAACGGTGTCTGCCGCTCCCTGGTGTTGTCCTCCACTGTATAAATCTGAGCTTCAACCTTCTGGCTCTCATTAAGTGCTGTTTTCTAAAAAGTTTGGTGGTTCAGGCCTACTAACGGTGTCTGCCGCTCCCTGGTGTTGTCCTCCACTGTATAAATCTGAGCTTCAACCTTCTGGCTCTCATTAAGTGCTGTTTTTTAAAAAGTTTGGTGGTTGGGGCCTACTAACGGTGTCTGCCGCTCCCTGGTGTTGTCCTCCACTGTATAAATCTGAGCTTCAACCTTCTGGCTCTCATTAAGTGCTGTTTTCTAAAAAGTTTGGTGGTTGGGGCCTACTAACGGTGTCTGCCGCTCCCTGGTGTTGTCCTCCACTGTATAAATCTGAGCTTCAACCTTCTGGCTCTCATTAAGTGCTTTTTAAAAAATTTGGTGGTTGGGGCCTACTAACGGTGTCTGCCGCTCCCTGGTGTTGTCCTCCACTGTATAAATCTGAGCTTCAACCTTCTGGCTCTCATTAAGTGCTTTTTTTAAAAAAAAAAAGTTTGGTGGTTGGGGCCTACTAACGGTGTCTGCTGCTCCCTGGTGTTGTCCTCCACTGTATAAATCTGAGCTTCAACCTTCTGGCTCTCATTAAGTGCTGTTTTCTAAAAAGTTTGGTGGTTGGGGCCTACTAATGGTGTCTGCCGCTCCCTGGTGTTGTCCTCCACTGTATAAATCTGAGCTTCAACCTTCTGGCTCTCATTAAGTGCTGTTTTCTAAAAAGTTTGGTGGTTGGGGCCTACTAACGGTGTCTGCCGCTCCCTGGTGTTGTCCTCCACTGTATAAATCTGAGCTTCAACCTTCTGGCTCTCATGAAGTGCTTTTTAAAAAAAAATTGGTGGTTGGGGCCTACTAACGGTGTCTGCCGCTCCCTGGTGTTGTCCTCCACTGTATAAATCTGAGCTTCAATCTTCTGGCTCTCATTAAGTGCTTTTTAAAAAAAATTGGTGGTTGGGGCCTACTAACGGTGTCTTCCGCTCCCTGGTGTTGTCCTCCACTGTATAAATCTGAGCTTCAACCTTCTGGCTCTCATTAAGTGCTGTTTTTTAAAAAGTTTGGTGGTTGGGGCCTACTAACGGTGTCTGCCGCTCCCTGGTGTTGTCCTCCACTGTATAAATCTGAGCTTCAACCTTCTGGCTCTCATGAAGTGCTTTTTAAAAAAAAATTGGTGGTTGGGGCCTACTAACGGTGTCTGCCGCTCCCTGGTGTTGTCCTCCACTGTATAAATCTGAGCTTCAATCTTCTGGCTCTCATTAAGTGCTGTTTTTTAAAAAGTTTGGTGGTTGGGGCCTACTAACGGTGTCTGCCGCTCCCTGGTGTTGTCCTCCACTGTATAAATCTGAGCTTCAACCTTCTGGCTCTCATTAAGTGCTGTTTTTAAAAAAGTTTGGTGGTTGGGGCCTACTAACGGTGTCTGCCGCTCCCTGGTGTTGTCCTCCACTGTATAAATCTGAGCTTCAACCTTCTGGCTCTCATTAAGTGCTGTTTTTTAAAAATGTGGTGGTTGGGGCCTACTAACGGTGTGTGCCGCACCTTGGTGTTGTCCTGTGTTATTTTCCTGACCTTTAATCTTCAGGCTTTCGGCCTTCATTTGTAATATTAAACTGCATAGGGCCTACTAGTTGGGTTGGGCCTACTAACGGTGTCTGCCGCTCAAAGGTGTTCTCCTCCACTGAACAAAGCAGTGCCGCCTGTTTACTCCTGTTACCAATTTTGAACTTTATTTTGCCCACTTTATTATTTGGGCCTACTAACTGTGTCTGCCTCTCATTACAGTTGTCCTCCACTGAACTAAGCAATGCTGCCTGGTTAGTCCTGTTACCAATTTTAAATTGCATTTAGCCCACTTTATTATTTGGCCCTATATCACTGTTTCCTCCTCATCCTGCCCATTGCCCAGCCGGTGCTACATGAGTCTTGTGGTACTTTGACCCAGACCACTACATTCCCCTTGCACGCTACACAGCCACAATCTGACCCTGCTGAAAGTCAGGTTCCCCTGCCCGCATACTATACCACCTTACACAGGGACAAAGAGGAAGGTGCAGATGAAAGTGCAGGTTTCTTTAACAGGTAGGGGGCATACTCGTTGGCGACGTCACAGGCACAGGGCCCCTCAGAGTACGCAAAAGTGTCGCTGCCGGTGGGAGGCGCCCCCGCCGTGCAAACACACCGCTGTACTTTGAGGGGCCCTGTGCCAGTGCCAATGCGAACGAGTGGGCCCCCCCTGCTTGCTCAGGATCACAGCACTTGCAACGTTGAAATACTTACCTCTCCCTGCTCCACCGCCGTGACGTAGTCCACGTTTCCTGGGCCCACTAAAACCTTGAACCAGCCCTACCCCCCACAACTTTTGCCACATGACCCCCAATTTCCAATGCCCAACTATTATTATAAAGTTAGTTAAGATTGACAAGCTTCAGAAACAAGAATGGATGTTTTTGGCATTAAAATGGGCACTGTAGGTGTTTTCCTGGCCTCCACTCACTGCCGACTATGCTTCCCCATTGACTTGCATTGGGTTTCGTGTTTCGGTCGATCCCCGATTTTTCGCGATAATCGGCCGACTGCACTTGACTCGACTTTGGACAAAGTCGGGTTTCGCAAAACCCGACTCGATCTTAAAAAAATGAAAGTCGCTCAACCCTAATTATATGTGATCTGTATGGTGGTATTATGTTTGATCAGTATGGTGGAATAATGTAAAAAATATATGACTATTATATGATAACTATATTGTGGGATTATGTGTGATCTATGTGGCATTATTATGTGACAATTATATGGTGGTTTTATGTGTGATCTACATGGTGTGTGTGATCTATATAACGATATTGTGTGTGATCTATATGGCGGTATTATATGAGAACACTATGGCGGTATGTGTGATCTATATGGCGGTATTATGTGAGACCTATATGATGTTTATAGCCTAGGAAGGGGTTATTACCCATGGATCCTCCCAGGCTATGAATATCAGCCCGCAGCTGTATATTTAGCCTTTACTGGCTATTAAAATAGGGGGACCCCCCAAAAAAACTACGTGGGGTCCCCCTATAATTAATAACCAGAAAAGGCTATGCAGACAGCTGCAAGCTGATGTTAATAGCCTAAGAAGGGGCCATGGATATTGCACCCCCCCTTCCCCGGCTACAAACACCAGCTCAAAGCCACCCCTGAAATGGCGCATCTCTAAGATGCGCCAATTCCGGCACTTAGCCTCCCTCTTCCCACTACCCTGTAGAGGTGTCAATTGGGTAATATTTGTGAGGTTAATGTTACCTTTCTATTGTAAGGTGACATTAAGCCAGCTTAGTAATGGAGAGGCGTCAATAAGACACCTATCCATTACTAATCCTATAGTTGTTAAGGGGTTAAATAAACACACAGCAAGAATAAAGTATTTTAATGAAATAAAACACTACACAGTTTCTCATCTTTATTATTCAGCTAACCGTGCAACGCCCTGAATCTCCTGAAAAAAAATAAAATAAAATAAACAGCAGTAGACTCCCTGTTCCCGCACACAGACATACACACAGATACACACGGACACCCGCACACAGACACGCACATATTCACAGCTCACACAGTCTCCGCCCACACTCTTCCTCCTCCCTATCTGCAGCATTTATCGCACGCAACTCTGCAGCAAAACCACGGATTTTTACACCACTGTCCCTTTATGAGGTGTGATGCAGTGACCCCTGTAACAGGTAGGGGGCGCTGCATGGTCTCCCCAGTATACGCACGGAGGCATATTGAGGCTGTGAGAGTGCATGGCAGTTGCATGCATGGATGTGATGATGTGACAAAGTCCGGCATTGTGGTGAATGGCCGAAATGTGTGTTTAGTTGCCACAGACTAAGGATCTGAAACTTGATGTGATGTCCTGGTTCAGTGTGTAAATGGACTGCTCATGATGTGGTTTATGATACCTTAATAAACCGAATAGACTGTTTTGTTTGAAAAAACCGTGCCCGTGTGCTTGAATCCCGTGCCAAGCGAGTGTCCCCCAATACACTCAGTAAGTGCAACCTTACAGAGGTTATAGCTCTGGAAAGCTTTAAAAGCATCCCATTCCGAGACTTTTTTCGTGACATATTGTACTTCATGATAGTGGTAACATTTCTTTGATATGGCTTGTGTTTACTTGTGAAAAAAAGGAAATTTTGGCGAAAATTTAGTAACTTTCCAACATTTCATGCCCTTAAATCACAGAGATATGTCACAAAAAATAGTTAATTAGTAACATTTCCCACATGTCTACTTTACATCAGCACAATTTTGGAACCAACATTTTTTTGGTAGGAAATTATAAGGGTTAAAAGTTGACCAGCAATTTCTCATTTTTACAACAAAATTTACAAAACCATTTTTTAGGGACTACATCACATTTGAAGTCACTTTGAGGGGTCCATATGACAGAAAATATCCAAAAGTGACACCTTCCTAAAAACTGCACCCCTCAAGATGCTCAAAACCACATTCAAGAAGTTTATTAACCCTTCAGGTGCTTCACAGGAATTTTCACAATGTAGAAAATAAAATGAACATAAAAATTACTTTAGATCCAAATTTTTTTATTTTGACAAGGGTAACAGGAAAAAATGGACCCAAAAATGTGTTATGTAATTTCTCCCGAGCATGCCGATACCCAATATGAGAGAGAAACCCACTGTTTGGGCACACGGCAGAGCTCGGAAGGGAAGGAGCGCCATTTGACTTTTTTGAATGCAAAATTTGCTGGAACACTTGGCGGATGCCATATCACGTTTGGAGAGCCTCTGACGTGCCTAAACAGAGAAAATCCCCCACAAGTGACACCATTTTGGAAACTAGACCCCTCAGGGAACTGATCTAGATGTGTGATGAGAACACTAAACCCTCAGGTGCTTCACAGAAGTTTAAAACGTTGAGTCATAAAAATAAATAAATTTTTTTTCCCACAAATGTTTTTAGCACAACATATTGCATTTTCATAAGGGTAGCAGGAGAAATTGCACCATACAATTTGTTGTGCAATTTCTCCTGAGTACGCCAATGCCCAATATGAGGGACAAAATTACTGTTTAGGCGCACGGCAGGGCTCAGAAGGGAAGGAGCGTCATTTGACTTTTTTAATGTAAAATTTCCTGGAATCATTAGCGGACACCATATCCTATTTGGAGAGCCCCTGATGTGCCTAATCAGTAGAAACCCCCCACAAGTTACCCCATTTTGGAAACTAGACCCCTCAAGGAATTTATTTAGATGCCTTGTGAGAACCTAGAACCCCCAGGTGCTTCACAGAAGGTTATAATGTTGACCTATGAAAATAATAAAATAATATTTTCCTTTGCAAAAATGCTATTTTAGACCCAAATTTTGCATTTTCACAAGGGTAATATGAGAAATTTCACCATACAATTTGTAGTGCAATTTCTCCTGAGTACGCTGATACCTCATATGTGGGAGAAAACTACTGTGTGGGTGCATGGCAGGGCTCGGAAGGGAAGAGCATCATTTTACTTTTTGAACAAAAAAAATCAAATTTTCCTACAAATATGTTTTTAGCACAACATATTGCATTTTCATAAGCGTAACAGGAGAAACTGCACCATACAATTTTTTGTGCAATTTCTCCTGAGTTTGCCGATGCCCAGTATGAGGGACAAAACAACTGTTTAGGTGCACGGCATGGCTCGGAATGGAAGGAGCGTCATTTGACTTTTTGAACATAAAATTTCCTGGAATCATTAGTGGACGTCATGTCCCATTTGGAGAGCCCCTGATGTGCCTAAAAAGTAGAAACCCCACACAAATTACAGCATTTTAGAAACTAGACCCCTCAAGGAATGTATTTAGATGCGTGGTGGGCACCTTGAACCCCCAGGTGCTTCACGGAAGTTTACAACGTTGAGCAGTGAAAATTAAAAAAAATCCCAAACATGTTATTTTGTCCCCAAATTTTGCATTTTCATAAGGGTAAAAGGAGAAATTGCACCATGCCATTTGTTGTGCAATTTCTCATGAGTGCGCCAATACCCCATATATGGGGGAATACTACTTTTGAGGCACAGTGCAAAGCTCAGAAGGGATGAGGCGCCATATTGGAGTTCAGATTTTTCTGGAATGGTTTGAGGGTGCCATGTCACACTGACAGAGCCCCTGAGGTGCCAGACCAACAGAAGCTCCCATATGTGAACTCATTTTCGAACTACACTCCCCATTGAATTCATCTAGGGGAGCAGTGATCATATTGACACCACATATCTCACAGAATTTTATACTACTGAGCGGTAAAGAAAGAATAAATTACATTTTTACCACTAAAATGTTTTAGCCCCAAGTTTTTAATTTCTCTAAGGGCTAATAGGAATGGTTTTTTTACAACAAACTGAGGTCCATTATTTCCTGAGTGTGCCAATACCCTACATTTTATTGGGAAATATTTTTCAGGCACAGCACAAAGCTCAGAAGGCAAGGGGTGCTAGATTTTACTGTTATGGTTTGCAGGTGCCATGACCAACTGGGAGAGCTCATGAGGTGCCAGAACAGCAGACCCCCCCTCATAAGTGACCCCATTTTATAAAGTACGCCTCTCAATGAATTCATCAAGGGGTGCAGTGATCACATTGAAATCATGGGTGTGTCACAGAATTTTATACCATTGGGCTGTGAAGACAAAATAACTACATTTTTACCACCAAAATTTTGTTTTAGCCCCAGATTTTACATTTTTCACATAAGTGGGTAAAAATGGCACCACAATTTGTCCCAGATTTTCTACTGAATGTGGCAGTACCCCATATGTGGCTGTACAGTATTACTTAGCCATTCGGAGAGACTCAGGAGGAATGGAGCGCTATTTGCCTCCTGGAGCGCAGATTTTACTATAACAGTTTGAGGACTCCATATACAGAGACCATAATTGCTAGAAGAGCAGGATCCCAGAGAAAAAAGCAGAGATGATTACCTGCTGAACCCTCCAAACAAATGCACGATCAGGCGGGCCGCCCAGTGCTACAAAATGTATGCTGTGTGATTAGTAATAGGCTGTAGACCAGATGCTCTGCATTGCCTGTGTGAACAACGCAACATACAGACTATTATCGCTTATCTTTTTGTGCACTAATGCCAAACAGCCAACACTGGATTGAAAGTGGTTGTTTCATCTGTATTTTTTGCACCTGTGTTTTTGCCATCATTAATCGGGTCCGCTGCACCCTGATAGTGCATTTGTTTGGAGGCTTCAGCAGGTAAACATCTCTGCTTTTTTCGCTGGAATTTTTTTTACATTTTTTGGAGGATTTCTAAGTCCTATTTGTGCGTCTGTGAGCTTTTACTCAATGTTTAGCGTTAGGACCGGCAAAAATGTAAGGACCCTTGACGTGGGTTGCCGGCTTATGTATTGAGGCCCCAATATAAACTAATACCTTACATACATTGATATGTGGGTTTTTTGCACTTTATCTAGCAGGGTGCAGTCGGACCAAGATGGCTCTGTAAACTGTAGGCCTCTATTCACACAGCATGCATTTTGTAGCACTGGGTGGCCCGCCTGTATGTGCGTTAGTAATGGGCTGTAGACCAGATACTCTGCATTGCCTGTGGGAATAATGCCACATACAGACTATTATCGCTTATCTTTTTGTGCACTAATGCCAAACAGCCAACACTGGATTGAAAGTGGTTGTTTCATCTGTATTTTTTGCACATGTGTTTTTGCCATCATTTATTGGGTCCGCTGCACCCTGATAGTGCATTTGTTTGGAGGCTTCAGCAGGTAATCATCTCTGCTTTTTTCTCTGAAGAGCAGGATCCCCCCTGAAGTGACATCATTTTGGAAACTATACCCCATTGGGAATTTATCTACAGGTGTTGTGCTGATTTTGACTCCATGGGCGTTTTCCAGAAACAAGCAGCAATGAATGTTGCTGCCGAGTGAAAATTCCAAACTGCCTTTGTAGTGAGCAGTACGCTGTAGTGACCAGTACGTCGCAGTCAGCAGTACGTTATGCCCAGCCTGTGCTTCTGGAAGCATGCACCCGTAAGTTAGGTGGGTTCTCATTGCCTCAGAAATGCCAAACGTGGACTCAATATGTGGTTTAGGTACACTGTGGGGCTCAGAAGGGATGGGGGCATTTGGATTTGGGAGTGGAGAATTTGCTGAATTTCTTTTGGTAGGTGAGGAGACATTTCGCCTTTCCAGAGCCTTTGTGCTACCAGTAACTTGGAAGCCCCCTATATTTCCATTAACAGATGACAAACCTGAGTGAGGGCTTGCTTTTTTGTGGATTGAGTTGAAGCTTTTATTGGGAACATTTTATATAACATTTGGGATCACATTTATCTGGTGGTCTACCCTGAGCACTTACTTTGGTTTTTACATGTAAATCTCTGAGTGACATTATTCAGATGGAACCCCTGAGGGATCCATTCACTATAATGAGGCAGCAGAGTTACTCTGGACTCTGTCTGGCCTCTGTTCAGACGTGTCCTTCTTTTCAGAAGTGCACAAAACTGTGGCCGATGACACTTTTATGCAATCCTAAGTCGGACACCGCTGGATCACAGGTCCTATGGCGTCCACAGTGCCTCCATCTGCCTCATTATAGGGAATCTTCCACCAGAGGTTCCATCTGAATCATGTATTTCAGAGATTTACACAGAAACCCCATTGCAAGCGCTCAGCGCAGAGCACAGGATAAATGTGCGCCGAGCCTTACTGCGATCTTTGGGAGGCAGAGTGAAAAAAATCAACAGCATGTGAAAAATTGGTTTTAATTATTTTTTACGCCATTCCTCATGCAGTATAAGTGATTAGGTGACTTTATTCTTCGGATTGGTGCAATTACAGCGATACCAGATTTATATTGGGTTTTTATGTTTGGCTGCTGTCACACACTAAAAGACGCTTTGTATTGCAAAAAAATAGTTTTTGCATCACCATATTTTGAGAGCTATAATTTTTCCATATTTTGGCCCACAGAGTCATTTGAGGGCTTGTTTTTTGCGGGACGAGTTGATGTTTTTATTGGCACCATTTTCGGGAACATGACATTTTTTTATGTTTTCCATTCATCTCCCTGGCGAATTTGCATCAGGTCATCTCCCTGGTGAATTCGGATCAGGTTGTACTCCACCTGAAGGTTGAGCTTCATGAAGACACTGGAACCTTTAGGCTATGTGCACACGATGCGGATTTGCTGTGGATCCGCAGCGGATTTTTCCGCGCAGAAACGCTGCAGATCCACACTGTGATTTACAGTACAATGTAAATCAATGTAAAAAAAAAATGCTGTGCACATGGTGTGGAAAAATCAGTGCGGAATTGCTGCGGATTTCAAAGAAGTGCATTTCACTTCTTTTGTGTGGATCTGCAGCGTTTCTGCACCCCTCCATGATAGAAATCCGCAGTGGCAAAAACTGCAGAAAATCTGCACAAAATCTGCATCAATTCCACGGCAAATCCGCACAAAATCCGCATAAAAACCGCGGCAAATCTGCGGCTGCGGATTCTGCCAGGAGATGCGGATTTTGTGCAGAAATTTCTGCACCACTTTTCCTACGTGTGCACATAGCCTTAAGGTGATCAAACAGCTCGGAGATGAGAGGCAGAGGATATTTAATTTTAATTGTTATTTGATTCAGTCCCCTATAGTCAATACAGGGTCAAAATGAACTGTCCTTCTTTACAAGGAAAAATCCTGCTCCGGCCAGGGAGGAATATTTCTGGATAAATCCCCTAGCAAGATTCTTTTCAATATATTCAGACATTGCTCTGGTCTCGGCCTTTGACAGAAGGTAGATTTGACCTCAAGGAGGGAATGCACCAGGAAGGAGATCAATATGACAGTCGTACGGGCTATGAGGTGATAGTCTCAGCCTCCTTTTTTTCAAAGACATCGGCGTATGTCCAGCAAGGCGGAGGCATTCCAGGTATGTTAGATGGAGGTAAAGCAGGACGAATGGGGACCAGGCAGATTTTGTGTCATTCTTGACCCCAACGGAGTACTTCTCCAGATCTCCAGTCCAAGATGGGCACGTCTCCCTGCAGCCAAGGCAAACCTATTAGCAGAGGGTGAGGCCTCCTTCATTCAAAGGCCTGTTGGACAAAATTGCCTGTGGAATCAGAGTCCAGGTAGACCGACTCGACAAAATAAATGTTGCCACGGGAGACCAATACTGTCAGAGTTGGTGATGGAGAGGAGTGATTCTTGACCAAGGTAGCCTCTCCTACAGACCCTAGCACTATCATTACACGGTTTCTCAGGGTAGGATCGGATAAAGTGTTTGACCGCCATAATAGAATCATGTTCCTTCTGCGCGACGAACATCCTGATGATGCTTAGCCATCTTCACCTGTTCAATCTGCATAGACTCAAGGAGTGGTGCCGCAGCAGGGGCTTGGGGGTGATCAGACTTTAGAAAATGGGAGCTAAGCACACAGATCTTTTTGTGTGGGTCGCTTCTTTGACTTGCTACTGGAACCTGATGTCTATCCGGGTTGCCTGGGACACCAGGTCATCCAATTAGGTGGGTATTTCCTGACTGGCGAGCCCATCACTGATTCGCCCAGAGAGGTCCTTCCAGAAGTTTGAAACCAGAGCCTCATTATTCCAAGCGACTTCACAAGACAGGGCATGAAAAGGAACTGCATACTGGCACATTGTGAGGTTACCCTTTCGTAACCTGAGTAGAGAAGATGCTGTAGAAGAAGCACAGCTGGGCTCATCGAAGACCTTACAAAAGGCTTCTAGAAAGATCTGGAGGTTCGACACCAAAGGATCACCTCTCTCCCACAGAGGATTATGCCATGCTAGAGCTTCCACCAGAGAGAAGAGACATGATGAAAGCCACTTTGGCCCGGTCTGAGACAAACTGAGCCAGGAGTTCAAAGTGCAGTGTGCACTGGTTGATGAAGCCCCAATACAGTCCAGTGTCTCAACTGTAGCGTAGAGGAACCAACGGATAAGGTCCAGAACCAGGTACATAGCTTGCAGACTGATAAGTCACAGTCATTGTGGTTGCAGCCTGAGTAAATGTAGATGCAGTCGGAACTGCCAACGTATTTAGATGCGTGTCTACTGCCTGTAGGTAGGATAGGATTTTATCCTGTTGGTCCTTCTGGTGGGAAACCTCCTTGTATAGGTCAGAGATGGAGTGCTTTCAGATTTTTCTAGCAGATCTCATTGCAGAATGCCACGGACCTTATTAGGGACCATCTGGAAACCTGCCACAGATATTTGGAAACCCAGGAACTGAACCTCTTTTACAGCGAATACACATTTTTCTAATTTGGAGTACAGTTTATTATCCGGCAAAACCTGCCAGACGTGTACGTGATGTGATATGAGATCAGGTGAATATATTAAAATATCTTCAAGATACACCACTACAAATCTACCCACAAGGTGACGAAAAATGTAGTTAACAAAATGTTGGAAAAAGGCAGTGGCATTAGTCAAAACAAAGGGCATGACAAGGTTTTCATAAAGCTCTCCAGGAGTGTTAACCCCTTTCTGCCAGCTGACGGAATAGTACGTCAGCTGGCAGATCCCCTGCTTTAAGTTGGGCTCCGGCGGTGCAAACAGCTGACATGTGCGCGCAATGAGCGCGAGTGGAATCGCGATCCGCCCGCGCCCATTAACTAGTTAAATGTCGCCATCAAGCGCTGACAGCGGCATTTAACTAGCGCTCCCGGCCGCGCGGCCGGAGATACTCGCACCGCTGACCCCCGTCACATGATCGGGGGTCAGCGGTGCATTGCCATAACAACCAGAGGTCTCCTTGAGACCTCTTTGGTTGTTGATGGCCGATTGCTTTGAGCGCCACCCTGTGGTCGGCGCTCAAAGTACACCTGCCTTTCTGCTACATAGAGGTGATCTGTATTTCACCTCTATGTAGCAGAGCCGATCGTGTAGTGCATGCTTCTAGCCTCCTATGGAGGCTATTGAAGCATGCCAAAATTAAAAAAAAAAAGTGTTTAAAAATATAAAAAAAATAAAAAATATATAAAAGTTCAAATCACCCCCCTTTCGCCCCAATCAAAATAAAACAATTAAAAAAAAAATAAACATACACATATTTGGTATCGCCGCGTTCAAAATCGCCCGATCTATCAATAAAAACAAAGGATTAAGCTGACCGCTAAATGGCATAGCGAGAAAAAAATCAAAACGCCAAAATTAGGTTTTTTTGGTCACCGCGACATTGCATTAAAATGCAATAACGGGCGATCAAAAGAATGTATCTACACCAAAATGGTATAATTAAAAACGCCAGCTCGGCACGTAAAAAATAAGCCCTCAACTGACCCCAGATCACGAAAATTGGAGACGCTACGGGTATCGGAAAATTGCGCAATTTTTTTTTTTTTTTTAGCAAACTTTGGAATTTTTATTCACCACTTAGATAAAAAATAACCTAGACATGTTAGGTGTCTATGAACTCGTAATGACCAGGATAATCATAATGGCAGGTCAGTTTTAGCATTTGGTGAACCTAGCAAAAAAAAAGCCAAACAAAAAACAAGTGTGAGATTGCACTTTTTTTGCAATTTCATCACACTTGGATGAAGTGACATTTTCAGTGACACGCCGGCCGCCGGCCGCGGCCCCATAGAAATTGCTTCTTTCCCAGGGTCTGAAGGAGAGGAAACTCTCCTTCAGGCCCTGGGAACCATATTAATATGTAAAATAAAGAATTAAAATAAAAAATATTGCTATACTCACCTCTCCGACGCAGCCTGGACGTCCGCGAGGGAACCGGCAGCGTTGTTTGCTTAAAAATCGCGGTTTTCCTTCCTTACTTGAAGTCCCGGCTTGTGATTGGTTGCGTGCCGCCCATGTGACCGAGACGCGACCAATCACAGCAAGCCGTGACGTAATTTTAGGTCCTTCAGGATTTTAAAATTACGTTCCGGCGTTGTGATTGGTTGCGTCGCCCATGTGACCGCACGCAACCAATCACAACGCCGGAACGTAATTTTAAAATCCTGAAGGACCTAAAATTACGTCACGGCTTGCTGTGATTGGTCGCGTCTCGGTCACATGGGCGGCACGCAACCAATCACAAGCCGGGACTTCAAGTAAGGAAGGAAAACCGCGATTTTTAAGCAAACAACGCTGCCGGTTCCCTCGCGGACGTCCAGGCTGCGTCGGAGAGGTGAGTATAACAATATTTTTTATTTTAATTCTTTATTTTACACACATTAATGTTGTTTCGATACCGATACCCGATACCACAAAAGTATCGGATCTCGGTATCGGAATTCCGATACAGCAAATATCGGCCGATACCCGATACTTGCGGTATCGGAATGCTAAAGTAAACAATGGCATCCGATCCGATTTTTTATCGGATCGGATGCCATGCAGGAGGTCTGTGGGTCCAAACAACAGAGCTCCGGTGCAGAGCGTCTAGGCCTGGGACTTCCGGTAGGCCAGGCGCAGCTCCCGGAAGTCCCAGGCCTCTGCGTCGGATCTGTGTTGTTTGGGCGACATTGCGCTGCTCCCTGCTGCGCCGACCAGAAGTCCCAGGCTGCACCGACCAGAAGTCCCAGGCTGCACTTCTGAGGCCTGAGGAGATAGCTGTCTGGAGGCCCTGTGATAGCTGTCTGGACTCAGGCCCTGTGATAGCTGTCTGGACTCAGGCCCTGTGATAGCTGTCTGGACTCAGGCCCTGTGATAGCTGTCTGGACTCAGGCCCTGTGATAGCTGTCTGGACTCAGGCCCTGTGATAGCTGTCTGGACTCAGGCCCTGTGATAGCTGTCTGGACTCAGGCCCTGTGATTGCTGTCTGGAGGCCCTGTGATAGCTGTCTGGACTCAGGCCCTGTGATAGCTGTCTGGACTCAGGCCCTGTGATAGCTGTCTGGACTCAGGCCCTGTGATAGCTGTCTGGACTCAGGCCCTGTGATTGCTGTCTGGACTCAGGCCCTGTGATAGCTGTCTGGACTCAGGCCCTGTGATAGCTGTCTGGACTCAGGCCCTGTGATTGCTGTCTGGACTCAGGCCCTGTGATAGCTGTCTGGACTCAGGCCCTGCGATAGCTGTCTGGACTCAGGCCCTGCGATTGCTGTCTGGACTCAGGCCCTGTGATAGCTGTCTGGACTCAGGCCCTGTGATTGCTGTCTGGACTCAGGCCCTGTGATTGCTGTCTGGACTCAGGCCCTGTGATTGCTGTCTGGACTCAGGCCCTGTGATAGCTGTCTGGACTCAGGCCCTGTGATTGCTGTCTGGACTCAGGCCCTGTGATAGCTGTCTGGACTCAGGCCCTGTGATAGCTGTCTGGACTCAGGCCCTGTGATAGCTGTCTGGACTCAGGCCCTGTGATAGCTGTCTGGACTCAGGCCCTGTGATTGCTGTCTGGACTCAGGCCCTGTGATAGCTGTCTGGACTCAGGCCCTGTGATTGCTGTCTGGACTCAGGCCCTGTGATAGCTGTCTGGACTCAGGCCCTGTGATTGCTGTCTGGACTCAGGCCCTGTGATAGCTGTCTGGACTCAGGCCCTGTGATAGCTGTCTGGACTCAGGCCCTGTGATTGCTGTCTGGACTCAGGCCCTGTGATTGCTGTCTGGACTCAGGCCCTGTGATAGCTGTCTGGACTCAGGCCCTGTGATAGCTGTCTGGACTCAGGCCCTGTGATTGCTGTCTGGACTCAGGCCCTGTGATTGCTGTCTGGACTCAGGCCCTGTGATAGCTGTCTGGACTCAGGCCCTGTGATAGCTGTCTGGACTCAGGCCCTGTGATTGCTGTCTGGACTCAGGCCCTGTGATAGCTGTCTGGACTCAGGCCCTGTGATTGCTGTCTGGACTCAGGCCCTGTGATTGCTGTCTGGACTCAGGCCCTGTGATTGCTGTCTGGACTCAGGCCCTGTGATAGCTGTCTGGACTCAGGCCCTGTGATTGCTGTCTGGACTCAGGCCCTGTGATTGCTGTCTGGACTCAGGCCCTGTGATTGCTGTCTGGAGGCCCTGTGACTACTACAGCAACCATCATCCAGTGAACTGTGGGGTGTCATTGGCCATTACTGAGATAAGTGAGAGGGAGGCATCAGTGATGGCGAACCTGTGGCAGTCCAGCTGTTGCAAAACTACAATTCCCATCATGGCTGGCCATTCAAAGCAAAGGCTTTGGCTGTGAAGACATGATGGGAATTGTAGTTTTGCAACAGCTGGAGTGCCACAGGTTCGCCATCACTGGAAGAATTCCCCCTCCCCCTCACTTATCTTAGTTCACGGCACCCCACACAAGTTAAATAATAGCAAGACCAACAAAAGAAACCAACTGACAGATGAACAAAGAAGTCACTAAGCAGGTAAGTTAATTCTAATTATACATATTTGTTATTTAAACTATACATGTCGCAAAATTATGTTTTTTTATCAAGGTGACACACCACCCAAGTTATGCTCGGTTTTTTGGCGAATTTTGACACACCGAGCTCAAAAGGTTGCCCATCACTGCCCTATGAGCAGATTCACATTATGCACTACTTGCTTAACCTTTCCCTGACTGAGAGCTGAAGAGTCAAATGCAAATATGGGCTGGGCTTCGCCAGAGTACTACAGGGAAGACCAAGGTCCCGTGCGAACCGAGCATCCATAATATTAGCTCCCACCCCACTATCCAAGGGGATATTTTCTCAGTTTTCATACCAATAACCACTTCTGTGTGTAAGAAAAACTGAGATACACATGTGGAAGAGATATATAGACCCAGGTTGTTATCCTCCGCACAACCTGGGGTTAGAGGTTTTCTGACAACTTTTTGTAAAGAAGTATGGATCCCAATGAAATGACCCTTTTGACCACAGAAAAAACACAACCCCATTTTGAGGCGAACCACAAGAGACTCATACTGAGTGGAGGCCCCCTTAACTGCATCGGTTCTTCAGAGCACACAGGGAGAACCTCGGTTTTCGGAAGCAACATGGGGCAGAGTCACAACAGCTCTACCCCTGAGATGGCTATCTATACTGTGGTAGAAAACAACAAAATAAAACAAAAACACTGCACTACAGTCCCTACGTATGCTGGTGGCACTCTGCTCTGGAGCAATACAAGTTCAGAATAACCACCAAAAAAGTAAAAAACTGAGCGGCACCGACCCTGTATCCGACTGTGAAGACAAACCCTTTACGGGGATAACAGATGTGAATCCTCGCTGCGCCGTGCACTTGAGACCTCAGGTGCTCCTCATAGAACAACAGACTTCAATCCAAGCAATCCTTATAAGAAAAAGATGAGGGCACTCACCGGTCTTCAGTAAAGTGACTTCTTTATTAGCAACAACAAGTCCAGGTAAAAATCATGGCCGGGGGAGAGGGAGCCGAAGCTCGTGTGAGCAGAGGAGGACGACGGCCGTTTCGCGCTTAGCCTGCGCTTCTACGGGTCGATTTGTGCTCAGGAACGGCGGCGGATATAGTGCGCCGGCCAGACACACCCCGCCACTCACTCCCTCCCACAAACCAGAAGATACAAAAAGCACATGTTAAAAACAAATAAATTAAAAACAATACAAAGTTAATGGAGTACACATATGATGTGGGACATGTTTCACTGCTGAGAATACAATTAAACAGAATTAAAAAAAAACGCTCTACAGGCTACCAATTATTTTCGTTACGCGAGACGGTGCAGCACTGCGCCACCTACAGGAATATGGACATATCGACCCTGTCGTTGAAGCCAAGCGGACCCATAGCATTACTGCGCAGGATCCACCTGGCCTCACACCGCAAGAGCAGACCGTCCAAATCTCCACCCTGGGCCGGCAAATTAACCCTTTCAATACCAGCAAAGGTAAGACATTCCGTCTTTCCACCGTGTCTCTCTCTCATATGTGTAATGAACCGCGGAACTCCCTTTCCTGATACTACAGACCTACAGTGTTCTCGAAAACGAATGTACATGGGGCGAATAGTTTTGCCGATGTAGTATTTCCTACAGGGACAGAATATAATATATACTACATGGTCGGTCTTACAAGTAATAAAATCATTGACCATATGTGACACCGCACCTATTCGAAGGAAACGATCCGTGAGATGTTGCTGGCAGCATGAGCAATGGCCGCACCTGAAGTTCCCCTTAGGGGACACCCCTTTTAGCCAATTAGTACTAGGTTTACTAACCCGGTTTCTCACCATTCTATCCCTTAGTCTAGTACTTCTTCTATTAGCTATTAGGGGGCCTCTTGCTGCTACATCGGCAAGCTCCTTATCTCTCTCTAGAAGGTGCCAGTTCTTTTTTATGGCTAACCTGATTTGCTGGTCCATGTTGCTATATTTGAAGCAGAAATTGAACCTCTTATTAGTCTCCTGTTTCTGTGAGGACGGCTTTTTGACCACTTTTACTGCCCTCTCATTTTTTACTCTGTCCAAAGTTGACCCCAACAACCTCTCTGGGTAACCTCTATCTCTAAACCTGACTCTCATCTCTTCAGCCTGACGGGAAAAACCTTCTTCGGTGTTGTTCACCCTACTCACCCTTAAAAATTGGCTATACAGGACTGCTCGTTTAGTGTGCATGGGGTGATAGCTATTATAATGCATCAAAGTGTTAGCCGCTATTGGCTTACGAAAAAGTGAGGTGCAGATCTTACCTTCTTTGATTTCCACGGCAACATCTAGAAACTCCAGCCGTTCACCCCCAAAAACTGACGTGAAGACCATATTGAGGTCATTGATCTGATTCAGATGTCTATCTATACTGTGGTAGAAAACAACAAAATAAAACAAAAACACTGCAACACAGTCCCTACGTATGCTGGTGGCACTCTGCTCCGGAGCAATACAAGTTCAGTCTTTCTTCAGGTCACCAAAACCACTGGAGACTCCTCTCTCCAGCCTGGCTGAGCCAAGACTGCCTGTAGAGCTCAGTTATTTAACCCTCAGACCATGTGATGCCTCCATCATATGACCGACCACATAATCATGAGATCACACAGGTCCTGGCAACTCTGCAGGTGAAGATAAAGTGGTCCTCCTCCCACTCGTTCTATGAAGGTCCACATGAAACCAGCCCATTATCCAACTTTAACTTAACCCTCACAACACGTAGTGTGCTGGAGGAAAATACTCTGGTTTCATATCACTGATGCCATTAAGCGCAGTGACACAAATCTCCCCTCTATTATCTTACCAGTGACTTTGTCACATCCCCCCGCCCAAAGCCAGGGGTTTTGTCACATTCATTCGCTAAGCAGGGGAGTCTGCACAGGGCATCTGCATTCCCGTGCAACTTTCCTGGCCTATGCTTGACATGAGAAGTGAAATCTTGGAGGCCTAAGAACCATCTAGTCACCCGAGCATTTTTCCCTTCTTTTCCCTCAACCACCTCAGAGGGGCATGGTCAGATATGAGCTTAAGCCTACTGCCTAGCAGGTAGTACCTCAGGGTATCTACGGCACATTTTATGGCCAGGCACTCCTACTCGACAATGGCATAGTTTTTCTCACATGAAGATACAGGATGGGAGGCTCCTCCCCATTCACTTCCTGAGACAGGACGGCTCCCAGGCCAACTTCTGACACATCTGTCTGGACCACGAACTCCTTGCTGAAATCTGGTGCAACCAGAACCAGCTGTTTACAAAGAGCCTGCTTCAGCTCCCAGAATGCTATCGCAGTATCAGCAGACCATTTACTTAACATTGATCTTGCACCTAGAAGGAGGTCCATCAATGGTGCGGCAATCATGGCGAACCTTGGGATAAACCGCCGGTAGTAACCCACTGTTCCAAGAAACGCTCTCACTTGCTTCTTGGAAAGTGGTTGTGGCCATTTCTGGATCGCCTCAATCTTGTTTATCTGGGGCTTGATTTCGCCCCTCCCGACGACATAGCCTAGGTATGTGGCCTCTTCCTTTCCTAGGGCACATTTTTGGGGGTTTATGGTGAACCCCACCTTCCTCAACGCATCCACAACTGCCTGTACCTTTGGTAGATAACTACCCCAGTCAGTGTTGAAGACCACAATGTCATCTAGGTAGACTGCAGCATACTTATGTGGAGCCATAGCCCTCTGGAAGGTTGCTGGGGCCCCCTGTAGTCCAAAGGGCATCCTGGTGTATTGGAAACCCCCATCAGGCATTGAGAAGGCATCTTCTTCTTGGCCCTCTGGAACATGGGGATCTGCCAATAGCCCTTCATCAGGTCGGCATTAGAGTCTCTGCAACGGTGACATCGTCCACTGTAGCTTTTCGATTGGCTCCCAGGCAAGGGATTTCCAGCAATTCCGGATCTCGCCATGGCTTGAGCAAGTTCACATGGTATTTTTGGTGCGGCTTCCTTCGGTCTGGCTGGTGTAATGCTTGTAATTCACCTCGCTCCGTTTTTCCACCACCTCATATGGGCCTTGCCACTTGGCTAAGAACTTGTTCTCCACTGTGGTGATAAGCACCAGACCGCGGTCCTCGGGCAGGAACTGCCTCACTCTTGCTGAACGGTTATACACCCTTGAGTGTGCCTGGGGAAGATGCTCCTTCATGATGGCCATTGCTTTCACCATCCTCTCCTGCAACTGGGTAACATGCTCTATGACGCTCCGGTGTGGCGTGACCTCAGTTTTCCAGGTTTCCTTGGCGATGTCCTGGAGCCCTTGCGGATCTCGACCTTACAAGAGCTTGAACGGCGAGAAGCCAGTAGAGGCTTGTGGAACTTCTCTGATCGAGAAGAGCAGAAACGGAAACAGGTAGTCCCAGTCTCAACCGTCCTTTTCAATGACCTTCCTGAACATCGCCTTCAGGGTCTTATTGAAGCGCTCTACTAGGCCATCTGTCTGCAGATGGTAGACTGAGGTTTGCAGCTGGGCAATCTGAAGGACCTTACACAACTCCCTCATTACCTTGCTCATGAAAGGGGTTCCCTGTTCTGTCCTCCTGCCAGAGAAGAAAATGGTAAATGGGTGTGGTTTGGGGTGTGACCAGAGGCATAGATTGGGGTGTGGTCAGATGTGTGTATTGGGGTGTGACCACAGGCGTGGATTGGGATGTGGCCAGAAGCATGGATGCGGTTTGGGGTGTGGTCAGAAGTGTTTATTGGGGTGTGACCAGAGGCGTGGATTGGGTATGGCCAGAGGCGTGGATTGGGGTGTGTCCAGAGGTGTGGATTAGGGTGTGGGCAGAGCCGTGGATTGGGGTGTGACCAGAGCCGAGAATTGGGGTGGGACCAGTGGCAGGGATTGGGGTGTGGCCAGAGGAAGGGATTGGGGTGTGGCCAGAGGTAGGGATTGGGGTGAGGCCAGTGGTAGGGATTGAAGTGTGGCCAGAGGAAGGGATTGGGGAGTGGCCAGAGATATGGATTGGGGTGTGGCCAGGGGCAGGGATTGGGGTGTGGCCAGATGTAGGGATTGGGGTGTGGCCAGAGGAAGGGATTGGGGTGTGGCCAGAGGCAGGGATTGGGGTGTGGCCAGAGGCAGGGATTGGGGAGTGGCCAGAGAAAGGGATTGGGGTGTGGCCAGAGGAAGGGATTGGGGTGTGGCCAGAGGCAGGGATTGGGGTGTGGCCAGAGGCAGGGATTGGGGTGTGGCCAGAGGCAGGGATTGGGGAGTGGCCAGAGGAAGGGATTGGGGTGTGGCCAGAGGTAGGGATTGAAGTGTGGCCAGAGGAAGGGATTGGGGAGTGGCCAGAGATATGGATTGGGGTGTGGCCAGGGGCAGGGATTGGGGTGTGGCCAGATGTAGGGATTGGGGTGTGGCCAGAGGCAGGGATTGGGGTGTGGCCAGAGGTAGGGATTGGGGTGTGGCCAGAGGAAGGGATTGGGGTGTGGCCAGAGGTGGGGGTTGCGGTGAGGCCAGTGGTAGGGATTGAAGTGTGGCCAGAGGCGGGGATGGGGGTGTGGCCAGAGGAAGGGATTGGGGTGTGGTGTGGCCAGAGGCAGGGATTGGGGTGTGGCCAGAGGCAGGGATTGGGGAGTGGCCAGAGAAAGGGATTGGGGTGTGGCCAGAGGAAGGGATTGGGGTGTGGCCAGAGGCAGGGATTGGGGTGTGGCCAGAGGCAGGGATTGGGGTGTGGCCAGAGGCAGGGATTGGGGAGTGGCCAGAGGAAGGGATTGGGGTGTGGCCAGAGGAAGGGATTGGGGTGTGGCCAGAGGAAGGGATGGGGGTGTGGCCAGAGGAAGGGATTGGGGAGTGGCCAGAGGAAGTGATTAGGGTGTGGCCAGAGGAAGTGATTGGGGTGTGGCCAGAGGAAGGGATGGGGGTGTGGCCAGAGGAAGGGATGGGGTGTGGCCAGAGGAAGGGATGGGGTGTGGCCAGAGGAAGGGATGGGGTGTGGCGAGGATTAGCCGTGGCGCACTATGCGTTCACATACTTTATTCCTTTCTGTTCTTAAAAAAGAGAAAAACACACAAAAAAAACATAAGGAATCGGCTCATAGTCTGCAAACCAGCTGCTTTCCACAGGAGACCGCTGCTGTCAATCACTGCGCTGACATGAGAAAGCTGGAAGAAATTGGTAAGGTAAGAATTACTTCTTTTCTCAGTCTACACTTTTTTAGTGACTGGACAGGAGGAAATATTAATTTACGCTAAAAAATACATTAAAAATTGCAGAAAACAGAAAACCTTCCCCCCTGCTATAACGCTCTCCCACCCCGCAGAGCACAGAGTACACAACCGCACGTCTCTGCGCTGAACTACACGGAATAGTCATGTGATTGGTGAGGTCACCGGCACGTGACGCCTACGTCATTTGCAGAACGTACTGACTTCCGCTCAGTCCATAGCGCTTCTGGCAACTAAGCACCTCCTCTTCCGGTCACATGACCTAGCGTAGCCCCGCCCTGACGCTTTCTGCAGTGCTCATCTGCTTCTTTTTGTCGAGGATCGTAACAATGTACGTATCGTGTGCTGCGGGGCCGAGCAGCTCCGGGCTGGCGGGCGGTGCTGGGGACACGGTAACCCTTTATTGGCCGGTACACACTATTGCCGGCACATACCCCGTGTGGCCACATTACCCGTCGGTTCTCCGGCAGCTGAGCCCCTCACAGTGCAGCTGGTCCCCGCAGTCCCGTTACCGCCCCGAGTTCTCACTGACGTTAGATGACGGGAGGGAGCATGTGACTTCTGTAACCATGGAGACACATGGCTCTGCACAGGGGATGTACGCCATGATGACTTCTTCCTCATTATCTTAAAGGGATGGTCCAGTGAAAACCCATCACCCGTCTGTCTGATAGCTGGTCACACTGCGCAAGGCCCGGAGCTGTCAGTGCAGGTGGGGAATAGAGCCGGAGTGACAGAGGCGTGAAGTGCCCGCGTCAGCAGGATTGTGCTCAGTGACCTACACACACTGTCAGGCCCGCGCCGTTATACTGATTACAATGAGACCTGGTGGTGACATCCGTCTTGTGGTTGTTGTTTAATCTTTATCTTCAGTTTTGAGTTAATGATATTCCCGTGCTCCGGGGCGGGTCTTCGTGTGTGTGTGTGTGTGTGTGTGTGTATATAGCTATCTTAAAAAAAACCCTCCCCTTCTCCAGTGTCGGCCCCTGTGCTGCATCATGATCGCATGCTTGGTGTCCTAATGATAACTGCGCCTGATGTTATTGAGCAAGTACAAAACAAATGTGAAAATGGCGCCTGCGCATTAGCAGCTATCAGATCACATATATATATATATATACACATAGCTGCTAATGCGCAGGCGCCATTTTCACATTTGTTTTGTACTTGCTCAATAACATCAGGCACAGTTATCATTAGGACGCCAGCAGACCGGCCTGCAGAAGGGGAGCTTTCCCTCAATATATATATAATACTCGGTGTGTAAACCAGGGGGCAGTATAACGGCGCCGACCTGACACTGTGTAGGTTACTAAGCACAATCCTGCTGACACAGGCACTTTAAATAAAAGGGCGGCAGCATGCGAGGCTCTCTGTCCCCCCTCTTTAGCAGCAGCGTATGGGGCTCTCTTCCCTCCCCTACTAGCGGCTTACAGGGCTCTCTCCCCCCCCCCCCCCTACCAGCGGCATACAGAGCTCTCTCTGCCCCCTCCAGCAGCTTAGAGGGCTCTCTCCCTCATACCGGCGGCTTACAGGGCTCTCTCCCCCCCTCCATACCAGTGGCTTACTGGGCTCTCCCCCACCATCACCACCAGCGGCTTACAGGGCTCTCCCCCCCTCCCTACCGGCGGCTTACAGGGCTCCCCCCCCCCTCCAGCGGCTTACAGGGCTCTCTCCCCCCCTCCCCCTCCAGCGGCTTATAGGGCTCTCCCCCTCCCTACCAGCAGCTTACAGGGCTCTCTCCCCCCATGCCAGCAGTATGCAGGGCTCCCCTCCCCCCCCTTACCAGCAGTATTCAGGGCTCTCTCCCCCCCCATACCAGCAGTATACAGGGCTCTCTCCCCCCCCCCCCCCCATGCCAGCAGTATGCAGGCCCCCCCCCCCCCCCATACCACCAGCATGCAGGGCTCCCTTCAAACCCCCCCCCCCCCCCCACACACACACACACACACACACACACACACACACACACACACACACACACAAGCGGCATGCAGGGCTCTCCCCCCCACCAGCAGTATGCAGGGCCGTCTTCCCCCCCCCCCCCCCCATTCCGGCGGCATGCAGGGCTTTCTTCCCCCCCCCCCCCGTTGCCTGTGGTGTTCGAGGCTCCGGTGCCCTCTGTAGGGCAGCTGCCAGCAATCATGGGTGCAGCCATGACTCTGAGTATCTGGGCCGCGGTGGCGCAGTCTCCATGGTCATTTATCCAGTATTTGTGCACCGTCACCTTGTCTGCCGCCTCCTGTGCTGCTGCGCTCCGTCTGTGGAGATAAGGACGCCTGACGCTTTACTCCTCCGTCCTGCAGATCCCTCGTCCCTGTCACATATGATAGCGGCACAATGACCACCCTGGACGACAAGCTGTTGGGGGAGAAGTGTCAGTACTACTACAGCAGCAGCGAGGACGAGGAGGACAGCGAGCAGGAGCGGAAGATACGGCAGAGCGCCGGCGGGGAGTGTGATGGAGGGAAGGAAGGCAGCGCCATCAACACAGGTAACACGGAGGGATTCCTGCAGCCGAGGGACCGGGGGACTACAAGGAATCACCAGTGCGGTCTCCGTGTACAATTCTTCATAGATGATTTCAAAGAAATCTCTAGCAGCTGAAGCCCCCCGTACATGATAGGTAGCGGACCGCTGAGCGCGGCGTGTGCAGACGACAGTGATGTATATGCACCCTCTTCTCGGCCGACCGTGCATGTGCTCTGTATGGTGAAAGAGGATAGTCTGGTGAAACTACCTCATCCCGCTCGTCCTCAGTATCTGCCGTCAGGGCGGCCCCTGTACACATGTGCACCGCACGCTGTCGGGATTCTCCAGTAATGGTGGCGAGACCGGGCGGTCATGGCAGTTGCGTACTTCCAGCCATGTTCCGGCCTCGCTCAGCTCTCGTGATCGTGGTCCTTAGATCATGGTGCACAGTCCCTGCGCTGCACTATGGATGTGAGTGTAATCCATGGGGGACATTTATTAAGACGGCGTTTGTACACGGGAGTAAGGAGCATTAATGAATGACTTGGGGGGAGTCAGGGTGTTTCTGGCTGTTGATGCGCCAAGAAATAAAACCTACACTGCTGATGAGCTGGTAAAGATCTCCGTCACACTGTGCACTAGTATCCTGGCACAGCAGAGTAAACTTGGTGTCCGGCCTCATCGCTCTACTAATATCCATCCACCTGAAAAAGTAGGTGAATCTTTAGTTTTGATTGTGAACCCCAATTTTCACAGAGACAGATTAGGGTAATGAGTCTAATCGCCCAATGATAGGACCCGCATTGATTGGCAGAACAGGGAACTTTTACCCTCGTTAGAATGGAGCAGCACTGCACATGCTCGACCACCGCTTCATTCATTCCCTATGTATCTGCCGAGCGCTGCACTCCTGAGAATGATTGGAGCTGCACTGCACATGCTCGACCACCGCTTCATTCATTCCCTATGGAGCTGCCGAGCGCTGCACTCCTGAGAATGAATGAAGCAGCACTGCACATGCTCGACCACCGCTTCATTCATTCCCTATGTATCTGCCGAGTGCTGAACTTGGGAGAATGATTGGAGCAGCACTGCACATGCTCGACCACCGCTTCATTCATTCCCTATGGAGCTGCTGAGTGCTGCACTCTGGAGAATGAATGAAGCAGCACTGCACATGCTCGACCACCGCTTCATTCATTCCCTATGGAGCTGCTGAGTGCTGCACTCTGGAGAATGAATGAAGCAGCACTGCACATGCTCGACCACCGCTTCATTCATTCCCTATGGAGCTGCTGAGTGCTGCACTCTGGAGAATGAATGAAGCAGCACTGCACATGCTCGACCACCGCTTCATTCATTCCCTATGGAGCTGCTGAGTGCTGCACTCTGGAGAATGAATGAAGCAGCACTGCACATGCTCGACCACTTCTTCATTCATTCCCTATGGAGCTGCTGAGTGCTGCACTCTGGAGAATGAATGAAGCAGCACTGCACATGCTCGACCACCGCTTCATTCATTCCATATGGAGCTGCCGAGTGCTGCACTCTGGAGAATAAATGAAGCAGCACTGCACATGCTCGACCACCGCTTCATTTATTGCCTATGGAGCTGCCGAGCGCTGCACTCTGGAGAATGAATGGAGCAGCACTGCACATGCTCGACCACCGCTTCATTCATTGCCTATGGAGCTGCCGAGCGCTGCACTCAGGAGAATGAATGGAGCAGCACTGCACATGCTCGACCACCGCTTCATTCATTCCCTATGGAGCAGCCGAGCGCTGCACTCGGGAGAATGAATGGAGCAGCACTGCACATGCTCAACCACCGCTTCATTCATTCCCTATGGAGTTGCCGAGCGCTGCACTCGGGAGAATGAATGAAGCAGCACTGCACATGCTCGACCACCGCTTCATTCATTGCCTATGGAGCTGCCGAGCGCTGCACTCGGGAGAATGAATGGAGCAGTACTGCACATGCTCGACCACCGCTTCATTCATTCCCTATGGAGCTGCCGAGTGCTGCACTCGGGAAAATGATTGGAGCAGCACTGCACATGCTCGACCACTTCTTCATTCATTCCCTATGGAGCTGCCGAGCGCTGCACTCTGGAGAATGATTGGAGCAGCACTGCACATGCTCGACCACCACTTCATTCATTCCCTATGGAGCTGCCGAGCGCTGCACTCTGGAGAATGATTGGAGCAGCACTGCACATGCTCAACCACCGCTTCATTCATTCCCTATGAAGCTGCCGAGCTCTGCTCTCGGGAGAATGATTGGAGCAGCACTGCACGTGCTCGACCTCCGCTTCATTCATTCCCTCTGTAGAATGATTGGAGCAGCAATCGGCCATCCAACTTGATTCTTTATATTGAAACTGGAATAAAAGTGCTCCATTCTGCCTGTCGGTGCAGCTCCCGGCAGTCGGACCACCACCGATCAGCAAGTTTATTACTAGCCAACTCCTTTAATAACATATACCCGAGCCACCGTCTCTATGGAGAAAATATTCAACCTGAGATCTCTACTTAACCCTTCATGCTCTGTGCTGTACAAATAGCTGTGATGAAGTTGTTGCAGGCTCAGGTGCTGAGTCCGTTGCTCACTGCAGATTGCGGCTGCGTTATGGACAATTCTAGAATGTCGCTGTTCTATCGATTATCACCCAGAATTTTGTGTTCCCTCCTCACGAAACTGATTTTGCTCAGGTCCAAAAGGCGTCATCAACGACTGGAGGCGCTACAAGCAGCTGGAGACGGAGCAAAGCGAGGAGCAGAAGAGAGAGCTGGAGCAGCTGGTCAAGAGGTTGTCCATGACCTGCAAATCTCACCTGGACGAGGAGAAGGAGAAACAAAAGCAAAAAGAACTTGACGAAAAGTTACACGGGAAGGTAAAACCGCTGTATGGATTTTTCTTTACATAGAATGGAGGAAAGACTCCAGATATTTCCTCCATACCCCAAACCCATACCCCCTGCCTTATGAATAGACTGATCCAATGGCAAATTATGTTAGCATAAGTCATGAAATAACTTTGTAGGTTGTTGTTGGTAAATCTGTCTCCGGGGACCTGCACCCAAAGCTTTTAACCCCTAAACAACCTGGGCCGTACCTTGTTGTCAAAGATCACATGTGGGTGCATGGAGCAGACTCTGCAGGCGATGCTGGCTGTGTTAGGCTGGTTTCACACTTGCGTTTTTATCTGCATGCGTTTTTTTAAAAAACGCATGTGTGAAAAAACGCATGTAAACGCGGTAAAACGCATGCATTTTTTAGACGCATGCGTTTTTATAGAAAAACACAAGAAAAAAACAAAAAACCCTAACCCTACCCCTAACCCTACCCTAACCCTAATCAGTGGCCACGTATGTAAGTGCCACGTATGTAAGTGCCACGTATATAAGTGCCACGCATTTCAGTGCCACGATATTTCAGTGCCACGTATAACCACGTAGTTATAGTATTTATAGTACGTGGCACTGAAAGACGTGGCACTGAAAGACGTGGCACTGAAAGACGTGGCACTGAAAGACGTGGCACTGAAAGACGTGGCACTATGACTGTCAGAAAATGTTCATTAAACGGTTAGGGGTGAGGTTAGGGGTAGGGTTAGGGTTTGCATCCCTTTATCACCTTGATGGTGGTGGGTGACTTTTCAGTGTGTTTTCTGTTTTTTTTCTATAAAAACGCATGCGTTTTTAACGCAAACAAATGCATGTGCTTAAAAACGCATGCGTTTACATAGACAGCAATGCATTTTTTTGCCGCGAAAAAACGCATGCGTTTTTTTGCGGCAAAAAAAAGCGCAAAAAAATACTACAGGTTGCATTTTTGAAAATGAACGCATGCAGGAAAAAAACGCATGCGTTTGAAAACGCGACCAAACGCGTACAAAAAAACGCATGCGTTTTCAATGTTAAATATAGGGGGAAAAAACGCATGCGTTTTTTGTGCAAAAAACGCTGCAGACAAAAACGCAAGTGTGAAACCAGCCTTACACAGCCGACATTTCGCTGGAGCTGAGCTCCGATCACTGCTGTTCAGCCCTTTTGATAATATGGTCGTGTGAATGAGGTCTTGCAGCAATGATTTACTCTTCTTCCTCCATGTATAAAGGATGGCACCACGTCCTCTGTCCAGGTGTGTGATGCAGAGAGGTAATGCAGTGGTCGCAGAGGCTTCCTTTATTCCGGCCAGATTCAGCCCGGTAATAATTTACAGACTAAGAATGATGGGTAATGCGATGTTCCCATACAGCGCCATGTAGTCGGCACGATGATGTGCTGCTGGTGACCACGATCCTTATGTCGGCATAAACCATCCAATTTCCTGACAAATGCAGATGTTGCCCAGGTGACCGCTGTCTACACGGGCTGGGAATGATCATTCTTAGGAATTATCGGACTATGCACATTGAGGCCGGGATCAGACGGCTGCATGTCATGAGACCCCGACTGCAGGGCGCAGACTGACCGTAAGGCTTCTGATTCCAACTACGTCGGGAGACCAGCGGTCAGTCTGTGAAGTACGACAGTCTGATCCTAACCACTGCCAGGACTCTCATCAAGTAAATGGAGCAGGAATCTGCAACAAAGGGTCTCTCTCCTCATTTTTTTTTCTTCACTCCCCTTTTTCTTCCCCCCTTATATCTTCTTTATCTCCTTTTTCTCCTCCCTCTTCTTCCATGCCCGATCTTTCCACCCCCTGCCATCTGTTGAAGTGTCAGGTGGCCTCCATACACATCAGACGGTTGGCCGATCTACTCAGTCTGATGGATCCTCCTTCTTTCCTCTTGCTTTCCTCCGGTTTCTCCTTTCCTCCTCCTTCCGTCTATCCTCCTTCCGTCTATCCTCCTTCCGTCTATCCTCCTTCCGTCTATCCTCCTTCCGTCTATCCTCCTTCCGTCTATCCTCCTTCCGTCTATCCTCCTTCCGTCTATCCTCCTTCCGTCTATCCTCCTTCCGTCTATCCTCCTTCCGTCTATCCTCCTTCCGTCTATCCTCTTATCTATCTATCCTCCTTCTTTCCGCCTCCATCTATTCCTCCATCTATTCTCCTTTCCTCCTCCATCTATCCTTCTTTCCTCCTCCATCTAACCTCCTTCTCTCCTCCTTCTCTCCTCCCTCTATCTTTCCATCTGTTTGGAAGTGTCGGGAGGCCCTCATACACATTAGACGGTGGGCCGATCTACTCAAAGTCTGATGGATCCGCCTTCTGCTTTCCTCCTTTCCCCCTTCTTTCCTCCGCCTTCAATCCTCCTTTCCGCCTTCTATCCCCCTTTCTGCCTTCTATCCCCCTCCTTTTCTTCTATCCTCCTCCTTCCTCGTTCCATCAGTTGGGGGGTGTCGTGAGGACCCCATACCCATTAGACGGTGGTCCGCTCTACTCTTGGTCTGATGGCTGTTCCTTCTTTTGCAGATGACGATGCAGGAGTACAACCAGCTGAACAAGGAGGATGATGAAGACTTCTTGGAGCAATATAGAAAGCAGAGAATCGAGGAGATGAAGCAGCAGCTCTGCCACTCGCAGGTCTACAAGAAGGTGTTTGACATCCGCAGCGGAGAGGAGTTCCTGGACACTGTAGATAAAGAGCACAAGAACACCGTGGTGATCATACTCATCTATGAAGACGAGGTGGCGGGCGGGGAAGCTGCCAGTGGTAGCATCATCTGCCTGGCCGCGGAGTACCCAGGGGTGAAGTTCTGCAAAGTGAAAAGTTCCCTTCTAGGCACCAGCAGTAAATTCAGCGAGAACGCTCTGCCCGCGCTGCTGGTCTACAAGGGCGGGGAGCTGGTGGGGAATTTTGTCCGGATAACTGATCAGCTCGGGGAAGATTTCTTTGCCGTCGACCTGGAAGCGTTTTTGCACGAGTGCAGCTTGTTACCAGAGAAGGATCTGCTGCGCACGGCGATCTGTAATCCGTCCGTCCAGTGCTATAGTGACGACAGCGACCTGGACATAGACTGAGCCACGAATCCCGCCATCCCCTGTATATAGAAACGGCAACCTTTATATGTTAATTTATATTAGTTTATACGATAATGGGCAAAAAAAAGCATTTCCTGTTTTAGCAAAATAGTCTTAATTGTATTTCTTGTTCAAATACATCATTACATTCTCAGGATTGTCGAATAAAAAAAAAGTCAAGAGTAGTGGAAGACGTACTCCAGATTTAGGATGTCTGCCGCAGAACTTCCAGACCTAACTGCTGCTTTCCCACTCGGTACTTCCTGCAGGAGCCATGATGGCTCAATATAGCCAGCGATTGGCTGTAGTGGTCACATCATTGCTGCAGCAAACGGGTAACTATAGGACAGGGCCTCAGCGAGGTGAGGATTGCTGCTTTAGCTTTATTTTCTCTAGTCACCTTCCACGACGGCATATGGAGGTTGTCTCTTTGCCCTAATGGGAAACAGGAAACACAGAGAGGTTAAAAGGACCTCCCACCTCCCACTTGCCAGTGTCTTTCCTGTTCCCCTTTGGGACAGGGAGAGGTTTTTCTCCGTATGCTGTAGTGGCCGGCGGCTACAGTGTGTTTTTTCTTATGCGGGTTTTACCTGCTTAGCCGGGTAGCTGGCGTCGCTCTGTGCCTCCCCCTTATGCTGCTCCCGTCGTCCTGATGCCAGGTTCCTCGGGACCCCTTCCAGGCCTTCCTGCGCCCCCGCGAGGGTAAAGCAGGCCTGGATCCCCAGCCGGGATCCTCCTTGAGCTTCCCGGCTTCTTCCCCTCCATGCGGCTCGGCTCGGCGTTCCGGAAGTGACGTCAGCGGTCGCGCGCGTCACTTCCGTTTTTTTTTGTATGTTCCCTGAAGCCGGTACTTCCGGGTTTCGCCGGCCGGCGTGTTCGGAGCAATGGCGTCCCACACATGGATACCGGAGGGGGAGGGGGAGATTCGGCCGCTGGAGGCAGGTGCTGGGAGCGCTCTCCATAAAAACCTGCTGAACCACCACTGAGGTAAGACCAAAAATCCTTCAGTGTGGACGGTACTTTATGCCCTGCATCTGCAGAGCCCAGCGCTGCCCCTGCTACTGTGAGTATGCAGGGACGGGATCCGGGAGGTAGTTCCCTTAGGGGGTTTAGCTCCTCACTCCTCTCTCCCTCTTTATTTCAGGGAGAAAGGTCTACCCCCAAAGCTAACTATAGGAAGAAGTGCCCGGTCTGTGCTGCTAAATTCCCTCCTAACTGGGATAAAAAGCTCTGTCAGCCATGCACTGACAAGATAATTAAAGCGGAGCAACCATCACTACTAGATGAGATTCGCTCTCTTGTTAAACAGGAGGTACAATCTTCCTTGGCAGCTTTCACACCTCCACCTCCGCCACCACACTCCCCATCTAAGAAGAGAAAGATACAGGTCATTGAATCGGACTCTGATTCAGACCACTCTCAAACTTCATCTGTTGGCTGGGAAGATCCTGCATCCCCTAAGGCTGAGGTCAGGAAATACCTCTTTTCCTCAGAATATATCGAGGACCTAGTCTCTGCTGTACGTAACACGATGGGACTTGAAGAGGAACCTGTACCACAGTCCATACAGGACCATATGTTTGGTGGGCTCAGATCGGAGAAAAAGACAGGGTTCCCCGTTCACGCTAATGTGGTTAACATGATTGAGCAGGAATGGGAACTCCCTGAAAAGCGCCTTAGCATGTCTTCAGAGATGAAACATAGATTTCCTCTAGAGGGTGATTTTGTCAAACTCGACATTCCCAAAGTTGACGTGCAGGTAGCCAGAGTCGCCAAAAAAAACGGCACTCCCCTTTGAG
Organism: Ranitomeya variabilis; assembly: GCF_051348905.1. Classification (NCBI taxonomy): domain Eukaryota; kingdom Metazoa; phylum Chordata; class Amphibia; order Anura; family Dendrobatidae; genus Ranitomeya; species Ranitomeya variabilis. The sequence goes on from NC_135233.1 coordinate 205,074,702, forward strand.
GACTCTTCGCAATTGAGAGATCCTATGGACAGGAAGATTGAGAGTCTCCTGAAAAAGTCTTGGGAATCCTCTACATCTGTCCTGAAGGCTAATATCGCCTCTACCTGCGTAGCCAGGGCCCTCTCCTGCTGGCTAGAAAAACTAGAGTCTCACATATCGCAGGGTACCCCTAGAGGTGAAATGTTGGATTCACTTCCTATACTGCTTAGAGCTACTGGGTTCCTGGCGGACGCTTCTCTGGAATCCGTTAGAGTCGCTGCCAGGTCTCTAGTACTCTCCAACTCTGCCAGACGGGCTCTCTGGCTCAAGCTATGGAGTGGCGATATCACCTCTAAAGCTAAATTGTGCGCCATTCCATTTAAAGGAGACTATGTGTTTGGCCCAGCATTAGACGACATTCTTGACAAAGCAACTGACAAGAAAAAAGCGCTCCCGGAGCAAAAACAACCGAAAAAACTTTTTTTCGTGCCCCAATGTCGCAGCCCTCCCAACCGAGGGGTAAAGGCAAAACCGGCAGGTGGAGCTATGCAAAAGGAAGAGGGAAAATATTTTCGTCCCTCAACAACAGCAGCAGCAGTCATCCCAACAGGATAAACAATGACTCCGACCCGGTGGGGGGAAGACTCTCAAAATATGTGAATCAGTGGGAAAACATCACCAAATCCCACTGGGTCCTCAATGTTATCAAACAGGGCCTTTTGATCGAGTTAATTTCTCCCCCCCCCTCAGGGTCTAAAAATTACTTCCCTTCCGGCAAGACATCACAATTTGTTAACATTGGGTCTCAGAAATCTTCTGAGATCAAACGTGATCTTCCCGGTTCCTCAGTCAGAACAGGGTCTAGGACATTATTCCCGTTTATTTCTGGTACCCAAACCATCAGGGGAAGTTCGGATTATTATAAATTTAAAGGGTCTGAATCAATACGTGAAATATCGAAGATTCAAGATGGAGTCTGTAAAATCAGCCATCCCTTTAATAAATCAACACTCCTTTATGGCGACTATAGATCTAAAGGATGCATATTTCCACATTCCTATCCACCCGAGACACAGAAAATATCTCAGGTTTGCGATACAGGGAAATCACCAGGTGGAGCACTATCAGTTCGGAGTCCTCCCATTCGGCATTTCATCAGCCCCGAGGGTGTTCTCCAAAATAATGGCAGAGGCAGTGTCCTTTATCCGGAGACAAGGGGTTTCTGTGGTGCCCTATCTGGACGATCTGCTGATAGTAGCTCCCACCGAGGCAACCCTGATATCCCATGTGTCAGCTACATTAGAGATATTGAAGTCTCTGGGTTGGATTCCGAACATGAAGAAATCTCAGCTTCAACCCTCAAAAACCAGGAAGTTTTTAGGAGTAGTTCTGGACTCGATAAAACAAATGTCCTTTCTTCCAGACAATCACAGACTACCATTAGTAGTAAAGATCAGGAAATACAAGGAGATGAGATCTCCTACACTCCGAGAGGGAATGTCGCTGTTAGGCTCCATGACAGCATGCATTCAGTCGGTGGCTTGGGCTCAAGCCCACTCAAGAATTCTCCAAACCCATGTCTTAGACAATTGGGATGGTCGTCCCAGCTCACTGACCAAAAGGATTCGCACACCAGGTTGGGTGAAAGCATCCTTAACATGGTGGATGAGATCGAGAAATCTTCTCAGTGGTGTGAGTTGGGTTCAGTCCCCAATAACTACAATCAAGACAGATGCCAGCAAGAGGGGCTGGGGAGCCGTGATAAATCAGGTTCCTTATCAGGGTCTTTGGGACCAGACAATCAGAGGGAGATCTTCGAATTTCCGGGAACTCAAAGCGGTGGAAGAAGCTCTCTTGGCAGCAGATCGTCAGATTTCTGGCCAACATGTTCTGATACACTCAGACAACATGACCACGGTGGCTCACATCAAACACCAGGGCAGTACAAAATTCGCCAGCTTAAAGAGGGTCTCTGCTCGAATCTTTGCCTGGGCCGAAAATCACTTGCTTTCCCTGACGGCAACTCACCTGCAAGGTACTGCCAATATTCAGGCAGATTATCTGAGCCGGCGAGATATCCACCCGGGCGAATGGAGTCTGGATCCTCAAACGTTCAATCTTTTAGTAAGCAGGTGGGGTCTCCCGGATGTCGACCTCTTTGCCTCCCATCAAAATGCAAAAGTCGAAACATTTTTTTCCCTGAATCCAACAGGCAATCCCAGAGCAGTGGATGCTCTAGTTCAAGATTGGCATTTTCATCTAGCCTACGCATTCCCACCAATCCCAATCCTTGCAAAAGTGCTGCGGAAAATTCGGATGGAAGGGACTCCAACTATCCTGATTGCTCCATTTTGGCCCAAAAGAAGTTGGTTCAACTTGATCATCCAACTACAAGTGGACGGGCCAGTTATGTTACCCATAAAAGACAATCTCCTCTCTCAGGGGCCAGTTTTTCTCTCGGACCCTCAGAAATGGAATTTAGCGGCGTGGTTTCTGAAGCCCAGGTATTGAAAGCAAAAGGGTTATCAATTCCTGTCATAGCCACCTTACAAAAATCCAGGAAGCCAGTAACAAACGCCATTTACAATAAAATCTGGAAAAAGTTTTCATCTTTTTGCCTACCTATCCTTCCAGACCCTCTCAGGCCAGATATGCCTAGGATATTAGATTTCCTACAGAAAGGCTTGGAAATGGGCCTGAAACCTAGTACTCTGAAGGTCCAAATTTCTGCGCTCAGTTCTATGTTCGATCAAGATCTAGCAGGCCATCGCTGGATCAAAAGGTTCATGACCTCAGCAATCAGAATAAACCCTAGGCAACAAATCATAGTTCCTCCATGGGATCTTAACATCGTACTTCAAGGTCTTACGGGTCCACCCTTTGAACCTCTGTCTTCCTGTTCCCCACAAAATCTTGCTTACAAAACCGTTTTTTTGGTAGCTATAACTTCAGCCAGAAGAGTGGGTGAATTACAGGCCTTATCGATAAGAGAACCTTATTTACTGGTTAGAGATGACTCAATAGTACTCCGTCTGGATCCTTCTTTCCTTCCAAAAGTGGTCTCTGAATTTCATCGTTCCCAAGAGATCGTTCTACCTACCTTTTGCAACAAACCTGCAAACTCAGAGGAAAGGAGATTTAACACTCTGGACGTTCGTCGTATCCTGCTTCATTACCTGGATCAAACTCGAGATCTTAGAATTGATCATAACCTTTTTGTTCATACTTCGGGGCAAAATAAAGGGAAGAAGGTAGCCAAAAATACCATTGCTACATGGATTAAAAAAGCCATAACAGAATCCTACCTTGCTCAAAATAAAATACCTCCGGTAGGGATCAAGGCCCACTCAACTAGATCTACGTCAGTTTCCTGGGCAGAAAGAGCAGGCGCATCTCCGGAGCAGATCTGCAGGGCAGCTACGTGGTCCTCACTCCATACCTTCTCTAAACATTATAGATTGGATGTGTTATCCAATAAGGATTTGGTCTTCGGCCGCAAGGTTCTTCAGGCCGTTGTCCCTCCCTAGTGCCAAATTAGTTGGTATTCCTCCATATGCCGTCGTGGAAGGTGACTAGAGAAAATAGAATTATTCTTACCGTTAATTCGGTTTCTAGGAACCTTCCACGACGGCGCTAATTCCCTCCCGATACATATTCCTGGATTAATTCTGGGACTCAGAAGGTAAACCGGTGCTATGGTCTCAGTTGTAAGTCACTGGCAAGTGGGAGGTGGGAGGTCCTTTTAACCTCTCTGTGTTTCCTGTTCCCCATTAGGGCAAAGAGACAACCTCCATATGCCGTCGTGGAAGGTTCTTAGAAACCGAATTAACGGTAAGAATAATTCTATTTTTTTTACCCGATTCTGGGCTAAAAAGACTTGTATGACAGCTTTTAAGGCTTGGAGCCTTCATGTTGACACTTGGCTGCCTGCTTGTCGAGAGGGGGCTGGTGTGTTTTTTGTTTTTTTTTTTAAAGCTTGTAAAAATGTGTATTTTAAGGGAAAAAAAAGTTGGAAAAATACATGAAAATCCGACATGTTGTTTTTTTGTTGTTTTTTTTACAAGCAAGAATTCTAGGAAGCCTAAAAGACACACTTTAAGCTTTTCGGAACACAGACAAGGTGAAGAGGAGCTGCGTGATCATTGCGCCGACTGTTCCAGCAATCATTTTGACCTTTCGGGAATATAATTTTCCATTACTGGATGCAAACTATTTTCTGACCATGGAACATTATGCCACCTGCACTGATCATTATGACTGAGGAAGATGCATTGTTGGCACATAGTAAGTCTCCATGGCCTTAGTAAGGTAATGAATCACTTGAGACTCGTTTCCTAAGAGTCCTAAGGCTGAGGAGTTATGGTCTTGTTACTTTACTATATTAAAGCCTCTTAGTTTTTTCAGACCAGATAATTTGATCGGTTCAGAAACTCGCACTGATTTTCATGGCGCTATTTAAATAAGTGACTATCAATATGGTTCAGGAAGGGTCCGGTCTTTACCGTGAGTTTCCACTTTGCCTTATAGATGGGGTTTTGAGCGAGCGTTACAGATCACTTCCCCAGGACAGACTATAGTTTGATTTCTGCAGCCTTACAGAATGTATATACTGATAGATGCCACTTTTACTGACTAATCCAGTCTCAGAAATACTCACACCCTTCATGACAAGCGGCTTTAGTACTTATTAGAGCACCTCCGGCTGTTATGACCTGCCGCAGCCAATGCATAGCCAGACAGCAGCTTGTGCCAGCGTTCTTGAGGAATTTTAGCCCAGTCCTCATGGCCATGGACTTGGGCCTCTAGTTCATTAATATTCTTGGATTGGTGTGCTGCACCCCACCAAAGATTTTCCCTAGGGTTCAAGTCGGCTACTATGACATTCACTGCAAAATCTACAGGACTTGGATGTGGCAGTAAAAGGAATTGATCACTAGCCGCCAACAGATTCCTGAGGAGGCAGGTGGAGAAAAATGCTCCATTGACTGCAAAAAGTCCAACAGCATGGTTTGGTGACTGTGTATAGGAGGGGGCGCCAAAATAATATTTTCCCCCCAGGTGCAAAAAAACTTGACATGCAAAATGAGACAACCTGCAGCTGGAAGAAGAAAAATTACAATAACTCACTCAAAAACATAATGAAAAGCTCCCTGAACCTAATTTAGCTAATTGTGCAGAACATCTGCAGCATTAAATAATTATGGTGGGAGCTTAGCTTCACACATCAGTGTATTATCTGTGATGCCACTTTATCCTGTCTCCTGCTTGTGAAAGGTTTATCCATGTCAGCTCTTCCAAATGTAATGCTCGGTGTTGCATGATTGATTTTTTTTTTTTTTTTTATCGGGCAGCACGTAGACCCATGCGTGAATACGACGGATCTGAGTTATAGACTCTGAGACAGGCTGAACATGGCAGCGTCAGCTATCCCTGTGCTACACACTAAGTTCTGCTGAACTGTATATTGGCTCCATATTTCTTCACTTTGAAGAATAAAGATACAGGTGCATCTCACAAAATTGGAATATCAAAAAGTAAATTTTTCAGTTCATTGCAAACAGTGATATAATTCAGTTTTTTTTCCTGTTAATGTTGATGATTATGGCTTACAGCCAATGAAAGCCCAAAATCATTATCTCAGTAAATTAGAATACTTTATAACACCAGCTTGAAAAATGATTATAAAATCAGAAATGTTGTCCTACTGAAATGTATGTTCAGTAAATGCAGTCAGTACTTGGTCGCGGCTCCTTTTGCATCAATTACTGCATCAATGCAGTGTGGCATGGAGGCGATCAGCCTGTGACGCTGCTGAGGGGTTATGGAAGCCCAGGTTGCTTTGATAGCAGCCTTCAGCTCATCTGCATTGTTGGGTCTGGTGTCTCTCATCTTCCTCTTGACAATACTCCATAGATTCTCTATGGGGTTAAGGTCAGGCGAGTTTGCTGCCAATCAAGCCCAGTGATACTGTTGTTTGTAAACCAGGTAGTGGTACTTTTGGCAGTGTGGACAGGGGCCAGTCCTGCTGGAGAATGACATATTCATCTCTAAAAAGCTTGTCGGCAGAAGGAAGCATGAAGTGCTCTAAAATTTCCTGGTAGACGGCTGCGCTTAAAACAAGCCCTATGGGGATGGAAAATGTAAAAAAAAGTTATGACTCTTGGAAGCAGAGGATGGAAAAGAAAATGACAAAAATGGAAAATCGCAAGATCATGAAGGGGTTAAAGAGTAACAATCATTTTAATTTTGTTTTCATAAATCAATGGTACAAATTAAAATAATAAACTTTGTAATATATCTTTATCAGAGAACTTCGCTTTTTTTCTCTTCCTGGACGGATCATTCATTCTCAATTCACAGGTAATATTCGTCTTCAGTGAATACAGACTTTCCCATTACTGAGATAGGAGATGACACTTGGTGCTCATGAAGTTCTATGGAGAACTGTAACTGTCGTTTCACTAGAACGTATAGTACAATGGCTTTTACTGCAGCCAGTCATGGAGGAGTTAAAAAAAAAAAAAAAAAAGTCTGCACACATAGGTCTTTCCATGTTAACAAGCGCTCAGCTCTCTCCCTAAGCTTTGTTCCTTCCATATCCTTTATTCTGACTGTGAAAAAAAGACAGAAATCATCTTGTCCTGAATGCAAATGAGTGTGATCCGGCTCTTATTTGCATGATGTTCTCTCCCAAATTATTGTGACAACATGAACATGATACAGCCGGGGATCAGCGCGGCGACATTATACACTTCCCACTGTGTTTTTGGAAAAGAATAATAGAGTATTAAAAAATCTGCAGTTCTTCACTGTGCAGAGAGCAGGCAGCGCTGGCCGAGGCCAACCTCCGGGGCAGCGCTGGCCGAGGCCGACCTCCGGGGTAGGGCTGGCAGAGTTTGAACTCCGGGGCAGTGCTGGCCGAGACTGACCTCTGGGGCAGGGCTGGCAGATGTTGACCTTGGGGGCAGCTCAGGCTGACCTCCAGGGCAGGGCTGGCAGAGGCCGACCTCCGGGGCAGCGCTGGCCTACACTGACATCCGGGGCATGGCTGGCAGAGGATGACCTCCGGGGCTATGCTGGCCGAGGCCGATATTCTAATTTTATGAGAAGCACCTGTATGTGCAATTTTACTTTTTTTTTTTCAATATCTTTATTTTCAATGAGGGAGAAGGGTGCACCCCGTGCTGCATTTTTTAAAAGGTTTTTCTGACTCTTCCCCTGGTCCAGCAATGAGCCGCTGCTCTTGCTGTCTGCTATTGACTGCTGTGCTGACGTCATTTTGACAGCACCTCGTACCCTCTGCTTTGGCAGAGTTGAGTAAAGCCAGCTTGTTTTTTAAAACTGTAGCTGCGGTATAGGGGTTTTCCAGAACCAGAAAACCCCTTTATTTAGTTTATTTTAAAGGGATATTCCGGTCTAACAAAGAATAAATAAAATCACTGAATGGGTGATAATTAGAGATGGGCAAACGTGCTCGGTGATGCGGTGTTATCACTCGAACTTGTTACTCAGCGAGTAATGGGCAGTGCTCTATGTAAAACTCGAATTCCCGCCCCGCATCTTTGGTGCCTATTACACAGCCAATAAGCAGGCGGTTATTCCCTGTGTGTCACTGTAATGCCGTAGCCATCTTGGTTGTGGCATTACTGTGACTGACTGGCCGTGTGACATCAGGGGTTATAAAAGGACAGGTGACGCTCGGCACACTGACGCCATTGCACAGCTCTGTTGACACATTGTATTGGAAGGAGAGAGTTCTTGTCTAGGCCTGTGTGTGCACAGTATAACGAATCAGAGGTCTGTAGTGTAGATACTGGTGCAGAACCTGAGCCGTCATACTAACAGCCCTTCTAAGGGCTAATCATCGTTTGTATCACACACAATCTGAATTTAGCCTAGGGAGGGAGAGAGTCGCAGGAGCAGGGAGAGTGACAGAATCCAGTCTGTAGACAGGGATTAGGGCTGTGCAGTCCATTGGCAATATATAGCTACAGCTTCTTTTGGGGGGACGCTGAGAAAATTGAACATATTTTGATCCATCGAGTATAACACGATTTCTGTTATATAACACAAAAGGTAACACTCCAAAGAATCGTTACAAAATTTCCCTGGGTTAATTTCTTACTCATACATTCTTCTGTATTTTTAGAGAGCGATAGATAGAGATCTGACTTAAGCATTTTAAAATTTTTCAGGGTTAAATTTCTCAGCCATACAGTTTCACATGTTCTGTGATACACTTCTGTGATATCGAACACTCCAAAGAAGCGTTAAAAAAAAATTAACTGGATTACAGTTCTTATCCATACACTATTCTGTGGTTTGAGGTACGTTTCTTGTGATCGATAAAACAAAAAAAAAAGCGTTAAAAAAAATGTGTTACATTACGGTGGTATTAAACTCACAAAAAAACGCTTTGACTGCTGCAGGAGACCAATTTTTATTTATTTTTTAATTAAAAATAAACTTGGTTTCAAGAGACCTAGCAATTACAAAATGCATAAGGTGTGCCTTAAGGGACGGAGAAGTGGAAGTGCTCATGACGGTGCACGTAGATGTCGAGGACGTGGGGCAGGTGCAACTATGCCTGTTGTTGGCGCCCAAGAAACACCCATCCATGACACAATAGCTTTCGGTCCAACTTTACAGGGAGGCACGGTACACCACTTCTGAAGCCAGAACAGTGCAAACAAGTGGTCATTTTGATAGCAGATGCTTCCAGCAGGGTTAGCAGCACCACCCAGTCTTCCACACGGTCCAGTCTCATCAGCCTACAGTCTGGATCACTTAATCCTCAATCTGATCCTCCTTCCTCCAACCATGTTGAGTCCCAGGAGACTAGTGATCCCACACTAGGACACTCTGATGAGCTCACTACAACAACATTTCTTGATTGTGGCCTCTCGACCTGTATGTTCCAAGAAAAACAGGAGGACATGATGTTTAGTGATGTACAAAACTTAGAGCAGCCACAAGAAGATGACGGTGGGGCAAATTTTAGCTAAGGACAAAGATGACGATGAGACAGTTTCTGCTAAGTCTTGTTGATATTAAGTCACAAAGTCAGGAGAACCAGGCTTCGGGAGTGGAAGACGAGGTGGTGGATGACGTATTCACTGACTCAACATGGGAAGCTGGCATGCAGAGCAAGGCCAGTAGCACTGAGGGGGAGAGATTGGCAGCACAGAAACAGGCAGAAATAGGCAGTGGGGTGACCAGAGGGAGAAGATGGGCAACTGTTCCTGAATTTCTCCATCAAACAGTTAGGTATTCCCCAGTCTGGGGCTTTTTTAAAGACTGTTCTGAAGTAAACAAAATGGCCATTTGCAATCTGCCATACCAAGGTCAGCAGGGGTCTGATTACTAAGATCCTAATCACCACCAGCATAATGAGGCATATGTCATCTAAGCACCCGACTCAGTGGGCCGAACACCTGGGTCCAGGATTGGTACCATCGGGTGACACCACTGCCTCTTCACCTGTGCTAGGTACTTCCCAATCCCCTGTCCAAAAGACTAGCGCAGATTCCTCCTGCCCTGCACATTCTGACTTACCATCATCAGGCTCTTCCAAATACATGTCCCAGCACAGCATCTAGCTGTCCCTAATAATTTATATTAATCTGGCACTCAATTTGTTGCATGCGCAAAAAGTTTATTAAAGATCCCAAAATCTTGTGACGTTTTGGTCTTTAACATAGACCTTACTCAGACTGGGATGAGAACAAAACAATAAACAAAAATAAAACCCAATTAGTAAAGGTGTTTTAACATTACAAATACAAAGGAGATCACAAATATCACAAAGAATCACAAAAAGTTCAGAAGCAGCAGCAATGTTAGTAAAAGAAACCATATGGATAAACCGTATGATAAAGCAATGTATAGATAAATATGTTTATAGTCACAGCGATTGAAGAAAATATAGTAGTATCACTTCATTCCAATATAAGAAGCAAAGGGGTATTTTAAACATTAGAATGACAAAGCATCTGGAGGTATAGAAATATGTTCACATCAAGTAAATATTCCATATAGAATGTTATATATAGAGAATAAGAATTAAAAAAAATAAATTAAGCCTAAAATAATAATAATAAAGAAATAATGAATTAACGATGGAAAATAATGATGTTAAAAAAATATAAAATAAAGATTAAAATAGTAGGTAAGAGTCAAAATAAGGAACTGGTTTAATGCTTACCATATGATATAAGTTATAATGAGATCAACCATATGAAGGGAAGTATCCCTGTGAAAATGCCCAATGGTAAAAGTGAGTGCCGTGTTGGTAGCAAAGGACAGGTAGTGGTTTAAGAAGAGGGTACACTTACCAATAAGAAGTCCAAAAAGTCGCGCAGAGAAAAGGTAGCCCTCCACCCCCTCTTTGTTCAGCTTGTTGAGAAAAGGGTGTATGGCCTCAAGGAAAGCGCCATGTGGAGCATAAGGAGCGCGCTTATATATGGTTTGTGCTGCGGTGCCGTAACTCCAATACTGGAAGTGACGCGACCGTGGAACGCAAGCCAGTGTATAGAGAGCGCGGTGCTGGAAATGAAAGACCGGAAGTGATGTGACCCTTGGAACACACTAGTGGAACACAAATAAAAAAAAAAAACACCGGAAATGGCATGATTGTGAGCCTGTGTGTAGAATATGTGAAGAAATTAAAGAATGCAGCTGTCCCTAATAGTGATGAGCGAACGTGCTCGGATAACGTCATATCCGAGGATCTGGGTGTGCTCATATATTATGTCCGAGTCTCCGCGGCTGCATAATTTGCGGCTGTTCGGCAATCCCCCACATGTGTTGAAGCAGTCTAACAGACGCAAATCATGCAGTTACAGGGACTCGAACATAATATACGAGCACTCCCAGATGCTCAGATAACACCCGAGCATGGTCGGATAAGATGTTATCCCAGCACGTTCACTCATCACTAGTCCCTACTCCAGGCCTTGGAACGAAAGAGAATGTTTGTAACCAACCACCCACAGACAGACCCAAAGGCTAAACGAACACATTTCCAGGCTACTTGCCATGGAAATGTTGCCGTTTCAGCCTGCTGGCAAGGAGGATTTCCCCCGACTCATGGGGGCAGCCAGCCCTCGGTACTCTGTCCTCACCCACCACTTTTGCTTCGGTGTGACATCCCCACCTAGTACTAGCACGTGTCCAAGAACATCACCCGTGCCCTTACCAATACACTTACTGGGATTGTCCACTTAATGACCAACACGTGGACAAGCGCTTGTGGCCAGGGATGCTACTTTTCCCTCATGGCACACTGGGTGAATATTGTGGAGGCTGGGGCCAAGTCACACCCTGGCATGGTACATGTGCTCCCAGTGTCAATGATTGCTGGCCCTACTTCGATCAGGGCTTCCTCCACCTACAACAGTTCATGCACCCCCTCCTCATTCTCTGTCTCCTATGTGCGCTCTCAGAGCACGTTGTTTACATCAGCTGGAAGCTCTGCAGCATGGCCTCAGTGAAGCAGCAACAGGGTCTGCTGAAGCTAATTTGTCTAGCAGACAAACCACACACTGCGGCAGTTACTTAAAGGAATAACAGACCAGACAGATCTATGATTTTTGCTGCTGAACCTCCAACCAGGAATTGTCGTGTGTGTGATAATGGCCATAACCTGGTGGCAGCTGTGAAGCTTGGCAAACTCACACATGTACCATGCTTGGCACACGTGCTCAACTTGGTAGTTCAGTGGCTTCTTAAAAACATACCCAGATTTGCCAGAGCCACTGGTCAAGGTCATCAGTCCCCATTTTTGAAAGCAGTCTACAGCTGCCGCCATTCTGGCACTGCTGCAGCAGCACATGCAAGTGCCAGCTCACCAACTGTTGTGCGACATCACCACACACTGAAACTCCACACCGCACATGCTGGCAAGGCTTTGTGAGCAGCAGAGGCCAGTGGTTGAGTACCAGCTCCAACACGCCCATCGGTATTCTGGTCAGCCTCCGCACATAACTGAAGAATGGGCATGGATGTCTGACATTTGTTTGGTTCTCTAAGACTTTGAGGACTCCACAAAGATGGTGAGAAGCGATGACACTGTAGTCAGAGCAACTATACCGCTTCTGTGCCTACTTAAACAGTCGCTGCTGACAAAGCTTTGCATGCGGAGCAGGTGAGGATGGAAGACAAAACACAGAGAGATTGTAGCCAGCACAGCCTCATCTCATCTGGTCAGCACAGATTGGGTAACAATGAGGAAGAGGAGGAAGAACAGGGATTGGAGTCTAGTAGCCACACAACCTTCGTCCCTCCTCATTCCCATTCATGTAGAAGAGATGGAAGCGAGGGAGATGGAGAGTCATCATTATGATGGAAACAGGAAAGTGTTGGCTGTAGGGAGCTTTGCACATATGGCCGACTTTCCCGTGACACTCGAGTTACATTTATCTTGTCCAAAAAAAAAAAAAAGATAACTAGTTGTTCATCCTGGTAGACCCAAGACCCACGCTACAAGGAGAACTTTTGCATCTCTTCTTCCTGAGGTGGAGAGGTCTTCTAAAATGGTGCTATACCAGGCGGACCATTGAGAGGAATTATTTCATCATATTTTCCACAAACAAGGCTAGCAGTAGGGGGCAAGCTTCCTTGCCCAACCAAGGAGAAGAGGCCAGGGAGAAACAACTGAGGCAAGGGTACACTGTGAAAGGCGTGGGACAATTTCATGACACCATCCCTGCATCCAGGACTGGATATTTTTGACAAGGAGGGAAAAGTTTGTAAAGATGGTCAAGCAATACCTGGCCGACCAAAGCGAGATACTCCCTACTTCCTTTGCGACTTTCAACTATTGGGTCTCAAAGCTGGAAACCTGACATGAGCTGTCCGTGTATGCCTTGGAGGTGTTGTGCTGCCCTACTGCTAGCGACTTGTTTGAGTGGGTTTTTATTGCTGCTGGGTGTTTGGGGGGGAGATAAACAGATGCTTTTGCCTGTCAACTGAGAATGCCGACAGACTCGCTCTCATAAAAATGAACAACGCCTGAACTAGCCCACACTTTTCCACACCACCAGATAACAGCAGCACATGAAGCTTTTAATATTCAATATTTGAATGAGGCCCACCAGTTGTTGCCTTTCAGGGGGTCTATGAATAACCCTCCTTATAATTTTTGCCTGGCTTTGCACTTTCTGCAAAGCGTTTATGACTGTATAAGTACATCAACTACACTTTCAAAATATTCTACATTTTTTATGGATTTAATAAGTCATCCATACAGTTTAACCCTTATTACTGCATTACGGTAGTATGTAAAAATCACAAAAAGCATTGAAAAATATTATTTTTAGATTAGATTACTGATCCATACATAATTATGTGCTTTCTGTCATACCACGAAAATGTAACAGTCCAAAAAAAAACCTTTAAAATGTTTTGCTGGGTTACATTTCTTATTCATACACTTTTCTGTGGTTTGAGGTACATTTTTGTCATAAATAACTGGGGAAAAAAAACAAACTTTTGTGATGTTAAATTTCGCAGAAATAGAGAATTACATGGTCTTGGGTACATTTCTAATGATTTATGAACACTCCCAAAAGGTGTTAAAATTTTTTGCAGTGTTAAATTTCTCATCAAAACACTGTGAAAATTTGAACGGACTGTACGAGGCCTCCTTTATGTTTGATACAGGGTGTATCCGAGTCCCTAATTTTTGACAGTTCTCGTTTCCTTCGTAAATGAAAGTCAAATTTCTTTTTTTTTTTTTTTTTTTTTTTAAATTAAAACATTTTTCGATTACTTATTTTTTTTAGAAATCCTTTAACCTCTTTCTGACCTCTGACGGGATAGTACGTCCGAGGTCACATACCACGCTTTGATGCAGGGCTCCGGCGGTGAGCCCGCATCAAAGCCGGGACATGTCAGCTGTTTTGAACAGCTGACATGTGCCCGCAATAGCGGCGGGTGAAATCGCGATTCACCCGCCGCTATTAACTAGTTAAATGCCGCTGTCAAACGCAGACAGCGGCATTTAACCAGCGCTTCCGGCCGGAAATGAGCGCATCGCTGACCCCCGTCACATGATCGGGGGTCAGCGATGCTTCTGCATTGTAACCATAGAGGTCCTTGAGACCTCTATGATTACTGATCGCCTGCAGCTGTGAGCGCCACCCTGTGGTCGGCGCTCATAGAACACCTGCATTTTTGCCGCATAGCAACGATCTTATGATCGCTGCTATGTAGCAGAGCTGATCGCGTTGTGCCAGCTTCTAGCCTCCCATGGAGGCTATTGAAGCAAGGCAAAAGTAAAAAAATATATATATATATAAAAGTTTAAATCAACCCCCTTTCGCCCCAATCAAAATAAATCAATAAAAAAAAAAAATCAAACCTCATATTTGGTATCGCCGCTTTCAGAATCGCCCGATCTATCAATAAAAATAAAGCATTAACCTGATCGCTAAACTGTGTAGCGAGAAAAAAATTTGAAACGCCAGAATTACGTTTTTTTGGTCACCGCCACATTGCATTAAAATGCAATAACGGGCGATCAAAAGAACGTATCTGCACCAAAATGGTATCATTAAAAACGCCAGCTCGGCACGCAAAAAATAAGCCCTCAACCGACCCCAGATCATGAAAAATAAAGACGTTACGAGTATCGGAAAATGGCGCAATTTTTTTTTTTTTTTTAGCAAAGTTTGGAATTTTTTTTCACCACTTAGATAAAAAATAACCTAGTCATGTTAGGTGTCTATGAACTCGTACTGACCTGGAGAATCATAATGGTCAGTTTTAGCATTTAGTGAACCTAGCAAAAAGGCCAAACAAAAAGTGTGGGACAGCACTTTTTTGCCAATTTCACCGCACTTGGAATTTTTTGCTCGTTTTCTAGTACATGACATTGTAAAACCAATGATGTCATTCAAAAGTACAATTCGTCCCGCAAAAAATAAGCCCTCACATAGCCAAATTGACGGAAAAATAAAAAAGTTATGGCTCTGGGAAAAAGGGGAGGGAAAAAACGAACACGGAAAAAAATGGAAAATCCCAAGGTCATGAAGGGGTTAAGGTGTAATTTCTCATCGGTTTGGAATGTTTTATTGTCAGTCCTTAATGTGGAGTAAAAGTATGACACCATTGTTCTCAGCAGCGATCTGGGAGTCAGAGATGCTTCCAGGGGTCTTCCGTCATGCTGTTCTCCTTCCATTCAGCACTTTTCCATCCATTTGAACATTTTCACTCTCCCCCTTTTTGTAGGGTCTGCCGGAAAAAATGCTCAGCTTTCCCATTGACTCCCTTTATATTCGTTACTCGAAACAAGCAGGATAGTAGTAGGAATTGCTCTGTTCGAGTAACGAGCATTTGAGCATACTAGTGCTCGCTCATTTCTAGTGATAATTGTTTGCTTCTATATAAAGGCATATGTTAGAGGTATAGCCTGCTGGAAACCCAAGAATGAATGTGAACAGAGCCTGAAAAGGAACCTAGAAGCCAGATCCTTAGGTCAGGTCCATTGGCAGAACAGGCTCCGTCCTAGGTCTTCTCTGCACCTAATAAACATGAAGTTTTGGGGTTCGCTGGAAGGACTGAGGGTGGCAGGGAATGAGGCCCATTCTGTGATGTCACCATTGTAAAGAGATGAAGAATGCTAAACATTTAATAAGATATATTCTATGGATTTCTCTTCTTGGAGTCGTCATATTCATGTAATCTACAAAGTATCTACGGAACTCTAAAAACAACTTCAGGAAACATTATCTTGGTTATTGTGTAACATTTGCATAATTGTTTCCAGCTTATTAAAGAACCATGAAAAGAGCCCTTATAATAATCCCTGGAAAAGGGAAGTGAGGGTCTTTTGTAAGGACGCAAAGCGTTATTGATAGCAGGCAAGCGTCACAGGCTGGCAGAATATACAACACATCTGTCCAGACTTCTGTACTGCACACCCCGCCCTAAAGGGATTGTCCAAGCATTAATATCGATGACCCATCTGTAGGATCTAATGAGTGGTGGTCCGACACTTCGCAGGAGCCAGATGTAAATAGGTGCAGTGGCCACTACCAAAAATTGTACATCTGATCTCATTTAAGAGAGCAAATCCGTAGGGGATATCAGTTATCAGACCTTCACCGACATGCTATTGATGTCCTATCCTTCTGATACGTCATGAATAATGGATCCCCAGAAAACCCCATTTAATATGGATACACAGATACATGGTTTGTGAAATATTGGATATTATACCCAAGACATCTAAAATAAGATTGATTTACACGTTCCCCAGTGGGCATCTGGAAGACCAAACCAGTCCTTAGTGGAGTAGGTGTAATGGTATCCAAAGAAGATTTTCCCCTTGATATATTTCCATTTGCAGAAGTTTACAGAGTTCTAAAAAATTAAGTTCCCATATGTCTATCAGTTGTGTCCTGGCAGTATTTTACGCAAGAGCCGGATGACAAAGTTGTACACTTTGCATTAGACCAATGTATAGGGAATAATTTCTAAATGTGAGAATATCCCTTCAAAATACATCTTGTGTTTGACTTGATGAATATTTACATTGCTCATGTGTCAGTAAGTCTTACGTTATATCACCCAAGAAACATTGGATGTAGATTACGTTTATTATAAATGGTAATAAATAAGTATCATTTTATAACAATTGGGCCTTTATTTGTAGTCTCAGATCAACCAAATGTAAAAATTGTCTTTCGTTTATACAGGTGTCCAGTGGCATAGCTAGAGGCCTAAGGGCCCCCACCAACATGTCGGTCAGACGTACAGGCCCTTGTAATAGTGTGCTCCATTCTGGCCCCTTCCTATAATGTCCTTCATCCTAGGCCACAATTCTGTAATAATGACCCCAGTCCTGGATGTCTTCTCCAACACATGGGGAGAAATTGCACACCAAACATCAGATACAGATCCTTAAATTGTTCAGTGGCATATGCTAGCTATCGCAGTGCAGGAAGCCAGCGGCAACTGATCTAGTCAGGCGCTCCTCCACCAGCGGCCATTGTGTGGACAGGAGAACTGTGCCATCTGTGAGGAAAGCTGCACTAACAAGAGCAGGAGGAAAACATGTCATACCGGTATAATATGTAGTGACACAAAGCATGTCACCAACACATCTGATGAAGATAGATTGACCCTGTTACACTGTCTATTGCTGGCTGCAGAATGAGGTAACAGTGGCTAAAGGAGGTAAATTGCAAAGTTGGAACAAAACCCAGTTGCAAAAATGTTTTTTTGGTTTTAGCCCCAATTGCATACATTTACACAACACAAGTGCTCAAACCTATTGAAGTTCATCCCTGCGTTTGCCCCTGTCTGCTCCATCACATTTCTAGATTTTTGCTCCATCCCTGTAGATGGATCTATAGACAGATTTGAGCACGAACAATCAATGGAGGAAAGACGTGGTGATGCCAAGTAGGGAAAGATATTTTTGTCCCTTTAATAAGATATTTATAAAAGGTTTGTGGGTAGTGGATGGAGAACAGGGGAAGACACTCCTGTCCTACAAGAAAGCTTTATGTGAAAAAGGTACTATTAAGGGTACACCATAACACATTTATATGGACAAAAAAAAAAAAATTCTACCTGATTATGCATGCATGCCCACCCAGAGAGCAAGATGGGGAAAAAAATCATTTTAAGAGGAAGCAGCTTTTTCACAATACAGGAGACTCCATCTGTTCCTTGGAAAGACAAACACACCAAGATGATTGTTCATATTTTTCCTGAACCTGGGCCCAAGACCAAGCAGGTACTATGGTCCCTTAGTCCCTTCGCTGGTTACATGACTTATCCATATCTGGTACTGCTACTTTGGCCTTTCAAATGACAGATTGGTTGTGCCTGGTACTGCAGGTCAGTCATGTTTGTCACTTTAAACACTGAAGGGGCTGTGGAACTCCAGCTCTGCTGATCAGTGGGGCTCATTACGGATATTACTTACCGGTTATGTGTTTTTTCATAACCCATGACGGCACCACAAGAGAGGGGATCCGCCCTTCCAGGACAGCAAACCACCTATATAAAAAGGGCGGCTCCTCTCTCCACATTAGTTGGTTTACAGAGCACGAGAGGAGACTCCTAGGTTAGTGTATACACTTAAATCATACATCTCCTATTCATCCTTAACATCCTCCAACACCAAAAAAGGGTATATGAACAAAACAACGATCCACCGATCAAAAAGACTGATTGAACAGGTAGGGAATATAAAGGTGGCATCATGGGTTACGAAAAAACACATTACCACTAAGTATATCCGTGTTTTTCAGTCACTCATGATGGCACCACAAGAGAATTACATAGAATTATTTATATCTTAGCGAGGGACCACAGCTTGTAAAACCCTTCTCCCAAACGGGAGGTCAGAGGAAGCAGACAGATCCAATCCATAGTGTTTATAGAAGGTGGACGGAGAGGACCATGTGGCCGCCTTACAAAATGGGTGTATGGAGACATCAGCCTTCTCTGCCCAGGATGTTGCCACAGCTCCTTTGGAATGTGCCTTCAAACCTTCTGGGATGGCCCTTCCTGCACTGACATAACCTAGCTTAATAGCCTCTCTGACCCATCTCGCTAAGGTCAGTTTGGACATCTTAAGACCTTCTCTAGACCCTTGGAGGGATACAAAAAGTGCCCTCTGTCTCCTCCATGGTTCTGTAACCTCTAAATACCAAAGCAAACATCTCCTAACATCTAGAGTATGTAATTTTTCTCCTTTAGGATTGCTAGGGTTAGAACAGAAAGATGGTAATATAATCACCTGTGAAATTTTGTAACGACCTTAGGGAGATATGCGGGGTTTGTCGAACCTCAAAACTACCCTATCCTCCAGAATCTGAGTGTAAGGGGGTGGATATGCTGACCAAGCCTGGATGTCACCTATTCTGCGAACTGATGTAAGGGCTACTAGCAGAGAGGTCTTTAGTGAGATTATGTTATCTGAGGCAGAATGTAAGGGTACCGTCTCACAAAACGATTTACCAACGATCACGACCAGCGATACGACCTGGCCGTGATCGTTGGTAAGTCGTTGTGTGGTCGCTGGAGAGCTGTCACACAGACAGCTCTCCAGCGACCAACGATGCCGAGGTCCCCGGGTAACCAGGGTAAACATCAGGTTACTAAGCGCAGGGCCGCGCTTAGTAACCCGATGTTTACCCTGCTTAAAGTTGTAAATGTAAAAAAAAACAAACAGTACATACTCACATTCCGGTGTCCGTCAGGTCCCTTGCCGTCTGCTTCCCGCACTGACTGACTCCTGGCCGTAAAGTGAAAGCAGATCACAGCGGTGACATCACCGCTGTGCTCTGCTTTCACTTTACGGCCGGGAGTCAGTCAGTGCGGGAAGCAGACCGCAAGGGACCTGACGGACACCGGAATGTGAGTATGTACTGTTTGTTTTTTTTTTACATTTACGACGGTAACCAGGTTAAACATCGGGTTACTAAGCGCGGCCCTGCGCTTAGTAACCCGATGTTTACCCTGGTTACAAGCGAACGCATCGTTGGATCGGTGTCACACACACCGATCCAACGATGACAGCGGGAGATCCAGCGACGAAAGAAAGTTCCAAACGATCTGCTACGACGTACGATTCTCAGCAGGGTCCCTGATCGCTGCTGCGTGTCAGACACAGCGATATCGTATGGATATCGCTGGAACGTCACGGATCGTGCCGTCGTAGCGATCAAAGTGCCACTGTGAGACGGTACCCTAAGGGCTCAAAGGGACCTTCTGTCAATACTAGATTTAAGTCCCATGGAGGGGCTTTAAAGGCAGGCATTGATCTAGGTCTATCACAGGTTTTGATGAACCTGGCGATCCATTTATTACACGCCAGGTCACAACTATATAGCTCCCCTAGGGCTGAGACCTGCACCTTAAGGGTGCTAACTGAATGACCGAGCTCTAGCCCTTCAGATTGAACTCCAGGATAGATGTTAAAGGGATCTCCCTAACTCCCCCCCCCCCCCCCGACTTCTTCTTTCACTGCCAATTTAATGAGGGTTCCCCATCAAGGGCCAGAAACTAACTGATGCAGAGAGAGGAGTCACCTTTTCATCTTGAATGTTTCTTGTCCTTGAAGGGCAGATCCTCTCTCTCGTGGTGCCATCATTGCGACTGAAAAACTTAAAATTTGAAACTTTAAAAAACACAAAAACAAAAACACACAGTTCTAACTTTCCCAAATCTCAGGATGGGGGAGAGGGTTATTAAGTTATAAGAGATTCTTTAAATGAAGGAGGGGACTAGGGGAAAAAGACAAAAACACAGTTAAAAGATCTGGTTTTAATCCCAGAGCTCTGATATTGCTGCTTTTTTTTTTGTTTTGTTCCATTTCACTTGTTTTTTCAAGCACAATATGGTTGTAGGCCAACTTCTATAAGGCATTCTCTGGGGGGTCATGCACCTTCACTCCTCCCTGATACTACAGAGCCAATCAATCTCAGATGCTGCAGTGATTGACAGTGTCTGGTAGAGAAGGGTTAAACACGCACACTCCCCAGGGAAAACAGATTGTTGACCACCTGGACATTTTGTCTAAAAAAAAGTGGTCTAAGGGCCCCTTCACACTGTGCAATCAAAGTCTGAACGAGCGTTCGATTTGTGACGTTTATCCGTCCTCGTTCCGAGGTTGCAAAGTGTGACATGGCGTTACGATTTGCGACGCAGCCCAGCATCGTACGATGTGAAAGAAAGAGCAGAAGGGCCCCTTCACACTGGTCGATTCTGCTACGATTACGACGCATTTGCGTCATATTCGACATCGCAGTACGAGCTCGTAGCCAGCGGTCACACTCTACGATGTTAACGCTTTTTCTGACGTAGTTGCGATGTGAACGTCACGCGTCGCAATCGTACGCTACCCTTCACACCGCCATAGTCCTACGACTCCGAGCGTGACGTATTACCAGCATGGGCGTGCTAAAACGTCACGCCCAATCAGGAGACAGGTATGCGGAAGCCCAACCCACGTAGTCGCATTACGAGCTCGTATGACCGCCGTCACATACTACGATTTCGACCGCCACAGCGAGACATTTACGACGAAAGAAAGTTCTGCTCTTTCTTTCACATCGTACGATGCTGGGCTGCGTCGCAAATCGTAACGCCATGTCACACTTTGCAACCTCGGAACGAGGACGGATAAACGTCACAAATCGAACGCTCGTTCAGACTTTGATTGCACAGTGTGAAGGGGCCCGAACTTTCTTTCGTCGTAAATGTCTCGCTGTGGCGGTCGAAATCGTAGTATGTGACGGCGGTCATACGAGCTCGTAATGCGACTACGTGGGTTGGGCTTCCGCATACCTGTCTCCTGATTGGGCGTGACGTTTTAGCACGCCCATGCTGGTAATACATCACGCTCGGAGTCGTAGGACTATGGCGGTGTGAAGGGTAGCGTACGATTGCGACGCGTGACGTTCACATCGCAACTACGTCAGAAAAAGCGTTAACATCGTAGAGTGTGACCGCTGGCTACGAGCTCGTACTGCGATGTCGAATATGACGCAAATGCGTCGTAATCGTAGCAGAATCGACCAGTGTGAAGGGGCCCTTACATACTATGCTCCAAAAGACAACAACTGAATATCGCTGCTTTGATGTAACTGTGCAGCACTGAAAAGAGCAGCATAATCAGGAGCTCATGGATTTTTATAAGGTTTTTTAACGCCATTGTTTGAACAGGTGACAGGTCTCCTTTAATAAAAAAAATAAAAATAAAAAAAAGCCCACCGATAACCTCTAAATACACCCAGTGTAAATTGTACAACTGAAGAATTGACCAATTTAGTGTTTGACAAAAGTGGCAGAATTATTCCAATTATTCCATTGCACATGGTCTCAAATTTTTAAAAGACATACTGTATTTCTCACAAAGTCACTGAAAAGTTTGTTTCACAAATGTATGAAAATATAGATTTCTATCCTTTGTACAATATAACATTGACTAAAGCTCATCGCTGGTCTTTGCTGAAGATATGGGGCTTCCTTCTCCATCCTGTAATACATGGAAGGCGACCAGAGGACATTTCTTGACATTGAGACACACCAGCTTCTCAATTGAAGCAGTCTTTACGATATTGAATCCCTCTTCCCCGCCGAATGTGCTGGGTTTCCAGTATTCTGGTGAACATATAGGATTCCCCATAAGTCCTTTGAGTGAGAACGGTGCTCCAATTTCTATCATACTTTCCCCAAAAATAGAATTTGGATGAGTTTTTTCCAACATGAGGCCGGGGTAAAACTCCACTGCATCTATATCACCGTACAAGGATTCAAGTTGTGATGCAATTTCTGTTTCTCCTGTGTTTAAAAAAAAAAAAATTAACGAGTGTTTTAGACCCAAATAAGACTTTATTACGGATTTTCACATTGTCATGGACTCTCCGAATTGCTGAAATGCCCCATCCATAATATCAGATTACCTCTTGTCCCAAAGTCAAGTTCTCATTTAGACTCCCCTACTTTGGGAAAATTGTCAAGAGATCGGTCTCTGGTGGTCCCATTAAGAATGAAATTTTTTTGCTGGAAATGCAACATTAACCCCTAAGGCTACTTTCACACTAGCGTTTTTTTGCATACGTCGCAATGCGTCGTTTTGCCGAAAAAACGCATCCTGCAAAGTTGTCTGCAGGATGCGTTTTTTCCCCATAGACTAACATTAGCGACGCATTGACACACATCGCAACCGTCGTGCGACGGTTGCGTTGTGTTGTGGCGGACTGCTGGCAGCGAAAAACGTTACATGTAACTTTTTTGTGCCGACGGTCCGCCATTTCCGACCGCGCATGCGTGGCCAGAACTCCGCCCCCACCTCCCCGCACCTCACAATGGGGCAGCGGATGCGTGGAAAAACAGCATCCGCTGCCCCCGTTGTGCGGCGCTTGCACAGTATGCGTTGGTACGTCGGGCCGACGCAGCGCGACGGCCCCGTATCGACGCTAGTGTGAAAGTAGCCTAATCCCTTCTAAATGTGTCCAATTAGTGTAGGGGCATTAAAATACTTGTTGGAACCTTGGGGGAACCTTGGGGGAAGATGGGACAAAAGAGTAATACTGATCACCAAGTGACTTTGCCGGCTCACGTAGGGACCATCGTGTTACTTCCATGCATAAGAGCCTATGGGGTCGCAGAATAAGACCTTATAGACTAACATTGTAAAAAGATCCAAAGAAAAAATCCGCACCACTCCAACTTTCTGTGTAGTTAAAAAACCTTTGTCCTTGATTTCTTTCAATGTGGTATGGACATGTATACCATGTATCTACATGGACCCGTAGAAGCGTGTAATATGTGAAACGGCCGTAGTCCTCTCCTTGTACCGGCATTATCTGCAAACGTACTGCTCTGTAACCATGTCCATACCACATTGAAAGAAATAAAGGACAAAAGGTGTTTTTTTTTTTTTTTTAACTATGCAGAAAGTTGGAGTGGTCTGGCTTTTTTTCTTTTTTCTTTGGATCTTTGTACATGTGTCTCCAAGCAAGCACACTCTCTACCGTGGATTCACCGGGCAAGGTGACGCTGACTCAGAAAAACGTTTATACTCACTGGTGGAGAAGGTAATTTCTTAGTGCCATTCTGTTGGTTTTTTTTGTTGGTTTTTTTTTCACTTTATAGACATCCAGTCCACATAACCTGTTATCAGACTAGTTGGATCACACGGATTTAAGTGATCCAGAAGAGGAAAGTAGCAATGCTGAGAAATGGGCAAGATTGCAATTAGGAGTTTGATGCAGATACACTATTCAGGCATAAGGGATTAGGGAATAAGACCTTTGCTGGGACTGCTTCTTTAAGAGATGGGGGGGTTGTTAAGGCTAAAATAAGCCATCATTCACTGTAGAATTGGGTCTGCCGTTTGTGATCACCCGCCAACTACACTCTCCGGGATTCTTTCAATTGAAGAGCACTGCAGTCTAGTTGGCATGTGACTGCAAGTATAAATTACATCACCACCAACCCGCACGGGGAGTATTCAGGTTCTATCTTATGTGCTCAGTCTGTAGTCACAAAGAACGGCTGCTTTTTATTTCAGTGTTAACGAACACTTTATCAAAGTGATCTATATAAAAATGTAAGCAAAAAATGTTTTTAATTTGTTCTTTGACAATGATTTATCCTAAACATCTTTTTAGTGTTTTTTTTTTTTTTTTATTACTGGATTTTGCATTACGCGATTCTTTATCTTACCAAACTATTCCATACCAATGTGCCCATTTATACTGGCAGATAAAGGCCAAAACGGTATTCATTTGGGCTCCGCCTGGCAATACAGGCTTGATATATCACCATCTACAGGAATATCCAGTGTCTTAAAAAGGATTGTCCACTACTCCGATAACCCCCATGCTTCCCTCCCACCAAGTAAAACAGCAGCTGTAGTCACCTCTGGTGTGGTCAGCCTTCCCGACGATGTCGAATATTAAAGAAGCTGCAAGGATCACTTGACATGTCAGGCTAGCCCCAGGAAAGCCAGAGCCAATACCGGAGGGGTAAAATAATATCAGCTTTAGGGATTGGGAATGGGTTGTTTGCGTAGTAACTCGGCCTTTAATCACATCATGATCTGCCTCAAGGTAAAATTTATAACAGTTTCCCTTCTCCTTAATCGCATTATTTTGAACTCTTAAGTTGGTGTCCTAATGAGCTACAACTTTAAAGATATTTTCACACACCAAATTCACCATAATTTCTGCCACAAAGGTGACGAATTCTGGCAAATGACTGGCATATATTTCTTTTGCAGGACGATACAAGCTGAAAGGTGTGCCACATTCCTCAGGAGTCAGAGGTCCTTTAGTGTGGTGCATTTTACTCCAGTGCACACAAGTCTTGATGAATCAGGGTTAAAATTAATAGAAAATAAACACTGATTAAAAGGGACTTTACCATGAACAGAACCCATCCGGATCCCCTTCCCTCTGCAATGCACCACAGCGGCGAGTGGCCGAGGTTGAGCATTGGTACAGTAGATTCCCCAATAGTCATGATGTACAGATATACTAGATCTTTACTAATCACTGTACCTGTTAAATCCTGGAAAGACTTGTATGCTTTCAAGCCAAATCTTTTACGATATTCATTGAAAGGTTGTAGTCTAAGTTTTCGGGATTCGTCAATAATTCCAATGGCGATGTGCAAGAGACGAGGGTGCAAGTTCTTTCCGCCACCCACCTGTTCAAGAAAAAAAAAAAAAAATTATATATATGTCTTGGAAAAGTGCTTGTTTGATGTTTCTGTAATCACACTGACCTGGGCAACCACGTTTCCAGTTCATTTTTACTACATAAAAGCTATAAAACACGTTCCTTTAAAATCTCAGGCTCTGAACACCATTGTTACTCACTTATGGAATCATAGTAAGTCGGATCCAAATTAAACTTATGATTACATGGGCGGTAAAGATTTTCAATGCCATAATGTACACCGCCTCATTAGGATGTAATATATATCCAGGTGTCATAAGATTTGCATCCGCGGGCGACACATCTCATACTGGGGTTGGATGATGAAATAAGTCTCCACTCGAGCAGCGTACAAACTATGAATAGCATGGCACGTGTATGTACTCGCTGCTGAGAAAAGCCCACAGGGAATAAAAAAGCCGCTCGGAGCGTAGAAGACTAATCCTTAATGTACTGGACAGGGAAGGGGGAGAGCAAGAACTATCCACGTCAGGGTAGGTTTTAAAGGGTTTTCCCAGTGAATACAAGAATGTTCTAGCCACATGACCAGTGGACATCCCAATCTGGTCAGATCCTCAATCTGGTCTGGAGAACGGTGCCCCCCTGTGAATGGAGCCATGATGAGTACGCTCAACAACTGGGACTTGTCATACCAAGAGCAAAGAGGTGAATGTAGGCATGTTCAAGCATCCGCACCACCATTCACACAGTGGACCCTTGTTTTCTCGACATCAAACCCTCAGTGATCATACATCCCTGTGGATAGCTGGAAAGCCTCTTTAAAAAGGTGAATGATGTTGAAAAGGCAATGCCGAGTGGGAGAATTAGTAATTTAATTTCTCTGCCCTACAGGAACACTAATTTTTATAGTGCAGGATCACTGGTGATGGCAAATTTGGCCACTAGCTACAAGTTGGTGCAGAGAAGGTCGTAGACCTTTGCCAAGAGTCGTTAATTTCTACCACCCATTACACATGCATGCTCAGCTTAGTAGAGCACATCCATGTTGTTAATAAGGCCGGACCCCTCAGTCAGTAGGACAGTCTGATGAAACGCCATTCCTAACTGGGCAAGTTACCCATCCAGAACATCTATCGATCCCAGTTACAGGGCTGTGAAGTGCCCCATGACAAGAAGCTGAGACATATGCACCCTACCGCTACATTAACTGAAAGAATTAAAGATATTTTTTTTAGTCCCACAGGTCAAACCCCCCCCCAGCAATCAGCAAGGTATGACTCAACTTGTAGTTGGAAATGACCATTGTGTATCTGCCGATTGGTGCAGTCATCGGATAAGTAGTGTAGTCACAGTTTACCTTTCCTGCTATCTGCTTTGTGAAGGACTCCACCAGAGCTTCCACCCCGTAATCTGTGAGCATTGTTGTGTTATAGATGAAGTTGCTATAGCTGTAATCCTGTCCGGAAATGGTAAAGCTGTCTGGCATGAGGGGATGCCAATGGTACAACTGGTTAAACTCCACAGCAATTCTGTTGCGGTACTGGAACTGGACGCCAAAGAGCAATTCGGGATCAAATTTCAGCTTTAAGTAATATCCGCTGAGGTGTTGAACATAGTCTTCTATTACTATCTTAATGGTCTCTCCTACAAAGAAAAAACACAAAAACAATTTTGGGGTCTGTAGGACTAAATGTTAATGTCTTTCTAGTCTAGCAGTCCTGATACACTTCGTGTTCTAGATTGGACATTCCCTTTTATCTAGATAGGTCCAAATTGTTGAGATTTCCTTCTTAATTATACTCCCCCCCCCCCCCCCTGCATCTTAGGCAATGCCCCTGCATGGCTCTTCCCAGTTAATCTCCTCAGTCATTTGGCTTCCCCTGACTGAGTTTTGAGAATTTTCCGGTGCTTTGGCACTATAACTGGTAAACACATTAAGAACCATTTACCAAGACAGAGCTCCAAAATACCCTGCCTTGATGGATTACCCGCCTTAAGTCAGCATTTCTGGTGTGTTAACATTTACCCTTGCAAAGTTTTTTACAGCATAAAAAAAAAAAAAAAGCGTATTCATTGCAGTGTTAATCTGTTAGAAAAATGAATTTCTGTCTGTGGAAGCGTGTGCAGTCTGCAAAGTGGAATGATGTCCCCAGATGAAGCTGACCTAGGCAAAACAAAGTGCAATTAAGGGAACCAAACACTTAATATTGTAAAAAGGAGAGTGGCTATCCCAACTGGTAAGATCCAGAGTAAATGTTGCAGTCCATAAATCCTTCATTGTTGCTATAGGACATGTTATACAGTAAACATATATACATACACGATGTATCAGCACACTGAAACTAATACATGAACTCCAATATTGCTGTAAACATTTAAAAATTTAAGGTAATAGCTTTTTTTTTTTTTTTTTTTTTTTTTTTTTTTAAATCAAAGAGTGCAAAAGCCTCCAACCATGTCAAGGTGTACCTAAATATGGATGGTCCCCAACCACTGTATGTCATCTCTTCACGTATTCATTAGTTGGAGTGTGTATGTATGCATGCATATTGGCCACCGAGTACTTAATGTACAGGTGCACAAACACTAAATATGTGCGAGCCCCATTTTTGCTTTTTTCCCCCCTCAGTCCATCTGGATGGGGTGGGGGATCCCCCCTATAGTGCTCAGCACTCTTACCCACCCATCTTTCCCATACAAGCTTTTAATTGTGAGCTACGTCTGGTTTACTTTTCCCTCCCCATTCAGGGGGCACATGGTGAGGTTGGACTTAATGGTTTGATACCGTCCTTATTAAAAAGGTACACCTTGACGTGGTTGCACAGCTTTTGCACTTTAGGATGAAAAATGTGTTGTGTTTTTTTCAGATAAATAACCACTATAGATGTGCATGATGCTGATGCGTGGTGACAATTTATACTATTAACAGGATGGTTTTCTTGCTTACCTATTAGGATAAGTCTTGCAGTCTGAAACAACTGTTCATCACCCCACACGGGATGCTCCTTTTTTAGGACCTCACACACCCGATTGTGCTCACGAAGCCAAATGGTTGCGTACATCATTAGTCCTGGGAGAAGACCAAAGACCTCCTGTCCCATAGCCAACCTCTTCTCATTGGGAATAGTCTCCGGGTAGATCATGTGAACTGGAGCATCAACCACTGTTGGTGGATACATATCTCCATTTATTATCTGAAGTACAAAGCCCATGAAGAAAAAGGGTTTTTTTTAGCTCAATGTTACAAGTACATTTTCATTCCATTTTCCTCTAGTTTTTTTTTTGCAAACACCGCAATACGTATACATAAAAACAAGCACCATCTTGATGGCACTTAGAGTAGGGCTTGTAAGTCTATTGCATTAAAGGGGGAAAACTTTTCAATCTGACTTTAAAAGTTTTTAGTGTGTGACAGTTTTTTTGAAGCATGGGGGAATTTATAATTAAACTGGACACCTTAAAATATATTTCTTGTAATTCTGAAATTCATGTACCTTGTATACACCAAGTTCACCCAACTTCCACCAACACCAAGTTCACCCAACTCCCCCATTGTGTCTACCTTCTACATGATGCACACATTACTAGAGATCAGTTTCAAAACAAGAAGTGTTAGACACAACCTGGGATAAAATAAATTAATAAATAAAATGTGCAGAAACGCAGCAGTAAGTAAGTTTAAAGGGCTATTTAGTTGACCCCATTTTGATAGGAGGAATAATAAAAAAATAATAATTAAAAAAAAAAAAAGTATAAAAGCCATCTCACTGCAACCAGGTGTACTGTACTAGTATTTCACCTTACCATGTGCCCGTAGGCCTCACTAGATTGGGGCAGAGCAGGACCCAGGCCTGACTTTGCATCTAGTCTTTCCATGGGCAGCTATATCCACGTATTGAGAGGTGGGTCGGGGTTGAACATGCCTCCATATGTATTTAGAACAAGGAACTAAAGCAAAACAAAAACCCCTCAATTCTTTTAGATATACTTGTAGTTTGTGAAGGCACTCTGTAGAGAAGGTTCAAAACATCTCAAAGAGAGCCACAGAACAAGATCTGTGATTGGTCCTCCAAGCGCATCTAGAGGAATCGGTGCGGTATTGCATGAAGAGAGGTCAAATCAAACATTATTGACATGCAGTTAAGTGACCAACAGATCAACTGATAAAAGCCAACACTTCTATTTTTAAAACTGTACTTTGCAGCATTTTTTTCCCACAGTTTAATATTGTCAGGTACTGTAAACCTGCACATTAGGTCATAAATCCAGAATCCCCTCCAGTAACCAGCAGAGAGTTATTATACGGACCTGATACTTTAATTTGCCGTCTTTGAAGAGTCGCAGAGTATGTTGCCGCTCTAAAGTATCTCCATATACGTGGCTGAGGTCAACCTAGAAGAGATGAGCAAGCGATTCATCATACTGATGCCACCAATTAGGAGAAGCACCATATTATGCTCCATCAGA
The DNA here is from genome assembly GCF_051348905.1 of Ranitomeya variabilis. Lineage (NCBI taxonomy): Eukaryota > Metazoa > Chordata > Amphibia > Anura > Dendrobatidae > Ranitomeya > Ranitomeya variabilis. The sequence goes on from NC_135233.1 coordinate 205,104,299, forward strand.
TTGTGAGACTGCATTGTTAAAAGGAGGATAAAATGGCCAGATAAAGCAAACTAATAGATCTGTGTCAAAGCAGACCGTCTACACAGAAGAGTGATCACAAATACCAGATGAACTTTCAGCATCACCGACTATGAAATATTTATCCATAAAAAAATAAAAGTGCGTGTGTGGTCCTGATAACTGTTGGAATAATGCTTATTTTATATATTGCAAAAACTATTTACTACTGTTTAGTAGTGCATGAGTTTTTGCCTCCAACAATAGTGTTCTGTTGCTAGTAAAGCGCAAAAAAAGAAAAAAGAAAAAAAAAAAAGAAGGAAAATGCACATCTCCCTCAGATAGATGAACATATTTTGCTGTTTCACATTTACATAAATGCACAGAGAAATGTGGGAACAGCTGCAAAAAGTGCACGAAAGGATAAATCTCAGCAATAAGTTCTATTTAAATGAGACACTTTTCTGTCTAAGCTAAATAAGGGCCAAGATAAACAGGATTACATAAATACTCTAGAAATTGTGGAGAGCCTTAGGGACCTTGGGGAATAGCTAAAGGATTTCTATGTTGCTGTACTACTAAGCAGTCTATCAGAACGCAATGACACTTATAATGTAGGCGTGCATTTAGCGTAGTTACGAGTTACATTGGAGTTGGAGTATGTCCGAGGAAAGCGGAGATGAGTGTAAGCAGCAGTGGGGTATCCAAAGCAGAATCCACTTTAAAAACCCAAGATCTACCCAAAAATAAAAGTAATTTGAAGGAAATATGTGAGCATTTTGTCTGCAATCAGGGCACCTAGAGACTGCCTGCAGAGTCTGGAAAGCTAGAATGAACCAACTGAAGAAGCAAAAGCAAAGGGGTAAAAGTGCCATTACTGAATAATATGACACTTCAAGTACTGAAGCTGCGTGTACTGTTAACGCAAGTACATCAGAGTATGGATGGTGTATAGACTCTGAGGCAACTAGTCCTATGACTAATGACAGAAACTTCTTCTCTAACCTTGAGCAAAGTAAGTCAAAGAAAATGATATTGGCCAATTGTCAGTATATGAATTCAGAAGGAAAAAAAATCAAAGAGGAGTTGTACCAGCTAAAATTCAAGGAAAGTGTATACACTGCCAAGCATGAACAGCACAAGAATTGTATCCATGTATGACACAGGCATGGTGCACAGAGACCCAGAAGCAATACGATAGTTGAAAAAGAACTTGCTGATGGTATTAGTTGATTTGTGTAATCAGACAATGAGATGTACTACAACTAGTGCTTCTCACTAAATTAGAATATCAAAAAGTTAATTTCAGTTCTTTAATACAAAAAGTGAAACTCATTATCTCAGTAAATTAGTCATATCATTATCTCAGTAAATTAGAATACTTTATAATAAGAGCTTGAAAATTTACTTTAAAAATGTTGGCCTACTGAAATGTATGTTCAGTAAATGCACTCAATACTTGGTTGGGGCTCCTTTGGCATCGATTTCTGCATCAATGCGGAAATCCTTAAACTAAGAATAGTACAATAATATCAGGACAAGTTCTAGACTTAATACACGTTTGTGGTCCAAGGAGTACTCAAACTCCTGGAAAGAAGGTATATTGTCTCACATTTATAAATTATGCAATAAATACAGTTGTCGTCTTCACAGCATAAATTAAATATATCTCACTGGAGTATATAACAAATTTGGAAGAATGGCAAAAATTCTGCAGATAAAAGGAGATGAACATACAAGCAATGAGACAAAGCATTAAGGAAAAAAAAATTGAATAGTGTTTCAAACCACTGTACCATACAACCAGGAGCAAAATGGTGTAGTGAAAAGGACACACACTTCCTTAAAGTATGCCATTTGACTTAGTTTTTCCAACATATTGGGGCAAAGCAATCATGACAGCGTGCCATCTTCAAAAGCTGACTACCAGGTAAAGCTACTGAGAAAACGCCATTTGAGCAATGTAACAGTGTAAGGAGGTCGACGAGGTCATGGGTACCTATGTGCCCGGTCCAGAACTAAAAGGGCTGCATCCTCTGTTTCCGGTGTGGGGGGGGCTTGAAAGATGCACCTTCCCCTGCAGTCTGGGGTAAGCCCTAGTGAGACGGAACTTCCTGCTGTCCCAGGGGGGGCGGGGAGAACCAGAAAAGGGCACACAGCGTCGGAAGCATAAGAAGAGAAAGTGCGCGAAGCAGGGCAGTCTGGCGCCGGTGGAGTGCAGTGCAGAGAGTAGAGCGGTGAGCGGCGTGCACTGCTTCCCCCACCAGAGGGTACCGGTGTGGCGACAGGCCATATAGAAGGAGCCCCGGTTGCCAGCAGAGAGCAGTGTCACTGGAGCAGAGCCTTGCTAGCAGAGAGAGTCGTGCCAGCAGAGAGTCTGCCGAACAGAGTAGAGTCGAGCTGGGTGTTGTAGCATCCAAGGAGAGAAGTGCTCCGTCCCGGGAGTACCAGTGGCATGCAGACCAACGTCCGCCATCAACATCAGGGACCAGAGAGAGCGGGAAGTGCAGCATGTGTCCAGTGATGACCAGAGAACCAGGTGCCGCACACGCGCTGCCCAGGAAGGACCGCATATGAGACTGACACTTTCACCCTGACATTGCCAGCTGTTCGTTGCCCTGACCCTTTTGAACTGATTGCACCAGCCAAGATAGTTAAGGAGCCATGTTGGGCTTGTACAGGACTGTTGCCCTCTCCGTTGTTTAGCCACTATAGTATATGGACTAGGGGCAGTGGAAGGTACTGGAGACTGACCAATGTCCCCGGAAGACGGACCAATGACTACAGTACCATCCTGGAGAACTTCATTTTGCCATTTATACGGTTTGACCCTTTTTCTCTCTGCGGAGTATTCCCCTGTAAATAAACCTGTTAACGCTTGCTCTGCCTCCTGGGCATCACTGCATCCCACATGACTGTGATTTCTACAACAGCAAGAAGCCTGAACTACAACACATCAGAATACTCAGAAGTAAAGTATTTGTACATACTCTTTAAGAAAAACATACCAAGTGAAAAACGGACAAGGTCAGAGTAAGCAGAGATGTAATGATTGATGAGAACTTTGTGTAGCTCAAGTTTGACATCATACGATTAGTCCAGCTGAAGTAATCTCAGTCTCAAAATAAGAAAAGATATGTAGAATTTTGGTTCTGTTCTCCAACCAGTAAAAAGAAAAAAAAATAAAATAAAATGATAAGCTGAAGTCAGATCGTGAAAATCAAACAAGGGTATACCAGCTGGGTGTCTACCCTACTTTCTCAAAACACCACCTGAGCCAGAGATGCAGTCATGCGATGAGATTCAGCAACTACCTGACCATGAAATACTGAAGTGGATTAATGCTGCTAATGATGAAATGTTAAGTCCCTACAACTTTAACCCCTTTCAGACATCGGGCGTAAATGTACGCCGATGTCGGACTCCCTCCCTGTGATATGGGCTCTAGCACTGAGCCCACATCTTTCCCAGAATATGTCAGCTGTTTTAAACAGCTAACATGTGACTAATGATCACGATCCATCCGCGGCTGTTAACCTGTTAAATGCCGCCGCCAAACTAGGACAGCGACAAACTCGTGCTTCCGGCAAGTGTTCCGGAAATCCCGCCCATCGGTCACGTGAGGACGGGTTAAGGATGGGTTGGCATGACAAGCAGAGGTCTCCAGCAGACTTGTATGGTTGTCACTGCCGGATAGCTATGAGCACCGCCCGGTGGTCGGCGCTCATAGCAAGTGAGCAATTCTGCTACATACAGGCGATCTGATCAACGCCTGTATGTAGCAGAGCCGATTGGATTATGGCAGCTTCTAGTCTCCCATGGAGACTATTGAAGGATGCCAAAAGTAAAAAAAAAAAAAAATAAAAATACCGTATGTTTTTTTACGCTCACCCCCTTTTGCCCCATTCAAAATAAAAACCCAGACATACATGTTTGGTATTGCCGCGTTCAGATAAGTCTGATCAATATAAAAAAAATTTAAAAAAATTTAAACCGATCACTAAACGGCGTAATGAGAAAAGAAAAAAAATGGGTTTTTTTGGTCGCCGCAACATTGCATTAAAATGCAATAATGGGTGATCATAAGATCATATCTGCACCAAAATGGTATAATTAAAAAGGTCAGCTCGGCACACACAAAAAAAAAAAAAATCCCCTCACCCAACCCGAGATCATGGAAAATGGAGATGCTATGTGTATCAGAAAATGGCGCACTTTTTTTTTTTCTTTAAGACAAAAAAAAAAAAAAAAAAAAACACACCACAACTGTGGGATTGCACTTTTTCAATTTCACCGCACTTGGAATTTTTTTTGCCCGTTTTAGAGTACACAAAACCAATGGTGTCGTTCAAAAGTATAACTCGACCCGCAAAACACAAGCCCTCACAGCCATTTCGACCAAAAAAAAATAAATAAATAAAAAATTATGGCTCTGGGAACAAGGGGAGTACAAAAAATGAAAATGCAAAACCAAAAATAGCCCTGGTCGTTAAGGAGTTAAACTTGGAAACCCAAACTACCACAAGGTAATGAAGCAATCAAATGTAACAGGGGTTTTAAGGCCTCTTTCACACTTCAGTCGTTTGGCGTCAGTCACTTCCGACAATGGATGTTGCAGTAAAGAGCGAGGACACAGGTTTGCAGTCTCTTTACCTTGTTTACTGAAGACTTCAGGCAGCCACAGTCCAGGGCACCAGATCACAGGGCAGGCAGGGTCCAGCCGGCTTGGAGGCAAGTTGGGAATCCCCTTATCCAGGTGGAAATCAAAGCCTTCCTCTAGCGCCGTGGTGGTGTAGTCCCTTACTGCCTATGGCTTCAGATAAGGTCCTCACAGATGTTCTCTCTCTCTCTGTCCCCCGTATAGGATAGGACATAACCCGTATGACTAGTGACTTGAGTCTGTTTATAGGTACTCTAGCACGCCCCGGGCTCTAAGGGTGTCACCATGTCTCCTGGGTATTAAGGCTGACAGGTAATGTGAAGTTCAGCTGTCCTGCCGGTCTCTGATGTAAGTCGTAGAGGCCCTTACAACCTTGGTGTTCCGGCTACCGGTTATCTGCGCCTCAGAAGGAGGCAGCCTGCTTGTGGCTGGTCTCCCACTGGTATCCTCTCCTGTGCTTTGCTCTACTTCACGCTCACTGCAAGATATTCAGCTTTCTGAGTGTCTCTTTCCAGGAACTGCTGCACTGCGGCTACTCAGCCCCATAAACCCTCTTCTGTCTCAGACTGATCCAGTCTGTTTCCTGGCAAGAACTGTTCTGACCTTTCCCTCCAAAACTACCTTATATATGGAGAATCACCTAGTAAATAGGATCAAAAGCTTCCCCTGGTGGCCTGGAGTGTGAATATGTTGCATGCTTGTGTTACCTGGTTACAGTTATCCCTTCTTGCCTCCAAATTATTATTATTTATTATTATTATTATTTATATAGCACCATTGATTCCATGGTGCGGTACATGAGAAGGGGTTACATACAAGTTACAGATATCACTTACAGTAAACAAACTAACAATGACAGACTGATACAGAGGGGCGAGGACCCTGCCCTTGCGGGCTTACATTCTGCAGGATTATGGGGAAGGAGACAGTAGGTTGTAAAGGTTGTAATGTAACATCACTCTCCCCGTGAGGAAAGCAATGCTACTGTGACGACCAGGACCCTGGGGAGCCACAAATACATATCACATGGCTTTAGATTTGCGGTCTTTAAATCGGCCGGACTTCCCTTGTCCAGTTTCCCTGGGCGACTGCACGCCATATTACAGTCTCCATACACACAACCTCATATGTTGCAGACACTACACACGCCAGCCCTCCTCTGACTAGTTCTCGTGGGTGTCCTGCATCGCTGTACCATAGGCTCTTTACTCACACAGCCGTACACAGTCCACGATATCCTCCGGATAACAGCTGGGCACCATATCCCCCTGTTTGCAATTGTTACACATGCCAGTCCTCTTTCGGGCACAGGACATCCACCTCCGGGCACAGGACTTGTCCACATCCGAGACCAGTACCATGGACGACTTGCATCACTGTATACGCTGCGGGTGCCAGGCTATTCAGCTGCCCTGGGTGCTGGCTCCACTAGCCTGTGCCTCCAAGGACTCAGCTAGCGCTCTGCAGGCCTCGGCTCTGCACAGCAGCACACACCAGACTGACACTGACGTGCACCTCACACACCTGACACACCCATACCCCTTATTGCAGGGCTTTTAACACACACAAACCTGTGGCTTTCAGCCACATGCAAAACCCGGATCGGAAATCCGTGACTCCCATGCACACCTATGTACTTCATCCGTCTGCATGCACATTCTGGGGAGCACAAACAGCGCCCCCTAGCTGTAACAGAGGCCACAGCCTCACAGGGTGTTGAAATATTGCCTATTGTACACTGCTCAAAAAAATAAAAAATAAAAAGGGAACACTTAAACACAATGTAACTCCAAATCCATCACACTTCTGTGAAATCAACACGGATAGAAATTATAGAAAATCTGTTGTCAACAGCAGGAGAAATTGATTAACAATTAGCAAGCCAACCCCTATAAAAAGGAATGTTTCTGCAGGTGAAAACCACAGACTATTTCTTGGTTCTCATCCTTTTAGGCTGTTTGTCACTTTTGCATTTTGTCATTAGCTCTTACCCCTAGAGGTACAGTGGCACAGCATGAGGCTGTGTCTACAACCCACAGAAGTTGCTCAGGTAGTGCAGCTTATCCAGGATGGCACATCAATGTGAGCTGTGGCAAAAAAGGTAGCTGTGTGTCAGCACAGTATCCAGAACATGGAGCAGATACCAGGAGACAGGCCAGTACACCAGATGTGTAGGAGGCCTCAGCGGTTCTGCTACTGGGTTTTTGCCCTCCTACCGCCTCCATTATGCAAGGAGGACCAGTGTCAGAGCCCTGCAAAAGGACCTCCAGCAGGCCACTAACATTGAGGTCACTGCTAAAACTATCAGAAACAGACTCCATGAGGGTGGTATGAGAGCCCGATGTGCACAAGTGGGTGTTGTGCTTGCAGCCCAACAGGCGATTGGCAAATTTGACAATGGTGCCCTGTGCTCTTCACAGATGAGAGCAGGTTCACACTGAGCGCATAACAGTCTGGAGACACCATGGAGAACGTTCTGCTGCCTGCAACATCCTCCAGCATGACCGGTTTGACAGTGGGTCAGTAATGGTCTGGGGTGGCATTTCTTTGAAGGGCCACACAGCTCTCCATGTGCAAGCCAGAGGTAGCCTGACTGCCATTAGGTGCCAGGATGAGATCCTCAGACTCATTGTGAGACCATATGCAGGTGCTCTGGGATTCTTCTGATGCTTGAGAATGTTAGGCCTCATGTGGCTGAAGTGTGTTAGCATCAAGGCCTTCATCATGCAGGAACTGCTATGGACTGGCCTGTCCGTTCCCCATACCTGAATCCAATTGATCACATCATGTCTTGTTGCATCCACCAATGCCACATTGCACCAGAGACAGTCCAGGAGTTGATGGATGTTTTAATCCTGGTCTGGGAGGAGATACCTCAGAAGAACATCCGCCTCCTCATCAGGAGCATGCCCAGGCATTGTAGCGAGGTCATACAGGCACATGGAGGCCACACACACTACTGAGCATCATTTCCACTAAAGCTGGATCAGCCTGTAATTTGATTTTCCACTTTGATTTTGAGCATCAATCCAACTCCAGACATCCATGGGATTTTAATTTTGATTTACATTAATCATTTTTAGGTTTTATTGTTCTTAACGCATTCCGCTATGTAATGAATAAAGATTTGTAACTGAAATATTTTTAGGGATAGCTAGAATGTGGTATTTTAGTGTTCCCTTTATTTCATGAGCAGTGTATATTTTAACAACTACTATTTATTGCTAGAGACAGATTATTGCCAGTAAAGCTGTGAAGAAAAAAAAAAAAAAAAAATCTGAAAGTTCTTGTTCAATGTGTGTGTAGCTGGAGCACAATTTACTTTCACTTTGCAAGCCGACAGACAAGATCCTAAGCTATAAGAAATACCAGTTGTAAGCTGTTATCCTTATTCCTGAATAAACATTCACTATTTAACGGCTGGACAGTACAGAGATTAATCTGCTGCCAACAATAACACAATATTGTCGACAACCAGAACATTTCAACTATAGCAATTACTGAAGTTGTGCCAGGTGTATTTGGCTTTTTTCCCCATAATAGTCAGGTTTGGAGGACTGTTAGTGCACCTTTAGTTTTTCATCTGGTAAAACTGTACTTCTATGAAGGAACAGATGAACGACCTCGGGGAGACCAAAACTTCCAACACTGCGGAGACACCATCACGTGTTTCTCAACGCAGTGATCCAGAACACTGACCCCATCCCTTATGGGAAATATGCAAACGCATGTAAAGTAAGCTGCGGCGACACCATCACGTGTTTCTCAACGCAAGCAATGAATAGCCAGGCCTTTCTCCGGGAAGGAACAACCACGGGAAGGGCAGCATCCAATAAAGGAGAATATCCAATAAAGGAAGACCACCTATGCCAAGCATGGTATCCATCCACAAACAGCTGTTTCGGGGTTTTTGCCCCTCATCAGTGTGGAGTAGGAAACCGGCTATTAGGAGCAGTGCCTGGTGAAAGGCTATGAAGGAACAGATGAATGACCTCGGGGAGACCAAAACATCCAACACTGCGGAGACACCATCACGTTTTTGGTCTCCCCGAGGTCATTCATCTTTTCCTTCATAGCCTTTCACCAGGCACTGCTCCTAATAGCCAGTTTCCTACTCCACACTGATGAGGGGCAAAAACCCCAAAAACTGTACTTCTGCCATTACTGCCATTGAACTGGTTGGTTGCTCAAGGCAATTTCCAGCCAGAGTAGGCTACTTTCACACTAGCGTCGCTTGCTGTACGTTGCAATGCGTCGTTTTGGAAAAAAACGCATCCTGCAAAGTTGCCCGCAGGATGCGTTTTTTTCTCCATAGGCTTGCATTAGCGACGCATTGCGACGTATGGCCACACATCGCGTCCGTCGTGCGACGGATGCGTCACGTTTTGGCGGATCGTCGGCACAAAAAAAGTTCCATGTAACTTTTTTTTTGTGCGTCGTGTCCGCCATTTCCGACCGCGCATGCGCAGCCGAAACTCCGCCCCCTCCTCCCCGGACATTACAATGGGGCAGCGGATGCGTTGAAAAACTGCATCCGCTGCCCCCGTTTTGCTTTTATTTCACAGCATGCGCCGGTACGTCGGGCCGACGCATGGCGACGGCCCTGTACCGACGCTAGTGTGAAAGTAGCCTTACACGAGATGTGACTCAAGTGGCAAAGGCAAGTTTTCAATATGAGGCTAGATTAGTGTGCAGACTGAAGCGCCGAGGTCCTTAGTGTGATAGGACTTCCCGGCCATTACTAATTTAGAGTACTGGGTCTCCATTTCAAAAGTAAGGGTACCGGTCTCACAAAACGATTTACCAACGATCACGACCAGCGATACGACCTGGCCGTGATCGTTGGTAAGTCGTTGTGTGGTCGCTGGGGAGCTGTCACACAGACCGCTCTCCAGCGACCAACGACGCCGAGGTCCCGGGTAACCAGGGTAAACATCGGGTTACTAAGCGCAGGGCCGCGCTTAGTAACCCGATGTTTACCCTGGTTACCGTCGTAAATGTAAAAAAAACAAACAAACAAACAGTGCGGCCCTGCGCTTAGTAACCCGATGTTTACCCTGGTTACAAGCGAACGCATCGCTGGATCGGTGTCACACACACCGATCCAACGATGACAGCGGGAGATCCAGCGACGAAAGAAAGTTCCAAACGATCTGCTACGACGTACGATTCTCAGCAGGGTCCCTGATTGCTGCTGCGTGTCAGACACAGCGATATCGTATGGATATCGCTGGAACGTCACGGATCGTGCCGTCGTAGCGACAAAAGTGCCACTGTGAGACGGTACCCTAAGACCACTAAGCTTTCAGTAAAGTTTATCTGAAAGGGGCATTTTAGATAATGCAGTCTTATAGACCAGCATCCAATGGCAGGATGGGGACCGTCATTTTTGTTAAAATGTAGAGGCTTTGCAAAATATGCAAATACGGCTTCATTCATCATCTATGGGGCTGCCGAGTGCTGTGCGCATCTTATAGTGATTATCAATAGTGATAAAATAGTCGCTTTCTGCTGATAGAGTGAGTGTCCGACTCCTGGGACACGCACCAGTCATCACTTATCGTAGAGACGTAGAGATGAGTGATAAGACTGTTTAGTGGGCACCAACTTCATAAAATTGGCTCATACAGTTTGATAAGTAACTTAACAGTTTACACCACCTATTGGCTTTTGCTGTGCGCCACAGTTTGGGGTCATGGTGTAGCCGGTAAATCATGCAGTTCCCCAATAAGTCACAGCCCCTAGTCAGACAAGTCGTAAAAAGGGGCTAAAAACAAATTAGTGCCAATCATGAAAGTTGGTTTCAGTTTATGGCAGAATTCTGAAGCATTTAGGTTGATCAGTACGCCTCGATGTAACAAGAAGTATTGTTTCTCCTTGCGGAGATTGACATGCTGAGCATGCCGAGATGAGGAGACTTCAAGCCGCAATGCTCCTCTGGGAAATATGCCAATTATGCAAGATTTGCATAATTATCGATGTAACAGGACACATTGTTATACAAGTAAAAGATCAGGAAAAGGAGTAAAGAACTCAGGACATGTCCACTGTTGGAACACCACCTGAGAAGGACGTTTAGGCAACGAGGAGTCATGAATCCAGTGAACGTTGGCTCAAACTAGAGATAGAAGGAGAATGACTGAAATGGTCGGATTCTCACCTTTAGCCTAGGATATTGTGGCAAGACTGAAAACACAAGAATAAAATTCCTGTTGGACAACTTTGATGAAGTTGGGCAGCAGCTTATCTGATGGTAACCCAAGTACAGCATGTCAGAGGTAACAGGATATCACTGGACCGGGGCGCACGGGGTACTCTGGTCAGGTGGCCAATTACTGTAAACAATTTCCCCTCATTTTACAGTTTGTGGAACGTCAGACTAGAGAGTCATCACTTACCCCATGACCGAATCCCTTAATGAAACCTCGTCCCATCCTCCCGAAAGTCTTGAAAAACTGATGGGTAAAATGTTGAGCGAAGAAGGCGAACATCAAATTTGTGTTCTGTGGGTCAGGAATAAACTTCTGTCTTTTCAGGAACGTCTCGACCAGCAGAGTGGGGTTTGGCAGCTCCAGTTTTCCTGCACAAATAACGGAAGATACAAGGGTTACAGTACGTTGTTGCAGTGGTCTGACTTAAGTCTGAAGTATGAAGCCCAACTCAAATTTGCTCTATTTGAAAAAGACGCTTAAGTAAATCATCGCCTTCATTCTGCTGCTCTTAGAAGACCCGGATTCAGAAGACCCGGATTCGAGCAATGTATCACTTACTGGGCTTCTTGTTACAATTATTATAGTCTCCCGGCGCTCCATTCATCATCTATAGGGCGGCCAGGCACCGCTCTCTGCCATTTCAAGCAGCCCCATAAGTAATGAATAGGGTGGTTGGTGATGCGTCCATTCTCTGCTCCATTTAGTAACAAAGAATATCGGGGGCAAGCAGCGATATGAAAGTAATCCCCTACCGCATGCATGGAAGAGAATACCTCCTTTAGAAAAATATTGTGCATATGGTGATTTAGTGCAGACGTTGGCAAAGCCGGGTGCCAACATACCATGAAGCCATGCATCCATGTGAACGGAGAATGGGTGGATTGCAGAAACCCTAACCGCTCAGGTACAGACACGTCACACTGCAGGCAGGAACATTGACTGAGGCTGGAACGGGGAGCACAAAGAAAATTGCAATTTAGCAAAAAATGGCCAGGAGGGTCCAGAAATTCCTGGACGATCCGGTGTAACAGGCCAAAGTAACCCCGTCCCAGATTAACCCCGGGTATAATTTGGCCTAGGCCAGAGTATACCCCGGGGTATAAACTGGCCTAGGCCAAACTATACCCAGGCATAAAATGGCCTAGGCCAAACTATACCCCGGGGTGTAAAATAGCCTAGGCCAAACTATACCCCTCCAGGCCACATTATACCCCCCAGGGTTAAAGTGGCCTAGGCTACATTTAACCCTGGGTATATTTTGGCCTAGGCCAAACTATACCTAAGGATGTAAAACAGCCTAGGCCAAACTATAACAGGCCACACTATACCCTCAGGCCAGACTATAGCCTTTTACTGGTTGCTATGGGATTTTACATGGCCACTTTATCCTAGCAACGCCCTGGATACGGTTGGAAAAGGGGTTTATCTACCTTGGGGGCACCCTCACAGCACTGCGGGGAAGCCGGGGAACCCTTTTACTGGTTGCTATGGGATTTTACATGACCAATTTATCCTAGCAACGCCTTGTATACGCTTGGAAAAGGGGTTAATCTACCTTGGGGGCACCCTCACAGCACTGCGGGGTGGGTGGGGATCCCTTTTACTGGTTGCTATGGGATTTTACATGGCCACTTTATCCTAGCAACGCCCTGGATACGGTTGGAAAAGGGGTTTATCTACCTTGGGGGCACCCTCACAGCACTGCGGGGAAGCCGGGGAACCCTTTTACTGGTTGCTATGGGATTTTACATGACCAATTTATCCTAGCAACGCCTTGTATACGCTTGGAAAAGGGGTTAATCTACCTTGGGGGCACCCTCACAGCACTGCGGGGTGGGTGGGGATCCCTTTTACTGGTTGCTATGGGATTTTACATGGCCACTTTATCCTAGCAACGCCCTGGATACGGTTGGAAAAGGGGTTTATCTACCTTGGGGGCACCCTCACAGCACTGCGGGGAAGCCGGGGAACCCTTTTACTGGTTGCTATGGGATTTTACATGACCAATTTATCCTAGCAACGCCTTGTATACGCTTGGAAAAGGGGTTAATCTACCTTGGGGGCACCCTCACAGCACTGCGGGGTGGGTGGGGATCCCTTTTACTGGTTGCTATGGGATTTTACATGGCCACTTTATCCTAGCAACGCCCTGGATACGGTTGGAAAAGGGGTTTATCTACCTTGGGGGCACCCTCACAGCACTGCGGGGAAGCCGGGGAACCCTTTTACTGGTTGCTATGGGATTTTACATGACCAATTTATCCTAGCAACGCCTTGTATACGCTTGGAAAAGGGGTTAATCTACCTTGGGGGCACCCTCACAGCACTGCGGGGTGGGTGGGGATCCCTTTTACTGGTTGCTATGGGATTTTACATGGCCACTTTATCCTAGCAACGCCCTGGATACGGTTGGAAAAGGGGTTTATCTACCTTGGGGGCACCCTCACAGCACTGCGGGGAAGCCGGGGAACCCTTTTACTGGTTGCTATGGGATTTTACATGGCCACATTATCCTAGCAACGCCTTGGATACGCTTGGAAAAGGGGCTTATCTACCTTGGGGGCACTGTCGCAGCATTGCATGGAGGCTGGGGAACTCTTTTCCTGGTTGCTAAGCGATTTCAAATGATCAATCTAAGGTACTTACACCATGTAAAACCCTATAGCAAGCAGGGTGCCCCCAAGGTAGATAAACCCCTTTTCCAAGCATATACAAGGCATTGCTAGGATAAAGTGGTCATGTAAAATCCCATAGCAACCAGTAAAAGGGTTCCTCGGTGTAACAGGCCAAAGTAACCCTGTCCCAGATTAACCCCGGGTATAATTTGGTCTATGCCAGAGTATACCCGGGCATAAACTGGCCTAGGCCAAACTATACCCCGGGGTGTAAAATAGCCTAGGCCAAACTATACCCCTCCAGGCCAGATTATGTAACTAATCTGGGGTTAAAGTTGCCTAGCCCAATTTATACCTCTCAGCTCATATTATACCCCAATGAAATCATTTGCATTGAGTGATATACACAAGAATTACTTAATGCTTCAACATTTTATTGAGAAACCAAACTGACAATTCTTAAAGAGTACCTCCCACTATACAAAACTTTTGCCCATGGCAAAAGTAGTTGTAAAGGGGGGTATTTGTAATGCATATGCATTACAAATACCCCCCCATTTTATAGTTACCTTAGGGGGGCTGCCCGATTACCCCCCCTCGCTAACCGCCGCTGCCCGTCTCCTGGTAGACGGGGTCCCCCTCCTGCCGCTAGGTGGCGCTGCCTCTCCATGCGCCGACGTCACAGCCAGGCGCCATAGAGGAGAGCGGCACCTGGCTAGTGCCGTTGGAGCTTGTAGAAGCAGAGCCAGCACCACCTAGCGGTGGGAGGGGGGGCAATAATTTCTCATTAGCTATAAGTCACTTATCATGCAATGCAATTATCTGGGGCAACAAATCGCCCAACAGTCATTCTGTGTATTATGACATTTAGTCTAGCATGTCCTTGCTACCAAATTAACGTTTAAAGCTAAACACTGATAACAACATTGAAATGATCGTGCTTATTTTCAAGATACAGTGCATGTTCAGTTGTTGACTGCAGATTGAAGCTTGCAGGATATGTCAACCAATCCATGGAGTCACCGACGTTTGTGTAGATTATTATGTCGCAACTCAACAGATTCGCCGTGGTCATGATCTCTGCATCAGTTGCCCAGACTCCATCACGAGAGATTCCAGAGATGTTCACATATTCATTCACATTTTGGTTCAAGTAGTCCTGTAGTTTTTTTGTCAAGTCAGTTTTCATATGGTGGATGACTTTATCTCTGAGAAGGGAATGGTTGTCCTCTGTTCCTGTCAAGATGTAGCTGATGGCCCGGAAGAAGCAGTTTCCATCACCTTTGGTTTTATATGTACGCCGTGGTTGTTCAAGGTCTCGTCTGCATCCACAGTATACAACCTTACTAAACGTAAGGCCAAGAGTGGTGCTAAGATACTTCCTTCTTGAACTTGGTAGTAGGTTGAAAGCCTTAGTTTGCTTATTTTTCTGTGTGGCAGAGTCACTGGAATAATCATCATCGGATGGTGGAGAAGCCTCTTTATCCTGGTAAATCTTTAGGTTGCTGGTGTGGTATGTGTTGCTTAATATCTTGCCAGTTTTGTTGTTCTTAAGTTTTACTCGTCCCTTGGTCAAGGATTCCACAACTAAATAAGGTCCAATCCAGCGTGGTTCCATCTTTGAACCTATGCGTTGAATACGGCGCTGATTCTTGATATAAACTATGGTACCAGCAGTGATTTCTTTGTTGCTTTTGTGTCGGCGATCAAAGGCACACTTCTGGTGTTCTTGAGCAGAGTGGATGTTGGTACTGACGTCTGAGTGCAGCTTTTTAAGAATGCTTGACAGTGTATTTAGCACATCAGGGGTGGCATGATCTGAAATGGGCATGGGATCCACTGTATCATCTTTTGAGGGATTAAGGTCCATGGGAAGCTTGGCCTTCCGTCCATACATGACCTCAAATGGAGTAACCTTGGTTGAAGCATGCACAGATGTGTGATAGGCAAACAGAACACCAGGGATGAATTGATCCCAGTTGTTTCCTTGGTCATTGACAAGCTTACTAAGAGCTTCTTTAAGTGTCCGATTATCACGTTCCCGCTGGCCATTTGTTTGTGGGTGGTATGCAGATGAAATACGGTGATCTGTTTGAAAATGTTCCATCAGGTTGTCAATGATCGAGTTTACAAACTCTCGTCCCTGGTCGCTAATCAGAGTCTCCATACAGCCAAGGCGACAGATAACGGAGTACAAAAAATTTGCCACTGACTTGGCACTCTTATCTGGGACAGCTGTTGCTTCAGTCCATTTGGAGAAATGATCAGTGGCAGCAACTATATATTTGTTGCCATTTGATGTTTCCTGAAGAGGGCCAATCATATCAATCCCAACTAAGCTCCATACTTTTCCAGGCACTGATATACTGTTGAGTGGTGGAGCTTCCTTTGTGATTTTGGGATTTATAACAAAACATTTTTGACAGGCTTTCACATACTGGTGAACGTCATTTTTCATTCCCTTCCAGTAAAACCGGTCAGAGATTTTGGCTAAAGTTTTATCTCTGCCAAAATGGCCCCCAGATATTGGGTTGTCATGACAGGCCTTCAGGATATTTGGCAGTCGACTTTTAGTAAGAACCTCCTTTTCCCTATGATAAACAATTCCTCCTTGGGCTCGATATGGCTTTGCTGTTTGTCTAAACTGGGACTTGGCATTTGCACGTTTCTCAGGAGGTAGATCGTAGGTATACTGAGGGTACCTTTGTTCTGTTGCAGTGTAGAATCTCAAAAGCTGGTCATACAATTGATCTTCCATGGTTGTCAAAATTGGAAAAGATTTGGTGTCATAGAGAGCAGAGAGGTGTCATAGAGAACATACAAAACAAGTTATCATTAACTATGCACTGACAGGACAGCGCCATCTACTGTCAGTTCAGATCTGCACACTTTTCAACAAATAAGCAATAGGGTGAGAAAAACAGTGAAGTGATAACATTATGGCCTAGAGAAATACTATAAAAACTATTTTATACCCCCTGGTATAAAGTTTATCCCCCGGGGGTATACTATGGCCTAAGTCAGCTTTTGAATTTTTGTGCTGTTTCCTTCCTCAGTAAAAGGGTTCCCCGGCTTCCCCGCAGTGCTGCGAGGGTGCCCCCATGGTAGATAAACCCATTTTTTAAGCGTATCCAAGGCGTTGCTAGGATAGAATGGCCATGTAAAATCCCATAGCAACCAGTAAAAGGGTTCCCCACCCACCCCGCAGTGCTGTGAGGGTGCCCCCAAGGTAGATTAACCCCTTTTCCAAGCGTATACAAGGCGTTGCTAGGATAAATTGGTCATGTAAAATCCCATAGCAACCAGTAAAAGGGTTCCCCGGCTTCCCCACAGTGCTGCAAGGGTGCCCCCAAGGTAGATAAACCCCTTTTCCAAGCGTATACAAGCCGTTGCTAGGATAAAGTGGTCATGTAAAATCCCATAGCAACCACCTAAGGGGTTAATCACCTATCCTTAAGTGCTGGGAGAGTGCCCCCAAGGTAGATAAACCCCTTTTTCAAGCGTATTCAAGGCGTTGCTAGGATAGAGTGATCATGTAAAATCCCATAGCAACCAGTAAAAGGTTTCCCCACCCACCCGCAGTGCTGCAATGGTGCCCCCAAGATAGATAAACCCCTTTTCCAAGCGTATCCAAGGTGTTGCTAGGATAGAGTGATCATGCTATATCCCATAGCAACCAGTAAAGGGGTTCCCCACCCACCCCTCAGTGCTCGTCAGTGCCCCCTAGGTATACAAAGCCCTTTTCCAAGCATATCCAAGGCGCCAAGACAACGAGCTGGCACGAGCAGGGCTGAAGATTTCATGTCACATGTGACTATAGGGAGGGGGTGGGGCTTAGAAAGGGAGATCCCTGGCGTCACCAGAGGTGGAGGAGCTTGAAAAGGAGCAGTGCCCGATGGGAGGGGGAGCTGTGACCTAGAAGAATGAGCAGCTTTCCCTCAGCTTACCCTGGGGGGTATAATCTGGCCTGGAGGGGTATACTTTGGCCTAGGCTATTTTATACCCCGGGGTATAGTTTGGCCTAGGCCAAAGTATACCCGGGGTATAATCTAGCCTAGGCCACTTTAACCCCGGGTATAGTCTGGCCTGGGGGTATAATCTGGCCTGTTACACCGGAACTAAAATTTTGTCCATGATTTTTTTTTTTTGAAGCTGAAGAAACTTCCAGATTATGGCCATATAATTTTACCATTAGCGCAGCCGATATCTTCATATCAGAATTATGAGCTGCAGATATGGATCGCATTATAATATGCAGTATCTGTAACTGGCCATAATCCGCAGTAGTGTACACAGGTTTTACTGATCTGAATTGTTAAGGTTCCACTAAATATCTGAAAATTGGAACAAAATATTCTGCATCTTTCCATTTGCAAAACTAATGTTTCAATGTACTGAAACTTTTATGCATTAATTCAATGTAGCAGCAAAAGGAAAATGGACTATCAGAAAGAAGCAGCAACTGAAAATATGTAGATCAGTGAAATACCGGATAGATAGATTAGATTAGATTAGATTAGATTAGATTAGGATAGATAGATAGATAGATAGATAGATAGATAGATAGATAGATAGATAGATAGATAGATAGATAGATAGATAGATAGATAGATAGATAGATAGATATATAGATATCTCTATCAACTGTAGACTTACAATTCAGCTAAAAAGTCAAGAAAGAAAATATCGATATGATGTAGAGCCCCTGATTCCAGTGAAGTGTCAGTGTATTGGTAAATGCTGGCTCAGCAGCTTCGTGTAGTATCAGCTTATTACTGCAGGACTGCAGTGTGGTGTGCAGAGCAGTCCAGCTG
The DNA here is from genome assembly GCF_051348905.1 of Ranitomeya variabilis. Classification (NCBI taxonomy): domain Eukaryota; kingdom Metazoa; phylum Chordata; class Amphibia; order Anura; family Dendrobatidae; genus Ranitomeya; species Ranitomeya variabilis. The sequence goes on from NC_135233.1 coordinate 205,122,597, forward strand.
TGTAACCACGCCCCCACAACCGATTGGCAGTTCCCTGTGTACACTGCATAGGCAGGAAGCTGACAATCAAAAGTAGGGGTGGGGGATATACACTGCTGCAGCTCTGGCAGTGCTCACAAATGCTTTTATCAGCATTCAAATCAAAAAGTGAATATTTAAGCAGTCCAGTCAGTGACATTACTGGAATCAGGGTCTCCGCCCCACATCATGCTGCTCTCAGATTAATGCCAAGTTGCACCCACTGGGTCAAGGCAGTACATTTATTTTAACCCCTTATTGCACCACAGATTTACATTGGAACCGCAAAACCAGTCTGAAAGGGAAAGTCTTGTTCCCCTGCTATGCATTTGCGATGGCAGCCAGAGGCCCAACCATGGCCTCCAGATCTTGCCAAAGCAGAAGATCAGCAGCAATAATAATGTATAATGGGCTGTGAAAGCATAAAGTCCACTTGTGGGATTAATGTTGCAAACATTTGTTATTTGTGCTTTATTCCCTTCATCACCACTGATTTTTATTTATTATTTTTTTATTATTTATTTTTTTTTTTTTTTAAATAGAGGGATTAAAAATGTTATTATAAAGGCAGGGAAAAAATGCTGTTGTAAATTTCCCTTTAATATGTTAGATTTGGCCTTTAGGTGACTGTGCTATATTCTTGGGTACCGCAAATACAGAATCCCTATAACAAGTCATTGAGTGCAAGCCCTGAATGACATCTTGCTTCCTCTAACCTAATACTCTGCATCAAAATAGCTCAGTCTCTGTCTCATCCATGAATCAGAAGGCTCAGGATGAACAGACCGGTAAGCCCTTCCTTGGCAATACTACACTATTGTGGCAGCACACCGGAGTACGGTTGTAGATGATTTCCATCCAATGCTTTATCTGTGACCATTTGACCTTCTATGAACATTCCTTAAAAATTTTGTTTTACTTGTTTGAACTGCCCAATAATTTATTTTCCAGATATTTGCACATCAGAATGCTTGTAAAAAAATCTGAAGTCATCTCTTTGTGTAACACAAAGCTCCCACGCCTTAGAGTCAGGGGGAAGAGCAAGTATCTGCAGATTCCTGGGCTGCAAGATCAACAGTGATCGGAGAACCTGGATAGAAGCGGTGAGCAGAAGCCGCACTCCCATATTTATCTTATTGGATTCATGCTTGGATCGGCAGGAATTGTGCGCTACATGCGGAGGAAAGAAGCAGCACATACAGAAGCCAACTCTGATGCAGAAACACCAGTGGGCGGCAGCTCCAGCTTCTGTGTCACCCAGAGCACAAAAATTAGTTACCGCAGGACTGTGAGGTCTATGACTCACTATTACAAAAAAAAAAAAAAAGAAATCAAGAAAGTATATATGCAGAAGAATTCCACCTTCATACATACCACTGTGGAAATTCTGTTTTGTTTCCATATTTAAAAAAACTATCCTAGAACAAAGGCTGATCAATAATCAGATTTAGGTAATGTTACTTTGTCTTCTTCGGCCATCTTTATGCTGAAAGTGCTGGTTTATCTGCTAAGCTCATGCTGTTTTAGTAGCTGATTGGAACTGCAAGTTTAGCTAACTCGGTTCTTACATTCCTCTTTCCCCATGCTCACACCATTTATAAAAGCTCTCCTGTCTGAGCATGGGGAGGGGAGCCGAGGAGCATAGACTAGAGGACAGATTATCGCAGACTATTAGTTCAAATCAGCTACCAAGACAGCATGAACTAGGCAGATAAGACAGCACACTATTAAAATAGCAAAAAAAGAAAAATATATATATATATTTTTTAAATTATTGTCTAACAAGACGCCCTCTTTATTGATCGACCTTTATCTTAAAGAAGAAACTAGGAACTTCGTCATTGACAAGTTCCCCTGGCGGCTTTACCAAACAGCTAGTAGTCAAACAGCTTCATTCAGCATGATTAAGATTTTTTTTTTTTTTTTTTTTTTTTTTATACTTTGCCCTGACTGAACCCCTGCCTGACAGTGGAGGTTGGCACCCTCTTGAAACGCAAATGGCTTGCCCTAAATTCCCTAGAACGCCCTATAATAGTATATATGTTTGTGGTGGTTTATTCCAATAATAACTAAACCAACAAAAATGTATAACAGTCCGGGGAATAGAGCTATGGGCCTAAAGGTAATAAGCCACCATGGCAAAAATAACACTAGGTACCAAAGAAAAACCAAATCTAGATGAAGGTCTTAATAGTGGTTAGTTTTTTATATCGTTTATTAAGCTGGCATAGGAAATACGCAGTGGCAGTGATTTACAGTCAGTGAGTTCCAGGGGGGTGGTTTTGTTTGTGACATTGTAGACTAACCGCCATATTGATGGGATTGGGTAAAGACTTAACCCCTGTATATGTGCCACTTGGTAATTGAGCATTAGGATTATGCAGCAATAATGAGTGCTGTAGCTTTGCCATATTTAATTTAGCAGAATTGCATCATACTATGCCTTATAGAAAATTATTTATAGTGGTTGTGTGAGAATAAGGGGTTTGTCAACCAACAGTCCGGGAACAGATCTATGTTCTGGGTATACTGACCTGAACACATTCTTTTCCCCTCTGCATATCCCGGGTATTATGGGTAGTAAATAAGGGGAAAGTTATAGGGTTACAAAGGGTGAGCCTTTGTTGAGCGGGGGCGCCACTGAGCGTGTTTGAATAGGGTGTCAACCTCCGCAGCCAGGAAGGGACTCTGAAAATAGGGATTGTGGAGGGTTAGAAGTATATACCCCCCTCCCATTTCCTGGAGCTCCCCTTAATAAACTATATAAAAAAAAAAATAACCACTATTAAGATATTCATCTAGATTTGGTTTTTCTTTGGTACCTAGTGTTATTTTTGCCATGGTGGCTTATTACCTTTAGGCCCATAGCTCTATTCCCCGGACTGTTATACATTTTTGTTGGTTTGGTTATTATTGGTATACATGTTTGTGGTGGTTTATCCCATTATAGGGTTTTCTAGGGAATTTAGAGCAAGCTGCCGTTGATTGGGGGTGCCATTTGCGTTTCAAGAGGGTGCCAACCTCCGCTGTCAGGCAGGGGTTCAGTCAGGGCAAAGTAGGGTCACATAGGCTCTTAGTACCCCTTTTGTTAGTGCATCAACTAGAGGTTACAGATCGGCAATAGATGTTTTGTTTTTTCTACTTGGTTGTTTTTCACTTGACAATTTTGTGGTTTGTTTTGTTTTAAAAAAACAAAACAAAAAAAAACCACTTAATAAAAAGGAACTTTTAAAGGTATTCGTTTTTTTGAGGAGACAGATCACCACTTGCATCTAATTTTTGCCAAATCTTCCAAACTGGAAGAACTTTGTAGTCTAGGAACTCAGAAGCTACACCAAGTCAGAGATTTATGCCGCCTGAATTTTAGTCATAGTAAAACCGTCCCCAAGCTTTGTAAAAAAAGAAGAGTTTGCAATGCTACCAATAGCTTTTGTTGATGATTTCTAGTACTATGGTAACTTCTAAGACAAAGTATCCTAAAACATTTTAAACATAATGATCAGTTTAAATGTATAATTAGATTGTGTTACCAGAAAATCTCAAATTGCCTCTTGATGACGACGGCCATTTATTGTTTAATGATGGTGGGTGACTCACAATGGGAGCAGCCATATTCGTACAGACACGCACGCCTCGCTTCTTTGTGAAAGTTAGATATAAAGATGGTCGTGATGCAAGGTACGTTAGCTAATTTTAAGGTGACAGTATAAAAATGCCACAAGAAGATACAAGAAAAAAAAAGAAATAAATAAAATGTAAAGCGGGAGATGACTATTTGGAATGAACCCTGTGGATATAAATGGAGCGCACTGCAGAACGGCGCTTGAGCTTCTTACCTTTGGTGCCCATTGGAGTAGGGCAGCCGTCCGGCACAGGAGGGAGCACCCTTGTGAAATAGCTGACATTGGCATAGGCTTCCCAGCTGATGTAGCCATACGCCGAATTATACGTCGGGGGACTTGGTATCAAGTTGGATCGAACTGAAAAAAAAAATAATCATTTTATTTTAAGAGCTTGAATATGGAAAAATCATTTTTGCACTGGTGTCAAAGACAGAGGATGAGGGGGAAACCAAGCAAGTGGGAAGGTGTAATTAGACGATTGGCCCCGCCGTGAAGCTTCGGGCTGTGGGACATGGTCAGCCCAGAACGACTGTTCAAACAGAGTCCCTTTACTACATTAAGTGTGCAGTGCAATGCAATGTACACAGATGCTCATGGTCTACAATGATGAGGGAGCCCTTACCTGTTAGAACAAGTCTCACAATCGTATCTCGGATAAAAGTGTTATTTATAATAGTCCAAAACCATTTAAACCGGGTGAGGATGTAGTGGTAGAAGGACGGACTTGGACGCACAAAATCTCGGATTCTTGTCAATAATTCAGCTGCAAACCAAACAAAATGGTGTTACTGCCACCAACATACAGGACAGACACTGGCATACAGGTACATTCAGCTGTGGGTGACAGATTGGGGTGATCACCGACACGGGAGTGGTCACTAGTGCAGGCAAGTGATCTCCGCTGTGGAGAAACTTCTCTGGTGAAGGCACAAGGGTATGAGTGGAGCTAATAAAACCTTACATTAACCACTGCAAGTACTAGTTTAGAAGAAAACCTAAAAATTGTACATAGAGAGCGGGGGTATGGAGCCCTATTCCTGGCAGGTGATTGTTAAAGGCATTTCCTGGCACTCATGGGTGGAGCGGAGCGCCGCCTGAGATTGTTAACCTGTTAAATGATGCTGTGTACTGGGGGCGTATCATTCCATGCCCTTATGAGTCACCGATAGGATGGGTTACCATGACAGCCAGAGGTCTGTGGAAACCTCATACATGGGGTCTGGTGGAAACAAGTTTAGTACTAAAAAAATATATATATATATATATTTTTTTTTTTTTATTTTGAGACACTGAGGGGGGTGAATATAAGGGAGTAACTCCTGGCATATACAACCTTGCCACCCCCAATGCACACTACTTAAGGCCAATATATTGGCCATCTGGGCATATTTATGTGTGAAAAATTACATTTTTCATCTACCGGGTCTGAGGAACTCCGATATTTCAATATCTAACCCATCACTTAAGATATTAAACTGCATCTTTACAAGATTTGAAAAGTTTATTCAGAATAAGTCAGAAAGTTAAACAAACTCAAAACCAAGTTTTCAGACTCCTCAGGAAGGCGTTTGATGGTTGCGGTGTGAAACTGTAAGGAGTGTGTTGTTATGCCCTGCATCTCTTCACATTCCGTCCTAAAAAAGCGGGTATGTTTTATGTGTAAAATCGCGAGTTATGTGGTACTGTTTTATTGTGTATTAATATGTTAAACAATGTAATGATGTTGGTGTACTGTGCAAGTTATATCTCTATGGGCTATGGTTAGAGATAGAGAGACGCCGTGTTAGAGTAAGGTTTAGCAATACTAATGGGTAATATATGGTTTAGTACAGTGGGGGGCACTGTAGATTAGAAGATAAGTTAAGATGAGGATAAGAACTGGTTTTAACCAGAGTCATGGCAGTTGAGACACCGGGCGGGGCCAGAGCCATGGCAGTTGAGACACCGGGCGAGGCCAGAGTCGTGGCAGTTGAGACACCAGGCGGGGCCAGAGTCATGGCAGTTGAGACACCAGGCGGGGCCAGAGTCGTGGCAGTTGAGACACCAGGCGGGGCCAGAGTCGTGGCAGTTGAGACACCAGGCGGGGCCAGAGTCGTGGCAGTTGAGACACCAGGCGGGGCCAGAGTCGTGGCAGTTGAGACACCAGGCGGGGCCAGAGTCGTGGCAGTTGAGACACCAGGCGGGGCCAGAGTCGTGGCAGTTGAGACACCAGGCGGGGCCAGAGTCGTGGCAGTTGAGACACCAGGCGGGGCCAGAGTCGTGGCAGTTGAGACACCAGGCGGGGCCAGAGTCGTGGCAGTTGAGACACCAGGCGGGGCCAGAGTCGTGGCAGTTGAGACACCAGGCGGGGCCAGAGTCGTGGCAGTTGAGACACCAGGCGGGGCCAGAGTCGTGGCAGTTGAGACACCAGGCGGGGCCAGAGTCGTGGCAGTTGAGACACCAGGCGGGGCCAGAGTCGTGGCAGTTGAGACACCAGGCGGGGCCAGAGTCGTGGCAGTTGAGACACCAGGCGGGGCCAGAGTCGTGGCAGTTGAGACACCAGGCGGGGCCAGAGTCGTGGCAGTTGAGACACCAGGCGGGGCCAGAGTCGTGGCAGTTGAGACACTCCCTGTTTTCAGTCAGTCTAGTGTGGCATGAGGTGAAGTGAGGCTGCTGAGGTAAATAGTGCAAGAGAAGTCCAGTGGTCCAGAGCCCTGGGGGCCGGAAGTTATTTGCACATGAAGGGAAAAGTACAGCAAGGAAGGTATAGAAACTAGGTTCAGCGTAAAATCCCAAAATGTTCGAGACCTACGGTCTGGAAAAGGTTGGAGAGCGCCATCCTTGATTTTTCCTTCAGAGGGGAAAACGGGCGAGGAATTCTGGGCACAAACTAATGTGGCTAAATGGGATGCTGCGGTACCGGAGGGTACTGTACGGGAATGAAGAATGAGAGGAGAGGAGAGCAAGGGACAGCACAGAGGAAAGGAAATAGGATCATTGAGTATCACTGTTAAATGCCTGTCACTGGAATGAATGTGTTAAGTAAAGTTATTTTGTTAAAAAAAAAAAAAAAAACTTGGACTCCGTCAATCACTATGTGATGTCTGGAAACGAAACCCTGCACACTGAGGAGGATTGTAACCTAAAAGTGAGTGAATAGCACTGTAAACACATCACACAGCAGTTGGGACTTTTAATTTCTTTGCGGGGTGCCAGGGTGTGCCGGAACAGCAGCCCGTCGCCATGACTATCACTCGGACCACCTCACAAAACCATGTTATTGCGAGATCCAGCAGGGCCTCATTGTTCTAGCTGGAAAGGAAACAACGCTTTATAAACCCGCGTTCTGGAGTTTGTTTAAACTCTGCGATATCCAAAAATGCAGCATTTCTCAGCAGCTTCTGTTCCTTCACAGGAAACAAGTGTTAGATATGATAAAGACTTTTGGTTCATAACTTACGGATTGTGCAGTTTCTCCCATAATATCCAGTGCGAGTGCAGTCACATTCATATTGGTCCAGGGCATACGTCACGCACACGCCTCGGTGCTGGCATGGGAAGTAGCAGCATGGGTTCACTAAAATTTAGAAAGGATAGGAGACAAATACAACTGGTTATAGGCTAAGAAGATTTATGGCGTCATGTCAAAGTACAGGACCACTTTACCAGCCGTGCAAGTATAAGGCCAGTGTATTCTCCCCCATGAAATACATATAGAAATTTATAGGTGCGTTGACACCTGAACCATAGGCAAGGCCTCAAGGGATATTTGACAACTAACTTTTCCAGAAGTTATCAGGCTTTGCCCTTCCATACCCCAAAAGGAAAAAACATCCAGTGGTCAAGCGCCGCTTTCCATAAGGTTACAGCAGTACCTGGGAGTTTTGACAACTCTTCCTGGAGGCTTAATGGTACAACTCCAAGAACCAGTGGTAGTTATCAAGTGTGTCTTACGGTCAGATGATTTTCCCATTTTGCATGTATAGGTGTCCCTACTCTCTCTCTCCCCCACATCTTGCATTGGGACAAATGTGTTTTAACATGCAATATCCTTTGCTTCCATGGGCAAAAAGCAGGCAGCAGCTTATTAACCTCTCCACTTCGATAAATTCAACAGTTGGATGTTCCAGGGTCGCTGAGCGAAGATGGAAGAGATCCCGCTCTGCCGAACACTTCATTGCATACAAACAGTCCCTCACCAGCTTCAAGTCCACGCTCACTTCCGCAAAACAAACTTACTTCTCATCTCTTATATCCTCCCTGTCTCACACCCCTAAACAGTTTTTCAACACGTTCAATTCTCTACTCCGTCCCCCGGCACCTCCTCCCTCTCCTCATTTCTGCTGAAGACTTTGCCTCTTTCTTTAAGCAGAAGATTGATACAATCAGAGAAAGCTTTGTCCCGCAGCCCCCAATGCCCCTCTTAGCTGCTCAGCCCTGTTCCTCCAAAACCAGCTTCTCCACCATGACAGATCAGCTCTCCACCCTCCTGTCAAGATCATCTCACCACTTGCACGCTTTACCCGCTCCCGTCCCATCTAATCCCTAACCTCACCACAGTCTTCATCCCATCCCCAACACACCTCTTCAACCTCTCACTTACAAATGGTGTCTTCCCCTCATCCTAAAAACATGCCTTGATCACACCCATCCTCAAAAAGCCCTCCCTCGACCCATCCTCTGTGTCCAGCGATCGCCCAATATCCCTTCTCCCTTATGCCTCAAAACTACCGGAACAGCATGTCCATCTTGAACTGTCCTCCTACCTCTTCTGTTTAGCAGTTTAACAAGCTACATGGCCTGGAACAATGGGTAATCAACAGATTAGCAAAGACTGGTTATTCAATGGCCCTGACCTTTAAAAATAGCAATACAATAAACTGCAGGAACAGATATAAGAGGTAAACAGCAGCCAGTCATCAATTTCAATAGTTAATTAAGTCTCATGACAAGTATATGGCTCTTGTTGCGCTGAAAAAAAAAAAAATAAAAATAATAATAATACATGCAATTGTCTGAACATTGACTGTCCTGGGCTACTGAAAATAGATATCTGGCATAATTAAGATTAAGTGCGGTGTTGTCACACTGACCATAATGAGATTGCTCTGACTATATGTACCAGTCTACACAGTAAAATGGAAAGATCATTAAAAATAAATAAATAAAATAAAACAGTAAGTGACAGCCTATTGTATTTTTTCTACTAGTTTCCAACTGGAGTAGTTTCTCAACTGGTTAAAAATGCAACAAAAAAAACCCCCACCTTACACGGAGTAGAAAAAAAAAAAAAAAACCTTTAGGTTCTACTTGAAAGACACAAGGATTATGGGGTGTTTTTTTTGCCTTTTTTAGCCTATATAAAAGGCCAATTTTAAAGACTTTACTTTGGTGATGAGAACATCTCTCTTTTGGACCATTGAGAGTTCTGCAAATCTGCACAGTTTCATTCATAGTGTGAAAAAGCTTAATCCCCAGGGAGAAATGTGGATTATTTACTGTGAGGAGAATCAGGCCCACAGTAATTACAAGACGCATATGTCTGCGGACGCCGTGTTATTGTAGGAACACCGACATCACGTGCAACAATCGTAATTCATCTCAGACAGTAATGTGACACTGCAGAAATGTGGATTGTGAGAGAAGCAATTTGTCAGAGTGGTAACATTTCCTCTTTCAACAGATGTTGAAGCAGCTGGAAAGTGAAAACTCTTAACCAAAATGTACAATTCAGACCTAATCCATTAAAAAGCCTTGCGTGTACGAGTCACAATAACATTAGATATATTCTTGGCAGGATTACGCCGCATCATTAGTGATCCATGTCACTCCTGGGCTCTTGATGTCACATTTCAATCATTATGCACCTTGTGGTGGAGGGGGAATTTTCGCAGATTTTTATTAAAATCCACAATATGGACTTGAACCCATCTGCAGCACTAGTATGGGGACCACAGTGTTGGGGTGGTCTACTCTTCTAGCAGAACAGGAAGGAAGTAGGTATCCATTGAAAGAAGGCGGGGGGGCAGAAGTTTAGGATAGTGATGAGAGCCAGTGTGTTGGCTGAAGAAACAGCGTTTATCCTGTAGCTAAAGGAGAATCTTTGGGGAATGGTCTGGAAAGACACGGTCAGAAGAGATTTCAAAGTGGAAAACAGATGTAGTTTTGTTCAAGAGTTGTCATTTCCAGTACAAGAAAAGAATGTTTGTTAATGATGGTCTGTACCCCCCAGGATTGTTTTAAGGAGGTGTCAGAAGGATGAGAGTCAGCCAAGAACTATGGGAGCTGGATGAGCACTCCTAGACAAGGAGAAACACAATGCACGTAATAAAATCACTATGTAGACCTATTCTACCCCAAGATCAGTACTGAGGTGTTCCCATTTCTTGGTAAAGAGGTTAATAGGGTTAGGGTTAGTTCAGTTACGCGATTGTCCAGTAATTTTCAGAACATGCAAGAAGGAAATGCAAGTTCAAGTTAAGTGCAAGTTCTGGGAGGTGGGACCCACATCTGACATCTAGGTCACGTTCACATGTTCAACATTTGCAAGCCAAAACCAGGAGTGGGTGATAGAAACACGTCAGCACTTCTGCATTTTTATGGAAAACTCAAGTACAGCATAGGTTCTTCAGGTTGTAGCCTTCTTAAATGGATCTCTATAGGCTTTAATGACAGGCTGATCCTTACAGCAGATACTAGGACATGTGTTAGAGTCTCATGGATTACAGAAGTAGCAGTTTTTAATAATGGTGTACAGGGATCAAGTGATAGTCTTAGGGACGTGTGAGGATTTTCCGAAAAGTGACAAATTCATCCAAAACCAATCCTTTATCAAGACCAGATTGCTTTGACAGTGCCTGTTCCATTAGTTCTTCTCGCTGGCCACTGACTGGACAACCTCTCTAGAAAGGCTTCTTGAGATCCAGTTAAAGATTTTATTGATCCAATCCACCAGCTAGATCAGAGAAGGCAGGTGGACATTGGAGCGTTCATGTGTAGCCGAAAAGCCTCCTAACATATGTGTTACATCCTCGGATACTTACTTGCCTTCTCCCATCCCTTGGCGCGCTCCCGACTCGGTCCCTCACCACTCCTCCTCTGTCTTTTCTGGGTCTCGGCACGTCGTATCCTCACGCATGCGGTCACGCGTCCTCCGCTGCTGGGTTCCCTGGGTGGTCGCGACCTGGTGGCTCCTCCCCAATATGGCAGCGCCCATCGAGTATATCTTCCCGGCGTCTTTCTAGGTAAGACGCCTGTGCTTCTTAGGGTATTTCTTTGCATTATCCTCAGGCCCCTCTTTGTCTCTTCCGTTCCCGCCCTGTGTCCCAGACGTTCCAGTCCTGTGTCTCTGCGTGCCTGCCCTGTGTCCCAGCCGTTCCAGTCCTGTGTCGTGGCTGCACGGAGTCTCAGCCGTGCCTGCCTTGTGTCCCTGCCATTCCAGTCCTGTGTCTCTCCCGTGCTAGCCCAGAGTCTCCACTGTGCCTGTCTTGTATCTCTGCTGTGCCAGCCCAGAGTCTCTGCCGTACCTGCCTCATGTCACTACTGTGCCTGCCTTGTGTAACTGCCGCACTCGCCCTGTGTCTCCACCATATCTGTCCTGTGTTACTGCTGTGCCACACCTGTGCCTCAACCGTACCAGTCAGGCTTCAAGTCTTTTCTCCCAGTTCTCCCTGCTTGTATCCAATACCTTCGGTCCTCTGTCTCATTTCCTCTCCTCCTTGTAGTCGCCCCTTTGGCTCTAGCAGTTGTGGCTCCATCCCCCTTGGGCCTGCTCCTAACGCTCCCTGTATAGGGGGTGGTTCCATCTGGTCCACTCGTCCTCGGGGGCTCTAGAGCCACGACCCAGAGGGTCCACTCTCGGGTTCTTCCAGAATCCTAATAATATGGACGAGATTGGTAAGCGATTCAGCCCTTTTATAGAGCAAATTTAAAGCGACTCATATTTAACTTGCACAGAACAAATAGATTTTTGCCATGTTCCTGGAATGTCACAATTCACTAAATATCCCAGCAGGAAATGAACGTGATGTCAGAAAAACACCATCACTAGAGTCACCCACTCGTGAGAATTTCCACTGCCAGCAAGTTACTCAACGGGCTCTCGATGATTAGTTTAAAGTGTTTTGAAAAAGAATACTGCACAACTCTAAAGAGACGTGTAACACTCCACAGAATCGCAATGCCACATTAACCCTTTAAGAAAAATGATATTAAATGGCAGTCTGCATTAACATTCTGGCAGCACTATAGGTATGGAAACTCTCCCCTGCTGCATTGGTCAAGTCAGTGTCCAATCCTATGTGCCCTTCATCTGATTGGGCGCAAGAGGCGGGCTTACAGTTTTACAGACAGGAGAGGAGGAGCAGAAAGTCAGAGACCCACCTCCACTTCGTGACAGCCATTATCTCTGCCTCAGGCATTGTGTTGGCCATCAGATGAGATTAATGAGGCTCTTCTGCATTTTGTACTAGGGAGTCTGAGCAAGCCACTGCCTGATGCTTTTGGCGGCAGCTTTCCTTCAGACAGAAGAATTGGGCATTGATGTACAATTTACAGTGATGAGCGAGTATACTCATTGCTCGGGTTATCCCGAGCACGCTCGGGTGGTCTCCGAGTATTTGTTAGTGTTCGGAGATTTAGTTTTCGTTGCCGCAGCTGCATGATTTACGGCTGCTAGACAGGCTGAATACATGTGAGGAATGCCTGTTTGTTAGGGAATTCCCATATGTTTTCAGGCTGTCCAGCAGCCGTAAATCATGCAGCTGAGGCAACGAAAACTAAATATCCGAACACTAATACTTGGAGATCACCCGAGCATGCTCGGGAAAACCCAAGCAACGAGTATACTCACTCATCACTAATCAGGACGCCTCCAGAAGGTTTTGACCAATTAAAGGTCCATGCTAGCCATAGCCCCACATCAGTTTTGGTAGAGACACTTTTTGATGAACCCATTGGGCCCGGTTCATCGAGACTGGCATACGTCATGCCAGTCTAGAGGGGGTCGTGCTGAAGTGGTTCATAAAGTGGTGCAGGCATCTCCATGAATCTGGAGCATTTGACAAGTGGCGGTGGCTGCACAAGGTTTCTGGCATATTGTACACCACAGCTGGTCCCACTTATTTTGACAAAACTGGTGTGAAATACACCAAGTCACAAAATTTAGCTGCACCACTCATTTGCGCCTAAATATTGCAACTTTTCAAAACCTTTTACACCAGAATTCTGGTGCAAAATCCTTAGTAAATGGGGACATAGAATTTAGCACTGGAGAATTCACCCTCAATATTGGTTGGCCACTACTTTAATGACGATCTATCCTACGGATAGGCCATCAATATCGGGATCGGTGGGAGTGCGACATCTGACACAGCCGTTGGCCAGCTATTACCCGAGCCGGACAGAAGTGCTCAGATGCAGTTATCCTCAGAGTCAAGAATATGAAGGAGTTTGACAGATTTTCATTCCCTCGTGTTCTTTGCTGTCCTATACCAGTGCCCCCCACCCAAAAAAATAAAAATTCTGGTGCAGGCAAAAAAAAAAATAAGATGTAAACAAGGGCAGACATATAATTGATGAAAACTCTTAAATTAAAGTAGAAGGAATACAGACTTCATTTTATATAAATAAGATTATTCTCTTTCCTAGATGACCAATTAAGACAAATTATTTTTTTGGCATGTGCTTAGAATTTCTAAAAACTGGGATTTCTGCCCAGGAGAGCATTATACATCGGACTTACTGTGGTGATCTCTACCAGATGAGATTTGGCATTTCCATTTCAAAATTTGTTGGTAATCCTATGATCAGAGGAAACACAAGCCCCAGTCTGGATGACTAATTTAGATAATTCAGTTTATTAATTTCACAACAGTTTAGGAAATGTAGGGATGAACACAAAGTACAGGAGCTAGCATTGGAAAACTTTCCCAAAATTTAGGCTGGGGTCACACATGGCGTAAGAAAATACGCCACGTATTATACGTCCGTACTACGGCCGTAATACGGAGAAATGTCCCCAAAATATTGATCCGTAGTCAGGGTGTTTCAGCGTATTTTGCGCATGGCATCCTCCGTATGTAATCCGTATGGCATCCGTACTGCGAGATTTTCGCGCAGGCTTGCAAAACCGACATCTAATGGATTTATGTGCTCAAATGTTAGGGAAAACATATATACAGTATATATATATATATATATATATATATATATATATATATATATATATATATATATATATATATATATATATATATATATATATATATATATATATATATATATATATATATATATATATATGTCATTGAGACACATATATATATATATTCTGTATTTAGATTTCATTCAGCGCGATATCTGTGAACAGCCGCTAATTCAATTGCCGGCTTTTCATTTCTCCTGCACAAACCCGACAGGATATGAGACATGGTTTACATACAGTAAACCATCTCATATCCCCTTTTTTTTTGCATATTCCACATTACTAATGTTAGTAGTGTGTATGTGCAAAATTTCAGCGCTGTAGCTGCTGAAATAAAGGGTTAAATGGCGGAAAAAATTGGCGTGGGCTCCCGCGCAATTTTCTCCGCCAGAGTGGTAAAGCCAGTGACTGAGGGCAGATATTAATAGCCAGGAGAGGGTCCATGGTTATTGGCCCCCCCGTGGCTAAAAACATCTGCCCCCAGCCACCCCAGAAAAGGCACATCTGGAAGATGCGCCAATTCTGGCACTTGGCCACTCTCTTCCCACTCCCTGTAGCGGTGGGATATGGGGTAATGAAGGGTTAATGCCACCTTGCTATTGTAAGGTGACATTAAGCCAGATTAATAATGGAGAGGCGTCAATTATGACACCTATCCATTATTAATCCAATTATAGGAAAGGGTTAAAAAACACACACACACGATTACAAAGTAGTTTAATGAAATAAACACAGCGGTTGTTGTAATAATTTATTGTTCTCCCATTCCATTTCCAGGACCTCGCTTGGCAACATAATAAACGCACAAGATACATACCTTCTGCTGTCAGATCTCGTCCCACGAAGTAATCCATCTGAAGGGGTTAACTAATATTACAGGCAGGAGCCCTGCAAATGCAGCTGTGCTCCGTGCTTGTAATCCCCGGGGAATGAATGAAATGTAGGTCATTGACCTACATTTCCTTCAGTCGCGATGATGCGCCCCCTGGTGGATGTCCTCATATGACCTGGAGCGTGGGAAAAAGTTCCCAGGCTGCAGTTCATGAGAACATCCACCAGGGGGCGCATCACCGCGACTGAAGGAAATGTAGGTCAATGACCTACATTTCATTCATTCCCCGGGGATTACAAGCACGGAGCACAGCTGCATTTGCAGGGCTCCTGCCTGTAATATTAGTTAACCCCTTCAGATGGATTACTTCGTGGGACGAGATCTGACAGCAGAAGGTATGTATCTTGTGCGTTTATTATGTTGCCAAGCGAGGTCCTGGAAATGGAATGGGAGAACAATAAATTATTACAACAACCGCTGTGTTTATTTCATTAAACTACTTTGTAATCATGTGTGTGTGTGTGTGTTTTTTAACCCTTTCCTACAATTGGATTAATAATGGATAGGTGTCATAATTGACGCCTCTCCATTATTAATCTGGCTTAATGTCACCTTACAATAGCAAGGTGGCATTAACCCTTCATTACCCCATATCCCACCGCTACAGGGAGTGGGAAGAGAGTGGCCAAGTGCCAGAATTGGCGCATCTTCCAGATGTGCCTTTTCTGGGGTGGCTGGGGGCAGATGTTTTTAGCCACGGGGGGGCCAATAACCATGGACCCTCTCCTGGCTATTAATATCTGCCCTCAGTCACTGGCTTTACCACTCTGGCGGAGAAAATTGCGCGGGAGCCCACGCCAATTTTTTCCGCCATTTAACCCTTTATTTCAGCAGCTACAGCGCTGAAATTTTGCACATACACACTACTAACATTAGTAGTGTGGAATATGCAACAAAAAAGGGGATATGAGATGGTTTACTGTATGTAAACCATGTCTCATATCCTGTCGGGTTTGTGCAGGAGAAATGAAAAGCCGGCAATTGAATTACCGACTTTTCACTAACAGCGCTGCGTATTTCTCGCAAGTCACACTGCAGGTCCGTGTGGAATCCGTATTTTTCGCGCCCCCATAGACTTTCATTGGCGTATTATTTGCGCAGTACGCTGACAAACGCAGCATGCTGCGATTTTGTACGGCCGTAGAAAGCCGTATAATACTGAACCGTAATATACGGCTAATAGGAGCAGCCCCATTGAGAATAATTGTGCCGTATGTAATGCGAGTTTTACGGACGTAGTTTCTGCGCTCTTACGTCCGTAAAACTCGCATGTGTGACCCCAGCCTTAAAGTGAGTTATTGAGAAAATGTGCCGTTTGGCAAGACTGAAGAGACTTTGCAAAACTATGGTGATTGGAAGGTAGACCAACAGTATATAGAAAGAATTACTACCCTTTAACCCATGAACTAAACATATGGTGGGTTATAATAAACAGCCAAGTATACAAAGTAATCAGGTATTCTAAGACCATTTTGGAGTAACCACCACTCACCAGATCTGCCACAGCCAATAGTCTGGACATGACCTTCAGGCAAAAGGAGCAGTATGGCTACGTTCACATTAGCGTTAAGCTAATGTGCGTCGGGTTTGCGGCGGCGACGCAGCGGCGACGCATGCGTCATGCGCCCCCTATACTTAACATGGGGGACGCATGCGTTTTTTTTTGTTGCGTTGTGCCACACATGCGTCTTTTTTGCCGCAAGCGTCGGACCAAGAAAACGCAACAAGTTGCATTTTTCTTGCGTCCGATTTTCGGCAAAAACCGACGCATGCGTCGCAAAACGCAGCGTTTTTGCGTGCGTTTTGCCGCGTTTTTGCGTGCGTTGTGCGTTGCGTCGCCGACGCAGCGGCGCACAACGCTAGTGTGAACGTAGCCTAACTTAAACACCAAATGTAATAGAGAGTTGGCCCACACAACATAGCAGAGATGCCCGATTGAGGTGTTTAATCCCCCATCCTACCCGAAACTGGTGTTCCAGTCCCCAACTCAAATCAGAACAGTACAGACTTTCCCTTTTACATTTCAAGTTGGTTCCCAGTCACGCAAATGATGAACATCCCAAAACATCCATGGACATTAGCTTTTCCGATGCTCAGTACGTGTTGCTTTTTCTCTCCTTTGAGCAGACTCAAGAGTTTTACCTTACAGTGTGAAAGTGTCCGCTGAAAAGAATATTTATACCAGACCATGTAATAACAAATTAGTGTCATACTGGACAGGAAAAAAAAAACCCCACACACCATGTTATTTGGTGCTGTGAAATTACAACATAATGGCATGTAAATGTTTGTGCACCCTTGGCCAGAGTTACTGTTATTGTCAACAGTTAAGCAACTTGAAGATTAATGATCTCCAAAGGCCTAAAGTTTAAGATTACATGCAGCGCCCCAGAGTCCTGGTCGTTGCAGTAATGTCGTTCTTCCACCAGGGGGAGCGATATTACGGCTGATGGCAATAAAGGAGATCTTCTGTCCAGGTATCACGATGACACACACACACACACTCCAGGCCACCAGGGGGAGCAAAGGTTCTATCTACTAGGCCACTCCTCACATATAGGTAAAACTGGTGGGTTGGTTAGGAAGTTAGTCAGAGAGAGAGCCCAACGGAGTTTGGCAGAAGCTGGCTGGAGTGACCCCCAGCCAGATCCAGACTGCGGTCTGTGGAGGACGAGGGTCCACGGAGCTGCGCCTGCCCCAAATGGGGCAGCATCCAAAGAAAGACATTGAAAGGAAGCGTGTTGTAGTGAGTGAGAAACGAAGTCATAGCACAAGGAGAAAACACCAGAAGGAGTTCTGCCCTGCAATAGGCTGCCTCCCTCTGAGGCGCGTAGCCGGAGGCCAGAACACCGAGGGAGTAATAGTCTCTACGCATTACTTCAGAGACCGGCAGGACAGTCAATTCCAAGTTGGCTGCCCGACCTTAATACCTAAGAAGACACAGTGGCAATTTGTGGGGGTCGGGGCGTCTCTAGGGTCCCTATAAACAAGCCTCAGGCCATCAGTCAAATGGGTTTTTGTTCTATCCGACCACGGGGAACAGTGAGAGGAGTAATAACAGTGAGGACCTCATTAGAGCATATGCAAGTGGGAACCTACTGTGCGCATAGGAAGGCTATTGAATTCCTCCTGGATAAGGGGACTCTAGATTTGCCTTCAGACCAGCCGGACTCTGCCTACCCTGTGATCTGGTGCCCTGGACTGTGGACACTGAAGCCTTCAGTAAAAGGTAAAGAGACTGCAACCTTGTGTCCTTATTATTCACTGCGCCTTACATCATCAACCATCACCACCTACACATCACCACCTACACTTCTGGGAAGCCCTGGGGGATACACTTCACCTGTGGGAAGGTATACCATCTTACTGCCATAACATCACCCCCAGCGGACCCCCTAAGCAGCGTCGGTCACCCTGACCGAATACCACAGGTGGCGTCACGAACTTCCCCTTTAAAGACCTTTCCCAAAAACATAAAATCTATTCCTTTTATTGGACGTCCCACAAAGGGCCACGGACCGGGTCGGGCCACCGTGACATCCCCTGAACTGAAGGACCCGGTGCCGAGTACCCCATTACCCTACCACCTGGGGGCAATCCAACTTTGGCGTCACGAACAGGATCTACTTAAGCCTGAAGAATCGGGTCATGTGCGCCTAAGAACTGTGCCAGAACTGTATTTGAACTGTGATCTGCTTAAAGACTGTGTATTGCAAAAGACCGCCAAAATTCCCGCCAAAATTGACGACATTATAGCGCCACGAGGAGTGCAGGAGAAGAAGAAGGGCGTGCCATGGGAGGAGACTACCAAAGTGGCGCCAAGAGTGACGACCGCCCCCTCAGACTACTGATGCAAGATGACGACGTGCCCAGGAGCCAAGGAGGTCGGCCCCCTGATTTGCAACGGCGTGAACCAGGGCAAGAAGGAGCTCCACCCCCAGAAAGTGGAGGAGCAGCGTACATGTGCGGCCGCAGACCCAGAAGCAGAGATGGCAACCAACGGGTACCTTAAAGAGGACGAACCAATCCACAGTGACCCCGACTCACCGGAGGGAGAGTACGCAGGCATGCCGCCGCGGGGGCATCGATTTTGTACAGCTGTGGGTGGAGCAGCTGCGTCGACTGTCGTGGCAAAACGGTTTTACGGCCCCGCGGAAAGAGAGATCGATACTACACCAGGAGAACGCCCAGGCAGAACTACGGGCCGTGCAGCCACCAACCCCAGCATTCGGGACCGCAGAGTGGGGCGGCATCGGGGAAACCATATCTGGTGCAGTTACGGAGAATGCCGTCGCCCCGGTGACCAAGCCGACCCCAGTGGCCGTACAGCACCCCGGCTCTGACTCGACACCTGCGCTTCCGGTATGGTGGGGAGTAGTGGTGGTCTCCCCTCTCCCGAACAAGAAGGGCTACATCCAGGAGATAGAGCCACCGGTAGGGCCCCCCGACACCAAAACGAAAGTATCATCCTCCACGGGCACGGACTGCACCGACTACGAGCCATGTAGGGGGGACATAGTCACCTACACCCGCTACCAGACAGATGCCGGTTGGCATACCAGGGAAGTAAAGAAGGCTCCCCCTATAATAAGGTCGCCTAGCGTCGGGCAGCTAAACCTTGCCGCCCCTGCGGCTATCACTGGTGTGGCAGTCCGAATGAATGCAGTAATTGATATGCACACGCAAGCCACTCAGACTGCAATTGCAGCCCATGATTTAACAATGCATGAGCAGCGAACCCACGGGGGTCGATGTAGACGAGGACATATACACGAGTCGTCCAAGGCCAAAGGTTACCAGATATCGTATAAGGCCCTGGATGCAGTTACACCAATAAACCTCGAAACCCTGAAGAATGAATGTAAATAGTTCTCTTTAAAACTTTTCCTGTTTCATTGCTGCTTGAACCTGTCTCGGGTTATGCCTTAAAGGGATCCTCAGTTCCAGGAGGATTCCAAGTTTAAACCTCTTTTGCACAAGTTATAATTGCTTTTAAATAACTGCAGAATCATGAACTGTACATGATCACACAAACTGTTCCTGTAAATAGTTTGCACCTTCTTAAAGGTGCTCTCTACTGGTTTTACAAGAAAGAGCTTTGCTAAGAGACTGTTCCTGATGACATCGTGGAAGTTCTTGCTGTTTTAGAAGTTCATGATTGACTTTCATCTTGATTGTTTACACTACCTCATTGAGAGACGTGGGTTATCCTTAAGGTACCGTCACATTAAGCGACGCTGCAGCGATAATCGACAACGATGCCGATCGCTGCAGCGTCGCTGTGTGGTCGCTGGAGAGCTGTCACACAGACAGCTCTCCAGCGACCAACGATGCCGAAGTCCCCGGGTAACCAGGGTAAACATCGGGTTACTAAGCGCAGGGCCGCGCTTAGTAACCCGATGTTTACCCTGGTTACCAGTGTAAATGTAAAAAAAAAAAAAACAAACCACTACATACTCACATTCCGGTGTCTGTCGCGTCCCTTGCCTTCAGCTTCCCTGCACTGTGTAAGCGCCGGCCCTAAAGCACAGCGGTGACGTCATCGCTGTGCCCTGCTTTATGACCAGCCGGCGCTGACACATTCAGTGCAGGAAGCTCTGAGCAGCAGCGCAGACGCCGGGGGACGTGACAGACATCAGAGGGTGAGTATGTAGTGTTTTTTTTTTACTTTTACAATGGTAACCAGGGTAAATATCGGGTTACTAAGCGCGGCCCTGCGCTTAGTAACCCGATATTTACCCTGGTTACCATTGTAAAACATTGCTGGCATCGTTGCTTTTGCTGTCAAACACGACGATACATGCCGATCTGACGACCAAATAAAGTTCTGGACTTTCAGCAACGACCAGCGATATCACAGCGGGTTCCAGATCGCTGCTGCGTGTCAAACACAATGATATCGCTATCCAGGACGCTGCAACGTCACGGATCGTCGTCGTTCTCATTGCAAAGTCGTTTAGTGTGAAGGTACCTTTAAAGGGAATGTTTACTTGTTGCACTTTGCCTAAAGGTACCTTCACACGAAACGACTTTGTAGCGATATCGCTAGCGATCCGTGATGTTGCAGCGTCCTCGCTAGCGATATCGTTTCGTTTGACACGCAGCAGCGATCAGGATCCTGCTGTGATGTCGCTGAATAAAGTCCAGAACTTTATTTGGTCGTCCGATCGCCGTGTATCGTTGTGTTTGACAGCAAAAGCAACGATACCAGCGATGTTTTACACTGGTAACCAGGGTAAACATCGGGTTACCAAGCGCAGGGCCGCGCTTAGTAACCCGATGTTTACCCTGGTTACCAGCGTAAAAGTAAAAAAAACAAACAGCACATACTCACCTGCGCGTCCCCCGGCGTCTGCTTCCTGACACTGACTGAGCGCCGGTCCTAAAGTGAAAGTGAAAGCACAGCGGTGACGTCACCGCTGTGCTGTTAGGGCCGGAGCTCAGTCAGTGTCAGGAAGCAGACGCTGGGGGACGCGCAGGTGAGTATGTACGGCTTGTTTTTTTTTTTACTTTTACGCTGGTAACCAGGGTAAACATCGGGTTACTAAGCGCGGCCCTGCGCTTAGCAACCCGATGTTTACCCTGGTTACCCGGGGACCTCGGCATCGTTGGTCGCTGGAGAGCGGTCTGTGTGACAGCTCTCCAGCGACCAAACAGCGACGCTGCAGCGATCGACATCGTTGTCGCTATCGCTGCAGCGTCGCTTCGTGTGAAGGTACCTTAAGAGTGATAATGTTGCCTTAGATAGTTAGATAGTAATAATGTTTACATAGCTGGTAGTATGTAGCTAGGAATAGAAAATGTTAGATAATGATGTACTTTGAATAAAATTGAAGTTAAAGTAAATGTTAGGTTTTATAGGAATAAACTGAAGAAAAATGCAGTGAGCCCGTAGGGGTAGATAGATAGTCCTGCATGTGTAGAAAAGTAGTGAGAATAGCATATCGGTTTGCACTTTGAAGTTTTATAGTACACCCTTAGAGGGTATTAGCACTTGAATGAAGGAAAAACACTGTTTTGTACTTGCACTTAGTAGATAGTATACCCGTATGGGTGATGGTCGTTCATAGTTAATTAATAATTGTTATTTAATTCATTTAAAGTCGTACGCAGAATGTAAATATGTTATTGTTTGTAACGGTCAAGTGTCCTTACCTCTCAAAGGGAAGCACTGTTAAATTAATTTGTTTATAGCATTTCAGAAATTTAGTATGTCTTTTTGCTAATGGATTGATGTTTTCTTTTCCCAGCCCGGAGTGCTGGATTTAATAGAAGGAGGGGGGGGGGGGGGGTTTGGGGGGGGAAGTGCAGCGCCCCAGAGACCTGGTCGTTGCAGTAATGTCGTTCTTCCACCAGGGGGAGCGATATTACGTCTGATGGCAATAAAGGAGATCTTATGTCCAGGTATCACAACGACACACACACACACACACACACACACACTTCACACTCCTCACATATAGGTAAAACTGGCGGGTTGGTTAGGAAGTTAGTCAGAGAGAGAGCCCAACGGTGTTTGGCAGAAGCTGGCTGGAGTGACCTCCAGCCAGATCCAGACTGCGGTCTGTGGAGGACGAGGGTCCACGGAGCTGCGCCTGCCCCACGTGCGGCAGCATCCAAAGAGAGACATTGAAAGGAAGCGTGTTGTAGTGAGTGAGAAACGAAGTCATAGCACAATGAGAAAACACCAGAAGGAGTTCTGCCCTGCAATAGGCTGCCTCCCTCTGAGGCGCGTAGCCGGAGGCCAGAACACCGAGGGAGTAATAGTCTCTACGCATTACTTCAGAGACCGGCAGGACAGTCAATTCCAAGTTGGCTGCCCGACCTTAATACCCAAGAAGACACGGTGGCAATTTGTGGGGGTCGGGGCGTCTCTAGGGTCCCTATAAACAAGCCTCAGGCCATCAGTCAAACGGGTTTTTGTTCTATCCGACCACGGGGAACAGTGAGAGGAGTAATAACAGTGAGGACCTCATTAGAGCATATGCAAGTGGGAACCTACTGTGCGCATAGGAAGGCTATTGAATTCCTTCTGGATAAGGGGACTCTGGATTTGCCTTCAGACCAGCCGCACTCTGCCTACCCTGTGATCCGGTGCCCTGGACTGAGGACACTGAAGCCTTCAGTAAAAGGTAAAGAGACTGCAACCTTGTGTCCAGTGGCGTAACTACAAAGTTATGGGCCCCGGTGCGAACTTCCAAATGGGGCCCCCCCCTACCCCCCATACCCCCCCACCTTCCCCCGCCTCCGCAACCCCCCCACCTTCCCCCGCCCCGCTTCCCCTAGATACGCCTCGGACTGTTGCAGGAATCTCCTGCACTGCAACATGGTGTTGGGTGCCAGCACAGCCCGCACAGTGGTATATAGAGCACAGCCCGCACAGTGGTATATCCAGCACAGCCCGCACAGTGGTATATAGAGCACAGCCCGCACAGTGGTATATCCAGCACAGCCCGCACAGTGTTATATACAGCAGAGCCCGCACAGTGGTATATAGAGCACAGCCCGCACAGTGGTATATACAGCAGAGCCCGCACAGTGGTATATCCAGCACAGACCGCACAGTGGTATATCCAGCACAGACCGCACAGTGGTATATCCAGCACAGCCCTCACAGGGGTATATACAGCACAGCCCGCACAGGGGTATATACAGCACAGCCCGCACAGGGGTATATACAGCACAGCCCGCACAGGGGTATATACAGCACAGCCCGCACAGTGGTATATCCAGCACAGCCCGCACAGTGGTATATACAGCAGAGCCCGCACAGTGGTATATACAGCAGAGCCCGCACAGTGGTATATACAGCAGAGTCCGCACAGTGGTATATACAGCAGAGCCCGCACAGTGGTATATCCAGCACAGACCGCACAGTGGTATATCCAGCACAGACCGCACAGTGGTATATCCAGCACAGACCGCACAGTGGTATATCCAGCACAGCCCGCACAGGGGTATATACAGCACAGCCCGCACAGGGGTATATACAGCACAGCCCGCACAGGGGTATATACAGCACAGCCCGCACAGGGGTATATACAGCACAGCCCGCACAGGGGTATATACAGCACAGCCCGCACAGTGGTATATCCAGCACAGCCCGCACAGTGGTATATACAGCAGAGCCCGCACAGTGGTATATACAGCAGAGCCCGCACAGTGGTATATACAGCAGAGTCCGCACAGTGGTATATACAGCAGAGCCCGCACAGTGGTATATAGAGCACAGTCCGCACAGTGGTATATACAGCACAGCCCGCACAGTGGTATATACAGCACAGCCCGCAGTGGTATATAGAGCACAGCCCGCACAGTGGTATATAGAGCACAGCCCGCACAGTGGTATATAGAGCACAGCCCGCACAGGGGTATATACAGCAGAGCCCGCACAGTGGTATATACAGCAGAGCCCGCACAGTGGTATATAGAGCACAGTCCGCACAGTGGTATATACAGCACAGCCCGCACAGTGGTATATACAGCACAGCCCGCACAGTGGTATATACAGCAGAGCCCGCACAGTGGTATATACAGCAGAGCCCGCACAGTGGTATATACAGCAGAGCCCGCACAGTGGTATATACAGCAGAGCCCGCACAGGGATATATACAGCAGAGCCCGCACAGGGATATATACAGCACAGCCCCCACAGGGGTATATACAGCAGAGCCCGCACAGGGATATATAGAGCACAGCCCACATCTCATCTCATCTCCCCCCCCCCCCCCGATAATGGCCCCACAGTCCGGTTAAAACGAAAAAAAAAAAAAACTCTCCTCACCTTTCCTTTTGCCCGCGCTGCTCCCGGCGGCTGCAGTCTGCCCAGGACACTGCAGGTGCGCGATGATATGACGTCATCGCGCACCCGCAGTGTACTGTCAGAGGCAGAGCGGGGAATGATGGGAGAGGAAGCGTCAGATGACGCTCTCTCCTCCCATCATTGCATTGAACTATACCGGTGTCATAGACGCCGGTATAGTTAAATGCGGCGGCGGCGGCGGCACTGGGGGGGGTTCCGGGGGAGGAACAGTGCAGCGGCCCACTACTGGCATCGGCTCTTCTGGCATTTGCCAGAAGTGCCCGATGGCCAGCCTGGCCCTGCTCAGACCTGCCGGCCCGGGGCCCCTGACCTGCGGGGCCCGGTCGCAATGGCGACCGCTGCGACCGCGGTAGTTACGCCCCTGCTTGTGTCCTTATTATTCACTGCGCCTTACATCATCAACCATCACCACCTACACATCACCACCTACACTTCTGGGAAGCCCTGGGGGATACACTTCACCTGTGGGAAGGTATACCATCTTACTGCCATAACATCACCCCCAGCGGACCCCCTAAGCAGCGTCGGTCACCCTGACCGAATACCACAGGTGGCGTCACGAACTTCCCCTTTAAAGACCTTTCCCAAAAACATAAAATCTATTCCTTTTATTGGACGTCCCACAAAGGGCCACGGACCGGGTCGGGCCACCGTGACATCCCCTGAACTGAAGGACCCGATGCCGAGTACCCCATTGCCCTACCACCTGGGGGCGATCCATACACCTTCTGCTAAAAAAAAAAAAAAAAAAAACAGCAGCCAAGGGTTCTTCTAAGCAGCTGCCTAGCACTCTGAAAATGAAAATGGTGGAGGCCCACAAAGCAGGAGAAGCCTAGAAGGAGATGGCAACTTGAAAATGCTATTCAAATAAGAACCTCCATTTGACTGCAAAAGACCTTTAGAAAAGATTTAGCAGACTCTGGAGTTGTGGTACATTGCTCTACTGTTCAGAGACACCTGCACAAAGTAGGCCTTCATGGAAGAGTCATCAGAAGAAAACCTCTCCTGCTTCCTCACCATAAAATTCAGTGTCAGAAGTCTGCAAAAGAACATCTAAACAACCCTGATACATTTTGGAAACAAGCCCTGTGGACGAATGTGGTTAAAATAGAACTCCCTGTCCACAATGATCAAAGGTATGTGTGGAGAAAAATAAAGGGCAAAGAATTTCAGGAAAAGAACATCTCGACAACCATTAAGCCTGGGGGTGGATCATTCATGCTTTGGGGTTGTGTTGCATCCAATGGCACAGGGAACATTTCACAGGGAGAGGGAAGAATGGATTCAATGAAATTTTAACAAACTCTTGATGCAAACATAACACCATCTGTAAAAAAGCTGAAGATGAAAAGAGGATGGCTTCTACAAATGGATAATGATTAAAGATGAGCAAACGTGCTCAGATAAGGAGTTATTTGAGCATGCTCAAGATAATGTATGCGTCCATATCTCATGGCTGTTCAACAGCTGTATTACATGCAGGGATTGCCCAACAGTGGCGAGACATGCAGCCGCGGGGACGCTAACATTTTTTGTGCACGGTGAAGACACTGCACAACAGCATGCTCTGTCAACACCTTATCCAAGCACGTTTACTCATCACCAAAAAGGAGACTGTAACATATCAAAATCCACAATTGATTACCTCAAAAGGCGCAAGCTGAAGATTTTACAATGTCCCTCGCAGTCCCCTGATCTGAACATCATTGAAAATCTGTGGCTAGATGACCCAGAAATCTCACAGAACAGATGAAAATCCCTCAATCAAGAATGAAAAGACTCTTGTCCGACTACAAAAAGTGTTTACAGCTGAGATTTGTAAATTGGGGGGGATGCTACTAGGTACTAACATTGCAGTGTGTTTAAGCTTTTGCATAGGCCATTTTCCACTTTGCAATGTTGAAAATGTGTAAAAAAAAATATTTTCCTAAAATACAAAGGAAATTTGTCATCTATAACTTTAGGCCTTTTAGAGACAATTTCAACTCGCTTAACCATTTACAATAACTAATTTTGACCAGGGGTGCCCCAGCTTTTACATGCCACTGTGTAGGGTCTTGTCCAGACCTGTAAATCCTCGTTGCACGCAGTCTGGATTCTCCGGTGCAGAGAGCTTTTGGGTGCATGATTGCAAGTATGTGATCACATGCCAACTAGACGTGCGCGGTCTTACTCCATACAAGTAAATTAAGTAAGGCTGGAGAAGTCTTGTTGTAATGTGGTGGGATGTTTGGCAATTGCAAAAGTGACCGCCTGCCCTTAGCACCAGAGAATCTTACACAATGCAGCTAGGATTTGTGGGTCTCAAGCCTGCAGTCTCCAAGTCCTATTCAACATGCCTTGCCTTAATGAAGTGGTGTGGTTAGGGCAAGATGCACGGAATTCATAGAGTGGCAACATGCCTCCCTGCCCCTCATCAGAAATGGAGGAACACTTCTAGTGAAATTGATGGCACTCTAGTAATACAACTTATGAATTTGAAGGGCACCACCACACCAGTCCATGCACCTTCCACTTTGGCAGACCTAGAGTGAAAAAAAAAAAAAAATGTATATATATATTTATTTTTTTTTCTCGTTTCGCCCTAAGGAATTCATACTGTTCAGTATGTGTGTATGTGTGTATGTGTGTATGTGTACACACACACACATACATATATACACACACATACTGAACAGTATGAATTCCTTAGGGCGAAACGAGCTGATATTTTTACTTCATTTTTTAGGCTGCTGTGGTTCTTTGCCTTAAAGGGGTTTTCCACACGAACAAAAGTTACTGTACATGTTAATCATGGAATCTTGGAATAATAATTTCAACAATTGGATTTTTTTTTAAATAAAATGTTCCTGTGGCGAGATAATCTTGTAAATGTGCACCTGCTGTTTACTGTGTAAATAGCGGTTTCTGACCATACAGGAACATAGTCTGATCATACCACACAGCTCCTGGGCAGGAGAGAAAGCAAGAGAGTATACAGACATTACTGCATGGGGGTCACAGCTGATTCTCTCTCTGAAAAAGACAGTTCTGTTTTTAAACAATGTTTGACCTCAAATAATTATTTGTGATCCCCCGCTGTAATGCCTGCATAGTTTTTTGCTTCCTCCCCTGCCCAGGAGACATGGTATGATCAGACCATGTTCCTGCATGGTCAGACACAGCCATTACACAGTACACAGCAGGGGCACATTTATAAGATTCTCGGCACAAGAACATTTTAAACACATCCAATTGTGTAAATTATTATTATTCCAAGATCTATTGACTAAAATCTTTTGGGAATACCCCTTTAATGCTTACTAGTCCATCTGTAGCCCAGCTTGGTGTTGCTACTATTATTCAGTGAAAGCGGATTTTAGCACACACCCTGGCAGCTAGCGAGATTACAGCAAGTAACTGAAGGGAGACTTCGACCACATTCACACATTCATTTGTAAGGCAAAGCTGGGAGAGGAAAAGTATAATAGAAACCAGTCGTCACTTCTGTATTTATCACCCACTCCTGGTTTTGGCTACAAATACTGAACACGTCTTTAGATGCAGCACGTGAGTGATTTTTCAAGCGTATTATAATTTTTAAAGATTAGTCTGAAAAATTCGAGGTACAAATTTAAGGAATCTCAGTTGTCAGACAGCACGGGCCATGACCAATACATTACATTAGCGTCCTGCATTCCATACATTGCCCAGCAGGACGAGCTAGTCACAGCCTGGTACTGCACACATTCTCATCGGCTCTGGTGATCCTCTACCTCCAGAGAGAAATCAAGTGGGATCAAAGACAGATTAGTGGAAGTTTAAGATTAATCTCATCTTTGTCAAATTATACTGGACATTAAAAACTAAATCTATAAATTCAGTACACACACCCCCACACCCACCTCTTAAATGTCCACCATCACTTGACCCCATCTTATCTCAATAGTTGAAACTGAGAAATGTACAAGTCTCAGGAGCTCAGCCCTGCTCTTTTCCTCCTGCCCACTGTCTTGTGTGGCTAGAAGAACCGACTGCAGCAGGAACCTCCCCCCTTTGCCCCATCTTCAATAGGACTACAGACTGCTCGGCTTCACCCAACTTCCAGTTGAGGAAGACAAAACTGATCTGCAGGATTTCAAGATCATCTGGTTCCTAGAAAGACACTAAGATAAGTCATCAAAACACAACGTGCCTGCCCCATTATTCCAACCGCAGCCTTCATAGACAGAGAGCCAACACAATGTCTATTCCCAGCTTGTAATGGATTGCCTGCAGGGAAAAAGGTGCGAGTTTACACATAAGGCTGGGATCACACATACGCGAGATACGGCTGAGTCTCGCAGGTGCAAACCCAGCTCTGGCACTTGGGAGCGGAGCGTGCAGCTCCATGTATTGCTGTGCGGCTGCACGCTCCTCTCGTGTGCCGGCACCAGAGCTGGGTTTTCACCTGCGAGACTCGGCCGTATCTCACGTATGTGTGATCCCGGCCTAAATGTAGGAATGGATGATATATTTCTCAAATCTATGTTTTTCCTGGGTTTGGTTGGAATTCGGGTGCATCAGTGGGATTGTTATAGGTCATGCTTAAGACTGGATCAAATTTAATTACATTTTATTTTATTTTTTAGAAGATTACTAATTTTTTCATTACAGCTTTATTCCAAGAGAATGGAGATTTAATGAGTATTTCCTACCTAGAAGCTCTTTTACACAACTACGCCTCTGCACATCCCTCATTTCCAGCCTCTTCATTTGCATCTGTACTTTGGGGTTCATGTGGATGATTGAGCATCATGATGACAAAGCCTTCAGGGCTGCTTGCGGTGATGCTTTTGCAGTGCCTGGGAGACATGCCAGCTTTTCTGGAAGTGTAGGCAGAGGTGCAGGGTAACAGGAGCCCACCCAGATCCCAGAGTAGGCAGTGCTTTACCACCATCTGCATCGTGGAATTGTAGATCCAGTGTGACACTGGTGGAGCAGAGAGCCTTTGGCTCTCGCCTTTGTCACTAGCTGATTACAGCCTGTGGCCTACAAGAGCTCAGATGACATCACATCGTGTCGCCTGCAGGGAGAAGGAGCTCACCAACCATGCTGGGGGCTGGTGAGACCAATGTTAAAATTGTAGAAATAGCAGGAACACAGGATGCGGTGATGAGCAGGAGGTTAAGGGGTTTATTACAGGCGATACTCCACGCAGGGAGAGTATTAGTAGTGTAGAGAGGGTAAAAGTGACAAGTGACATAAACAAGGATAACGAAACAGTTGGCTAAACAACAGGCAAACTTATAAGTCTGAAGTTTTCGGGGCATTGAAGGCTTGCACTCCCAAGGTGACGCCGTAGAAAACGCGTGAAGTGCCTGACTTGGTCCTGAAGGAAACAGAGACACTGTCTCCTGAAGGAAGCGGTGTGTCCGGGTTCTCTTGAGCGAGGTCCTGAGGGGACGGTGCGATGTGTGTGTGTAGTGACACAGTCTTTGGTCCTGCTGTGAGCCCGTGTTAGACCGAGGCAATGGGGTATGGACTTAATTATTAACTTTGCGCTGCAGCCCATTTTCATTTTTGCATTTGTTTTTCGCTCCCCTCCTTCCCAGAGCCATAACTTTTTTTATTTTTCCATCAATATGGCCATGTGAGGGCTTTTTTTTTTGTGGGACGAATTGTACTTTGAACAATACCATTGGTTTTACCATATCATGTACTCAAAAACGGGAACAAAATTCCAAGTGCGGTGAAATTGCAAAAAAAGTGCAATCCCACAACTTTTTTTTTTATTACCATGTTCACTAAATGCTAAAACTGACCTGCCATTATGATTCTCCAGGTCATTACAAGTTCATTGACACCAAACATGTCTAGGTTTTTATTTAAGTGGTGGAATAAAAAAAAAACCCCAACAACAAAAGTTTGTTTAAAAAACAAACAAACAAAAAAATTTGCGTCTTTTTCCGAGACCTGTAGCGTCACCATTTTTTGTGATCTCTGCTTGGGGGAGGGCTTACTTTTTGCGTGCCATGCTGACGTTTTTATAGATACTGTTTTGGTGCAGATACGATCCTTTGATCGCCCATTATTGCATTTTAATACAATGTTGCAGCACCCAAAAAAACGTAATTCTGGAGTTTTTAATTTTTTTAGCGATTGGGTTAATTTTTTTTTTATATTGATAGGGCAATTCTGAATGCAGTGATACCAAAATATGTGTATGTTTGATTTTTTTTTTTTTATTTTGAATGAGGTGAAAGGGGAGCGATTTCAACTTTTATATTTAAAAAAAAAAAAATCTCTCTTCAATAGTCTTCATGGGAGGCTAGAAGCTGCCATAACCCGATCACCTCTGCTACACACAGGCGATGATCAGATCACCTCTATATATCAGAAATGCTGACTTGCTATTAGCGCCAATCACCGGGCGACGCTCATAGCAATCCGGCGGTGACAACCATAGAGGTCTGCTGGAGACCTCTGGTTGTCATGCCAACCCATCGGTGACCCACGATCACATGACGGGGGTCTCCGATGGGTGGATTTCCGGAAGCACATGTTAAATGCCGTCACAGATTGACAGCAGCATTTAACAGGTTTAATAGCCGCAGATGGATTGCGATTCCAACTGTGGCAGTTCTGGGCACATGTCGGCTGTTTTGAACAGCTGACAACATATGCCAGAAAAGATGTAGTCTCAGCGCTGGATCCTGCATCAAAGGGAGAGACATGACATGAACCGTACTAGAATGGCGGATGTCATGAAGGGGTTAATACGCAAGGCGCCATTTAGTTTATTAAGAAGTGTGTAAGAATGATGAGCCTAAAGTTTTGTAACTTTTTGCAGAACTATGATGTGGATGCATGAAGTCGTGATGGCCAGATGGAAAGAGGACGAAATCTTAGGGGTTTTTTTTGTTTGTTTTTTTTTCCCTTTTTTTTTTTTTTTTTAATTAATAATCATGGCGGCATTATTGGGTTGCCATGTGGTGGTATGTGTTCCTATTACATGTTATAAGTTGGTAAATTGGGTTTTGTTTAGTAACAGTATGGCGGGACATTTACTTTTTATAGTGTTAGTTTCTTCCAGACCCTCGCTTAGGCCAGGATCACACACAGCAATATACGGCCGAGTCTCGCTGGTTAAAACCAAGCTCTGGTGCCGGCACTCCAGAGCGGAGCGTGCAGCCGCATAGCAATACATGGAGCCGCATGCTCCGCCCCGGAGCGCCGGCGCCAGAGCTGGGTTTTCACCTGTAAGAGGGTGAACTGTAGTCCCACTGAGAGGGCACTAGGACCCTGTGGTTTTTGCCTGTTGCAGCAGAGAACAGATCCTGCAAGACTCCGAGAGACAATGTGTGCTGGGGGGTGGGGTCTGGTATCTTGTGTGTAAAGTGAAACAAGGAAGTGAGAGGAGAGAGAGAGAAAGGCGGGAAGGAAGAGCAGAGCTGCTGTGTTATAGCAAAGAGACTGTGAGAGGATTTTACTGCGAGTTTGTTGGAGAAAAAGAAGCTATTGAGAGACTTTGCATTGCTAACGTTTTTCTGGAGAGGAGCTAACCTTATTTTGAAAGACTGAAACTTTACTGCAAACCCACTACGTATTTGAGAGTCTGTGATTCCCTGTGCATTGATTGGAGAAACAAGTCTGACCGATTGCTGATACAGACACAGACGGGTTGTCGTGGAAGCATTCCTAGGAGCTACAGAAGAAGTGACAATATCGTGAGGCCACTAACTAAGTCCCCGGCGTTTGGGCTCGGCATCCGCCGATCAGACAAGAGGAGCTTGCTGTAACTTATTGGCGCTGAAGATATAGACTGGGCTGCAGCCTGTGCGGATTCTTACCTGAGAGGAGATCCATCTCAGGATACGGTACCATAAGTTATAGATACCCGGGTATCTCTGCTCTGAGTGTTTAATTGTTACTTAGAGGTGTATCTTATATTAGAGTTGTGTAAGTTATACTCAGTGTGCCATTCCAGGGGCTCCCTTTATAACACTACAATCAATTTACACTTGTTCCTGTTTTAGTTTCCTTGTTAGGTAAATGTCTTACTAGTCTTTTGTAGCATACAGTTCTCAGGAGACCTTGGAGTGGCACAGTGATTTCAGCTGATGCATCTTTGGGGTGCATCTACTTTAATATTCTCCATATTACCTTTATTGTTTTGCCTTTGAGTAAATACCGTTGGAGATTTCTGCCTTAGTCTTGGTTTGTGACTCACTGGATCTTATTCGGACCTCTGGTCATTACATTTTTGGCGTAGTCGGCAGGATCCAGTGTTTGTCATGGACGAGGGTAGAAATGACCCCGCTGTATCCGCATCCCCCTCAGGGGTTGGGGTTCCCCTGGCAGCCGCGGCGATTTCGGGAGGGTATGTGCCTGTAGGAGCTTTACTTCAGCACATGCCGAAATACGACGGGCGCAATATGGCGTTGCAAGATTGGGCTGAGAGAATCCGGAGTATTCTGCGCATGTGTAATTTGACCCCCGCGTTACGCGCTGAGCTGGCCTTAAATGCACTGGAGGGCGATATTAGACGTATGGTGATGGTGCGCCCAGAATCAGAGAGGGATACGTTAGAAAAGATTTTGGAACTGTTAGAGGGGAGTTTGGGGGGCCGAGCGCGTGTGGCCCAGCTTCGGTCCCTATTCTTTAATCGTCCCCAGAGAGAGTGTGAGTCCCTGATGCAGTACTCTAATATCTTGCAAGAGACGCTGAATGAGATGCAGCGACTAGACCAGGGGGCCATGGGAGCGTTCCGGGAGGTAGACCGCTTGCTCCGGGATCAATTCATCACCGGTTTAGCTAATAGACTTCTCCGGGACAAACTGTTGGAAATGGCCCGGGCTGCACCAGAATTATCCTTCTGGCAGATTTACCGAGCTGCAGTGGAAAGGGAAGAGAAATCTGCTCACGTGCCCGAGGGGTCAGTGAACAGTGCCCAGCTGGAGGAAGGTGGGTCATCAGGGTCAGGGGGAGAGGGGTTGGTGAGCGTGGTACAAGCTTTGCGTGCTGAGGTGAAGGAGTTGAAGCTGAAATTGTCTCAACTGACAGTTGATCCCGCCTCTACCCCCTCACGGGGGCCTCCTGCCCCACCTCCTGGAACGGTGACCCCACAGACGGCCCGGTCGTCCTATCAGAATGAGTCAAGCCCTCGTCCACGAGGAGCAATCACCTGCTGGAAGTGTGGGCGCCAGGGACACATCTCTCGTTACTGCCGGACGCTTGCAGCCCCAGAAACCCCGTCGCCGGCTTTAAACTTCCGGCCGCTGCCATGAGAGGGCAAGCAGCAGCGGCCCCACCCACACAAAGCCCTCGACGGAATGAGCAAGATTTGTTTGCATGTAGTCCAGTGATAGAAGCAGAATTTGAAGGGCGGAAGATGAGGTGCTTGGTTGACACGGGATCCGAATGTACTATAATGCCACTGGAAATATATGAGAGATACTTCAGTCGACTAGTGATTCCAGAGGATGGTCGAGTGATACGACTGACCGCCGCAAATAATGGTCAACTGTCAGTCAAGGGAATCGTGTGGATGCAACTAAAAATGTTTGGTCAAGAGCTGGGGCAGAAAGGGGTAGTACTGGTGGATCACCCACCTAGAAGAGGGATGGAAGTGACGCTCGGAATGAACGTGCTGCGAGACTTGAATCACCAGATGTATGCCAGTGAAGGACCCCGATACTGGGCCCCTGCGACAAGACACCGACCCACACAGAGAATTCTACACCGTCTAGTGCTGAGTTGCGACTTGCTGAAAAGTGCGGTCCCAGGCGGCCGGGTGGGCCGGGTCCGAGTGCCATCGAGGGCCCCGATCCTGCTGGGACCAAGACAAGAGGAACTCTTAATGCTGCCTGTGGGAGCTGCACAGAGATTGAATGGGCTTGAAGTGCTACTTGAGCCTGTCCGAGAGGGTTCCTCATTTGCCAAGGTACATGTGGCCCGGTCTCTGGCGATTGTGAAGAATGGACGAGTGCCGGTCCGATGCATCAATGTTTTAGATGAAGCTGTTGCAATTCCTGCTGGAACCATACTGGCTGAACTGTTCATGCCGGCAGAAAAGGTGCCGGAAAATGCAGGATTCGAACTGCGACCAGACCAACAGTCATCCTGGACCTTTGCGGTCGAGGTAGGCCGGACTGAGCCTCCTACGGAGGAATGGAATGGTCATGTGATCATGGAGCAGATGGGAGTGGATCGGGAGAAGCTGACCCCCGTGCAGTTGGAGCAGTTGGAGAGAGTTTTGTGGGAACATCAAGAGACCTTTTCCCGACATGGAGAGGACTTCAGGTGTACCCAGATGATTGAGCATGAGATTCCAACGGGGGATACTCCACCCATTAGAGAAAGATATCGGCAAATTCCTCCAGCGCTTTATCAAGAGGTGAAGAGCATGGTGGCCAATATGCTGGATAACCAAGTGATCCGAGAGAGCCGGAGTCCCTGGGCGGCTCCTGTAGTTTTGGTCCGCAAGAAGGATGGGACACTCCGATTTTGAGTGGATTATCGAAAATTGAATGCCCACACCGTACGGGACGCATATCCTTTACCCCGTATTGAAGAATCCCTGTTGGCCCTGGGTCGGGCCAAGTATTTCTCAACGTTGGATTTGGCAAGTGGGTACTGGCAGGTCCCAATGGCTGAAAAAGATCGGGCCAAGACAGCGTTTGTCTTGCCAATGGGGCTCTTTGAGTTCAACCGGATGCCTTTTGGCCTCGCCACCGCCCCGGGAACCTTCCAACGCCTGATGGAACATTGCTTGGGCGATCTAAATTTTGAATCAGTCCTGATATATCTAGACGACATTGTGGTGTTCGGAACCTCATTTGAAGATCTGGAGAAGCTGCGTCAAGTTCTCCGGCGGCTCAAGAGCTACGGCCTGAAAATAAAGCCAAAAAAATGTCAACTGTTACGAAACCAGATTGAATATTTGGGGCATCTGGTGACCTCGGACGGGGTACTACCTTTAGACAGTAAGATCAAGGCGGTACAAGAGTGGCCACCTCCTTGTGACCTGCGAGAAGTGCGGGCCTTCCTGGGCCTAGCAGGATACTATCGGCGGTTTGTGCCTAAATTCTCACAAGTAGTAAGTCCCTTGAATCAACTTTTGAGAGGGACAGCGCTGGGTCCTCGAAATCGCCCCATCCCATGGGGGCCCCTACAGAAAAAGGCATTTGATGAAGTGAAAACCGCCCTAACGAGTGCCCCATTGCTGGCCTACGCCCGGTTTGACACCCCTTTTTTGTTGTATACCGATGGTAGTCTCCATGGGTTGGGGGCAGTACTAGCACAGGTGCAGGACGGCCGAGAGCGAGTGATTTCTTATGGCAGCAGATCTTTAAGAGACTCCGAGCGAAATCCGGCTAACTACAGCTCATTCCGGCTGGAATTGCTGGCCCTGGTGTGGGCAATGACAGAACGCTTCGCCGAGTATCTAACAGGAGCTGAGGTGCTAGTCATGACAGATAACAACCCGCTAGCTCACTTGGAGAATGCAAAACTGGGAGCGTTAGAGCAGCGGTGGGTCGCCAGACTAGCCAAGTTCAATTACCACATTAAATTTCGCTCTGGTCGAGAAAACGGCAATGCAGATGCATTGTCAAGAGTGCCCCTTGGGTCATCAGGGGAAGATGTTGACGAACAACTTGAGGACACTGAAACTCCAGCTTTGGGGCAGATACCTATCTTCCAAAGTGTGGTACACTCAAGTGGGGTGGCCACCGGGATGCCCTGTGTCCTGGGTAAAACATCCTCAGATTTGACAAGAGTCCAGGATGAGAGTCCGGACGTTGCACTTGTGCGCCGTTGGGTACAAAACAAGGCCTGGCCCAGTGCAGAGGACAAGGCTCAGTTGTCCATGGAAGGAATGAAACTCCTTCGACAATGGGATGAATTGTGTGTGGAACAAGGTCTTTTGTGTCGTAAGGTGTACCTGCCATCGGAGCTGCAGCATCGGTACCAACAGATAATTCCTGTGGGGATGGGTCCAGTGGTCGCTCGTGAGGCGCATGAGAAGGGGGCCCATTTTGGAAGTGAAAAGACACTTCAGTGGTTGCAGCGAATTCTCTACTGCCCTGAGTTGGGAGGGATGGTGCCCGACGCGTGTCGGCAGTGCTGAATTTGTGGGCTCAACAAAAGCCCTGAGCAGCGGGCTCCCACACAGTCTATTAAGACTTCAGCTCCACTGGAGCTACTCATGATTGACTACGTGTTGATAGGGTACTCTATGTCAGGGTACTCCTATTGCCTGGTGATGACAGATCACTTTACCAAGTATGCTGTAGCGGTGCCGACAAGAGATCAGACGGCCAAGTCGGCGGCTGAGGCAGTGTGCTGACATTTCTTTCAAGTGTTCGGGTGTCCGCAGAGAATACATTCAGATCAAGGGGCCTGCTTTCAGGGGACGCTGATGAAAGAGTTGCACCAGCTCTATGGTATCAAGCAGTCGAGAACAACGCCTTACCACCCTCAGGGTAACGGGGCATGTGAGCGTTTTAATCGGACCTTGTTGCAAATGTTGAGGTCCTTAGAGAGTCAGCAACAGACATGCTGGCCTGAGTATCTCCCCGAATTGATGTGGGCTTACAATAACAGGGTGCACAGTACTACTGGTTACTCACCACACATGTTAATGTTTGGTAGACCTGGCTGAGACATTGAGGATTTGAATGTGCCAGATCCCTCCTCCGCCCCCCCCTTTGACTGCATCCGAGTGGGTACGAGAGCATCGGCGGCGGTTGAGGGTGGTGCATCAGGTGGTGGGCGATCGCCTTCGCAAGATGGTCCATAGAGACACGCGACCTGTACAAACAGAGCTGTTCTCTCCAGGAGACAGAGTGTTGGTGACGACAAAACGACGGTCAGGAAAGCTGAGTGACCGATGGGAGGCGATACCGTATCTGATAAAAAAAAACAGGTGAACCCTGAGATTCCTGTGTACGAGGTCGAACCGGTGGGGACAGGGGGGCCAACCCGTAATTTGCATCGCAACATGTTACAACGGTGCTGGTTTGAAGATTCGGCACCTACTCCCCTAGAGCCATAGGCCATGTTCCAAGGGGCGGGAATTCTGAATGATCTTGAGTTTGATGGTGTGCTTACCCCTGCGCCTGCTTATTTGCCCCCTGCGACCGATATGTCCTCGGGTGAAGAGAATGTTGGGGATATGGAGGATGTTGTTGAGGAGAGTGCATCAGGACAACTGCTTGGTCCTGACGCTGTATCACAGGACATCGAGCCGCAGGAGGAGACAACTCCACTTGTGCCCACTAACACGACCACGGAAGAGACTTTAGCTCCCTCTAAGGTTACACCTGTAGATGTAGGACTCAGGAGAACTACACGATCTACGGCAGGAATACCGCCTCAGCGATATGCTCAAGATGAATTTGAGTGGGAAGGTATGTCGAGGACGCCAACCTCTAGTGGGGTGGCATGTAAGAGGGTGAACTGTAGTCCCACTGAGAGGGCACTAGGACCCTGTGGTTTTTGCCTGTTGCAGCAGAGAGCAGATCCTGCAAGACTCCGAGAGACAATGTGTGCTGGGGGGTGGGGTCTGGTATCTTGTGTGTAAAGTGAAACAAGGAAGTGAGAGGAGAGAGAGAGAAAGGCGGGAAGGAAGAGCAGAGCTGCTGTGTTATAGCAAAGAGACTGTGAGAGGATTTTACTGCGAGTTTGTTGGAGAAAAAGAAGCTATTGAGAGACTTTGCATTGCTAACGTTTTTCTGGAGAGGAGCTAACCTTATTTTGAAAGACTGAAACTTTACTGCAAACCCACTACGTATTTGAGAGTCTGTGATTCCCTGTGCATTGATTGGAGAAACAAGTCTGACCGATTGCTGATACAGACACAGACGGGTTGTCGTGGAAGCATTCCTAGGAGCTACAGAAGAAGTGACAATATCGTGAGGCCACTAACTAAGTCCCCGGCGTTTGGGCTCGGCATCCGCCGATCAGACAAGAGGAGCTTGCTGTAACTTATTGGCGCTGAAGATATAGACTGGGCTGCAGCCTGTGCGGATTCTTACCTGAGAGGAGATCCATCTCAGGATACGGTACCATAAGTTATAGATACCCGGGTATCTCTGCTCTGAGTGTTTAATTGTTACTTAGAGGTGTATCTTATATTAGAGTTGTGTAAGTTATACTCAGTGTGCCATTCCAGGGGCTCCCTTTATAACACTACAATCAATTTACACTTGTTCCTGTTTTAGTTTCCTTGTTAGGTAAATTTCTTACTAGTCTGTCGTAGCATACAGTTCTCAGGAGACCTTGGAGTGGCACAGTGATTTCAGCTGCTGCTGAGCTGGTGTATCTTGGGGTGCATTTACTTTAAAATTCTCCATATTACCTTTATTGTTTTGCCTTTGAGTAAATACCGTTGGAGATTTCTGCCTTAGTCTTGGTTTGTGACTCACTGGATCTTATTCGGACCTCTGGTCATTACACACCTGCGAGACTCGGCCGTATCTCGCTGTAGTGTGACTCCGGCCTTATAGATGTTCTTGTTTGTCCTGTGTTTGAGGGGTGGGAATGTAGATCCTAATAGATTTTAGTACTCGGCCTGGTAGTTGTTATGGGGGCTGTGGTCCAAAACTAGCCACCGTGACAACAGGACTCTAGTTACACCCAAGTCTGGGAGGTCACCCAAACATCTTCAAAGAGCTGGAAACCATTTCAAGCTTTTTTTTTTTTTTTTTTTTTAATAACTAACCTATTAGAATACAGATGTTTCTCTGGTTCAAGAACATTTTTGGATGGGAACAACAATGCTCCAATAAAAATATCATCATACTGTGACAAATATCGTGCCATTTCCAGCTTGCGGCACATTGACGAGGGTAAGAGATTTTAACCACTGTTTTGTCCTCATGACAACATCTCCTTGTGGAAGGGTTTTACAAGTAGAGTATGGTGGCTTGAGACATTGAGGTCACTTGTGCATTGATGTCTGGTTTTCTTGTTGTGTTTGACGCCTTACACTTTCCTCTTCCATTACACGGCCTTTGTGTTTATAGCAGTTTTTGCTGCTCCCTTGAAAACCATAAAAAGTTATGGATAGTAATTTCTACACTAGGAACAGATGTGTCTGGTATCTGACCCCACACTTTTGCAAATGTTCAATTAAAACATTAATATTGGAGCAATAAAATCTAGAGAGCATGCAGATGGGAGTCATGGAGGAGCAAACAAATATTTTGCCGTTACTTATCTGTATTTAGGAAAAAAAAAAACCACAACACTAACATTTTTCATAAACGACTTACAAATATTATTTATACAGTATCTGGAAAGTCTCCGCACTAGAGATATGCAAGATAAATGCTATTATAGCACTTGTAGTTGGTCTCCAACAGTCTGAAAGCCATTTATTTCCAGGGGAAAAAAAAAAGGGTGAAGAAATAGAAAGGTTTCTAAAAAGCTTCCTCAGTACCAGAGATTATCAGCTGATTTGTAGGAGTTTACTTCCCTAAAAGAAAGAGGCTAGGGCATGGGGGGGGGGGGGGGGGGGGGTGTCTCAGAAAAGCGACCCCTGAGGCTGCTTCATGCGGACTGAAGGGACTGTAGACCCTTTGACATCCCTGCCCGGTTCAGGAGGGCAGCATTTTATTTCAGCTGAATGTGCGTCTAAGGATGCACAGTCAATTGAAATGATGTATTTGCTGTGGCTGGGGAAGCTGTGGGTCTCCGGGGGCAGGAGCCGGCTGCCGTGGCTAAAAAGAAATGAATATTCACTGCTCCCCACGCCCATGTGAGTGGAGAGCAGCGAATATTTATTTATTTTTAAATAGCAGACGCAGCAAGCTCAGCCGCTGGCTTCTTGCAGTGGCCGGGCGATCACATGTGCCCGCTGCTAAAGGGAATGAATATTCACTCCCCCTATGAGACTGGACATCAGTGAATATTCATTCCCTTAAGTAGTGGGTATGTAAGAGGGACCGTGCCGCGGGTACCTTTTTTGTGCCGGCTCCAGAACTGTTGGGGTTGTCTCCTCTATTTTCCAGGGGAAAGCATAAGAGACCAGACCAATCATTACAGGCAGAAACAGGGGGTGTGGCTAAGTGCTTAGAGACTCAGCGCGCACGGAAATGGGCAGACTTGGCGGGAAGACACAGCACGCAGCAGGGGGACACGAGTGCTCCAGCCCTTGAGCATCAGTATAGCGCAGGCCCGTGCTCAAGCTTCCCCACCACTTCTGACAGACTGAGGAGGGACGTGCAGTGTGCCCGTTGGTGACCACAAAGCATGGTGTTGAACGTTCCCAGCTACCGAGTACTGTGCGCATGCTGCCAGACAGAGACCGGGTGCAGGACTGTCATCTGCGCCCTGATTCACCAGTGTATGTCTGCCAGGTCCCGTCAGGCTCAGACAGTGCCGTGGCCTACGCTCCTCCGGCCACATCAGTACATGGACTAGGGGTTCAGCGGAAGTTACCAGAGACCGAACACTGCCGCCAGAAGACGGATCATCGCCACCTCCAGGGTCATATTGGACAAGTGCCGCGTCAGCAGTTGTCGGCACCATCACCTGTTCCGGGACGACATCGTCTTGACAGACGTCTGGCAGGATAAGCTAACCCCCCCAATAACTGTTAAACCTTTTCCACTGTTCCCCCCCCCAGAATTAAGCTATAACCTCCCTGCATGGAGTATCTCAGTGTGAATTAAAATGGTTAACCCTTGCTCTGTCTCCTGTCCATCACTGCATCCCGTAACCTACTCACAGGTACACGTGATCAACCGGCTGCAGGAGGCCGGCTACTGTGCCCGCTATTAAAAAGCAATGAACATTCACTGCTCTCCACTCACATATTCCCGGTGTGGAGAGCATTAAGTATTCTGGCAGCTGTCTTCTGCTTGTAAACAGCGCATGACGTCCCAGCCATGCACTTCTTAGAAACATAAATCAGCTGCTGGCATCAAAACAAGACGCTGCGAAGGAGTGCAGGAAGGCAAGTAAGATGATTTAGGTTTTTTAATTTAAAGGTTTGGGGACATATCCCCATCTTGAGACATACTGTATATCAGTACAAAATTGACATTCACTTTTTTTTGCTTCACTTTTTTTTCTCCTCTTTTTTTGTC
Organism: Ranitomeya variabilis; assembly: GCF_051348905.1. Classification (NCBI taxonomy): domain Eukaryota; kingdom Metazoa; phylum Chordata; class Amphibia; order Anura; family Dendrobatidae; genus Ranitomeya; species Ranitomeya variabilis. The sequence continues at coordinate 205,164,193 of NC_135233.1, forward strand.
CTATTTTCCTTCTCTAAAACCTATGGATATAATTACAATATGAGTGCACATTTGTTATAACCACATTCGTAATGACCCAAGCATAAAAAAAAAAAAAAAAAAAAAAAAAAGTTCCTCAAATTCAAATTTTTTCCTTATCAGGCCCATATACAAAGCCAAGTTTGGGACCCTGGGCTAGAGAATACTTCAGTGTTCCTAGATTTATGACCCTGCCATCTGTAGTAAAATGTAAGTCTTTACATGTTGATGTTGCCCCTGGCTGGCTTGGGCTTCCTGGAATCTTATGGTCAGACGACTGTTACAGCTCTGGAGAGACTTTTTAAAAACAGTTTTAAAAAAATAATTGTGTTTTCCCCATATACCATACACTGTAGATTGAATCAGGCCGGTAGCTGTACAGGAGAACTGACAACTAATCAATGATGCCAAATACTAGAATTGGTGAATTTCGTATGCAGTCTTTACTACATTCATGGCAATCTGCCCTAGCTGCAATTTTATCTACTAAGTTAGTCCAGATAAGCCCATTTTATGGACCGCACTCCCATAAGGGAGGTCACTGGCATAATCCCAGGCATTCTATTCCTGCCATACACATTTAGAGCGTTTTCTAACCATAATGTACATATTCTTTCGCTTTTTTTACTTGCAACCAAGGATTGGAAGACAATATTGAATTGAGAGAATAAAATAAGGACAGCCAAGAGGCAGCACCTATCGACTCTCGATTCGTAATCTCTAGCAAGTGGACAAACATCCTGCATAAATTGTTTAAATTTATAAAATGGTCATCTCATAAGCAGCTTCTATGGCCAAACTGTTTTCTAACGAGTTAGTCCATCAAACAACTGCTCAGATAAAGCTTGGGTTTTCATAGAGTTTCTACAGAATGTCCTGACCAGAAAAGTCGGCGCACCAGGGCTTTGGAGTGGGTAAGCCAAACCTCCAACTCCACAATTTCCCTGACTCCGACTCCACAGCACTGGTCACTACTGAGCGTGTACATAAAGTGCAACACAGATTCCTCTCCACTACGTTCCACAGCACTGGTCACTACTGAGCATGTGCATAAAGTGCCCCACAGACTCAACTAAAAGCAGAGATCCTTAGATCAGGAACAGAACATTTCATAACTTTCCCAAATTATGAAAGAAAAAAAAAAAAAAAAAAAAAAAGTACAGAAAGTAATGGATTTGGACAACTACCGTATATAAAAATAAAAAACGTTTGGGGCATTTCACCAACATGGTGCTTTGTATTTGTCTGCTGGATAAACAAGTGATCCAAGCAGCAAACCGTCTACCTTCCCATTACCTTCAGCTCTACAGGGCATGCAATTTGTCAGGTACCATACAATGGGTCCAAGCACAGATCCCCAGATCTGGACACTCGTAATACTCAGAGGCAGAATATGGCGACATTTGCAATCTGCCTGTTTAAACAAATTACATTTTCCATTAGCAGAAAATGTTTTAAATAAAGTGTGGTGCACCACGATTTTCCATCTGCTATCTCTCTTTAGATACCGGTGTCCTCATGAGCAACCTCAGCATCCCTGTAGCTATACCTTACAACTATAGGACTAGAGTCTATAGTCTCGGGTTATTATAGAGCCACTACATTTCACCAGTAAGAGGTGTCCTTCCTTCAATGAATGAAGAGCTCTTCTGTGACACTGTCTACATGATCTGTGGATATTGCAAACGGAGCACGCCGCCTGTGCCGTGGGGTACTCGGTACCAGGTCCGGTCTTAAAGGGGATGTCACGTGGCTGCGACCGGGTCCGTGGCCCTGGGTGTCCAAATAAAGGGGGAACGGTCTTTAAAAGAGATATTGTAAATGAGTCTGTTGTGACGCCACCTGTGGTGTTCGGTCAATAGCGGGACCGACGCTGCGCTAAAGGGGTCCTCTGGGGGATGTTGTTGCAGCATTGATGGTAACGCTTCCCACAGGTGAAGCGGGGTCCCCAGAGGTCCTGAAGTGTATGGCGATAATGGTGTAGTCCGGTAAAATGAGTAAAGGACACACGTTTTAAGTCTTTACCTGGTTTACTGTAGTATCAGGCCACAGTCCAGGGTACCAGGCACGGATGATGGTATGGCCCTGCCGACTAGGAAGCAATGGAAGATTCCCATTTTCCAGTTGAGGTCCGTGAGCCTTTCCAACTAGCTTGCTGTATATGAAGTCCCTGCTGCCTGAAACTTTCTGCAGAGTCCTCTATTCCCCCTGTCCTGAGACAGGTACCTGCATGACGGGCAGCTTGAGCCTTTTTATAGGGACTCTATCATACCCCGGGCTCCTCAGATGCTGCTGCGTCTCAGGTGGGGTGTGGGCCAATCCCATAAAGTTCTCAGCCCTCCGGTTCTGCCAAGTGTCCTATAGTTCCACTAAGGCCTTGGGCTACCAGTACCCGGTACTGCGCTTCGGCTCTGAGGGTGCCCAGTCAGTTCCCCTCTGAGCCCTGTTCCTCTCCTTTGCTCCTTTCCTCTGAAGCTCCACTACATACAACCCCTCGGGTTATCTGTCCTTTCGAAGGCTGCAGCTCCCTCGTGGCTACCAGGCCTCTCTGTCTGCTCTCTCAGACTTCCTTCTCCTTCAGTGTCTCTATCAGACTGGCTAACCCCTCCCCCAGACCAGGACATATATCCATATTTAAAGGGAAGCTCCCCTGAATCCAGGTCCTGAACTCCCCCTCCTGGTCTGGATTTGGAATATGTTGCATGTGAGTGTCTTACAAAGGAAATTCCATTGCCTCTGAGCTTGATATCACCCTCCCCGAAAGGAAGGCAACATCAGTGCAACAACCGGTTACCTGGGGTGTTGCATAAAACCCTTTAGATCTGGAGTTAACAAGAGCTTGCGTGTGCAATAACAGGAATCACTCCACGTAAAACATTTTTTTGGGGTAGGGAATGGGGTAAAGTGCGGAAGGAACCTGTACAAAACATTACTCAAAAGTAGTCGTTAAATAGAATCTTACAGAGATATGCATCTGGAACTCATTAGAATATGCACAGGGAGATAAGGGGCCCTTCTCTAATTGTTTATTGAGGCAAGAAAGTAAACTACTGTACTTTACTCAATTCTTAAATGACTTGGCCTAGATCCAAAAAAAAAAATAAATAATAATCCTCATTTCGGATGATCCCCTGGAGAGCCATCAAATCCATCAACAAATGGAAGGAACATGATACCACAAACCTGTCAGGAGAGGGCGCCCACCAAAATTTTAAGCCCGAGCAAGGAGGGCATTAATTAAAGAGGCAGAACAGAGACCAAAGGTAACCCTGAAGGTAACCCTGAAGGAGCTGCAGTATTCCCCAGCAGAGGCTGGAGCATCTATCCATAGAAACACAAGCCGTACACTCCATAGAGGTGGTAAAAGCCTTTACTTACACAAATTGTAAAGCTCATTTTTGAGTTTGTGGGAGACTTCAGAAATGTATAGAGGAAGGTGCTGTGGTCAGACTAGAAAAATTTAACTTTTTGGTCACCAAGGTACACGCCATGTCTGGCGCCAAACCATCACAGCTCGTCACCCCAAGAACACCATCCTCACAGTGAAACATAGTGGTGGCAGCATTATGCTGTGGGAATGTTTTTTAGCAGCAGGGACAGGGAAAATGGTCAGAGTCAAGGAGAAGCTGGATGGTGCAAAATACAGTGATATTCTTGAGTAAAATCTGTTCAGTCTGTCAGCGATTTGAGACTGGGACAGGTTCACAATCCAACAAGCATACTGCTAAAGCAACATTCGAGTGGTTCAAGGGAAATGTGGAAAGGTTTTGGAGTGGCCTAGTCAAAGCACAGACCTTAATCCAATTGAGAATCTGTGGTCAGACGTGAAGATTGCCAGAGAAAACCATCTAACTTGTAGGAGCTGGAGCAGTTTTGCCTTGAGGAATGGGCAAAAATCCCAGTGGCCAGATGTGGAAAGCTCATAGAGACTTATCCAAAGCAACTTGAAGTGGTCATTGCCAGAAAAGGAGGCTCTACAAAGTACAAATGTTGAGATGTAGGCATGTTCTTTACATGAACTGATGCAAACCCTCAAAAAAAAAAAAAAAAAAAAAAGTAAAATTCCAGATTGTGAGGTAGCAAAACATGAAAAATGGAATAGGGGTGTGTGTGTAAATACTTTCAAGCCACTGTATTTTCCATTAGATGCAATCCATCCTTTCTCTATAGCTGATTGTCTCCATCGTGTGTTATTGGTCGAATTAGAAGAAATTGATCCATGCCACATTGGATCTGTGACAGGCTATGTGCACAAGTCTCAGTTTGCAAAATTTTTATTTTGTGGTGTCCTTTTGATCTCTGGTAGACACTCTTGTTCTTTTTTTTATCCCCCCTCCCTCTGCAAATTCAGTCCAAATGCAGAAGGAATAGTCTCAATTTTTTTTTTTTTTTTTTTAGCCTGGAGCTTTTCTAAACAGAAGTTTAAGTGCAGATAAACAGACAGGCTCCATCCTGCCCCCACCTGAAAACTAAGAATAACTTAGCCAAGTTTTCATCCACACAAGCACTTGAAGAACTTTTGCTAGAAGCATCCAAAAGTAGTTGATGTATCCACCCATCTGCATCTAATGGATTTGCACTAAAAGGGTTCCCCATTTATATGTATAGAAAAGTGAAGTGGGTGGGGTGTTGGAGGCAGGGGGAAGACAATTTTACCTAACAAATGTAGTCATTTTGGTTACTGTTGGGGGACTAAATAAGGCTACCCTAATATTGCTCAATCTAATAAGAAACAGGTAAATATTGTACAACAGTATGAAAAATTTGGTGCAATGCAGCAAAGCTAGCTTCAAAAATTGCCCTTATGACAAGTTACCTAAAAATATAGCTAAAATAAGGTGGAGGGGTATCAGTCCTGTAGTTTATATTCACCAAGCAGCAAAAGTTAGAACTGCTGTACAGACAACGCACAAAGTGCTCCGTATAACCATGGTACAATGCATCTCATTAAACTAAGCTCTTTGTCACCTTAGGCAGCGAGCAACTATGTAGAGTATAACTAATGACCTAAATCATTTCTACACTAGGTGCGGCATTACATTCGAAAGGAGATATTCCATGTGTGTCCGATTTTTTAATTCTTGAGCAACACCGACTCCTGGTATTTCTTGGCCACACACACACTGATCAGAGTTTCCAGATAAGACTCGGCCATACAATCTGAGAGATGCAAATCAGAAGGCTTTCGATTTGCTTCTGAATCTCATAGATCTGTGGCCTAGTGATAAATTTAAACACAAACCTGTGGCCTATTAGCTACTTTCACACTTCCGCCTTTTAGAATCAGTCACAATCCGTCAAAGTGTTGAAAAGACGGATCCTGTGCAGATTGTAAAAAACGGAAGCACTGGATCCTGTTTTTTGACGGATCCATAGATGCAGCAGCTGTAGGAAAAATGGGTTAAATTAAAGGAATAGAAATCCTTCCAGGCATGCTCAGTGTCAAAAAAACGGAATCTGTTGCTGGATTCCGTCATTTGACGGACAGCAACGGATCCTGCGCCCATAGGCTTCCATTCTAGCTAACGACGGACGCCGCAGGATCCGTCGCTGTACGTTTTTTCGACGCAGACAAAAAACGTTACATTGAATGTTTTCCCAGACGACGGTCCGCCAAAACACGACGGATCCGTCGCAGGATGGATGTGACGTGTGGCCATCCGTCGCTAATACAAGTCTAAGGGAAAAAAACGGATCCTGCGGGCACATTTGCAGGATCCGTTTTTTTCCCAAAACGACGAACTGCAACGGATCTGAAAAAGCGGAAGTGTGAATGTAGCCTTTAGGGGGCTTTTTTTACTGGCTGGGAAACAAAACACTCCTTTAGTGGAAAGAATTGGTAAAAAAACAAATAAACTTAAATTCTAGTGTTGACTTTTTCTCTTTGCGCTGTTTACCAATTGGATTAATTATTCTTATATATTGATTGATCTGGCAATTCTGAACATGGGGATACCAAATAGGTTTTGATTTTTTTTGTTTTGTTTTATTTTGAATGGGGCGATTTGAACTTTTATATTTAATTTTTTTTTTCCTTTACTTTTCACTTGCTACAAAAGCTGCAGTTCTTTGATCTCCTCTGCTACACACAGGTGATAATCAGATTGCCTGTACTTAGCAGAAATGCTCACTTGCTATGAGTGCCGACCACCAGGAGGCGCTCATAAGAATCTGGCTTTGACAGCCATGGAGGTCTGCTTCAGACCTCTGGTTGTCATGCCGACCCATATGTGAGCCGCGATCACGTGACGGGGTTACCAATGAGCGTGAAACCGGTTTTTACGTACCGGTAATAGGATTTTACAGAGTCCACGACAGCACCCACAACGAGAGAGGGGATCCGCCCACCTTCCGGACAGGAACCTACAGGTTAAAAAAGGGCGGTCTCCCCTCGCCCTCCAGTTTGTGTTCCAGAGTACAAGGGATACCGCCAATGAATCAGTACATGACAATATTATCTTAAACATTACTAAATACCACCACCTCTAAAGAGTGATTTCTAAGGCACACCTTACAACAGAGTGCAGGAATAAGCAACTAAATACGGGGGGGAATGTATGGGTGCTGTCGTGGACTCTGTAAAATCCTATTACCGGTACGTAAAAACCGGTTTTCCTATCGCCACGACAGCACCCACAACGAGAGACTTTCAAAGACTATTAACTGGGAGGGACCACAGCACTAAGTACTGAACGGCCAAACTGCAAGCTGGAATTAGCAGATAGATCAAGGCGATAGTGTTTATAAAAGGTGGAAGGTGATGACCAAACTGCCGCCTTACATATCATTTCAATGGGGACATCTGCCTTCTCCGCCCAGGATGATGCTATGGCCCAAGTGGAGTGCGCCCTGATGCCTTCGGGTGGTGTTACTCCCCTGGCAGAGTAGGCAAGACATATCGCTTCTCTAATCCACCTAGCGATAGAGCTCTTCGTGACACTGGAACCTTTTTTCCGATTCTGGAAAGAAATAAACAGAGCCCTACTCTGTCTCCAGCTTTGTGTCCTATCCAGGTATTCTAATATTGTCCTCTTTACGTCTAGGGTATGATATTTTTTCTCCTCATCTGAACCCGGATTTTCATAGAAAGATGGTAAATAAATCTCCTGACTTCTATGAAATTTAGTTGCCACTTTTGGCAAGTATGCAGGATCAGGTTTCAAGACAATCTTATCTTGGAGAATTATCAAGTAAGGAGGATCTACTGACAAAGCATGTATATCACTGACCCTCCTGGCAGATGTTAACGCTAAGAGTAGGGCTGTTTTCAATGTTAGATTTTTAATCGAAATAGATTCTAATGGTTCAAAGGGGGGTTCGGTCAACGCCTCAAGCACCAAGTTGAGGTCCCAAGGAGGTACCCTGGCAATATGGATTGGGTTAGAACGCTGACATGCCTTAATAAATCTAGCAACCCATCTATTACCAGCTATGTCACTGTTGTACAGAGCTCCTAAGGCTGATACATGAACCCTTAGAGTGTTGACCGCTAGACCCAACTCCCAGCCCTTCTGAAGGAATTCTAAAATGGCTGAGATCGGAGCATTATTTCCCAATGGTTTCTGGTAGAACATAAGGAATCTTTTCCAAATCTTTGAATAGATTTTTGTTGTAACCTCCTTCCTGCTTTTCAATAAGGTATTTACTAAAGCTTCGGAGAACCCCCTCTCCTTCAGAAGCTCCCTCTCAAGTTCCACGCTGTTAAGTGAAGAGTCTCCAAATCTGGATGACGGAATGGACCTTGAGAGAGGAGATCTGGAACCACTGGCAACACCCAAGGATCGGTGACAGACATTGCTTTGAGGAGAGAAAACCAAGGCCTCCTGGGCCAGAAGGGGGCGATTAAGATTATTCTGGCTCCTTCCTCCCGGATCTTCCTGAGAACTATCGGAATTAGACACATAGGAGGGAATGCATACGCTAGTCGGAAGTTCCAACGGACACGAAGGGAGTCTACTATGAGAGGTTGGTCTGCCCTGTGTAAGGATGCGAACCTCCTGGTGGTCTTGTTCTCCCTCGTAGCAAACAGATCTATTGTCGGTAATCCCCACAGATTGACTATCTGATTGAATATCTGCTGGTCTAGGGACCACTCTCCCTGACGAAGGGAATGGCGACTGAGGTAGTCTGCTTCTATATTGAGTTTCCCTTCTATGTGAACCGCTGTCAGAGATTGTAAGTGATCCTCGGCCAGAGACAATATCTGTGCTGCAGTGGTCATTAGAGAACGTGACCTTGTCCCTCCCTGATGATTGATGTAGGACACCACAGTCATATTGTCTGACTGTATTTGAACGTGCGAACTCTTCAGGGAAGGTAGCAGAGAAAGAAGAGCCTGGTTGACTGCTGTCAGCTCTCTTAGATTTGAGGAGTTCTGGGACTCTAGACTTGACCAACGCCCCTGGGTTAGAATGTCTCCCATATGGGCTCCCCAACCGAACGGACTGGCATCTGTCGTGACCACGTTGTCCGGGGTGATGGTCCAGAGGACTCCTTTTGACAAATTTACTGGATTGAGCCACCATCTGAGATCGTGAAGAGTGGCAGGCGATATACTGAACTTCCTGCTTAGAGCTCCCTGAAGATCTTTCTCTGCTTGAAGCACCTCGTACTGAAGCATTCGGGTGTGAGATTGAGCCCATCTCACCGCCGATATGCATGCCGTCAAAGAACCTAGAAGAGACATTGCGTCTCTTAAACTTAAGTTTGGAGCTTTCCTTACGGCCCTGATCTTCTGAATGATCCTTTGTTTCTTTTCTTCTGGTAGGAAGGATGACTGATTTTCTGAGTCTAAGAGAACTCCGAAGAATGCTTGATGTCTTGTGGGCTCTAGTCTTGACTTTTTCCAGTTGATTATCCACCCGAGACCCTGTAGGGATGATATTATGGCATTTACCCTAGATGTACACTGAGCGATAGAATTTCCAATTATTAAAAAATCGTCTAGATAGGGCACCACCAGGGTTTCTCTTTCCCTGACATGGGCCATTGCTTCTGACACAACCTTTGTAAAAATTCTAGGAGCCATGGATAGGCCAAAGGGCATTGCTAAGAACTGGAAATGCTTAATCTGATGGTTTACCCATACAGCCATCCTGAGGAATTGCCGATGATCCCGGTGAACTGGAAGATGGTAATACGCATCTTTTAGATCCAACACTGACATGTAGCACCTAGGAAACAAAAGCTTAGTTGTTGATCTGATGGATTCCATCTTAAAGGCGCGGTACTGAAGATATTCATTCAATCTGCGTAAATTTATAATAGTCCTAAAGGACCCATCAGGCTTAGAGATTAAGAACAGCGGAGAATAAAAGCCAGTCTTCTCCTGATCTCTTGGTACTTCTTCAATAACTCGCTTTGTCAGTAATTGTTGAATCTCTAACTCTAAGGCCTGTTGTTGGGCCGGAGTATCCAGTGATGTTACAATAAAACGATTTGGGGGAGTTTTCAAAAATTCTAATTTTAAACCTGCCCCGACTACCCCCATTATCCAGGCACTAGATGTTATCTTCTGCCATTCTGCTGAGAAGAACTTTAATCTTCCACCTACTGGCAGACCTGCTTTATCTGCGTCTCCGTCTTGAGAAAGATGAAGGGTTTTTATAGTATCCACCTTTCTTTTTCTGATCCGACGACTCCCAGTCTCGATTATATGCCTGCTGGTCTGACTGGAACTTCCTGAAGGGCATGCGTCTCCGGAAGGCGTTCCTAAAAGTGGGATTAAATGCTTTAGGAAATCCCTTCTTTCTATCTTCTGCCTTTGCAAGTATGTCATCCAGCACCGGGCCGAACAGGTACTCACCCCTACACGGAATAGAGCACAACTTGGCTTTTGCCTGGGCATCTCCCTTCCAAGTCTTTAGCCAAAGCGCCCGTCGGGCTGCGTTTGAGAGCCCCGCCGATCTTGCAGCTAATTTCAGGGAGTCAATTGAGGCATCTGCGAGATAAGCCGCTCCTTCTCTGACCTGAGACAGGGAATTTAGTAACTTATCCCTAGGTGTTTTGGCTTTAAGCTGCTCTTCCAGCTGCGTCACCCAGACCATGATTGACCTTGCCGTACAGGTGCCTGCAATTGCAGGCTTAAAGGCTCCTGATGATGCTTCCCACACTTTCTTAAGGAGCATGTCCGCCTTTCTGTCTGAGGGATCCTTAAGGAGTCCTACATCCTCTAATGGTAGTGAGGCAGTTTTTGAAGTAGAGGCTACTGCCGCATCCACTTTCGGGATCTTCACCCACTGAGATAAGGTGTCATCCTCAAAGGGGTACCTTCTTTTTGCGGCCGAAGGTAAAAACCCCTTATCCAGTTTGTCCCATTCTCGTCTGACCAGATCTTTAATGGTCTCAACTACGGGAAAAGCTCTACGATTCCTCTGGTTCAGTCCTGCAAACATGATTTCCTGGGTGGTTTTTGGCTCTTTGCTCTCTGCCACCCCCATCGTTGTACGGACTGCTTTAATTAAAGTGTCCATATTTTCCATGGAGAAACAAGGCCTTCCTTCCTCATCCGAGGAGGCCGATGATGAAGTGTCCGAGCACTCGCCCTCTTGCAATGAAGGGCTGGAATCGGATATCACCTCCATGCTACTTTTCTCATGCCGCTTGGTTTTAAGGGATGATTTTATTTCCTCCCTAATTACTTCCCTTAAATCTGATACACGAAGGGGAGCTTCTTCCTCTAACGTGCGGCATATACACAACTGACATAACTTTTTTAGGTAGGTGTCAGGTAGTGGCTCCGTGCATAACGCACACTGCTTATGTTTAGACTTTGAGGTCTTTTTTCCCTATAAGAAAACATAGTACAGGGGACAATCTGTATCAGTCAATGGTTCAAATATAAAACTCACCACTGCTGATGAAACAATAAAGTACCGGTTTTTGAGGGGGTGAGGTACGACGTGACGTGCCAGGGTCCTGCTGCCCGCGTGCCACATCTCCAGTGTGCGATCTGCTGCTGCTCCTCTGCTCACCTAACGGTCGGTGTTCGGCGTCTCCTGTAGAAGACATGCTGCCGCACACTACTCACCAAGCGCTGCCTTCTTTTCAAAGGTCCCGCGCTCTTCCTCCCGGCCTCCTCCGGAAGTCGTTCCTCTACTTCCGGGTCATAAGCGCCGACATCTCTCAGGCGTCCTGCGCGCGTGGTCGACCCGGGGCGGCGCGCCTTCCCCCGGGAACACCACCACGACCGCTCAGCTATTTTCCACCGAGCCGGTCCTTGCCAGACGAGGGGGGAGGCTGAAAACAGAACCTCCCCCGACGCTGCTTCCAGGCCCCCGACTCTGCCGTTCTCACCCGGACACCGCACAGAGGCTTGGCGGACCTGGGTAAGCAAAAGCTGTAGGCTCCCGCCGTCCGGACAGGAACCCAAACTGGAGGGCGAGGGGAGACCGCCCTTTTTTAACCTGTAGGTTCCTGTCCGGAAGGTGGGCGGATCCCCTCTCTCGTTGTGGGTGCTGTCGTGGCGATAGGAAAAATGGACGTGTTTCCGGTAAGCACAATTTCAATGCCGCTGTCAGAGTGACAGTGGCATTTAACTGGTTAACAGCCGTGGGTGGATCGCAATTACACCCGTGGCATTGCAGGCACATGTCAGCTGTATAGATCAGCTGACATGTGCCTGGAAAGGTGCGCGCTCAGCTCCAGAGCCCACACCAAACAGTGGGAGTCCGATGTGGGCGTACTATTACGCCCGACGTAAGAAACGGGTTAAGATGGTGTTCATACTGAGTTGTTGGTTTGTTTTTTTTTCAATAGAATCTCAAGGGCAAAGAAAAAAAAATGCACCTTCACTGCAAACATTTCTAAGGCTACGTTCACATTTGCGTTGTGCGCCGCAGCGTCGGCGCCGCAGCGCACAACGCAAACAAAAACGCGGCAAAACGCACGCTAAAACGCTGCGTTTTGCGCCGCATGCGTCGTTTTTGGCCGAAAGTTGGACGCAAAAAAAATGCAACTTGATGCGTTTCTTGCGTCCAACGCTTGCGGCCATGCGGCACAAAACGCAGCACAACGCATGTCCATGCGCCCCCATGTTAAATATAGGGGCGCATGACGCATGCGGCGCCGCTGCGGCGCCCGACGCTGCGGCGCTGACCGCAAATGTGAACGTAGCCTAAAGGGAGATCTAAGTGCAATATATATATATATATATATATATATATATATATATATATATATATATATATATATATATATATATATATATATATATATATATATATATATATATATATATATATATATATATATATATATATCCCCATTACAGGAATGTCAGAAAAAAAAAAGTTTGCATTTCAACTAGAAAAGTTCTGTCAATAGGCTTCTCATGATATTATGTAACATGCACAAAGTAGGGGAAAGATCTGCAGCCTTCAGGGAGACAGAGGGACAGACCTCAGAGCAAAACTGTGCAAGTCCTAACACTTCTCCGGTGAGGAATGCAGCGCCAACCTACACCACAGCGGAGTACAGAGACCTCACTATGTCTTATTGTCCTAAGCACTTGTGCGACCTAGAGGGAAAGTCACAAGAAGCCCAATAACGGAAGAAAGCGGTTAGCGTGCAGAAGGGATATATATCTTGGTAGTCTGGAAAGCTTGCAATTTGTTACCATCTTTTCAGTCAGCCATTAAAAGGTATCAACCACTGAGGAGTCGGACTCTCAATTCTAAAAATAAAGTGCAGAAGACGTCACTGACCTGTGCTCGGAGTCTGGAACGAAGAGGAGACATTCAGGATGATGATTAAGAGCAGGAACAAGTGTCCTCCTGGAAGACAGAAAGAGTCCATGAAGCAGGGAGGTAACATTCCAGGAGAAGCCCCATAGAGGAGCTGAGGAGCCTTGCCTGCCCCATAGAGGAGCTGAGGAGCCTTACCAGCCATCTCCACAGTCCTGTTAGATCCTTCATAAAGAACCCTTCACAAGTCAGGTCGCAGCTCTCTGCTTATAACCCCTCCTCTGCTCCCAGAGCTTCCTCCTCACAGTGTAGGATTGGCACCGGAGTGTCCAGTCCTTCCGATTAACTCCCCACCTGCTCGGCTCTCCCCCACAGTTGGCCGTATGGTTCTAGGCTGCGTTCACACTGCTGCTGAGCGTTTTTTCTTACTATGGGGTTAAGGTATGGACGCTGCGTGTGAACAAAGCCTGAAAATCACGGAGGCGGCGGGTAGTCTCATTGTGTTTGCTAAATTGATTGCTTTGCTTCATTCTGCCCGAGAACATCAGACAAACCACAATGAAACCAGTCTGGTCTTACCCTCAGAATTTGATACAGGAAAGATATATATATATATATTTATATTTTGGTACCGTGTTAGCCAGTGGATAGAAAAATATTTATGTATTGACTCTCAAATCTAAATATTCCTCAGAATTTGGTGAGTTTATGATGTTGCAGAATCTCTTTTTGTAAAAACAAAACAAAAAAAAAAACGCAGCATAAGATACCAAAAACTCAATGTGGGAATCATGGATGATTTCTTGTATTTGCTCATGTGAACGTAGTCTTAGGTTTTATATACACATCAGTATTTCAGCAGGACCATCTCCAAAACATAGGACTGGTCTCAGTCCTTCAATTATAGTTTTTGGGGTAAGTTCACACTGGGCGTTTTTTCAGCTTTTTTTTTTCTGCAGCAAAACCTGATCTCTTGGCAGGAAAGAAGCTGCAGAAAAAAAATCATGTTTTTCCTGCATTTTTTTATGTGTTTTTTTGCTGTGATTTTGACATGCTAGATTTTTCTCTTGTGCATTCTGTTGGGGGAAAAAAAAGCTGAAAATTAAAGCATAAAAAAAGCCGCAGCAAAAACGCCCTGTGTGACCGTAGCCTTTCTGTGAGTTCCTCTCCTGGTTTTGGCATACAAATACTGACCTGTGAATGAGTGAATCTGACTCCAGCACGCCCCATCATCACAGCTGTTGAGAATATCGCCGCTCTTCATAAATTGGGGTCTTAAAACTGCAGAATAGCAGCAGAAAAATAAAACGCACCTGAAAGCCCAAATACACATCCAGGATGTCTCATCCTGTGCATATAAAATTTCGATCGTATTTTTTAGTGCAAAATTGCAGCATTAAAAATTGCAAAATTGCAGCACTAAAAGGGCATCAAAAATGCACATGCTAAATAAAATAATAAAATACTAAATAAAATAAAAAATGTAATAAACAGTGCTGTGTATCTGGCCGCAGGTTTTGAAAATCTTGCAGCAGAAAGAAATGCACTGATCAGACTTGTCTGACGCAGAATCCTTATGAAATTCAATCCAAACCTGGCAAAGTCAAGTGAAAAGCATGGAAAAAAAAAGTGTGGGGGAGGGGGGTGATTAAAAAATTGCATCAGATCAGAAAAACTCGTATAAAAACAGCAATGGATTCCTGATGAGTGAGCTCTTGAAAACCACATTGAACCTGGGCGCAACTAAAAGCTTTCTAGTTGTTATCGGGGGACGCTCGCTGCCTCCATCTGTTAGGGTACGTGCCCACAATCAGGGATAGAGATGTTTTGGATGCAGCGTATTTTCAAAACTCTGCGTTCTACATTACAGGCACAGTTGATGGATTCATAAAAGCCCCATGACCACTGTCGTCGTCCTCCTCCTCCTCCTCCCTGTCTGTGACAAGAAATTACATCACAAATCTTTTTTTTTTTGTTCAATAAGAGATCTTTATTAGCATACAAAACCGCGTCAAAACCAAGCAAAAAAAGGACCAAAATTGCATAATAAAACGCACCTGTGTTTTCTGCCAATCCGCAGGCAAATCCGCAACGTGTGCACATAGCCTAAGACCTGGGTGTTTGAGACCAGTCTGGCAGTACGAGTGTGTGTGCTGTCCAGCACTAGTAATCAGCTCCCTGCCTTGGCCAATTGGAATGCACCAGACCCTATTAAACCTCCCAGTGCTGACAGCTGCCACATATAGTTTTGTCTTCTCTGGTTCAGTCCTTTGGCTACCTTTTGCTTTGTTGTATCCCTCTTGTTTGCCCATTGCCCATTTCCTGAGAATTCTGTTGCTTGTTGATTTTGTACTGTTCACTCTTGTCAGCCTGCACCACCAGTCAGCACTTTATGGTCCCAGGGTAGGGCTTCAGCTTCTTAGGAATAATTCCTATACAAGGAGCACAGGACAACCCCTGGGGATCTGGTAAACAGGGTGTCTTGCACTAAGTTTGTCCTTCGTAGCCAATTTTAAAACTGCCAAGCTACCACTGACAAAGCCATGTTATATGTAAGCAGTGACAATCAGAGCAGAAACAGACATGCTGAAGATTACTAATCCACGGCTTCGGTAGATATAAAGAGAGAGAGAAAAAAGAGGGGAAACAGCACAGCAGACTTCCAAAAAAGTGATGTTTAATGCTCAAACGGCATGGCGACGTTTCGGATACAATCCTTTCTCAAGCTATCCGAAACGTCACCACGCCGTTTGGGCATTAAACATCACTTTTTTGGAAGTCTGCTGTGCTGTTTCCCCTCTTTTTTTCATTATCCTAAGGAGCCTTCTGTGATTGCTGGCTGGGGTGCGTGCACATTGATATTTTGTCTGGTGCTGTTCCAAATATGAATTAACACATGTGGAATTATATACTTAACAAAAAAGTGTGAAACAACTGAAATTATGTCTTATATTCTAGGTTCTTCAAAGTAGCCACCTTTTGCTTTGATGACTGCTTTGCACACTCTTGGCATTCTGTTGATGAGCTTCAAGAGGTAGTCACCGGGAATGGTCTTCCAACAATCTTGAAGGAGTTCCCAGAGATGCTTAGCGCTTGTGGCCCTTTTGCCTTCACTCTGCAGTCCAGCTCACCCCAAACCATCTCGATTGGGTTCAGGTCTGGTCACTGTGGAGGCCAGGTCATCTGGCGTAGCACCCGATCACTCTCTCCTTCTTAATCAAATAGCCCTTACACAGCCTAGAGGTGTGTTTGGGGTCATAGTCCTGTTAAAAAATAAATGATAGTCCAACTAAACGCAACCCGGATGGAATAGCATGCCGCTGCAAGATGCTGTGGTAGCCATGCTGGTTCAGTATGCCTTCAATTTTGAATAAATCCCCAATAGTGTCACCAGCAAAGCACCCCCACACCATCACACCTCCTCCTCCATGCTTCACGGTGGGAACCAGGCATGTAGAGTCCATCCATTCACCTTTTCTGCGTCGCACAAAGACACGGTGGTTGGAACCAGAGATCTCAAATTTGGACTCATCAGACCAAAGCACAGATTTCCACTGGTCTGATGTCCATTCCTTGTGTTCTTTAGCCCAAACAAGTCTCTTCTGCTTGTTGCCTGTCCTTAGCAGTGGTTTCCTAGCAGCTATTTTACCATGAAGGCCTGCTGCACAAAGTCTCCTCTTAACAGTTGTTGTAGAGATGTGTCTGCTGCTAGAACTCTGTGTGGCATTGACCTGGTCTCTAATCAGAGCTGCTGTTAACCTGCGATTTCTGAGGCTGGTGACTCGGATAAACTTATCCTCAGAAGCAGAGGTGACTCTTGGTCTTCCTTTCCTGGGGCGGTCCTCATGTGAGCCAGTTTTTGTAGCGCTTGATGGTTTTTGCCACTGCACTTGGGGACACTTTCAAAGTTTTCCCAATTTTTTGGACTGACTGACCTTCATTTCTTAAAGTAATGATGGCCACTCGTTTTTCTTTACTTAGCTGCTTTTTTCTTGCCATAATACAAATTCTAACAGTCTATTCAGTAGGACTATCAGCTGTGTATCCACCAGACTTCTGCACAACACAACTGATGGTCCCAACCCCATTTATAAGGCAAGAAATCCCACTTACTAAACCTGACAGGGCACACCTGTGAAGTGAAAACCATTCCCGGTGACTACCTCTTGAAGCTCATCAAGAGAGTGCCAAGAGTGTGCAAAGCAGTCATCAAAGCAAAAGGTGGCTACTTTGAAGAACCTAGAATATAAGACATATTTTCAGTTGTATCACACTTTTTTGTTAAGTATATAATTCCACATGTGTTAATTCATAGTTTTGATGCCTTCAGTGTGAATGTACAATTTTCATAGTCATGAAAATACAGAAAAATCTTTAAATGAGGAGGTGTGTCCAAACTTTTGGTCTATATATATTTAGTGTATTTCAAGTCCTACAGAAAAAATTATAAAAAAAAATGCTATAAAAAAAAAAAAAGCACTGAAAAAAAAAAAAGCCACAAACCACAATGCGTTGTTCTGGTGCATTTTATGTTTCCATATAAACTTTAATATCACATCTGACTTTCTTGATAGCGATGCTACAATCCTAGATCATGTACCGGCCGACTAATAACTTCCCTCCTGTCCACTCACCTCATGGTGGTGACAGATCTGTGTATGTAAATCGTATTAGTTTTATCTACTTTCCTCTGCTGTTATCAGTTCTCTACTTCCCTCTTTGGGAATCTATTCCCCTTTTTTGGCAGCAAATGGAACCTGAGCCAAACATGCCGCCGTGTGAAAGTGTCTGAAGTCTTCTATTATATTTATTGATTTGATAGCAACATGTGGAAATAAAAATAATTTTTTATTACCCTTTATAATATGCTGGAAGGTTTGAGAAAATCTTAATGGTCTAACTCTGGCTATGATACCTGGGCAAGGTACTTTACTAAAGGGCTACATCAGAAGGACCAGTTCATGAATTTATAGCATCATCTACATTATTCATTTATATCATTCGCTATTCTGTCATCCTAATCCTATATTATAATATTCTACTGTAGGAATTTCACCATAATAATCACATCATTTACGTGGTTGTCCAGGCTTGGGGTGCCAGTCTGTAGTCACTATATGTGACTGCAGACTTGTGAATCCTCAGAGTGCGCACACTGTGCACTGTCAGGATTCACCGACGCCGGAACTGGGAGCAGGCAGTCATGTGATCGCAGGTATGCGATTTACATACTTCTGGCCACATTCCAACTAGTCGTGTCCGGCCTCACTCAACTCACCTGTATTCACATCTAGTCTATTCACACTCCCTCCCGTTCCCAATGCTAATACTGGAGAATCCTAACATTGTGCACTGTGCTCGCTGTGAGTGTTCACAAGTCCCAAGCTTGGACAGCCCCATTAAATCTTTACTGTATATGCCATCAGTGTCCGTGTTCACACAGTGTAAATCCTGGGTATTTTTCATCTGCTTTTTTGTTCTCATGTTTTCATAATACGCAGTAATAATCTTCTCTGATTATTGTGTTTTTGCTGCATAATTTTTATTTTGCCATAATTACATTTTTTAATTCAGATTTAAAGAAATTGCATCCAATTTTTTGGGGACAGCTAATTGCCTGCATAAAAACACAGGAAAACAAATGCAGTATTTACACTGCGTGAGCATGGCCTGAAAGATGAGGTGTCTGTGATCCACATTTATCTCAAGAATGGGGACTCGACTTGCATCTGGAATGGCATAAAAAAAACTAAATCCCATACAGATCAACCATATAGCATCCAATTTTTACAGAAACTTTGCCATTATTAACATAAGAAATTGTATTAATTCTTGTAAATTTTAATTACTGGTGATGTGTGAAAACGGATGTCATGCGGATGAGGATGCAGTAATTTTTTCTGGATTGTTTCCTGCATCTTAAAGAGTAACCATTGTTTTAGTTTTTAGCATTGAGTGAAGACAGATTTTCCCATTACTAGGATAGAAGACAACAGTTGGTGCTTATAAAAGTCTATGGAGGGGGAGGAGCTAGAGGCAAGACGCAGACATTCTGCTGCAAGTTCTCCTTAAATGAAAGTTACAGTTCTCCATAGAACTTTATGATTACCAACCATCGCCTCCTATCTCGGCAATGGCAAAATCTGTATTTACTGAAGACACTTTTTACCTGTGAATGTTGAGAATGAATGATGAGTTCAGGAGGAGAAAGAAGTGGATTTTGTTAATATACAATCATGACCTAAAGTATTTCAAGGCACCCTTGAAATTGCTTCAGAAAATGAAGCATTTTTCCCAGAAAATTATTGCAATTACACATATTTTTGTTATACACCTGTTTATTTCCTTGGTGTGTATCGGAAAAACATAAAAAACTAGAGAAAAAAAGGCAAGTTGGACATCACTTCACACAAAACCCCCAAAATAGGCAGGACAAGATTGCCACCTTTCCAAAATTGTGGGTGAAGAACTTTGTTTTAAGCATATGATGCTCATTCAAACTCACCTGTGGCAAGTAACAGGTGTGAGCAATATGAAAATTACACCTGAAACCAGATAAAAAGGGGAGAAGTTGACTCAATAGTTGCATTGTGTGTGCCACAATAAGCATGGAGCACAGAAAGAGTAAAAGAGAGCTGTCTGAGAACTTGAGAAACAAAATTGTTGAACAATCTCAAGGTTACAAGTCTATCTCCTGAGATCTTGATGTTCCTTTATCCACAGTGCACAACATAATCAAGAAGTTTACAACCCATGGCATTGTAGCTAATTTCCCTGGACTTGGACAGCAGTGAAAATTTGATAAAGTTTGCAGCGCAGGATAGTCCAGATGTTGGATAAGCCTCCCCAATCAAGTTCCAAAGAAATTCAAGCTGTCCTGCAGACTTGGGATGCATCAGTGTTAGTGCGAAGTATCCATCGACATTTGAATGAAATTAAACGCTATGGCAGGAGACCCAGGAGGACGCCACTGCTAACAGAGACACGAAAAAGCTAAACTGCAGATTGCCAAAATGTATGTGAGCCAGAATCCTTCTGGGAACGTGTCTTATGGAAGATGGAACCAAGATAGAGCTTTTTGGTAAAGCACATCATTCTGCTGTTTACTGAAAACAAAATGAGGCCTACAACAAAAAGATTACAGTACCTACAGTCAAACATGGTGGAGGTTCAAAGATATTTAGGGGTTGTTTTGTTGCTTCTGGCACTGAGCGCCTTGGCTGTGTTCAGGGCTTCATGAAATATGAAGATTACCAAAGGATTTTGGGTAGCAATGTAGCGCCCAGTATCAGAAAGATGGGTTTGCGTTTTAGGCCATGGGTCTTCCAGCAGGGTAATGACCTGAAACATACTTCAAGAAGCACCCAGAAATGGATGGAAAGAAAGCACTGGAGAATTCTAAAGTGGCCAGCATTGAGTCTGGATCTCAATCCCATTGATCACCTGTGGAAAGATCATAAATTTATGATTTATGGAAGAAAAAAAACTAAAACAGTTATTCTTTTAAAGGGCCACTGTCACCCCCCTCCAGCCGTTATAAACTAAAAGGGCCACCTTGTGCAGCAGTAATGCTGCATTCTAACAAGGTGGCTCTTTTAGTTTTAGGTTCAAGTATTCCCAAAACAAAGAGTTTTGATACTTAGCCACAATACGGGTCTCTAGCCAGGGAGGCGGGTCCTCACTCCCCAGCTTGAACCGCTACTCTGCCGTCACTCCAATCTTCATGGGATTTCAGCACCACCCCCTCAGCGCTGTTTACGTTTCAAAACCGGCGCCTGCGCTGTGTACTACTGTGCTGCGCAGGCGCAGTAAGCTCTGGCCGTCTGACGTCCCAGCCAGGCTTGCAGACTGCGCCTGTGTGGGCAGTGCGGCCACCAACCTTTGGAATCCCAGCCCCGCACTGTGTTATGCATTATGCAGAGTGCGGGGCTGGGATTCACAAGCAGGGCAGCCGCACAGGCGCAGTCTGCAAGCCTGGCTGTGGCGTCAGATGGCCAGAGCTCACTGCGCCTGCGCAGCAAAGTAGTACACAGCGCAGGCGCCGGTTTTGAAGCGTAAACAGTGCTGAGGGGGCGGCGACGAAAGCCCCTGAAGATTGGAGTGACGGCAGAGTAGCGGTTCAAGCTGGGGAGTGAGGACCTGCCTCCCTGGCTAGAGACCGGTATTGTGGCTAAGTATCAAAATGCTTTATTTTGGGTATACTTGAACCTAAAACTAAAAGAGCCACCTTGTTAGAATGCAGCATTACTGCTGCACAAGGTGGCTCTTTTAGTTTATAACGGCTGGAGGGGGGTGACAGTGGCCCTTTAAGACATGGATAACCCTTATATTTCTATAGAGCACACTGTACTTTGTGCAGTATCATGATATTTATTGTTCTGTAATGTTTTACTCCTGCTCCCATCAGACTTTGGTGACATCCGGTTTTTCTTATGTTAGGAAGGAAATCCTGTTTAAATAATAGTAAGTACAACAGGAAGCGCGCTGTCTGTTATTACTTCCTCCCATAAAACCCTAATCTTATAGGCAACTTTTTTTTTAAGGTTTCCTTACCAGATGAACATACAGTATGTATTTTATATGTATTTATTATTTTTCTTCTTGTAGGTTTACACTACATTGTAGCATGAAGTGTAAGATTTTTTACCTTCAAGTCCTGCTTTGCTTAGTACATCACTTGCAGAATTCATTCGCTTGGAGAATTGGATCCAATTTTCTTGTTTCATTATTTATCTCTTAAAAGAGCAATTATTTCAGCAATTCTAAATTTAGTGTTTTTTATATATATATATATATATATATATATATATATATATATATATATATATATATATATATATATATATAAATTAGCTATAAATTGGAAAGTAGCCTAATAACAACATTGGTTACTGCGGTGCCACTCGTTGGTTTCAGTGGTAACGTGCTGTCCCCCTGGAAGAAGACGAAGAACCTGGACCCTGTTGAAAAGATATAAAACAAAAAGGACTTGACCACCCTTTCAGCATATACTGTACTTTGTAGTGTCCATCATACATTTTCTGGATATCTCCACCATAAAAGGTCCACTATTTAGTTTAAAGATTATAGACACCATTGGCATGGAAAAAATGATTTTTCCATATGTTAGTGGTTACCTTTAGTTAATAAAGTTTCACTAAGTTTTGATCTTTCTTACTTCATTGATTTTCAGACCCCCTGGTATTCAGTTTGCAGCTTGGTCAAAGTTTTAGATTTTCCTCTTGTGAGAGTGTCTCTCCCAGTAATATAGGCTGGATGTGAGATCTGTCACTCTCGGTAATATAGGCTGGATGCGAGATCTGTCACTCTCGGTAATATAGGCTGGATGTGAGATCTGTCATTCCCGGTAATATAGGCTGAATGTGAGCTCTCTGTCACTCCCGGTAATATAGGCTGGATGTGAGCTCTCTGTCACTCCTGGTAATATAGGCTGGATGTGAGCTCTCTGTCACTCCCGGTAATATAGGCTGGATGTGAGCTCTCTGTCACTCCTGGTAATATAGGCTGAATGTGAGCTCTCTGTCACTCCCGGTAATCTAGACTGGATGTGAGCTGTTTGTCTCTCCCTGTAATATAGGATTGATGTGAGCACTCTGTCCCTCCCTGTAATATAGTCTGGACGTGAGCTCTCTGTCCCTCCCCCTAATATAGTCTGGATGTGAGCTCTCTGTCACTCCTGGTAATATAGACTGGATGTGAGCTGTTTGTCCCTCCCTGTAATATAGGCTGGACGTGAGCTCTCTGTTAGGGCTGGCGGAACGCACCGAGTAAATATAGAGATGTTATTTGGTGCGTTCGCAGCCCGGGGTCCACCGTGCAGGAAAAGAACCTGCTGCTGGCAAACGGCGGCACTATATGGCAGTAGAAGCGATCTCTGTTGCTTCACAGAGTCGTTATAAAGAAAGGGCTGTGTCCTGTTAAACTCCACAGGAATACACAGTAACTGCTGAACAGATAGCAGCTTGTGGTCACACAGTCAAGGAGGCAAACATACAATCTCCTCACCGGAGGAGCCGGTATTCTAGGTGGCTTATTTCAGCCGGGGCCCTGAATCCACACAAGCGTGACCACATTGGCGCAAAACTCATAACATGCATTGATACTAGCGCATGGCCGTGCGGCCATGCGAACCTTATATAGCTGCAGCAAGTACAAGACCTTCCTAGAAGGACCAATGAGAGGCTGCCACAGAGCCTGAGCACCTTCAGGACCTTCCTGGAGAACCAATGGGCTTTGCTGCAGTATCCAAGCATGTGACCCTCGATCTCCAATGAGAGATCTTACCCTGGGCATGCTCAGAAGGAGAAAAGCAGGACTTAGTTCCAAAAGCGTCTGCTCGCCGCTGCCCAGTACTGGCTTCAATGGCAGAAGCTGGAAAAGCAGCAGTAACCCTTTGCACAGAGTCAGACTGAGCGAGATGCTGGGACCGACGTCTCCGCTGAGCAGGCTCCACTGTGGCAGGAGAAGAATGGGAGACCGCAGCGGAGATGGCCCGAGATTCCCCCCGTGCAGAGGCAGGAACTCGACCCCTAATGGAGCGCCCCCAGACGCGGGGCACTCGGCACCGGGCCTCTCTGTCTCAGTTCTGGGGTTGTCACGGTGGCTAGACCCGGTCCGTGACCCTGCTAAGGGGCATCCAATGAAAGTTGAAGTGGTGGTGCGTGGTGCAGGTCGCGGTGAATAACGAGGACACAGGGTTGCAGTCTCTTTACCTCTTTACTGAAGGCTTCAAGGTCCTCAATCCAGAGTACTGCTAACAAGGCTGTCTGAGACCGGCCGGTCCGATGGCACCTCCAGAGTTCCCTTTGCAGGTGGAAATCTGTGCCTACCTTCTAGCGCCTGTGTGTTGTAGTACTTCCCTGCTGAGCACCACGGGATAGTCCTCACAACTGTTGTGTCTATTTCTGATGTTCTTTCCCACAACTTATATCTGTTCTGATGTTCTTCTCCGTCCCCCAGATGATATGGATAGGACGCACCCGTATGACGGGTAGGCCTGGAGTTCTTCCGGGACCCTAGTGTCGCCCCTCTCCCACAGTTGCCCCCTATGTCTGCTTAGGTGATTTAGGTGAGACAGCCAACCTATAATTAACTGTCCTGCCGTTGGTTTGAAGTAATGCTTGGAGCCCAATACTTCCTCGGCGTTCCCGGCCACCGGCTACGTGCCTCAGTAGGATGTTGCCTCGATCTTACAGCACGACTCCTACTGGTGTTATCTCCTTTTTGCTTTGATCTCGTTTCTCACTCTCCACAATAAACCTCGCTTCTTGTCCTTTCTTGAGATACCGCCGCGATGTAGTGCAGGCGCGGTTCCTTAACGTTCTTTCCTGTTCGCTAGACCTCTGTCAGGATCCCACCCCTGACAGGGACCCCCCTGAATCTTCCCCTGCAACACCCTCTGCCACAGGATGTTGCCTGGTTCCAACCCAGTCAGCTTCTCTCTAACTTTCTATCCAACCCCCAGTTTTACCAGATTGTGAGGAGTGGCCTAATACATAGCACCCTTAGCTCCCCCTGGAGGCCAGACTGTGAAGTGTATTGGTGTCTGTGATACCTGGTCAGGTTTACTCCTTAAGTGCCATCAGACGTACCATCACTCCCCTTAGTGGCGGAGCATCGGTACTGCAACGACCAGGACTCTGGGGCACTGCACTAACACTGTCCCTCCCCGTAATATAGTCTGGATGTGAGCTCTCTGTCCCTCCCCATAATATAGTCTGGATGTGAGCTCTCTGTCACTCCCGGTAATATAGGCTGGATGTGAGCTCTATGTTACTCCCGGTAATATAGGCTGGATGTGAGCTCTCTATCACTCCCGGTAATATAGACTGGATGTGAGCTGTTTGTCCCTCCTCGTAATATAGTCTGGATGTGAGCTCTCTGTCCCTCCCCGTAACATAGGCTGGATGTGAGCTCTGTCCCTTCTGGAAATATAGTCAAGCAAATAAGGCAGCACACTGCAGCGCTGAAACATGCAAACATGAAACACGAAAACTGAACTGCATTACTGCAGTAGAAATATGAAAAATGAGAGCGTTTAGCGCATAAAAATGGCCAATTTTATGTGTACCTGGTAGCCACTTTATGGCATCTCTCGTATATCAGGTCCTACGCTTTCCTTTCCTCGCTGAGAATAAACGTCTCCATCTGAATGGGTACCTGTGAAAACCTCTTCTTAGACTAACATTCTCTCTCTCTGTGGAGGGGTAATGGACCTGTTGCGATTAAAACACCTGTGGCTAGGAGGCGGAGTGCTCGGTCAGAAGGCTAAATAATACAGGATACTGCAGCATAACAAGACGTTATTCAAAACGCGTCGGAAGAACGCTGCCATGTGTGCATAATGCTGTAAGAAATTATAACTTATTTACAAGTGGTGTACCATAGGATACAATCCTTTCCTTTTTTTAAAAAAAAAATGAAATAAATTTAGTGATTTTACTACATTCCTGCTGGATTCATCGATTTTTCTGTGGACTGAGTGCTCAACTTTTCCGTGCAGGAACAGGTGTGGAATAGCCGATATTCAGGTGAGCTGATTATCTTTTGGTTTTTTGTGGATGTAATATAAGGTAGTACACGTCTAAATTATGTAGCAGGTGTTGGGGTAGCCCCCTCATAGAATATAAAGTAGCCCCCTCATAGGGTACAGTGTATCCCCCTCATAGTATATAAAGTAGCCCCCCTCACAGAATATAATGCAGGCCCCTACAGAATATAATGTAGCCCCCCCATAGGATATAATGCAACCAGCCTCAGAGTATAATGCAGACCCCCATATGGTATAATGTAGCCCCCTTAGAGTGTAGTGCAACCCCCTCATAAGGTATAATGCAGCCCCTTCATCCATCATAATAGGGTATCATGCTGTCCCCCCTCTCTTTGTGTATCATGCAGCTCACTCCCCCATAGGGTAACATGCAGCTCACTCCCCCATAGGGCATCATGCAGCTCACTCCCCCCATAGGTTACATGCAGCTCACTCCCCCATAGGGCATCATGCAGCTCACCCTTGCCCCATAGGGCATCATGCAGCTCACCCCCCTTGCCCCATAGGGCATCATGCAGCTCACTCCCCTTGCCCCATAGGGCATCATTCAGCTCACCCCCTTGCCCCATAGGACATCATGCAGCTCACCCCCCTTGCCCCATAGGGCATTATTCAGCTCACCCCCCCTTGCCCCATAGGGCATCATGCAGCTCACCCCCCTTGCCCCATAGGGCATCATGCAGCTCACCCCCCTTGCCCCATAGGGCATCATACAGCTCACCCCCCCCCATACAACCAGGACTCAATAATATAAAAAAACACAAAAAAAGCACAATACTCACCTCTCCTCTTCACTCCCACGCTGATTCCAGCAGCGGCTCCACTCGGATGTCAGGAGCTGCGCTGCTGTCGGCCTCACACACAGCAGGTACGCGATGAAGTGATGTCATCGCGCACCCGCTGTGTGTCTGCGGCGAGGGGAATCATGGGAGAGGGAGCGTCATCTGACTCTCTCCCCATTAGCGAGCGCTGGGGGGCGGTGTTGGCGCTGGGACCCGTGGCTTACGGCCCCATAGCGGCTGTGTGAGCTGGGGGCCCCTGAGGGAGCGGAGGCAGGGGTCCTGGTCTGCGGGCTGATAGCGGGCAGTGTTTAGCCACAGTTTCTGGCAAACGCTGCCCGCTATTATAGTAAAATGAATATTCATTTCACTTTAGCAGAGGGGACAGGCTTAGGCTTCCTGTCACCCACTGCTGCTCCACTGGTACCGGGGGCCCCATAGCAGCTGCGTGGTGTGCGCTATTAGCGACACCCCTCTTTCTGGGGGCCCCTGGAGCAGCAGGGGCCCTAGGCAGCTGCTGGCACTGTATACCACCAGGTGTCAGGGCCTGGGCCCACCGGAGAATTCTCATATACCATTCTCATACTGTCCAGGAGAATCATATACCATACTCATATTGACCTGGAGAACCGTATACTATACTCATACTGACTTGGAGAATTGTATTGCTAATTTCTACCAGATGATAAATCAACATATAAAATCAAAACCTAAAAAACAATGGAGAAATTACATTTTAATTCTTATTCTACACCACTTGAAATTTTTCCCCTATTTTTCAGTAGATTGTATGTGACAAATGGGTTGTAAGGCAGCGGCTTTCGTGTCCGTGTGGTAATGAGGCAGTGACCCAAGATATTACAGCGTAAAAGTCTTTATTTAGCCAACAACATAAAGGCAAACATTATCCCACGGATTGCAGTTGTATCATCCATAACAGCCGATTGCCGTGGGCGACTGCACCACCGTATCACTCGTACATGCTTCAGTAACTCTGCTTCACTGGCTCTGATCTGTGTTCAACCTTACACAGGCCTGACAAACACAGAGCTCCTTGCTTGTAAATCAAATACTGACAGACCCAAACCTCAACTGAAAGCTTAAATGTGAATCTTGGACATGGGCCACTCCCAAGACCCAGAGGGGAGGGAAAGATCCGCCACACTACCATCCCACAGATTTTTCCAAAAATAAAAGCCCATGTCAGGTTTTTGTAAATCTGACTTGGTCAAAAAGCTTGACCAAGTCCACACTCTTTTATTTTGCATTTTAACCACGGCCGGGGGTCTAATTACAATGCACTTTATGTAGGGAGCTGTGGGGTACTTCATACTGTATGTAGGGAGCTGTGGGGTACTTCATACTGTATGTAGGGAGCTGTGGGGTACTTCATACTGTATGTAGGGAGCTGTGGGGTACTTCATATTGTATGTAGGGAGCTGTGGGGTACTTCATACTGAATATAGGGAGCTGTGGGGCATATAATATTTTATGTAGGTGCAGCGCCCCAGAGTTCTGGTCGTTGCTGTAATGTCGTTCTTCCACCAGGGGGAGTGATATTACGTCTGATGGCAATAAAGGAGATCTTCCTACCAGGTATCACAAACCATACACCACACCTCACACTCCAGACCACCAGGAGGAGCCTTGCTCCTATCTACTAGGGCACTCCTCACAAAAGGGTAAAACGGGTGGGCTGGATAGAAAGTTAGAGAGAAGCTGACTGGGCTTTGCCCAGGCAACACCTGTCAGGCAGACAGGGGGAAAGGAGGAACATCGGAGCTGCAGACAGAGGGTCTAGCAAGACAGAAAGACACGGAGCTGCGCCTGCCCCACGTGCGGCAGCATCCTAAGAAAGGACACGAAGAGAATTGCGTTGTAGAGGGTGAGAAACGAAGTCATAGCACAAGGAGATAACACCAGAAGGAGTTCTGCCCTGTAATAGGCTGCCTCCTTCTGAGGCGCGAAGCCGGTGGCCGGAACAAAGAGGGAGCAACAGTCTCCAAGCCTTGCTCCAGAGACCGGCAGGACAGTCAATTCCAAGTTGGCTGCCCGACCTCAATACCTAGGAGACACGGTGGCAAATTGTGGGGGTCGGGGCATCTCTAGGGTCCTTATAAACAAGCCTCAGGCCATCAGTCATACGGGTTTGTCCTATCCATACCATCTTGGGGACAGAGAGGAAGAAATAACATCTAGAACATCTACAACAGTTGTGAGGACCTTACCGAGAAGCTCAGCAGAGAGGTACTACAACACACAGGCGCTAGAGGAAGGCTACTGATTTCCACCTGGATAGGGGGACTCTGGATTTGCCTTCGGACTGGCCGGACTCTGCCTACCCTGTGGTCTGTACCCTGGACTGTGGATGCTGAAGCCTCCAGTAAAGGTAAAGAGACTGCAACCTTGTGTCCTCGTTATTCTCTGCACCTTACATCATCCACCATCACCACCTACACTTCTGGGAAGCCCTGGGGATACACTTCACCTGTGGGAAGGTATACCATCTTGCTGCCATAACATCACCCCAGCGGACCCCTAAGCAGCATCGGTCACCCTGACCGAATACCACAGGTGGCGTCACGAACTTCCCCTTTAAAGACCTTTCCCAAAACCATAAAAAACTCTATTCCTCTTTCCTTTATTGGACGTCCCTCGCAGGGCCACGGACCGGGTCGGGCCACCGTGACATCCCCCGAACCGAAGGACCCGGTGTCGGGTACCCCATTGCCCTTGCGTGGGGGCGCTCCATAGGGAGCTGTGGTGCACATCATACTGTATATAGGGAGCTGTACATCATACTGAATATAGAACGTAATGAGCCATTATACTGTATATAGGGAGATGTGGGGATATCATACTGTGTTGGAGCTTCATACTGTGCTGGGATCATCAAACTGTTCTTGTGGGGATATTGTGTGGGCAATTTGAATGGAGGAATTTACTGAGGGGCATAATACTGTATGCGTGTAGGGGGAAGCATTTTTGGGAGTATAATACTTTATGGAGGCCATGAAAGAGATATCATATTGGGTAAGAACACAGCAGAACAATTATTGTATCTCCATGTATAAAAGTTGGGAGATACATACGTGTCGTGACTCAATCTACTGCAAATATTATTTTTTGGGGGGGAAGTGAGGGCAATTATGGAAGTCAGAGGACGCTGGTCACTGAGAACATTGATAAAGGGAAACATTTGGGATTCAGATTTGTTCATACATAATTAAGCTGGGGATGCCCCTCTACTTTTCTTCCCAAGCTTAAAAAATGACGTTAGAATAAATGTGCAATGTTACAGTGATAATATTTCCAGTATATATTGTACAATTGGTTGGTGAATACATTTATATGGCAATATCTCTGATATCTCTGATCTTGGCACAGTTTTCAGTGCGTATATATAACGTGGACCTGGAGGCCGCACTTGCACTAATACGTTGCTTACATTCTTCACATTTTTAAGTCTTTCATAAACAGAAGTCTGGCCGGAGACTTGTATCTAGTTCTTACTTAGATATAATATTACTGGCATTCACTAAATCAGGTCAGCCAGGTATGTCTTATCTTTTTACTTCAAAAAAATTGGTTTGGAAGAAGTCATGAACTCTGTAATAATTAAAGAGGACCTGTCACTTGTTAAAAAATTAGCTAAATACCAAGTATGACTCCCTGAGTTTCCCTGACTCTGCTTTTTTCCGCTTTGCTCTGGGTCACTCCATTACAGAAATATCCACATTTATTGCTTTTGGAGCGCATTATGTGAAATCTCTACTTGTGGTGCAACTGGGCTTTTCTTCAGTGCCTTCTCCAGGAGCAAGCTTTTCACCCTTCCCTCCCAGATGCTGTGAATCACAGCTCGTCAGCATCTAAGATGGCTAGATTGTTGTATCAGATGCAGATATGTGATTAGCAGCTTCTGGGGGTGGGAGTGAATATTGATGGATTGTAACAGTCGTGTAACCGCGCACAATGTTGGTAAAGTAGTGGAATGTTACAGGATGTTCTCTATCCAGAGAGACAAATTCTATTTGTGTGAAACTTTTTTTTTTCTTGTAATAAATTGCAAGTGTAATATTTCAAGACCGCTTTCTCAGGCAATGGCCACTATTGTAAGGTTATTGACACCTTTAATATGGGGATATTATTTTTTCTGTATGTATTGATGGTTACCTTTTAGTTAATTAATTTGCAGTAAGTTTTAATGCCCAATCTTAATTGCTACATTCATTTTCAGGCCCCCTCATGTACAGTTTGCAGCCTGATTCAAGTTTCAGATTTTGCTCATGCTGGAGTGTCTCTCCCGGTAATACAGGCTGAATATGAACACTGTGAGTATCTAGGGTGCTTTTATTTTCCTTAGCTCATATATCTATTCTGAACTTATTTTCTTGTCATGTGCTTTCCTCCTTTTGTACAGACTGCTTTCTCTGCCTTCCTTTAAACTATAGCAGACCTGTTAAATACCCCTTAGACTGTCGTAGGTATGACTGTGATCTGTGAAAAACACAGATAGATCTTGAAGGTGAAAAATTTATATCCGAATGAGCACTAACACTGAAAGATGGGAGGGGGAGCAGAAAGAGCTTTCAGAGCTGAGCAGGATCTCTGATGCATTGTCGCTCAGCTAGGCAATGGACTTGCATACACTGTGCAGTACCAAAATGGTAAAAAATAAATTGTTAATGAAGACTAATAGGAAAGATTTTTTAGAGGGACCAGATTACCAGTTTGATTATGTTAAATTGGCTGCATCATGGAATAGTGGCTGCAGAGCTGAGTAAAACATATTCTTATTTTTTAAGTTGTCAGAGATATTCGCTTGTAAAGTTTAGTACTTTTTCTCCTGTGTGGTGTTGACCAGTCAAAAGCAGGAGGTGTAATATAGGAGGAAAAAAGAACACACCCCCACAATAGCTTAGAACTGGCTTTCGCCTGTGTGAGAAATGTAATGACAGTCTGCTCTCATAACTGGACTCACTGCACAAGTGTGTAAGATTGCAAACTACTGGGAGCAGAGCAGAGATTATTCTGATTACAAAGAATCGTGAGTAGAGAAGAGTGTGATTACTAACAATTCTTCAGTTTTCAACTCCTGACAGTCAGTTTGGGGAGGGGGCATTATTCTGACTCTTCAAGGCAGTATGAGTCCCTGAATCCTTAGCCATCAATCCCTTAGATAACTGTATGATTGTTGTACTCACATGCGATGCATCCTCAGACAGTGCCAACTCAGCCACACTGACTTATAATAACAGTCCAGGAGAAATAGAGTTGATTTATTTTCAGAAATCTTGTATTTAAGTATAATGCAGCAGGTAGAAAGAGTAATCCAAACAGAAGTATGCCATGCACATCTAAAATGGCTACAGCAAACTGATAATAAAAAAGAAGGGAGGAGCAAAAGCTAACATCATCATCTACAGAAGAGAAGAAGGGACAAACTTCAAAGGGCAGGGCTTCACCCTAGCAACAGCAAAATGCAATGCATAACATAGAGAATACAAAACAAACTGTTCCCATTCATGGGACACAACAGGCATTCAATAGAGTTGAGCTTTGTTTTATTACAAACACGTCTGTTGTCCACCGAGCCGTTATCCAGATGGGCAGCCGTGGAGAGAGACTTACCTTCCAGGTCAGAGTGACTTTGGTCAATAGCCTGGAAGAGTAATTACTTTCATTTTGTGTCGTCTCTCTGGCTATCCCTAGATGCTAGAGTTTCCCGGTTTCACAGGGCACTGCTGAACAAAATGTCCCATTCCTCCACAGTACATGCATAGACCCTCTGTGTACCTATGCTGTTTCTCCTGCAAAGAAAGTTTGGCCTTCTCAACCTGCATCAGATCAGTGACTGTTGGTGCAGCTAGGGGAACTGGAAGTTTGGAGTCAGTCTGGGTGATCTTCTGGCACGATGAGACACTGAAGCTTGTTCCAGGGCCTACTCATGGAAGCAGAGATCTATCCTAGTGGTCAGGTGGATAAGTGCATCCAGCGAGGATGGTAGATCTATGCCTGCCATGTCATCCTTTTATACGACCAGACAGACCCTGCAAGTTGGTCACCATCAGGGCTTCTTCATTGCAAACCAGCTCTGCCACGAAGCTACAGAAGCGTAAGGCATATGTGACGCCCCAGGGTCCTGGTCGTCACAGTGACATTGCTTTCCTCACGGGAAGAGTGATGTTACGCTTGGAAGCGATGAAGGATATCTCTTTATCAGGTAACCACAATGCACACAACATGTTCACACTCCAGGCCACAAGGGGGAGCTTTTGATCCTATTTCTAGGTGACTCCCCTATATATATTGTGGTTTGGAGGGAAAGAGAGATCAGATTGTCAGAGAGACAGAATAGAGTGTCAGACGGTCTGAAGAGGCCATGTAGTCTGAAGTACTACAACCCCTGGAGAAAGAGACATACAGAAGGAAAGAACATCGTTCAGTGAGTGTGCAGGAGAGCGAAGCACAGGAGAGTGATATCAGGGCAGACCAGCTGCGAAGGAGCTGCCTACCTCTGAAGCGCAGATAACAGGTAGCCGGAATACCGAGGTTGTAAGGGACTTTACGACTTACAGCAGAGACCGGCAGGACAGTTGAACTGCGAGTTACCTGTCCGCCACACACACCTGGAGACACAGTAACACATAGAGCCCGGGGCGTGATAGAGTCCCTGTAAAAAGGCTCGAGTTACCTGTCATACAGGTATTGTCCTATCCTATATGGGGGACAGAGAGCAGAACTGTGAGGACTGTTATGATCTGGTGGCCTAGGAGCAGCATAAGACGTACTCTGGAGAAGGTGGTACCTGTACTGACCACAGACCCTGAACTTAACACCGCAACTAGAAGTAGCCGTGGAATGTACCTAACACTCCCTAGACATCTCGACACAGCCGGAGGACTAAATACCCCTAGAGATAGAAAAGGGAAAACTATCTTGCCTCAGAGAAAATCCCCAAAGGATAGACAGCCCCCCACAAATATTGACTGTGAGAGGAGAGGGAAATAACATACGCAGACTGAAATCAGGATTTAGCAAAGGAGGCCACTCTAGCTAAATAGAAAGGATAGGACAGAGTACTATGCGGTCAGTATTAAAACACTAGAAAATATCCACCACAGAAAATACAAAATCTCCACATCTAACTAAAGATATGGAGGGTATATCTGCATCTCCAGAGATACCAGCTTGGCTGAACAAATCCTTATGCAGACCAAGCTGGACAAGACAAAAACATGGAAAAGAACTGAACAATAAAGCCCACAGCATGTGGACTGCAAAAAACAAAGCCAGAACTTATCTTTGTTGAAATGAACAGCAAAGCAGGAGAGACCAGGCAGGGATGTGAATCCTCCAGGAACAATGGACAACTGGCACTGACTAAAGGGTCAAGCAAGACTAAATAGCCCAGTCAGACTTGCAATAAGTAAACACACCTGATGAATGCAGCGATCCAAAGACAGCAGCGCTACCACTTATAACCACCGGAGGGAGCCCAAGAGCAGAATTCACAACAGAGGACCTTATCAGAAGCCATAGGCAGTAAGGGACTACAACACCACCGCGCTAGAGGAAGGCTTTCTTCTCCACCTGGTAAAGGGGAACTCTGGATTCGCTTCCAAGCCGGCCGGACCCTGCCTGTCCTGTGATCTGGTGCCCTGGACTGTGGCTGCCTGAAGTCTTCAGTAAACCAGGTAAAGAGACTGCAAACCTGTGTCCTCCTGTTTACTGCACCATTCACCATCATCTTCCATCTACACACCGGGAGCCCTGGGGATATACTTCTCTTGTGGGAAGTTATGCCATCTAGCTGCCATAACATCACCCCAGAGGACCCCTTAAAGCAGCGTTGGTTCCCACTGACCGAATGCCACAGGTGGCGTTACGAACATAAACTTTATTCAATCTCCTTTTTACATGGGCGCTCAGGGCCATGGACCGGGTCACCACTGTGACATCCCCCTGTGAACACCAGACCTGGTACCGGGTATTCCACGGCCCTGGCGGGCGTCACACATACAGACATAGAGACGAAACAGCTGAGGATGTGAAGCCTGGAACCGTGAATACAGCTCTTAACATTTCCAGGAACCTCCCAACATCATGGGTCTCTGGACCACTAAACTCCTAAATGGGATTTGGCAAGGCCAGGGCTTGTCCAGACCACAGAGAAACCATAAAAGCTAACTTAGACTTGTCCGAAGGAGAGAGATGAGTGTAGAGTGTGAAATGGATCTGACACTGATTAATGAAGCAGCGACTCTCCTTGGGGTCTCCATCAGAGCGGGATGTGAGTGGAATCTGGAGCTTCACAGTTCTGCCAGAAACTGAGGCCCTAGGCGGTTCCCTCGGGGAGGCTGACCGTCCTGAGAAGGGTGGTAGGTAGTCCAGGCATTAGGTGGTAGGCAGGTCGGACATTGCAAGGGACAGACCTTACAGCTGGCTTGCAACCAATTTGATGGCCTGCATCATCTCTTACATTACTCTGCATGTTAGACTGGGGTCTCTGGGTCCCTATTTTGTCAACGGGGTCCATGGCCTGATCTAACTGTAACTCTGGCCGGGCTTACTGATGGGTGTTCACTAAAATCTCTGATGCTGAGGATAGGGTTGGCCACCGGTAATCACCACGTACCAATCCAGTGCAGGGGTCTGCAGCAGCTGACCAAAGGGTCATAGACATGAGTACCAGGTAGAGGTGGATGGAGACAAAGACATGATCAGACAATGCAAGGCCAGGGCAGGCAGTGCAGTTCAATATACGTAGCTGAGGTCAGGAGCAGAGAATTCAGGATAAACGGATAGGCAAGCCGGGTCAGAAAACAGAAGAGACAGTACAAGAAAGCAATAAGAAAAAATGAACCAGCGCACCCTGGCTGCTGGCGTCATGAGGCACAGAACTACAAGGGAGTGGACCGCTTGTGAAAAAGTCTCTCCTTTTTTCAATCATAAGGGTACACAACAAAAAAATGCTGTCCAAACAAGTCAGAGTACGGTTATACTAACATATATTACAAATTGCCAAAGGCAAATAATCCGTAACTAAGGACTCTAAAATATAACTTTTATTTGTGCTATTTAAAAGGAAATACTAATAAAAGTTGCACTTTCCAGTGTGTAGACACAGCTATGTATTTCAAAGCTCTTTGATAAAGAACGCAGTGTGTACGTTCGAAATGCGCAGCTGTCTATTCTCTTGATGGAATCTTTTTAATTCAATAAATTTTGCAACTTCTGAAGTTGGAACCTCTCATTTCTTAGTACAAAAAAGCCCCTTACAGGATTCTAGACAGAAACTGAACTAGAACCTTAGATCTTGTCAGGAGTGGTGGGAGGAGCTGCTTAATAACCTCCCTACTGCTGGGAGAAGACCAGAAGATCTCATCTCTGCAGGACACGATGGGGTTAAATACTTGCATAAAGTGTCCACGCCTCACTATACCCAGATGGAGACTTACCAGCAGCAGAAGGATTCTGCAGGTTTTGAAAAGCTACAAGAAGCAGATCATCGAGACAGCCTGCGACTGGTGACCACAGTGAGTAGGGTGGCGCCCACCACCTGTGTGAGTCAACGGCGTGACAGCTTATATATACTCTTTTTTTCAAAATGGTATTGGGACTTTGGATAATAACCAGGTCCATAGAACTAGAGGCACCCTAGTCTATCCCCGTCCCGCGGAACACTCCTCAAGGTGGAGACGCTGGGATCTCGTGCCTTGCTGTGCTTCTATATCTACACTGATCTGGGTAGTGGGAAACTGTTGTAGAGGAACACACTAACTAGACAAACAAGGGAAGATGGACAGGGATAAATGAAAATACCAACCATACAAAATACACACACCAAACAATAGAGTGGGACACAGTTAAAGGAAGGAGAAACCAAATAGGAAAGGATGAGAATGTGCACACAGACAAAACTCCAAGCAACAGTCTCCTGAACAATTTCCAAATACCAACTCCAACAACTAACTACACATTCCATTTCGGAACCAGGCAGTACATACTAACACTAACAATCCATAAGTGCCAAAGGTGAGCATGCTGTATATAGCAGAGGAGAATTGCCAACATTGAACAGCTGAGACAATCCAAGTAGGAAAGCTCCAACTGAGCAGATTAACCCTTGCACTGCAAGGAAGGAAAAAACCTTGACTGTTTATTACAATGACAGACAGACAGACAGACAGGTCTCCTGGTTCCTCTCTGTCGCGGTATCCTTGTGACACTTTTTACATATACTGTATGTTTAGTCATAAGACCATCTTGTATATACATATACTCTTTTTATATGCCTTTTGATGCATTCCTACAACATATAACTTCCCCTTGCTGCGATTCGAAACCTCTTTTTACTGCATAACCCAATTTTTACTTGTTCATGACCCAAATAAAGATGAAATATTTGTATCCATAACTGATTTCATTTTTAGACTCTGGGTCGGTTTCTTACTTCTGTTGGTATTTTTCATTTTGATACTGATTTCTCCTTTTTGACAGTATATTGTCCATCATTTATTATACCTCACGGGCTACTGTATCCTGCATTTCCTTACATAGCCACATTAGTACATACACAGCTTGGGTTTATATAATGATTATTTGTTTTTCTCACACAGAGAAATCCTGCTCTAAGCTATTGTGGGAGCGTGTCCTGTATTTACCTGCACAATGCCTCCCACTTATGTTACAAAAGAATACACCAGCGCTACCTCACCAGAATCACTGAGCCGCAGGAACCAGGACAGATAGGAGCTGCTACTGTCGAATAAAAGAAACAATAAATATAAAAGCAACTGGATCCGCGCTACAGTGACAGTGAAACATGTAGGTATCTACACTGAGTAGGAGACAAAATGAATTCAGAGTAC
Organism: Ranitomeya variabilis; assembly: GCF_051348905.1. Classification (NCBI taxonomy): domain Eukaryota; kingdom Metazoa; phylum Chordata; class Amphibia; order Anura; family Dendrobatidae; genus Ranitomeya; species Ranitomeya variabilis. Next base: position 205,201,118 of record NC_135233.1, read on the forward strand.
TCTGCTCAAATCATGCACAATGTACCAGTAAATATAGGTAGATACTGTACTCCCCAGCACAACACCGGACCACAGCAGGCCGCCCTCCGCTGATACAGACCTGGACCTATAGCCAGGGATGCAAATGTGTCTAGAGAGCCAATGACAGTATGTAAATTACGGACTCACCGTGATGCCATTGTGGCTCGGTGTGGAGTGATGGTTGTGGTCCGGTTCAGATGGTGGGATCCGTCGGGTGGGCGTGCAGGCAGAAAAACGGGCAAGCAGAGGAGAACAACCGCAGAGCAGCGTGCAGTGCGGAAGCTGCGTAGAGCCAGGGACAGCTCCGGCCGGTAGCGTCCCTGGATACGAGCGGGAAAAGACAAGGGAGGAGCTCGCTGGCACAGGGCTCAGCGTGTGACGTCACGGAGCTTGTGGACGGGGGAACACAGAGACCAAAAGACCGACGCGTTTCGAAGGAGTGGCATCCTTCTTCATCAGGGTTACCGGTCACTGAAGGTGCCCCGATATTTAACCTCCCAGGTTGTCACTCAAAATGTACGGCCCGCCCGTTTGACTCGCTGCTGAGATGGATGCACATGAGAATGCCAGATGTCCTGGCGATATAAGATACAGCCCGAAACGATTGAGAGGGTGCCCCATAAATTAAACAAAGTGATGTATATCATAAAAGTACAGGGAGCATACAAGCTGTATCAGGAAAACCTCTCTGTGTTTGGCTTCTCAGTGTTCGGTCGGATTGGTGGGACAGAACTGACAAAGTAGAAGTGAATAAAATATGAATAAATAGATAAAAACTATAACCTTTAATAAATAATTGATTAAAATTAGTAGTTGATAGTTACGATGGGTAAACAACAAGTAAAAAACAGATAAAAAACAGATAAAAAAAGGGGGGGGGGGAGGGACAAGTCATATCCATGCCCATCCTTAATAGAAAATAGGTAAAACCAATTGGAAACCAAGATGGTAAGACGGGGTAATAGTGGACTACCCAGGGAATAGAAAAAAAAAGGGGGGGGGAAGGGGGAAGGGGGGAGGGAAAGTTTAAAAGGCAAATATTTCGAGCCCATGATTGAGGCCTTTGGGTGCAAGACTGTTCAGGGAGAAAATCCACTGGGATTCGATCCTGGACATGGCTTTTATTAGGTTGCCCCCTCTCAAATTTGGTTTGACCTTTTGGATTCCCCAAAATACGATGCCCCTAGTAAATTTACCATGTCTTTCACTGAAATGCCGCGAAAGTGGGTGGCCCATGAAACTTTTTTGGATATTGATAAAATGTTCCTTGACCCGGACCATCAGGGGCCTCTTGGTGCGGCCAACATAGAGTTTTTTACATGGGCACTCAATGGCGTATATAACCTTCGAGGTAGAGCACGTAATGTTGTCCCTGATGTTGTATTCATTCATGTCATCAGAGTCAGTAAAGGTAGAGCGGCATGTTTTCTGAAAGGATGTATGCCGGCACCCATAACAAAATCCGCAAGGTGCGAATCCCACCTTACTACTAGCAGGAACATCCGCCATTTGTTTGTACTTGGACACTTGTTTTGTGGTGGGAGCTATAATGCTGCCCAGAGATTTTGCCTTCTTAAATACAAGTACATGCTGTACATGTACTGTGCGTGTTGTGTCTTTCCCTTTGGTGTGGGCTCCGCCGCTGAGCCCATATCTTTCCTGACACTTGTCAGCTGATTTGAACAGCTGTAATGTACTCCTAACAGCCGCGGGTGGAATCGCGATCCACCCACGGCTGTTAACCTGTTAAATGCCACTGTCAATCTCTGACAGCGGCAGTTAATGTGATTGCGCCGGAGGTGAGTCACATCCCACCCATTGGCGCCTGTGTCACATGACTGGTGAGTCGCTGATGGGTTGGCAGGAGAGCACTGTGGTTGTCCTTGCCGGATTGCTATGAGCGCCACCTAGTGGTCGGTGCTTATACAAGTGAGCATTTCCGCTACATAGAGCAGGGCTGAAGCGATCGTATCATTGCAGCTTCTAGCATCTCATGGAGACTATTGAAGCAAGTGAAAAGTACTGAAAAAAAGTTTTTAAAAAATAAAAAAATATAAAAGTTCAGTTCACCCCCTTTCGCCCCTCAAAATAAAGCAAAACCAAAAAAATACACATATTTGATATCACCGCATTCAGAATCACCCAGTCTATCAAGATATATAAAAAGGATTAACCTGATCGATGAAAGTCAAAACGCCAGAATTACATTTTTTGGTCGCCGCAACATTGCATTAAAATGCAACAATGGGCGATTAAACGATTGTATCTACTCCAAAATAGTATCAATAAAAACATCAGCTCAGCATGCAAAAAATAAGCCCTCAACCAGTCCCAGATCACGAAAAATGGAGACACTACGGGTATCGGAATATGACACAATTTTTTTGTAGCATACTTTGGATTTTTTTTTCACCACTTAAATAAAAAACAACCTATACATGTTTGGTGTATACAAACTCATGATAATCTGTAGAATCTTAATGGCAGGTCAGTTTTAGCATTTGGTGAACATGGTAAAAAAAAAAAGAAAAATAGTTGTGGAATTGCACTATTTTTGCAATTTCTAGTCAAGGGTAAGTAGTCATGTGGAAGTAATCATGGATCTTATGGAAAATCAACAGACCTCTGAGAGCCAAGTGGGTCCCGTTTTCTTTCAATTTACAGGAACATAATATAAACAGGGCAAACTGTTGAACTTGGCAGAGGGTCATCACTCCCTTTGGTGAACTGGTGCCAGGTCCTCCAACCGTAGGACGTAGGTTTGCAATCATTTTGAAGTTGCTTGAGAAGAGAAGCTCAGTTTCAATGTTTTGTTAGAAGACTTTCCGAGACTAGAAAACTGTACCTGTGAATTCTTTAGGAACTAAATGTACCTACCCAAACTCCGACATTGAAAGGTGACCTTACCAATGCTAGGTAACAGGGCACGTAACTCCACTGGATGCCGGTGATACATAAATATCCCCCAGTAGTACAGCTTACAGCTCGCAGATTCTCCTGTCCAGGAATGTGGAAAGCTTTAGACACGGTGGGGTAGCTTCACATTCACTGACTTTTTTTAGTTTTTAGTAATCAAGCAAAATAATTAAAGAAAAATGTTTTCCAGTCAAGGAAAACTCCTTTAAAATGAGCAAACCATGAATTATAATTAACTCTTTCATGAATCCCTTCCATCTTTTTTACAGTAAGTGTTGAGAAATTTGTGAAGATCAAAGATTTAGTTATGTGCTTTAACCTTACATTTAAATACCCTGATTGGCTTGCTGGTGCTTCCATGGCCCTCGGATCATATGTCCTGTGATTCCTCCCCAGACTGTATTCTGCCTCTATATGGTGCTCCGTGTACCATATTATACTGGTAGGTTTTCATCACACTGTACCATCTTCAGAAACCTGAGATCAGATTTCGGGTCGAGACATATTTGAATCTGATCAAGAGCATGCCCTGAAGAATTCAGGCAGTGGTGAAATCCAAAGGTGGATTTACCAAATACTAACAATATAATAAAAATGCTGCCTTATACTGCAGGGTCTGCCTATGGGGGTGCTGCCTTATACCGCAGGGTCTGCCTATGGGGCTGCTGCCTTATACCGCAGGGTCTGCCTATGGGGGTGCTGCCTTATACTGCAGGGACTGCCTATGTTGGTTCTACCTTATACTACATGGTCTGCCTATGGGGATGCTGTCTTATACTACAGGGTCTGCCTATAGGGGTGCTGCCTTATACTGCAGGGTCTGCCTATGGGGGTGCTGCCTTATACTACAGGGTCTGCCTATGGGGCTACTGCCTTGTACTACAGGGTCTGCCTATGGGGTGCTGCCTTATACTACAGGATATGCCTATAGGGGTGCTGCCTTATACTGCTGGGTCTGCCTATGGGGTATGCCTTTTACTACAGGGTCTTCCTATGGGGTGCTGCCTTATACTACAGGGTGTTCCCATGGGTGCTGCCTTGTGCTATAGAGTCTGCCTATGGGGGCTGCTTTATGCTATAGAGTCTGCCTATGGGTGCTGCCTTGTGCTATAGAGTCTGCCTATGGAGGTGCATTATACAATATAGAGTAGGTCTATGGGGAGTGCATTATACTATATGGAGGCTATCTAGGGAGCCATCGTACAGTGTAGAGATTACAGTGAAGGGGCCATCATACAGTGTGGAGATTAGTGAGGGGGCCATCATACAGTGCGGAGATTACAGTGAAGGGGCTATCATACAGTGTTGGAGCCATCAAACAGTTTGGAGGCTACTAATGGGTCAGTATACTGTGCGGGTGGTACTATACATTGAGGGGGCCTTATACTGTGTATAAGAGAGCATCATACTGTGTATAGGGGAGCTGTACAGGGGGGAGACTCAGGACATTATTAAAGGGAACCTGTCACCTCCAAAATCGAAGGTGAGCTAAGCCCACCGGCATCAGGGGCTTATCTACAGCATTCTGTAATGCTGTAGATAAGCCCCCGATGTATCCTGAAAGATGAGAAATAAAGGTTAGATTATACTCACCCAGGGGCGGTCCCGCTGCGGTCCGGTCCGATGGGCTTCGCGGTCTGGTCCGGGCCTCCCATCTTCTTACGATGACGTCCTCTTCTTGTCTTCTCGCTGCGGCTCCGGCGCAGGCGTACTTTGCCCTTTTGAGGGCAGAGCAAAGTACTGCAGTGCGCAGGAGGCGGGAAAGGTCAGAGAGGCCCAGCGCCTGCACACTGCAGTACTTTGCCTTTGTAATCAAGGTTACCTGGTTATGTGCCAACTCAGAAGTTTGGCCCCCCCGAACCAAAACCCTAGCTATGCCTCTGATTACAAGTCAAATTATTGTATGAGATAGCCAAGATGATGTCTATAAAATGATGGTAGTCTCATGTTTGAAGCTGTAGTGAAGGGGTCCCCAACCTGTAGCTCGGGAGCCACATGGCTGTCTGCCAGCTTAGTGCATTTGAGCCATCTGGCTGGACAGTGGGGTACTCGGTACCGGGTCCGGTCACACTTAAAGGGGATGTCACGTGGCTGTGACCCAATCCGTGGCCCTGGGTGCTCAAGCTGATGGGAAAGGTCTTTAAAGGGTTTTTTAGAGTTTGTGTAAGTCACAAACGCCACTTGTGGTTTTCGGTCAGTAGGGACCGACGCTGCTTAAAGGGGTCTTCTGGGGTGATGTTACTGCAGCTAGATGGTGACTCTTCCCACAGGTGAAGCGGGGTCCCCAGGGCTCCCAAGGTGTGTGGCACAGATGGTGTGGTGGATGCCAGGCAAATAAATGGAGGACACAGAGTTGTAATCTCTTTACCTGGTTTACTGTAGCTTCAGGCAACTGCAGTCCAGGGCACCAGATCACAGGTACAGGCAGGGTCCGGCCAGATTGGAAGCGAATCCAGAGTCCCGTTTACCAGGTGGAGATGAAAGCCTTCCTCAAAGCGTGGTGGTGTTGTAGTCCCTTACTGCCTATGGCTTCTGATACGGTCCTCACAGTTCCTCTCTGTCCTCCATGAAGGTGGGACACAAACCCGTATGACAGGTGGCTCGAGCATTTTTATAGGGTCTCTATCATGACCAGGGCTCTATGTGCCACTGTGTCTCCTGGGTATTAGGGCAGACAGGTGATGTGTAATCCAGCTGTCCTGCCCGTTTCTGCTGTAAGTCTTAGAGTCCCTCACAACCTCGGTCTTCCGGTTACCAGTAATCTGCGCTTCACAGGGAGATAGTTCAATCGCAGCTGTCCTCCCCTGGTGTCACTCGCCTGTGATTCGCTCTCCTGCACGCTCACTCAGTCCTTTTTCTCTCTTTCCGCCAGGAGCTGCAGACCCCCACGTCTGCTCAGCTATTCTCCTATCGTACCAGCTCTGCCTCAGCTGAAGTTCCTTGACAAGCTCCCTTCTGGCAATCTCTCTCTAGCTCCCTCTGAGAGGGAGCTCTTTCTTAGAACATCTTTCCACTTCACTGTCCTCTCACAATCTCTTGACTTTCCCTCCAAAACCAGAATATATAGCTATAAGGGAGTTCTCCTGAAAACCAGGTTCAGAGCTCCCTCTACTGGCCTGGAGTGTGAACATGTTGTGTGCATGGTGGTTACCTGATAAAAGGAATCCTTCATCCCTCACAAGCGTGACATCACTCTCCCTGTAAGGAAAGCAATGTCACTGTGATGACCAGGACCCTGGGGCGTCACACATTAGCTCCAGCAAACTGGTATGAAGAGCAAATCTCAAAATGGTGAACTTTGTGAATAGCCCTGCATAGAAGAGCAGATTTGGGGACACTTCTACTGGTCTTGGGGGTTTAGAGATAATTTTAGTATGGTATGCTGGAGACATAATGATACTATTGGTTGGAGAAGGTGCTTGAAGATCGATGTGACTGTGTTGGGAGTGCGGGATGGGAGAAAGCTGGGTGTGGTGGGAACCCCTGGATCTTGGTATACTGATTTGAGGTGATTTGTGTGGAAAATCTTTGGTTATCATTATACCTGTAATGGGCGCTTAGGTTGCCACTACTGGGAGGGGGGCAGTAGCTGGGTGTGGCTCGTGACCCTCTTGCAGAGCTGAACGTGGCTCTCAAGGTCAGAAAGGTTGGGAACCACTGCTGTAGTGGATGGTGAAATATGGAGACTAAAAGTCAAAGGTTCAAAACATTGTTATTAGTGATGAGCGAGTATACTCATTAATTGGGCTTCCCCGAGCATGCTCAGGTGGTCCAGAGTATTTTGGCGTGCTCGGAGATTTAGTTTTCGTCGCCACAGCTGCATGATTTGCGACTGAATACATGTGGGAATTCCCTAATAAACAGGCAACCCCCACATGTATTCAGGCTGTCTAGCAGTGATGCGGTGATGAAAACTAAATCTCAGAGCTCTAACAAATACTCAGAGATCACCCGAGCATGCTCGGGGAAACCCGAGTAACGAGTATACTCACTCATAACTAACTGTTATCCTTTTGCTCATCAGCGTAGGTCTAAGATTTCCATTAGGAAGTTTTCCAGATGCAAACTGCAGAATATAGAGTGTAAGGGGCCTGACTTATCTAAAATCGCTTGTGTGTCCATCTCATTAGTGGTGAAACTGGGTGTATATGTCCAAATCTGTGCTGCTGATAAAGATAGATGGCAGAGGATATTCTTTAAAGCTTTATTTCAAAACAGGTTAATAGTCAACGCGTTTCGCGGACAGAGATCTTGCAACTTTCCATTGTATGGATTTCGATTTACTCTTGGTTTCAGTTCCAAACTACATCATAAAATGTAATTCCCTGATGACTGCTTAGTTTGCATCCACAGGCATGAAGGACATGAGACATGAAGAGGAAGCATGTGGACATGGCTGTGAGAATAGGGGTGGGTGTTTGGTGTTTGCGGTTCCTTATAAAAGAATGCCGCTATGATGGAGAGATATTTGACAAACATCTCAGATTAGGAGCAAAGTTTACTTTAGTAATAAAGATGAATAATATCTGGAGCTCGTCCATGACTTTTATGTGTGTGTTTTACTCATCTGTCATCTCCAGTTGGGGATTAAGTACATTTTCATGAAAACACTGTTCTCCCCTTACATATCTCTATCTGTTCTAGTCTTACTATATTTGTCCTTAGATGAGTGATTTTTTAACCATGTGGAATTTTCACATTTTTGTTACACAATAATGAGACTAATTTTTTTTTTTTGCGATATTTCTATTTTGATGTAATCCCTTTTCATGTGCAGCACCATGGAATCAACGGTACTATATAAATAAATAATAATAATTTAAAAAATCCTATTCTACCTTCAGACTTTTCTGAGAGTAAACACCTGGCACATTGAGAAAAAGCAAGCCACTTAGCGTTTTACATTCATTCAAGGTTTTGCAAAAAATGCATGACAGAAAGGTCAGACGCTACCAGAGCCTGAAACATATATAACATTTTCAAAAAGGAAAAGTTCAACATGTGCATGCGTGTGACTCGTACTTATGTCTACATACAGTTTTAAGCAGGTGTCGATAAAATGCTGCAGGCTCCAGAGTAAGAATGCTTTAAAAAACCGAAGTGATAATAGTTTATTTTTATTAATAGAGAAAATGCAAAGTAAAAGAACAAAAGAGAAATTTAAATAAAATCAATATTCGGTGTGACTGCCCTTTGCCTTCTAAACAATCATCAATTCTCGGTACACTTGGACACAGATTTTGAAGGAACTCAGCAGGGAGGTTGTTCCAAAAATCTTGAAGAACAGACCACAGATCATCTTTGTATGAGGCTTGTGCAAATCCTGTCTCATCATGTGATCCTAGGCAGACTGGATGTCAGGATTCAAACCCAGCACCTCTTCTGCACCAGGCGGCATCTCTTCCCCCCGAGCTATTCAGCTCACTAGACAATTCTGTGCTAACCTAAATGCTTGTACCTGTTTTGTTTCTGAAGGTCTCCACACTGAGTTCCTGATTGGCTCCACCCTGATTGAACACCCTATTTAAACCTGGCATAATATTCCCTTCCTTGTGAGATTAATGAGCCAGCATCCTCTAGTCAAGCTTCCTTTCACCTGCTGCTTATCCTCAAGATCCTACAGCTGCTCTGTGTACCGATCCCTGGCTATCCCTGACTACGCTACATGCTGCTCTTTTAAATTACATTGCTGTTCCTGTGTATCGTCCCCTTAGCTATCCCTGATGACTCTACCTACCGCTGCTTCCCCTAGTAGTTGCAATACCACTACCCCATCCCAGGTCAGTCCATAACACTGGTTGATGTGAGATCAGGGCTCTGTGGGGACCGAATCATCACCCCCAGGACTCCAATTTCTACTTTATGCTGAAGATAGTTTTAAATTACATTTGCTGGAAATTTGGGGTCATTGTGCTGCTACAGAATAAATTTGCAGTCAATCCAATGCCACCCTGATAAATTGTTGTGTACCAAGAAGGATTGATGCAGTTAGAAAGAAAAAGTGACATTACAACTGTAACGAATCACAGGGGATATTTTTATCATCCCCACCTCTGACACCAATATGTCATGAACCGGGGTTGTTTGGCTGCCCCGATTCTTTTCTGAAGGGGATTTATCTATATCCCGCTTCCCAGTTCCGGTTTGGAACTCGCAGCTCTCTGGTGCCCCCCTTACCCTCAGGTCAGTCAGGGAACTGCACCTAGGATAATTAGTCGCCAGAAAGGCTGCCTGCTATGTACTGGCTATTGGGCACACACTGCAATGAGGGTGATATAATTATTCCCAGCCGCAGCTGAGCAATACACTTATAAACCCTGTTGTGTCGCTGCCAGCTTTACCCAACAAGCTTAGTACGGTCCGCTGCCACCAGCTCCTATTCCTTAATCAATAATGGGTCAGGAGCCAACCCAATTAGTAGCGTAATTTACTTCAGAGGATGTGAAAGTACGTTATAGAGCAAGGGGAAGCAAAGCTAGTATTTTATGTATTTTACTCCAAAAGATAGGCAGTGTTTACAAAAGTGTAAAACGATATTATAAAACGAGACAATTATATATACAGAACAATTACAGATAAAAAGGGATTAATGGAAGAAAATAGACTTACAGTTCTTATCATCTCACGGCAGACCATGCGGTGCGGGGGACGGGCATATGTCCCAGTGCATTGCAGATGTGACTCTTAGCTTGTTCCTTGGACAAAGACTAGTGAAGGAAGAGGGCTTACTCACTTATCCCTGTGCCCAAAACCAAGGCACTCCCCCTGTGGTGACCTCACTCAGAGGCTGAATACTCCTCTTTCTTAAAGTTATGACAAGCCATTTTTACACATATTTTGGTGTATGAAACTCGTAAAAGAAAGACAAAGTTATGACTATTCTCAGCAAGACATGGGGGTTCAGTTAAGTGTAAACACGAAGTGCATATGAGCCCCGGTTAAGCAGCAATCCGTCTCTTCGACCCTGCTAGGCGCCGCGCTTAGAAAACGCACCGGCGTGTAGCCCTATTGTCGCACATCCCAAATATATAACTTTCATATCTCTGTCACCATCGGATGTTGAATTATTCATCACGAATAATCGTCACACAACTTATGGCTGCAAACAAAAACATTCCTGAGGGAGGGGGGCAAGAGTGGCTTAGAATTTCACCATGCTGACAGGCAGAGAAGCATAGCTGCTAGGTGCTGCTGTGGGGGAAAAAGAGGGGGGGTCGGATCTGCAGCGTGTGTCTGGAACCATGGAACCTTCTAGAAAATTATTCAGAACATGGCATTCTTACATTATCGTGACAACAAATATTGATCTGATCTACATTTCTCTTTTGTTCTTTTGCTTTGCATTTTGTTTATTAATAAAAATAAACCATGGACATTTTTTTAAAGGGTTTCATATTTACCAGCATTTTTTTCACACCTGCCTAAAACTTTTGCACAGGGCTGTGCTTTCATCTCTCCCTCCCAAACTCTGCCAATCACAGCTTAGCACAGTCTGATATACTAATAGATCAACCGAGCTGTGATTGGCAGCATCTGGGAAGGAGGGAGGAGATCGCACGCCCTCAGAGAAGACTCCTAAGAAATGGCCGGTTGGCCGGCAAGCAGAGATTTCACATAGTGCTCTTGAGAGGAAACAAGTGTATCTCTGCAATGGATTGAAGCAGCGCAAAATGGCAAAGAGCAGCAGAATCAGGGAACTCTACGATTTTTACAAGTTATTTAACTCAATATTTTTGAGCAAGTGACAGATAATCTTTCATGCCAAGACATAAATGGATCTACAGCTGGTTCTCCTCTCGTCGTTTGTTATTGAAGAAAGCTCATATTGGTAAGTGGGGTGATAACAGGAGAAAAAGTTCCTGCATCTCTCTCCATCCCAGTGGCACAAGGAAGAGAAGAAAGAAGCAGGGTGTGATCTTTCTTCCCGATATCACCTCCAACTCTTCTCATATAGTCGAAAACAAATTTTTTCATGCTGCTACCTGGCCTAAAATGAGTGCTTTATCCGAATATTGTACCTAAAATATTGAGTCTGGGCAACGTTACGTTTCTGAACTTTAATATGATCCCAGCCTCCTAGCTCTGGCTCTAAGAATCTAGCTAAGAGAAGAGTTTCACATTATGACTTAATACAAATGTCCTTGCCAGTAAAGGGTTAAAGAACAATTACTGAGGTTAAATGATTAAATGGACCTACTAGCAACCAGTACATATGATTGTCAGCCCTTATGAGTGAAGGGGACAGCACGATCAGGTGAGAAGTTGACCCACTTGGTTGGAAAGGTGGCATTTAATGGGGGAACCACAGCTAGGGTCCTATAGTACAACTCATCTAAGTGCAGGGCTGGTGATGGGGTGCAGACTGAGCAATTGCAGAGAGCCCTCACTTCCTCAGGGGTCCCCAGCATCTACAGTAGTAGCTTACCTGACAATGCTATTATCAATGAAGCTTCCGATGTGGAGACTCCTTCTGGACCTTTGGTGACATCATGATCATGTGACTGGTCCTCATACCTTGATGTCACCACAGGTCCTGCACTTTGTGGGAATCAGAAGGACTGAAGAAAAGATAGACTGGTGGTAAATCCGTGTGTGTCTCTATCTCTATGTGTGTGTCTGTATCTGTCTATCTGTGTGTGTGCCAAGGAAAAAATAAAGTGGTTCCTCCGGTCACCTGGCCTTGTACCTAAATGGACTGTCAGCTTCTTAAGCTTGTCGTTACTTCTTCTCTGTGCGTGCCACAGGTGGGGTAGTTGTCCTTGGAAGCTCTGAAGTCACAGCTGCTTGTTATCTCGGTGTGTAATTTTGCACCATCTTCAGTATTTTGCTGGGGCTGTTCTATATGTTATTTGCCTGTATCGCGGTTCAATAAAGTATGCTGTACTAAACATGGTAAATAAAAAGAAAAAAAATAATAAATTGTGGAATTGCACTTTTCCCCACACGATAAAATGAATTATGTTATTCAAAAGTACAACTCATCTCGCAAAAAAAAGCCCTCGTATGGGTGTGGGGATGGAAAAATAAAGTTATGGCTCTTGGAAGAAGGGGAGGAAAAAATGGAAAATCAACTGGGAATGAAGGGTTAAAATTCTTGTAATAGCCATATAATAGCAGCACAAGCGCCTCCTGCAGACTTCATTCTTTGGATGTTCATTATGAGTTTACTAACAAAGTAAAAAAATAATCATATATAAAATGTAACTAGGATCAGGGTACCTCCTTAATTTCTATATGTGTAGATAGTTATCAGACAGAACTTACAAGGCATTAGGGTTATCATTTCCACTACTGACCCCACAAGACAGGAAGTGTTGTCATAGGGATTTTGGAGCACCAGTGCTTAGTCATTCAAATGTTAACTTTTTTATGTAAAATAGACTTTAGTATTATGTACATAAGAGCTCTTTGTTAAAAATTAGAAAAAAACTATTTTGTTAAACAATTCTTGGTCAATCTTCATTGGTATAAGGAGTCCTATGTTCAGAATCCTCATCTCTTGATAAGAGTATATGGTAAGTAGTTACAGAGAGCATCTTTCTGTATGACACAGACTGCCCAATGATGTGAATGTGCATGTGTGTGTCTATGTGTTTGAACCTAGAACGTATGGACTTTTGATGATATATATATACACTCACCGGCCACTTTATTAGGTACACCATGCTAGTAACGGCTTGGACCCCCTTTTGCCTTCAGAACTGCCTCAATTCTTCGTGGCATAGATTCAACAAGGTGCTGGAAGCATTCCTCAAAGATTTTGGTCCATATTGACATGATGGCATCACACAGTTGCCGCAGATTTGTCGGCTGCACATCCCAAAGATGCTCCATACAAGGCAGGATGGATCCATGCTTTCATGTTGTTTACGCCAAATTCTGACCCTACCATCCGAATGTCGCAGCAGAAATCGAGACTCATCAGACCAAGCAACATTTTTCCAATCTTCTACTGTCCAATTTCGATGAGCTTGTACAAATTGTAGCCTCAGTTTCCTGTTCTTAGCTGAAAGGAGTGGTACCCGGTGTGGTCTTCTGCTGCTGTAGCCCATCTGCCTCAAAGTTCGACGCACTGTGCGTTCAGATATGCTCTTAGGCCTACCTTGGTTGTAACGGGTGGCGATTTGAGTCACTGTTGCCTTTCTATCAGCTCGAACCAGTCTGCCCATTCTCCTCTGACCTCTGGCATCAACAAGGCATTTCCGCCCACAGAACTGCCGCTCACTGGATTTTTTTTCTTTTTCGGACCATTCTCTGTAAACCCTAGAGATGGTTGTGCGTGAAAATCCCAGTAGATCAGCAGTTTCTGAAATACTCAGACCAGCCCTTCTGGCACCAACAACCATGCCACGTTCAAAGGCACTCAAATCACCTTTCTTCCCCATACTGATGCTCGGTTTGAACTGCAGGAGATTGTCTTGACCATGTCTACATGCCTAAATGCACTGAGTTGCCGCCATGTGATTGGCTGATTAGAAATTAAGTGTTAACAAGAAGTTGGACAGGTGTACCTAATAAAGTGGCCGGTGAGTGTATATGTATATTAGGGTTGAGCGACTTTTATTTTTATAGGATCGGGTCGGGTTTCACGAAACCCGACTTTCTCAAAAGTCGGGTCGAGTGAAATCGGCCGATCCTATAAAAAAGTCGGGGTCGGCCGAAACACGAAACCCAATGCAGTGCAATGGGATACTATGGTTCCCAGGGTCTGAAGGAGAGGAAACTCTCCTTCAGGCCCTGGGATCCATATTAATGTGTAAAATAAAGAATTAAAATAAAAAATATTGATATACTCACCTCTCCGACGCAGCCTAGACCTTACCGCTGGTAACCGGCAGCCTTCTTTGCTTAAAATGAGCGCGTTCAGGGCCTTCCATGACATCACGGCTTCTGATTGGTCGCGGCCGCCCATGTGACCGCCACGCGACCAATCACAAGCCGTGACGAAATTCTCAGGTCCTAAATTCCTAGAATTAGGAATTTAGGACCTGAGAATTACGTCACGGCTTGTGATTGGTCGCGTGGCGGTCACATGGGCGGCCACGACCAATCACAAGCCGTGACGTCATCTAAGGCCCTGAACGCGCTCATTCTTAGGAAGGAAGGCTGCCGGAAAGAAGCCGAGGGTGAGTATATTCCTATTAGGTATATACTCACCCTCGGACGCGCCCTGCTTCTTTCCGGCAGCCTTCCTTCTTAAGAATGAGCGCGTTCAGGGCCTTAGATGACGTCACGCCTTGTGATTGGTCGTGGCCGCCCATGTGACCGCCACGCGACCAATCACAAGCCGTGACGTAATTCTCAGGTCCTAAATTCCTAGAATTAGGAATTTAGGACCTGAGAATTACGTCACGGCTTGTGATTGGTCGCGTGGCGGTCACATGGGCGGCCGCGACCAATCAGAAGCCGTGACGTCATGGAAGGCCCTGAACGCGCTCATTTTAAGCAAAGAAGGCTGCCGGTTACCAGCGGCGATGTCCAGGGGCCTCCGGAGAGGTGAGTATATCAATATTTTTTATTTTAATTCTTTATTTTACACTTAAATGTGGATTCCGATACCGATTTCCGATATCGCAAACATATGACCAGGGATTCAAGCTTGAGGAGGATAATTTGCATATTCCAGGTGCCTTCTGGGAAAAGCAAAGAGTCTCCCTCAGCAAGAAGAACATTGGGTACAGCCGGGACCAGCTGCTTGGAAAGCATCACCAAACCAGGGATTCAAGCTTGAGGAGGATAATTTGCATATTCCAGGTGCCTTCGGGGAAAAGCAAAGAGTCTCCCTCAGCAAGAAGAACGTTGGGTACAGCCGGGACCAGCTGCTTGGAAAGCATCACCAAACCAGGGATTCAAGCTTGAGGAGGATAATTTGCATATTCCAGGTGCCTTCTGGGAAAAGCAAAGAGTCTCCCTCAGCAAGAAGAACGTTGGGTACAGCCGGGACCAGCTGCTTGGAAAGCATCACCAAACCAGGGATTCAAGCTTGAGGAGGATAATTTGCATATTCCAGGTGCCTTCTGGGAAAAGCAAAGAGTCTCCCTCAGCAAGAAGATCGTTGGGTACAGCCGGGACCAGCTGCTTGGAAAGCATCACCAAACCGCGCGCCTTACGGCGCGCAAATTTTTGCCTGTAGGACATTATTGCAAGAAAGCTTGGCTGAGTAGATTACACAAGAAGGAAAACACACAGCAAGTCAGCAGGATCTAGGAGCAACATGGCAGATGTGACAACCTACATGGTGAGCTGCAGCATGTGCTACATGTTCACAGATCGACCAGAAGAAGAATCCAATTTCACCTGTCAGAAGTGTAGACTAGTGGCCCTTTTAGAAGAAAAGGTGCGAGGACTGGAAGAAAGAATAGCAACTTTGAAACTCATCAAAGAGAATGAAGACTTCCTAGACAAAACAGAAGCATCTCTACTGGTCACAGAAGATGAAAAAAGTGTCAGAGAACCTCCAAAAGCAGATGAGTGGAAGCATGTGACCAAAAGAAGCAAGAAGACCATGGCGAAATCACCAACCACACAACTGAAGAACCGATATCAAATCTTTGTAGAGGATGAAGATGGCACACCTAAGGATGAAGCAATACCAGCAAGCAAAAAAGAAAAGGGCACACAGCAACAAGTGATAGCAAAAAGTACAGCCAAGAAGCAACGAAGAGTGGTGGTGGTGGGAGACTCACTACTGAGAGGCACAGAAGCAGCCATCTGCAGACCGGACATTACCGCAAGAGAAGTATGCTGCCTTCCAGGTGCGATGATCAAGGATGTGACGGATAGGATACCAAAGCTCTTCAGCTCCAAGGACGTCCACCCATTTCTGCTGATACATGTTGGCACCAATGACACGGCAAGGAAGGACCTACCGACAATCTGCAAGGACTTTGAAGAGTTGGGGAAGAAAGTAAAGGAACTGGATGCACAGGTAGTTTTTTCTTCTATTCTTCCAGTAGACGGGCATGGCACCAGGAGATGGAACAGGATCCTTGATGCGAACAACTGGCTAAGACGATGGTGCAGACAACAAGGATTCGGATTCCTGGACCACGGTGTGAATTACTTGTACGATGGACTCCTCGCCAGAGACGGACTACACCTCAACAAACCTGGGAAACACACATTCGCCAGAAGACTTGCTACACTCATCAGGAGGGCGTTAAACTAGAAGTAGAGGGGACGGGAAGAAAAACATTAGACTCGAACAAAGAAGACCCAGGAAAACATACTCAGAAGGGAGGTAAGAACATTTCTAAAACAATCCACAGCGAGGAGATTGGAACAAAACAAAATCCTCTAAACTGCATGCTCGCAAACGCCAGAAGCCTGACAAACAAGATGGAAGAACTAGAAGCAGAAATATCTACAGGTAACTTTGACATAGTGGGAATAACCGAGACATGGTTAGATGAAAGCTATGACTGGGCAGTTAACTTACAGGGTTACAGTCAGTTTAGAAAGGATCGTAAAAATCGGAGAGGAGGAGGGGTTTGTCTCTATGTAAAGTCTTGTCTAAAGTCCACTTTAAGGGAGGATATTAGCGAAGGGAATGAGGATGTCGAGTCCATATGGGTCGAAATTCATGGAGGGAAAAATGGTAACAAAATTCTCATTGGGGTCTGTTACAAACCCCCAAATATATCAGAAATCATGGAAAGTCTACTTCTAAAGCAGATAGATGAAGCTGCAACCCATAATGAGGTCCTGGTTATGGGGGACTTTAACTACCCGGATATTAACTGGGAAACAGAAACCTGTGAAACCCATAAAGGCAACAGGTTTCTGCTAATAACCAAGAAAAATTATCTTTCACCATTGGTGCAGAATCCAACCAGAGGAGCAGCACTTTTAGACCTAATACTATCTAATAGACCTGACAGAATAACAAATCTGCAGGTGGTCGGGCATCTAGGAAATAGCAACCACAATATTGTACAGTTTCACCTGTCTTTCACTAGGGGGACTTGTCAGGGAGTCACAAAAACACTGAACTTTAGGAAGGCAAAGTTTGACCAGCTTAGAGATGCCCTTAATCTGGTAGACTGGGACAATATCCTCAGAAATAAGAATACAGATAATAAATGGAAAATGTTTAAGAATATCCTAAATAGGCACTGTAAGCGGTTTATACCTTGTGGGAATAAAAGGACTAGAAATAGGAAAAACCCAATGTGGCTAAACAAAGAAGTAAGACAGGCAATTAACAGTAAAAAGAAAACATTTGCACTACTAAAGCAGGATGGCACCATTGAAGCTCTAAAAAACTAGGGAGAAAAATACTTTATCTAAAAAACTAACTAAAGCTGCCAAAAAGGAAACAGAGAAGCACATTGCTAAGCAGAGTAAAACTAATCCCAAACTGTTCTTCAACTATATCAATAGTAAAAGAATAAAAACTGAAAATGTAGGCCCCTTAAAAAATAGTGAGGAAAGAATGGTTGTAGATGACGAGGAAAAAGCTAACATATTAAACACCTTCTTCTCCACGGTATTCACGGTGGAAAATGAAATGCTAGGTGGAATCCCAAGAAACAATGAAAACCCTATATTAAGGGTCACCAATCTAACCCAAGAAGAGGTGTGAAACCAGCTAAATAAGATTAAAATAGATAAATCTCCGGGTCCGGAAGGCATACACCCACGAGTACTAAGAGAACTAAGTAATGTAATAGATAAACCATTATTTCTTATTTTTAGGGACTCTATAGCGACGGGGTCTGTTCCGCAGGACTGGCGCATAGCAAATGTGGTGCCAATATTCAAAAAGGGCTCTAAAAGTGAACCTGGAAATTATAGGCCAGTAAGTCTAACCTCTACTGTTGGTAAAATATTTGAAGGGTTTCTGAAGGATGTTATTCTGGATTATCTCAATGAGAATAACTGTTTAACTCCATATCAGCATGGGTTTATGAGAAATCGCTCCTGTCAAACCAATCTAATCAGTTTTTATGAAGAGGTAAGCTATAGGCTGGACCACGGTGAGTCATTGGACGTGGTATATCTCGATTTTTCCAAAGCGTTTGATACCGTGCCGCACAAGAGGTTGGTACACAAAATGAGAATGCTTGGTCTGGGGGAAAATGTGTGTAAATGGGTTAGTAACTGGCTTAGTGATAGAAAGCAGAGGGTGGTTATAAATGGTATAGTCTCTAACTGGGTCACTGTGACCAGTGGGGTACCGCAGGGGTCGGTATTGGGACCTGTTCTCTTCAACATATTCATTAATGATCTGGTAGAAGGTTTACACAGTAAAATATTGATATTTGCAGATGATACAAAACTATGTAAAGCAGTTAATACAAGAGAAGATAGTATTCTGCTACAGATGGATCTGGATAAGTTGGAAACTTGGGCTGAAAGGTGGCAGATGAGGTTTAACAATGATAAATGTGAGGTTATACACATGGGAAGAAGGAATCAATATCACCATTACACACTAAACGGGAAACCACTGGGTAAATCTGACAGGGAGAAGGACTTGGGGATCCTAGTTAATGATAAACTTACCTGGAGCAGCCAGTGCCAGGCAGCAGCTGCCAAGGCAAACAGGATCATGGGGTGCATTAAAAGAGGTCTGGATACACATGATGAGAGCATTATACTGCCTCTGTACAAATCCCTAGTTAGACCGCACATGGAGTACTGTGTCCAGTTTTGGGCACCGATGCTCAAGAAGGATATAATGGAACTAGAGAGAGTACAAAGGAGGGCAACAAAATTAATAAAGGGGATGGGAGAACTACAATACCCAGATAGATTAGCGAAATTAGGATTATTTAGTCTAGAAAAAAGACGACTGAGGGGCGATCTAATAACCATGTATAAGTATATAAGGGGACAATACAAATATCTCGCTGAGGATCTGTTTATACCAAGGAAGGTGACGGGCACAAGGGGGCATTCTTTGCATCTGGAGGAGAGAAGGTTTTTCCACCAACATAGAAGAGGATTCTTTACTGTTAGGGCAGTGAGAATCTGGAATTGCTTGCCTGAGGAGGTGGTGATGGCGAACTCAGTCGAGGGGTTCAAGAGAGGCCTGGATGTCTTCCTGGAGCAGAACAATATTGTATCATACAATTATTAGGTTCTGTAGAAGGACGTAGATCTGGGGATTTATTATGATGGAATATAGGCTGAACTGGATGGACAAATGTCTTTTTTCGGCCTTACTAACTATGTAACTATGTAACTATGTAGATTCAGAAGATCGCCGACCTCATGGCCGACCCCACACAGGGGTCGGGTCGGGTTTCATGAAACCCGACTTTGCCAAAAGTCGGCGACTTCTGAAAATGGCCGACCCGTTTCGCTCAACCCTAATATATATGTGTGTGTGAAGGCATGTACAGTGGGGCAAAAAAGTATTTAGTCAGTCAGCAATAGTGCAAGTTCCACCACTTAAAAAGATGAGAGGCGTCTGTAATTTACATCATAGGTAGACCTGAACTATGGGAGACAAACGGAGACAAAAAAAATCCAGAAAATCACATTGTCTGTTTTTTTATCATTTTATTTGCATATTATGGTGGAAAATAAGTATTTGGTCAGAAACAAACAATCAAGATATCTGGCTCTCACAGACCTGTAACTTCTTCTTTAAGAGTCTCCTCTTTCCTCCACTCATTACCTGTAGTAATGGCACCTGTTTAAACTTGTTATCAGTATAAAAAGACACCTGTGCACACCCTCAAACAGTCTGACTCCAAACTCCACTATAGTGAAGACCAAAGAGCTGTCAAAGGACACCAGAAACAAAATTGTAGCCCTGCACCAGGCTGGGAAGACTGAATCTGCAATAGCCAACCAGCTTGGAGTGAAGAAATCAACAGTGGGAGCAATAATTAGAAAATGGAAGACATTCAAGACCACTGATAATCTCCCTCGATCTGGGGCTCCACACAAAATCCCACCCCGTGGGGTCAGAATGATCACAAGAACGGTGAGCAAAAATCCCAGAACCACACGGGGGGACCTAGTGAATGAACTGCAGAGAGCTGGGACCAATGTAACAAGGCCTACCATAAGTAACACACTACGCCACCATGGACTCAGATCCTGCAGTGCCAGACGTGTCCCACTGCTTAAGCCAGTACATGTCCGGGCCCGTCTGAAGTTTGCTAGAGAGCATTTGGATGATCCAGAGGAGTTTTGGGAGAATGTCCTATGGTCTGATGAAACCAAACTGGAACTGTTTGGTAGAAACACAACTTGTCGTGTTTGGAGGAAAAAGAATACTGAGTTGCATCCATCAAACACCATACCTACTGTAAAGCATGGTGGTGGAAACATCATGCTTTGGGGCTGTTTCTCTGCAAAGGGGCCAGGACGACTGATCCGGGTACATGAAAGAATGAATGGGGCCATGTATCGTGAGATTTTGAGTGCAAACCTCCTTCCATCAGCAAGGGCATTGAAGATGAAACGTGGCTGGGTCTTTCAACATGACAATGATCCAAAGCACACCGCCAGGGCAATGAAGGAGTGGCTTCGTAAGAAGCATTTCAAGGTCCTGGAGTGGCCTAGCCAGTCTCCAGATCTCAACCCTATAGAAAACCTTTGGAGGGAGTTGAAAGTCCGTGTTGCCAAGCGAAAAGCCAAAAACATCACTGCTCTAGAGGAGATCTGCATGGAGGAATGGGCCAACATACCAACAACAGTGTGTGGCAACCTTGTGAAGACTTACAGAAAACGTTTGACCTCTGTCATTGCCAACAAAGGATATATTACAAAGTATTGAGATGAAATTTTGTTTCTGACCAAATACTTATTTTCCACCATAATATGCAAATAAAATGATAAAAAGAACAGACAATGTGATTTTCTGGATTTTTTTGTCTCAGTTTGTCTCCCATAGTTGAGGTCTACCTATGATGTAAATTACAGACGCCTCTCATCTTTTTAAGTGGTGGAACTTGCACTATTGCTGACTGACTAAATACTTTTTTGCCCCACTGTATGTGTATGTATGTGCTCTGCATACATATGTGCATGTGCTCTGTGTATGCATGTGCTCTGCATACATATATGTGCTCTGTGTATACATGTGTGTATGTGCTCTCTGCATTCATGTATGTATGTGCTGTGCATACACATGTTTATGTGCTCTGTGTATACATGTATATATGTATAATGTGAAGACCCCCTGCTGCCGTCGAAATGGTGATCCGTTACAAACAGGGGATCAGGTGACCTACACCCGCCATCGGAGTGCACAAGGATGGTGTGCCCGGGACGTTCGACGGTGTGAGCCTGAGAGAGCGCCCCTTGGGGCCCCGATCATGAATAATCCCGATTTGCCGGACCTTGTTCCCATCACCACGGTACGTCTTGTAGCGGCTACCGAACTCGCAAGCCGGATTAGCCATCAAATCCAGGCACCGGCTGATCTGATGGCATCTGAGAAACCAACTACTAGTATGGGTGCTGGGGGACAAAGATCGCCCCCAGACTTGGAAGAATAAACCTCGAAACCATGAATATGTAAATAGTTATTGTTTCCTGATTTTTGCTGCTGAACCCGTCCAGGGTTAACTCTCAAGGGGATCCTTCTGTGGACCTGGGATCCCTATTGTTTTGCTTTTGTTTGATTTTTCCAAAGTTTTGCACAAGTTTCTAGTTGAAAAGAACTGCTGAAATCATGAACAGTGCATGATCCGAACTTCTTGTATATAGTTTGCACCTTATTAAAGGCGCTCCCTACTGGTTTTACTTAAAGAAGGACTCTTTGTGAAGATACCACACTGGAACCTTTTGCTGAGTATGGACTGGTAGCTTGAGAAGGCGTGCTACCCCATAGAGACTTGGTCCCCTCTTAAAGGGGATGTTCATTTGTTGCGCTTAAACCGTGATATTGCTTTAAGAGTGGAAGCAATAATGTCTTGACCAAAGAACGTGATAATGTTTACATGAGAAAG
The DNA here is from genome assembly GCF_051348905.1 of Ranitomeya variabilis. Lineage (NCBI taxonomy): Eukaryota > Metazoa > Chordata > Amphibia > Anura > Dendrobatidae > Ranitomeya > Ranitomeya variabilis. Next base: position 205,222,969 of record NC_135233.1, read on the forward strand.
TTATATGTATTTAATTAGTTAATTGTGAAGAAATACTGATGATGTTCTCTGAGAAGAAAAAGGTGAAAAATAGAAGAAGGATGCAGTGGGCCCGTAGGGATAGACGTGGTGTCCAGCATGCATGATAGAAAGAAAGATAATGAGAAGGCTTAATGTTCAATAGAAAATGTTTTGATAATGCTGATAGATAGTTAGGATAGAAGGTAAACCCTGAGTCCTCATAGGAGTCATGTAGAGATGGCTCAGTGCTCTTAAACCGAAAGTAATGTTATGTTCTATACTGTGTATAGTAGTTGAAAAGGCAGTAGGCCCTGGCTGAACGGGGCGGTCCTGTAACCGAAAGGAGAGGCAGAAGGTCTGGTGCCGATAGGACAGGCGGTCCTGCAGATCTAAAGAAGGAGAATGTAAAAGTTAAATTACCTTATAATGTGATTATAGGAAGGTCTTTAGTGGATTCAGAGTGTATGTCCTTAAAGGCAATGTTAAATTATTGTTCAACAATTTTGCACTTAGTAGAATACCCGGTTGGGTAAGAAGAGTTATTTATAGCATGTTGCTATGATATTTAACCATGTTTGTAACGTTCAAGTGTCCTTACCTCCCATAAAGGGAAGCCTGTTCAAGTATACTTATTGTTATTGCACTCAACAAAACTGTATGTCTTTTTGCTAACTTGTATTGTTGTTTTCTTCCCAGTCCCAGAGTACTGTGTTTAACCAGGGGGGAGTGCAGCGCCCCAGAGTCCTGGTCGTTGCAGTACTGTGGCTCCGCCACTATGGGGAGCTATGGTGCGTCTGATGGCACTGAAGGAGTTCATCTGATCAGGTATCACAGACACCAATACATTTCACAGCTGGGCCTCCGGGGGGAGCTAAGGGTGCTATTCATTAGGCCACTCCCCACCATAGTGGGTAAACTGGGGGTCAGGCAGGAAGTTAGATCAGAAAGCTGACTGGGTTGGAACGAGGCAACACCTTGTGGCAGAGGGTGTTGTGGGGGAAGATACAGTAGGGTCTCTGTCAGGGGTGGGATCCTGACAGAGGCTTGGCAACAAGAAAGAACGTAACGGGACCGTGCCTGCTCCGGGTAGCGGCGGTACCCAAGAAAGGATTAGAAGCGAGATAGATTGTGCTGAGTGAGAAACGAGATCACGCAAAGGAGAAATACCAGTAGGAGTCGTGCTGTAAGACCGAAGCAACATCCTACTGAGGCGCACTACCGGTGGCCGGAACGCCGAGGGAGTATCATAACATTCAGCTTCAAGCAATACTCCAAACAGCGGCAGGACAGTCAGTTTAAGGCGGGCTGTCTAACCTAAATCACCTATGCAGTCTTGGGGGGCAACTTGTGGAGAGGGGCGACTCTAGGGTCCCGGAAGAGCTCCGAGCCTACCCGTCAAACGGGTGCCGTCCCAACCAGAACATCAGGGAGGGACGGAGGATTAGCAGAACATCTTCTAATCGAGTTGTGAGGGAACTTAAGAAACAGACACAACAGTTGTGGGGGACTTTCCGTAAGCACAGCAGGGAAGGACCACAACACATAGCGCTAGCAGGAAGGCACCGATTTCCACCTGTGAAGAGAACTCTGGAGGTGCCATTGGACCGGCCGGATTTGCGCAGCCTGGTGAACCGTGTTCCGGACTGAGGACTCAGAGATCTTCAGTAAAGAGGTAAAGAGACTGCAACCTGGTGTCCTCGTTATTTACTGCACTGCACTACCACAGCGTCACCATCATCATCATCTGTTGTACCTATTACACTGTGCGCCCCACGGCAGGGTCACGGACCGGGGCCTAGCCGCCGTGACAACCCCAGAGCAGAGACTCGGAGGCCCGGTACCGGGTACCCCTCGGCCCTGCGGCGGTGGGGGCGCTCCACATACGTACGTGTATGTGCTCTGTGTATACATGTGTGTATGTGCTCTGTGCATTCATGTATGTATGTGCTGTGCATACACATGTTTATGTGCTCTGTGTATACATGTATGTGCTCTGCATACATACATGTATGTGCTCTGCATACAATGTTAGGGCTAGCGGAACGCACCGAATGAATATAGAGATTTTATTATAATAGATGCGTTCGCAGCCCGGGGTCCACCGTGCAGGTGAACCTGCTGCTAGCAAACGGCAGAACTATATGGCGGTATGAGCTAACTCTGTTACTTCACAGAATAGCCGTGAACTCAAAGCACTGCGCCCTGTTAGACCTCACAGTGGCACAGGCTAACTACCCAAACGAGAGCAGTCAGTGGTCATGCACGCACACAAAACTCCTAGCCGGAGGTGCCAGCGTTCTAGGGGCTTATTTCAGCCAGGTCCCTGAATACACAAACACACAAACTCCTCGCCAGAGGTGCCAGCAATCTAGGGGCTTATTTCAGCCGGGTCCCTGAACACAATCATACATGACCACACTGGCGCAAAGTAGATAACTTAGAACAATACTAGTGCATGGCCGTGCGGCCATGCGAGCCTTAAATAGTTGCAGCACGTACAGGACCTTCCTAGAAGGACCAATGAGAGGCTGCTACAGAGCGTGAGCACCTACAGGACCTTACTTGAAGGACCAATGGCCTAAGCTGCAGTATCTGATCATGTGACCATCGATCTCCACTGAGAGATCTTACTCTGGGCATGCTCAGAACGAGAAAAGCAGGACTTAGTCCCAGAAGCGTCTGTTCGCCGCTGCCCAGCACTGACTTCAATGGCAGAAGCAGGGAAAGCAGCAGTAACTCTTTGTACAGAGTCAGACTGAGCGAGATGCTGGGACCGACGTCTCCGCTGAGCAGGCTCCACTGCGGCAGGAGAAGAATGGGAGACCGCAGCGGAGATGGACTGAGATTACCCCTGTGCAGAGGCGGGAACTCGACCCCTAACATTACCCCCCTCCTAGGGCCCCCCTCCTTGGGCCTCGCTATGTTCGAAGGCAGCAATGAGCTGCAGAGCCCGAATGTGCTCAGCAGGCTCTCAGGACCGGTTCCCTTCCAGTCCACCAAATAAAATTTTTTGCCACGAACCACCTTGCACCCCAAAATAGCGTTCACCTCGTAATCGTCCGTAGACGAACCCGATGTCCCGGCAGATGACTCAGAAAACCGGGACATGTATACGGGCTTAAGGAGGGACACATGAAAGGTGTCGGTGATACCTAGGCGTGGAGGAAGGGCTAGACGGTAGACCACAGGATTAACCTGTTCGAGGACCTTGAAGGGACCCAAGTAGCGAGGTGCAAACTTAGTGGACTCAACACGCAGCCTGATGTTACGAGCGGAGAGCCACACTAAGTCGCCAGGAGCAAAGGTCGGGGCAGGGCGCCGATGTGCATCGGCGGAGGACCTCATTCTCTCCTTGGAGGCCTGGATAGCATCCTGAGTGCGGTCCCAAATGTCTCGTGCCTCCACTGCCCAGATTGCCACCCTGGAATCAGCAGAGGACACGGGCATGGGCACAGGAACCCGCGGATGTTGGCCGTAATTAAGGAGGAAAGGCGTCTGACCGGTGGAGTCGGCTACAGCGTTGTTAAGAGCAAACTCAGCCCACGGTAACAAGGATGCCCAGTCATCCTGCCTGGCAGAAACAAAATGTCGTAAATAAGTGACCAGAGTTTGATTGGCCCTCTCAACCAACCCATTTGTCTCGGGATGATAAGCCGAGGAGAGATTTAACTCAATACTGAGTAGACGACAAAGCTCCCTCCAGAATTGAGATGCAAACTGGGGACCCCGGTCACTGACAATCTTGTCCGGCATACCGTGTAAGCGAAAGATATGCTTGATGAACAAGGCTGCCAGAGCCCGAGCAGAAGGTAGCCGTGGAAGAGGCACTAAATGAACCATTTTGGAAAAATGGTCAGTGATCACCCAGATAATGGTGCAGTTACGAGACTTGGGTAAGCCCACCACAAAGTCCATCCCGACCATCTCCCAGGGCCTGTCTGCCACCGGCAGAGGGTAAAGCAACCCAGCTGGCCGTTGCCGAGGGGCCTTGTTCTAGGCGCAAGAGACACGCGCCCGAACATAGTCTGCGACATCACGAGCCATATGCGGCCACCAGTATGTCCTCGCCAGTAACTCAGATATCGTTTTGGAACCAAAATGTCCACCCACCCTGGACGAGTGTGCCCAAGAGAGAACCTCCGGTCGCAAACTGGAAGGTACAAAAGTCTTGCCCGGAGGCACAGACTCTAGCGAAACCGGGGCCACAGTTCTCAGGCTCTCAGTGGGGACAATAAGCCGAGGCTCCTCTTCCTCCTCCACAGATGACACAACGGAGCGAGAGAGAGCGTCGGCACGAATGTTCTTCTCCCCAGAAAGAAAATGGAGGGTGAAATGGAACTGGGAGAAGAACAAGGACCATCTGGCCTGGCGAGAATTTAACGGCTGGGCTGTCTGCAGGTACACCAAATTTTTATGATCTGTGAAGACTTGGAAGGGAAAACGAGCTCCCTCCAAGAGATGTCTCCACTCCGAGAAAGCCAACTTCATGGCTAGCAACTCCCTGTCCCCGATGGAATAATTCCTTTCTGCTGGTGAGAAGGTCTTAGAAAAGAAGAAGCAAGGATGCTTCTGACCTTGAGCATCCTTTTGGAAGAGGACTGCTCCAGCACCAACAGATGAGGCATCCACCTCCATGATAAATGGCTTATCAACATCGGGGCGATGTAGGATGGGAGGGCTAGCGAAGTGTGACTTAATGGAGTTAAAGGCCTTGGAGACCTCCTCAGACCACAATTTCGGATTTGCTCCCTTCTTGGTGAGGGCAACCAAGGGAGCTACCAAAGATGAGAAGTGCGGAATGAACTGGCGAGAATAATTAATGAACCCCATAAAGCGCTGCACCGCTTTAAGAGAATGGGGTTCCTGCCAGTCCACCACAGCCTGTAGTTTGGCAGGATCCATAGCCAATCCCTGGGCGGAGATGATATAGCCAAGGAAAGGTAAGGACTCCTGCTCAAACACACACTTCTCCAACTTGGCATAGAGGGAGTTTGCCCGTAGGAGATCGAAGACTTTGCAAACATCTCTCCGGTGGGAGTCAATATCTGGAGAGTAGATGAGAATATCATCCAGATAGACTACGACCGAGGTGGAGAGCATATCCTGGAAGATGTCGTTCACAAAGTCTTGGAAAACGGCTGGGGCATTGCAGAGCCCAAAGGGCATCACCAGATATTCATAGTGCCCATCCTTGGTGTTAAAAGCAGTCTTCCATTCGTCCCCCTCACGGATGCGAATCAGGTTCTAAGCACCCCGCAGATCTAATTTAGTAAATACCCTTGCTCCCCGAAGCCTATCGAAGAGCTCAGATATCAGGGGAAAGGATACTTATTCTTAACGGTGATGGCGTTAAGACCCCTGTAATCTATGCATGGATGCAGTTCCCCATTCTTCTTCTGCACGAAGAAAAACCCAGCCCCAGCAGGTGACACTGACTTCCTGATGAACCCTCTTGCCAGATTCTCTTGAATGTACTGAGACATTGCCTCCGTCTCCAGAAGAGATAATGGATAGACTCGACCCCGGGGAGGCTCAGCACCAGGCAAGAGGTCAATGGGACAGTCATAGGGGCGATGGGGCAGAAGGGTCTCCGCCGCCTTTTTGGAGAACACGTCCGCATAAGACCAATATTGCTTGGGGAGAGAGGATAGATCTGCGGGTACCTCTGTAGTAGCAACCTGAATGCACTCCCTCTGACACCTACCCCCACAAGATTCACCCCAACCCAAAATTCTGCCTGAGGACCACTCGATATGAGAAGAGTGGTACCGTAGCCATGGTATCCCCAACAGGACCTCATCTATTCCCTCAGGAATGACGAGCAGAGATATAATCTCCTGATGGGATGGCGACATGGACAGAGTAAAAGGGATGGTCTGGTGTGTTATCTGTGAGGGCAGTGTCGACCCATTCACTACTCGTACCGTTACTGGTTGAGCTAGCATAACCAGGGGTATTGCGTGACGTTGGGCGAAGGCTGAAGACATAAAATTGCCCTCTGCCCCAGAATCCACACAGAGCTCTACCGAGTGGGAGGATGAGCCTATAATAATTGTCCCCTTAAAGGACAATTTGGAGGCAAACGTCGCCGTGTCTAGTGTACCTCCACCTACTACCACTAGACCCTGACGTTTCCTCGACAGCTGGGGACATCTAGTGGCAAGATGTCCTGACTGCTGGCAGACATGACAGACCTTGAGTGCACAAGCGGTCCGGGACTTAGATCCCACTCGTGACACTTCCATGGCCTCATGTGACTCAGGAACCAGGATCAGAGATTCCAGAGGTTTGGCGAGGGTGGGAGCCAGCCGAAAAGACCTGTTTCAAAGTGCTCAGGAACAACGGAGCACTCTGCACCACATGATCGCCACGCTCCCACAGCGGTGTAGCCCATTCCAATGCCCTGTCCGACAAGAGGGACACAATAAATCCCACCTTAGTCCGCTCTGTGGGAAAACGTGCAGCCAGGAGCTCGAGGTAAATAGAGCACTGACACGAATCCCCTACAGGATTTGCTATCTCCAGAAAATTTTTCTGGTAGCGGGAGGCGAGATAATGTCGGAACAGGGGTGGCAGTGGACAAGGTTGCTGCAGCCACGCTAGCAGCCTGTACAGCAACCGCGGTTACATCCACAGCTGAGGTTGAGCTCTCGAGAGCCGCCAACCTACCCTCCAGCTGCTGGATATACTGCAAATATTGCTGAATGTCCGCCATTTACTAGCCAGACCCTGGTGCTAGTATTATGTTAGGGCTAGCGGAACGCACCGAATGAATATAGAGATTTTATTATAATAGATGCGTTCGCAGCCCGGGGTCCACCGTGCAGGCGAACCTGCTGCTAGCAAACGGCGGAACTATATGGCGGTATGAGCTAGCTCTGTTACTTCACAGAATAGCCGTGAATTCAAAGCACTGCGCCCTGTTTGACTTCACAGTGGCACAGGCTAACTATCCAAACGAGAGCAGTCAGTGGTCATGCACGCACACAAAACTCCTAGCCGGAGGTGCCAGCGTTCTAGGGGCTTATTTCAGCCAGGTCCCTGAATACACAAACACACAAACTCCTCGCCGGAGGTGCCAGCATTCTAGGGGCTTATTTCAGCCGGGTCCCTGAACACAATCATACATGACCACAGTGGCGCAAAGTACATAACTTAGAACAATACTAGCTCATGGCTGTGCGGCCATGTGAGCCTTAAATAGTTGCAGCACATACAGGACCTTCCTAGAAGGACCAATGAGAGGCTGCTACAGAGCGTGAGCACCTACAGGACCTTCCTGAAGGACCAATGGCCTAAGCTGCAGTATCTGGTCATGTGACCCTCGATCTCCACTGAGAGATCTTACTCTGGGCATGCTCAGAACGAGAAAAGCAGGACTTAGTCCCAGAAGCGTCTGTTCGCCGCTGCCCAGCACTGACTTCAATGGCAGAAGCAGGGAAAGCAGCAGAAACTCTTTGTACAGTCAGACTGAGCGAGACGCTGGGACCGACGTCTCCGCTGAGCAGGCTCCACTGTGGCAGGAGAAGAATGGGAGACCGCAGTAGAGATGGACTGAGATTCCCCCTGTGCAGAGGTGGGAACTCGAACCCTAACATACATACTTGTCTGTGCTCTGCATACATGTGTGTATGTATGTGCTCTGTGTATACGTATGTTTGTGTAGCATCCACATTTATAAATCCCAGCAGCACAACGCATAAGTGGAAACATGTCAGCAATCGCCCAATGAACAAGCAAAATTCTGCTCATTCATCGGGTGATAGGATTGTTCATGGTGGAACAAAAATCCTTGTTCTCAGCAGCACATCGCCCAGTGAAAGCTGCGGATGTGCTGCTGATAACATGATACTGTATGGGGATAGATTAATCTATTAGTGATCGTTTTGTGCCCATCATTCTTTGTCAACCTGTGTAGAAAGGCTGGTAAAAAAGATACTGATCACTTGGAGCCCCGACGATTGGAAAGTTATCCCTATCCTTTGGTGGGGGAGAACTTTCAAACTTAGGAAACTTAGGAATATCCCTTTAATAGTTGGAGTAGGGCTCCATATACTATTTTACCATGAAGTTTATGTGCTGGTCATATAAAGCAATTATCAGTCCCAATTTTAGAAAAATAATTCCATAATAAATGTCCTAACATACGATAACTCCAGTTTATGCTCCTGCACATGTTTTGTCATTTTGTTTGTCGCTGTCTTTGACTTGTTATGTTTTTTAGGTTATTACCATGTGTAAATCATTGAAGTTTTAAGCAACAAACAAGAGAAAGAAACACACTATTACAGGAACTAATAAGGAATGATTATCATGTGTTGGTCGGATACAGGGTGATATGCAGCAGATGGCTCCAGATCTGTTTGGGAATCTGCAACGTTATTTGCTTTTAGTTAAACCACATCCAGTAAGATTTTAGTTACCATATATTGACCTAACTACAACACACAGGAATCTGAGATTCGTAAGCTCATTTAATAACCACAATTATGTGCCATAGCTGTACTTGCACAAAGACAGAAATTGGTGCTTTATCATGTAGAGTTTGGAGGCAACTTCTTAGTTTTTGGAGCCAACATGAGCGAATCTTAGTGGGCGAACAAGATTCTCCCTTTTTTAATCCTCTCCTAGTTTTAGGAGAGGATTCAAAAACTGCATCATAGTTTAAGGAGCTGGGGCCAGGGCTGCAGTCATGGCCGACAGTAACCCCTGTATCATCCCCTGCACCCCCCCCTTCAGCACACGATCATATTTCCTTCCCTGAGTACCTCGGTGCTGCTTCTCTGGACCATCTTGGATCCCCTGGTACGAGAGTGTATTCTCTACAGACAGTTCCGCAATTTAAGAGTCACAGTCTGGCTTCTCTTTAACTTCAACTTCTTTACTCAGCACAGCATCATCCGGAGCACAATCATTCACAGCAATTGGCCCAGCACTGGCAGTTAGAACCCAGGGGACCAGAGCACTGAAGAGAGTACAGCAGCAGCAATGCTAGCATTGTAGTATTAGTGGGACTGCAGTTGCTAGAGGAAGAAGGCTAAGCAGAACGGGAGCAAGTTACCCAACATGTGGCAGATTTTTGCATGGGCTGCTATTCTAAGGACTGGGGCAAAACGGCAGAGAATACCCCCATGAGAAGCAGAAATTCTGGACATTGAGGACACTGAGGGATCGGAGGATACAATCCGTCCTGGGGACAGGCTTAACGGCAGAGAGGAGGCAAGGGAAAGCGTTGCTAATTGTTGTGAATGATTGTGCCCTGGATGATGCGGTGGTTAGTAAAGAAGTTGAAGTTAAAGTGAAGCCAAACTGTGACTTTTTAATTGCGGAACCGTCTGCAGAGAATACACTCCCGTACCAGGGGATCCCAGATGACGCAGAGGAGCTGTACCGAGGTACTCAGTGAAGGAATCATGATCTTGTGCTGAGAGGGGGCCAGAGGGTGATACAGGGGTTACTGTCGGCCATGACTGCAGCCCTGGCCCCAGCTCCTTACAATAGCGACACGTGAGAAAGCACCCAAAGCTCTAAAAGGTATAAATCCCCAGATCAATTTGGTTCAGATAAAGGTTCAGAGGGAATATAAGAGGTCAAGGCCATGTGCGATCATATTAGGTCTGCATATTTCATATGGCAGTATTGGCATCAAATCTTCCAGACTCTGATAGATAAAGTATAGTCCACGTTTAGGACACTCCCTCTACATATAGAGGTTTTGAGTGATATGGTGTTATCCATTTGTCCGGCTCTGGGCTTTGCTCCCCTCACCCTGGTCTGCTGAACACTGTGGTTGGGTTTTCCAGATGACCTGGCGTGATCTCATGTGATCTTCTACCTGGGCCTATATAACGATTACAAAAAGTACACATCAGTGTCTTTGTATAAAGACTTTTAAGTGCTCCAGATTCCTTTCTGCCTGCGGTCTCCATGAACTCTGCTACCTGTTCCCAGCCTCCTGTGCACCTGCAGTCTCCAGGACCTCTGCTGTCTGTTCCCGGTCTCCTGTCCTACTGCAATCTCCAGGACCCATGCTACCTGTTCCCATTTTCCTGTCTGCCTGCGCTCTCCCTGACCTCTGCTACTGTTCCCAGTCTCTTGTCCACCTGCGTTCTCCATTACCTCTGCTATCTGTTTCTGGTCTCCTGACTGCCTATGATCCCCAGGACCTCTGCTACCTGTTCTTGTTCTCCTGTCCACCTGCGTTCTCCATTACCTCTGCTATCTGTTTCTGGTCTCCTGTCTACCTGCATTCTCCAGGACCTCTTCTATCTGTTTCTGGTCTCCTGCCTGCCTATGATCCCCAAGACCTCTGCTACCTGTTCTTATTTTCCTGTCCACCTGCGGTCTTCAGGACCTCTGCAACCTGTTTCCGGTCTCCTGTCCACCTGCGTTCCCCATTGCCTCTGCTATTTGTTTCTAGGCTCCTGTCCACCTGCATTCTCCAGTGTTATGGAACTGCAACACAGAACTAGAGTAGAAGGGGGAAAACTGACCCTGCACTAAGACTAGGCTGATACCCTACGATGGAGTGGGCGACCCATTCCTTGCGAATAGACCCACCGACGATCCTAGGTTAATCTCAAGCAAAGACCTATAGACAGGGGGAAGGAGGTACCTAAAAGATGTAGGGACTGGGTTTAAAAACAGGTCACCTCCTACTAGAAAACCCAGAGAAGGCTGCAGAAACCAACTGAAAACAGAAACTAAGGATAGCAGAACCAGAGGTCCCAGAACTGCACAATATCAAACACAGAAAGCTATCAAAGCACCTAGACAGAACTCTTGCGGATTAACACTGTTGTCCAGCAAGGACTGAGAGGCAGGTGCTGGGTAATAAAGGGTGATACAATCACATGACCTAAGACAACCCAGCACCAGGGGAAAAAGACCAGCAGCCTGAAAACCAGAACAAGATGGCGGATGGTCAAAAACAAAACAGATTCTAACAGTGCCTCCCCTTTTATGAGGATCCTCCGGATCCGCTTGGCCGAGCCTTATTCGGAAATTCCCTGTGAAAAGCCTTAATCAGCCTTGAGGCCGAGACGTCCTCAGCTTTCACCCAGGAATTATCCTCGGGACCGAAACCCTTCCAGGACACAAGATACTGCAACCTTCCTCTGTGCTACCTGGAATCTAAAATGCGTGAAATCTCAAACTTGCCGTACTCATCAACTGGAGGAACAATCGGCATCGCCTCCTTATCTGGTGTGTCAACTTTCTTCAGTAAAGATACATGAAAAACTGAATTAATTCTCCAGGATGAGAGGATATTTAATCTCACCGCTGCCAAGTTGACAACCTGAACCACTTGGAAGGGTCCTACAAACTTAGGCCCCAGTTTTTTAGAAGGGATCTTCAAACACAGATTCCTAGAGGACAATCAGACCATGTCGCCAACTGCAAACAACACCTCCCTTCTTTTCTTGTCAAAATATTTCTTTGACCTCCTATTTGCCTCTTTCAGATTATGGCGTACATTGGTCCATACCCTGTCTAAATTTCCATAAAAACTCTCCTCCTCAAGCACTGCTGCCCCAATCTTTGAAAATGAACCGAAAGATGGATGCCTCCCTGTACAGCAAAAAAAAGGAGAACACCCAGACGAGGAAGACATATCATTATTAAGAGCAAACTCAGCTAGTGGTAGATATTCCGACAACATCTCCTGATTGTCTGCTACAAAACATCTCAAAAACTGCTCGACGTCCTGGTTCTTCCTTTCGGTTTGTCCATTGGACTCCGGATAATAACCTGACGAAAATGACAAATGAACCTTTAATCTGTCACAAAAAGCATGCCAAAAGTGAGCCACAAACTGTGGTCCTCTATTGGAAACAATGTCCGTGGGAACCCCATGGAGTCTGACAATCTCTTTCACAAATGCCTTAGGCTACGTTCACATTTGCGTTGTTGGGCGCAGCGTCGTCGACGCATGCATCATGCGCCCCTATCTTTAACATGGGGGGCGCATGGACATGCGTTGTACTGCGTTTTACGACGCATGCGTCATATAGACGCACAAGACAGGGCGCAGGGGACGCTACTTGTAGCGTTTTCCCTGCGCCGAAAGTCCCGATCTGTAGGATCTTATGACAACGCATGCGTCGCAAAACGCTGCGTTGTGTACATGCGTTGTTGGTTGCGTCGTGTCGCCGATGCTGCGCCCAACAACGCAAATGTGAATGTAGCCTTAGCTAGGGTCTTGGCGCAGAGTAATTTATTGAACGGGACCAGATAACTGTTATGGTTTCCAATGGCAAGGAAACATCAGAAGCATAGAATAAACGGACAAGCTCTCGGGTGATGGAAACTAGAGCTGACCGCGATGCTAAACCTACACACCACACTAGAAGTAGCCAGGGGGCATTCCTGCGTTGCCAGCCAGAGAACTAACTACCCCTGGTAGAAGAAAACACAGTCCTGGCTTGCCTCCAGAGAATGTCCCCACAGGAGATAGCAGCCCCCCACATATAATAACGGTGAGAGCAGATGAAAAGACACAAGTAGTATGAAAGCAGATTTAGCACAGAGAGGCCCGCTAACTAAATAGCAGAAAGATACAACAGAGGACTTCGCGGTCAGCTGCAAAACCCTTCAAAACACCATCCTGAAATTACCTTAACTCATGTGACAACTCATGCCACTGGAGTGGTAATTTCAGCCCAACAAGAGCTTCCAGCTGCAGAGATTCACATAAGTGCAAACTGGACAAAACATACAAAAATAGACTTAAGCACTAAAGTGTCCAACTTAGCTGAGCAGAAAACTGGGAGCAGGAACATGCAACAGAATCACTCTGGATACATTGATGGCCAGCATTAGAATGACTGAGGAGCAAGGTTAAATAGGATACTCCCACATCCTGATAGGAACAGGTGAACTGAGAAGGCAAAGCTTGCAGGACACCAGTACCACAAGAGACCACCGGGGGAGCCCACGAACCGAATCACAACAGTACCCCCCCCTTAAGGAGGGGGCACCGAACGCTCACAAGAACCACCAGGGCGATCTGGATGAGCCCTATGAAAGGCACGGACCAAATCAGAAGCATGAACATCAGAAGCTGTAACCCAAGAATTATCCTCTTGACCGTAGCCCTTCCATTTCACCAGATATTGAAGTCTCCGTCTGGAAACACGGGAGTCCAAGATTTTCTCCACCACGTACTCCAAATTCACCCTCAACCAGCACAGGAGCAGGAGGCTCAACAGAAGGCACAAGTGGTACCTCATACCTCCGCAATAATGACCGATGGAAGACATTATGGATAGCAAAGGATGCTGGGAGGTCCAAACGAAAAGACACAGGGTTAAGAATTTCCAAAATCTTATAAGGACCGATGAACCGAGGCTTAAACTTAGGAGAAGAGACCCTCATAGGGACAAAACGGGAGGACAACCACACCAAGTCCCCAACACGAAGACGAGGACCAACACGACGATGGCGATTAGCAAAACGTTGAGTCCTCTCCTGGGACAACTCCAAATTGTCCACCACCTGCCCCCAAATACGATGCAACCTATCCACCATGGTATCCACTCCAGGACAATCCGAAGACTCCACCTGACCAGATGAAAAACGAGGATGGAACCCTGAATTGCAAAAGAAAGGGGAGACCAAAGTGGCAGAACTGGCCCGATTATTAAGGGCAAACTCAGCCAACGGCAAAAAGGAGACCCAGTCATCCTGATCAGCAGACACGAAACACCTCAAATAAGTCTCCAAGGTCTGATTAGTACGTTCCGTCTGGCCATTTGTCTGGGGATGAAATGCAGACGAAAAAGACAAATCAATGCCCATCCTGGCACAAAACGCCCGCCAAAATCTGGACACAAACTGGGATCCCCTGTCGGAAACGATATTCTCCGGAATACCATGCAGCCGAACCACATTCTGAAAAAACAGGGGCACCAACTCAGATGAGGAAGGCAGCTTGGGCAAGGGCACCAAATGAACCATCTTAGAAAAGCGGTCACACACCACCCAAATGACGGACATCTTCTGAGAAACAGGGAGATCAGAAATAAAATCCATAGAGATGTGTGTCCAAGGCCTCTTAGGAACAGGCAAGGGCAACAACAACCCACTAGCCCGAAAACAACAAGGCTTGGCCCGAGCACAAACATTGCAAGACTGCACAAAAGTACGCACGTCCCGAGACAGGGAAGGCCACCAGAAGGACCTAGCCACCAAATCTCTGGTACCAAAAATTCCCGGATGACCTGCCAACGCAGAAGAATGAACCTCCGAGATGACTCTATTGGTCCACTCATCCGGCACAAACAATCTACCAGACGGACAACGATCAGGCCGATCCGCCTGAAACTCTTGTAAAGCACGTCGCAGGTCTGGGAAGACAGCAGACAATATCACCCCATCCTTAAGTATACCCGTAGGTTTAGAATCACCAGGGGAATCAGGTTCAAAACTCCTAGAAAGGGCATCCGCCTTCACATTCTTAGTACCTGGCAGATACGAAACCACAAAATTAAACCGGGAAAAAAACAACGACCAGCGCGCCTGTCTAGGATTCAGACGTCTGGCCGACTCAAGATAAATCAAATTTTTGTGATCAGTCAAGACCACCACCTGATGTTTAGCACCCTCAAGCCAATGACGCCACTCCTCGAATGCCCACTTCATCGCCAAAAGCTCCCGATTACCGACGTCATAATTTCGCTCGGCGGGCGAAAATTTTCGAGAAAAGAACGCACAAGGTCTCATCACTGAACAATCTGAACTTTTCTGCGACAAAACCGCCCCCGCTCCGATCTCGGAAGCATCAACTTCCACCTGAAAAGGAAGAGAAACATCAGGCTGGCACAACACCGGAGCAGAAGAAAAACGGCGCTTAAGCTCCCGAAAGGCCTCCACAGCAGCAGGAGACCAATCTGCAACATCAGCACCCTTTTTAGTCAAATCAGTCAAAGGCCTGACAACGCTAGAAAAACCAGTTATGAATCGACGATAAAAGTTAGCAAAGCCCAAAAATTTCTGAAGGCCCTTAAGAGAAGTCGGTTGCGTCCAGTCACAAATAGCCCGAACCTTCACAGGATCCATCTCAATAGAAGAGGGGGAAAAAATGTACCCCAAAAAAGAAATCTTCTGAACCCCAAAAACACACTTTGAACCTTTAACAAACAGAGAATTGGTCCGCAAAACCTGAAAAACCCTCCTAACTTGTTGAACATGAGATTCCCAGTCATCCGAAAAAATCAAGATATCGTCCAAATACACAATCATAAATTTATCCAGATATTCACGGAAAATATTGTGCATAAAAGACTGAAAGACCGAAGGGGCATTTGACAGACCAAAAGGCATCACCAAATACTCAAAATGGCCCTCGGGCGTATTAAATGCGGTTTTCCACTCATCCCCCTGCTTAATTCGCACCAAATTATACGCACCGCGAAGATCAATCTTAGAGAACCACTTCGCCCCCTCAATGCGAGCAAATAAATCTGTCAGCAATGGCAAAGGATACTGATACTTGACTGTGATCTTATTCAAGAGTCTATAATCAATACAAGGTCTCAAAGAACCATCGCTTTTAGCTACGAAAAAGAACCCCGCTCCAAGAGGAGACGAAGAAGGACGAATATGTCCCTTTTCCAAGGACTCCCTAATATACTCTCGCATGGCAGCATGTTCAGGTACAGACAGATTGAATAGACGACCCTTAGGAAATTTACTGCCAGGGTTCAAATCTATGGCGCAATCGCAATCTCTGTGAGGAGGAAGAGAATTAAGAGTAGATTCCTCAAAAACCTCACGATAATCAGACAAAAACTCAGGAATTTCAGAGGGAATAGATGAAGCAATGGAGACCAAAGATGTGTCCCCATGATTTCCCTGACATCCCCAGCTTAGTACAGACATTGTTTTCCAGTCAAGGACTGGGTTATGAGTTTGCAACCATGGCAATCCCAGCACCAACACATCATGTAGATTATACAGTACAAGGAAGCGAATCACCTCTTGATGGTCTGGAGTCATACGCATAGTCACTTGTGTCCAGTATTGTGGTTTATTACTAGCCAATGGTGTAGAATCAATACCCTTTAAAGGTATAGGAACTTCCAGAGGCTCTAGATCAAACCCACAGCGCCTGGCAAAGGACCAATCCATAAGACTCAAAGCGGCGCCAGAATCCACATACGCATCCGCAACAATAGAAGATAACGAACAAATTAGAGTTACAGACAAAATAAACTTGGACTGCAAAGTGCCAATAGCAGAGGATTTATCAACTTTCTTTGTTCGTTTAGAGCATGCTGATATAACATGAGTAGAATTTCCACAATAGAAGCACAAATGATTTTTGCGCCTATAAATCTGCCGTTCGCTTCTGGACAAAAAGCTATCACATTGCATACTCTGTGGTGCCTCTTCAGAAGACACCGCCAACTGGTGCACAGGTTTGCGTTCCCGTAAACGCCGATCAATCTGAATTGCCATTGTCATGGACTCATTCAGACCAGTAGGCGCAGGAAACCCCACCATGACGTCTTTTACAGCATCAGAGAGACCTTCTCTGAAAATTGCCGCCAGAGCGCACTCATTCCACTGAGTAAGCACAGACCATTTTCGAAATTTTTGGCAATATATTTCGGCTTCATCTTGCCCCTGAGAGAGGGCTATTAGGGCTTTCTCAGCCTGAATCTCCAAATTTGGTTCCTCATAAAGCAACCCCAAAGCCAGAAAAAACGCATCCACATTGAGCAATGCAGGATCCCCTGGTGCCAATGAAAATGCCCAATTTTGGGGGTCACCCCGCAGTAAAGAAATAACAATTTTTACTTGCTGGGCAGGATCTCCAGCAGAATGAGATGTCAGCGAAAGAAACAATTTACAATTGTATTTAAAATTTAGAAAACAAGATCGATCTCCAGAAAAAAACTCCGGTATAGGAATTTTAGGTTCAGACCGAGGAGCATGTAACAAAAAATCTTGTATATTCTGAACTTTAGAGGCAAGATTATTCAAATTGGTAGCCAGACTCTGGGGATCCATATTTCAACAGATAAAGTCTGAGCCATTCAGGGGTTAAGAGGAGAGGAAAACAGGAGACTGCAATTAGAGCTGGAGTGCAACTTCAGAGGAAGGAAAAAAAAAAAAAAAAAAAAAAAAGGTTTCACACAGTTCCTTTTCTCTCCTGCTTCAGCCTATAGATTAAACATTTTGGGCTGGCCATACTGTTATGGTTTCCAATGGCAAGGAAACATCAGAAGCATAGAATAAACGGACAAGCTCTCGGGTGATGGAAACTAGAGCTGACCGCGATGCTAAACCTACACACCACACTAGAAGTAGCCAGGGGGCATTCCTGCGTTGTCTCTAGATGCCGCGCGCCAGCCGGAGAACTAACTACCCCTGGTAGAAGAAAACACAGTCCTGGCTTGCCTCCAGAGAATGTCCCCACAGGAGATAGCAGCCCCCCACATATAATAACGGTGAGAGCAGATGAAAAGACACACGTAGTATGAAAGCAGATTTAGCACAGAGAGGCCCGCTAACTAAATAGCAGAAAGATACAACAGAGGACTTCGCGGTCAGCTGCAAAACCCTTCAAAACACCATCCTGAAATTACCTTAACTCATGTGACAACTCATGCCACTGGAGTGGTAATTTCAGCCCAACAAGAGCTTCCAGCTGCAGAGATTCACATAAGTGCAAACTGGACAAAACATACAAAAATAGACTTAAGGACTAAAGTGTCCAACTTAGCTGAGCAGAAAACTGGGAGCAGGAACATGCAACAGAATCACTCTGGATACATTGATGGCCAGCATTAGAATGACTGAGGAGCAAGGTTAAATAGGATACTCCCACATCCTGATAGGAACAGGTGAACTGAGAAGGCAAAGCTTGCAGGACACCAGTACCACAAGAGACCACCGGGGGAGCCCACGAACCGAATCACAACAGATAACACATCTTACTAAACCGGTCCACAACAACCCAGATGACAGAAAAACCCTCAGAGACCGGCAGATCGGTGATAAAATCCATAGCAAGATGTGACCATGGCGAACTAGGAACCTCCAAATGGCACAGCAACCCTGCAGCCGGGGCATGTGAGGCCTTCGACCTAGCGCACACAGTACACTGATGCACCCACTTGGTAATTTCTCTTTGCCACCCTGGCCACCAGAAACTTCGACCGATCGACTTTCTAGTTTCCGAAATCCCTGGATGACCTGCCAACTGAGACTCATGACATTCAGCGAACAAAGCTCTCCGCAAGGCTCTAGGCAAAAATAGTTTACCATATGGAGTGTTAGTTGGTGCAGCATTCTGCTCTAGGATGCTACTCTCCAACTCAGAACCCAATGCTGCCCCCACCACCCCTCTTTGAAAAATACATTACTCCTTCTCAGTATTAACTGTTGGAGAGAAACTACGAGACAAAGCATCCGCTTTAACATTCTTTGTCCTATGGATATATGTCACGGAGAAATTAAATGGCAAAAAACAATGCCCACCTAGCTTGTCCTAGAGACGTTATAATAGATGAATGTGGATAAAATCCGTGCTGCTGCGACAAATAATGGATCCAGATATGGTTGTAAGGTGTTCGGGTTGTTTATTCAACGCATTTCGAAGCTCATGGCTTCTTCTTCAGGAAGTTTCCACACAAAGATATGGTATCTTTGTGTGGAAACTTCCTGAAGAAGAAGCCATGAGCTTCGAAACGCGTTGAATAAACCACCCGAACACCTTACAACCATATCTGGATCCATTATTAGTCGCAGCAGCGCGGATTTTATCCACATTCATCTATTATAACGTCTCTAAGAGGTCGCAGCGCCGACCTGTGGATCTGCAGCAGCTGACAAACTACACGCCTTTACTGTGTACCACCAGGTGAGCAGTTCTCTCATAATTGATTAGAAGCAATCCTGGGGATAAGACCCTATTTGCGCTTTTTTTGTCTCCTACTTTTCTACACCTAGCTTGTCCGGCATTTAAAAGTTTAGCAGCATCCAGATATATCAGATTCTTATGATCAGTAAAAACCTATATCGGATGTCTAGCCCCATCCAAAAAATGTTGCCAATGCTCAAACGCGAGTTTAATAGCCAGCAACTCTCTGTTCCCAACATCACAATTGAGCTTGGTCTCCGAAATTTTTTTAGAAAAGAAAGCACCCCATCCTCTCCCTCCTGGGACAGAACTGCCCCCACCCCTACTGAAGAGGCATCAACTTCTACCAGAAAAGGCTTGGTCTCATCTGTCTGGATCAAAACAGGAGGAGAGTTAAACCTCTCCTTGAGATGCTCAAAAGCCTTAACAGCCTCAGAGGACCATTGGACAGTATTAGAACCCTTCTTGGTGACATGAGTTATAGGTTTAGTGATCACAGAAAAATTCTTTATGAATTTTCTGTAATAATTAACAAACCCTAAAAATCTCTGAACCGACTTCAAACATTCAGGCTGAGGCCACTCCAGCATTGCCTGAACCTTCACCGGGTCCATCTCAAACCCATCACTGGAGACAAGGTACCCCAAAAAACTCATTTTCTGTACCGCAAACTCGAACTTCTCCAATTTAGCAAAGAATGAGTTTTCGCTCAAAATCTGTGAAAATTCGCAGACTCTCTGCCAATGCGACTCCAGATCAGGTGAATAGTTCAAAATATCATCCAAATAAACAATAACACTCCTACTGATCAACGACCTCAGAATGTTATTAATGAAATTTTGAAAAAACACAGGCGCATTTGTAAGGCCAAAAGTCTTCACCAGACACTCAAAATGTCCTTCCGGGTATTAAAGGCTGTCTTCCATTCATCGCCCTCCTTCACCAAATTATATGCCCCACGAAGGCCAAACTTAGAGAACCACTTTGCTCCGGTTAGTTGGTTAAACAAATCCGGAATTAGCGGCAACGGGTAAGGATTGCCCACAGTGATCTTATTAATCTCCCGAAAATCCAGACACGGCCTAAGGCCCCCATCCTTCTTTTTGACAAAAAAGAATCCTACAGCCACAGGGGACTTAGAGGGTCTTATATGACCTGCAGCTAAACTAGTCTGTAGGTATTCCTTTAAGGCCTCCCTATCGAGAATCGTCAGATTAAATAAACGACTCTTAGGAAGTGTGGCACCTGGGACGAACTCAATAGCACAGTCGTAATCTCTGTGGGGTGGTAGAGCTTGCGACTCAACCTCCGAAAATACCCTCCAGAAATCCTGAATGGCTTCAGGTAGCTCTTTCTTCACAACAGCAGCAATGTGAACATTACAACAATTACCGTAACACCCCTGACCCCAGGACCTTATAGTACTAGACAACCAGTCCAGCAGAGATTGTGCATTTTTAACCAGGGTAAACCTAGGACAACTGGGCAAGGTAATTTAGCAAGGACTAACAAATCTATGCACTTCTGATGTTCCATATTCACAATAAATGGGAATCCAGTAACCTTTCGAGAAATACACCCATGTTCCAAAGGAGTGTTGTCAATAGCCACAACAGGAATAGGAGAAGACAATGGTCATATCAAACTTATATTTGTCTAGGAATTGTTGATCAATCAAATTAAGTGCAGAACCACAATCCACTATTACCTGAAAATCAATGGAATGACCATGATATGTGGTATTACCAGAAAAAGAAAACTCCTGTGGACCGTAAAAACGCAATACGAACGGGAGTGTTACTCCTACTGACCTTTTCTTTTTCCTTCCTTATGCGAACCTCACATTGCTTAATAAAATGGTCAGCCATACCACAATACAAGCATAGCCCTTCAGAAAACCTCCCTCTCCTGGGAACGAGAGGACATCGCCCCAAGTTGCATCGGTTCCCCGCTGTCAACGGGGCCACCCTGAGAGACTGGATCCAGCATTATAAGAGCCTTCTCTTCATTCTGTCTGCCTCTCAATCTTCTATCCACACGGATAGCTAACTGCATAGCAGTTTCCAAAGTATCAAGTGTAGGATATGCAATGAGCAAATCTTTAACTCTTTCACTCAAACCTGCTAAAAACTGACTCTTAAGCGCTGGGTCATTCCACCTGACTTCTGCAGACCATCGTCTGAACTGAGTGCAATACCTCTCAGCATCAACAGAACTGTCATGGTTCCCAATGGCAAGGGAACGTAAGAAACATATAAATAACGAACGAGCTCTCGGGTGATGGAAACTCGAGTTGACCGTGAGCTAAATCTACCACACAACTAATAGTAGCCAGGGAGCATACCTACGGCTTCCTAGATGCCACGCGCCAGCCGGAGGACTAACTACGCCTGGTAGAGGAAGAAACAGACCTGGCTTACCTCTAGGGAAATATCCCAAAAGATGATAGCAGCCCCCCACATGTAATAACGGTGAATTAAGAGGAAAAAACATACACAGTATGAAAGTAGATTTAGCAAAGAGAGGTCCACTTACTAGATAGCAGAAGGATACAAAAGAGGACTTCACGGTCAACTGAAAACCCTTTCAAAAACCATCCTGAAATTACTTTAAGACTCCTGTGTCAACTCATGACACAGGAGTGGCAATTTCAGCCCGCAAGAGCTTCCAGCTACAGAGAATTACAAAAACTGCAAACTGGACAAAAGATACAAAACAAAAGGACAAAGTCCACTTAGCTGATCAGTAGACTAGTAGCAGGAACATGCAACCGAAGGCTCTGGTTACAATGATGACCAGCAAGGAAATGACTGGAGAGCAAGGCTAAATAGGAAACTCCCAAACACTGATGGAAGCAGGTGAACAGAAGCAGCAAAGGCAAACAAGTCACCAGTACCACCAGCAACCACCAGGGGAGCCCAAAAAGCGAATACACAACAGTACCCTCCCCTTAAGGAGGGGGCACCGAACCCTCACAAGAACCGCCAGGGCGATCTGGATGAGCCCTATGAAAGACACGAACCAAATCCGAGGCATGAACATCAGAGGCAGTTACCCAAGAATTATCTTCCTGACCATAGCCTTTCCATTTAACCAGATATTGAAGTCTCCGTCTGGAAATACGGGAGTCCAAGATCTTCTCTACGACGTACTCCAATTCACCCTCCACCAGCACAGGAGCAGGAGGTTCAGTAGAAGGAACCACCGGTACCTCATATCTCCGCAACAACGACCGATGGAACACATTATGGATAGCGAAAGATGCCGGGAGGTCCAAACGAAAGGAAACAGGGTTAAGAATCTCCAAAATCCTATAAGGACCGATGAACCGAGGCTTAAATTTGGGAGAAGAAACCCTCATAGGGACAAAACGGGAAGACAACCACACCAAGTCCCCAACGCGAAGGTGGGGACCAACACGACGACGACGGTTAGCAAACTGCTGAGTCCTCTCCTGGGACAATTCCAAATTATCCACCACTTGTCCCCAAATCCGATGCAACCGATCCACCACCGCATCCACTCCAGGACAATCCGAAGATTCAACCTGACCAGATGAAAAACGCGGATGAAACCCTGAATTGCAAAAGAAAGGAGAAACCAAAGTGGCAGAACTAGCCCGATTATTAAGAGCAAACTCCGCCAACGGCAGAAAGGCAACCCAATCATCCTGATCCGCAGACACAAAACACCTCAAATAAGTCTCCAAAGTTTGATTAGTTCGCTCCGTCTGGCCATTGGTCTGAGGATGGAATGCAGACGAAAAGGACAAATCAATGCCCAACCTGGCACAGACTGCCCGCCAAAATCTAGACACGAACTGGGTACCCCTGTCAGAAACGATGTTTTCCGGAATACCATGCAAGCGAACCACATTTTGAAAAAACAGAGAGACCAACTCAGATGAGGAAGGCAACTTAGGCAATGGCACCAAATGAACCATTTTAGAAAAACGGTCACACACCACCCAGATGACAGACATCTTCTGAGAAACAGGGAGATCCGAGATAAAGTCCATAGAGATGTGCGTCCAAGGCCTCTTAGGAATAGGCAAGGGCAACAACAACCCACTAGCCCTAGAACAACAAGGCTTGGCCCGAGCACACACATCGCAAGACTGCACAAAAACACGCACATCTCGAGACAGGGAAGGCCACCAGAAGGATCTAGCCACCAAATCTCTGGTGCCAAAAATTCCCGGATGACCTGCCAGAGTAGAAGAATGAACTTCCGAGATGACTCTAGTGGTCCAATCGCCAGGAACAAACAGTCTACCAGACGGACAACGATCAGGTCTATCCGCCTGAAATTCTTGCAAAGCACGTCGCAGATCTGGAGAGACAGCAGACAAAACCACCCCATCCTTAAGGACACCAGCAGGTTCAGAATTCCCAGGAGAGTCAGGCTCAAAACTCCTAGAAAGAGCATCTGCCTTCACATTCCTAGAACCCGGTAAGTACGAGACCACAAAATTAAACCGGGAAAAGAACAACGACCAACGTGCCTGTCTAGGATTCAGGCGCCTGGCAGACTCCAAATAAATTAAATTCTTGTGATCAGTCAAAACTACCACCTGATGTCTGGCACCCTCAAGCCAATGACGCCACTCCTCAAATGCCCACTTCATGGCCAAAAGCTCCCGATTACCAACATCATAGTTTCGCTCGGCGGCCGAAAATTTTCACGAAAAGAACGCACAAGGTCTCATCACTGAGCAGTCGGAACTTCTCTGCGACAAAACCGCCCCCGCTCCGATCTCGGAAGCATCGACCTCAACCTGAAAGGGAAGAGAAACATCAGGCTGGCGCAACACAGGGGCAGACAAAAAGCGGCGCTTAAGCTCCCGAAAGGCCTCCACAGCAGCAGGGGACCAATTGGCAACATCAGCACCCTTTTTAGTCAAATCCGTCAGAGGTTTAGCAACGCCAGAAAAACCAGCTATAAATCGACGATAAAAATTAGCAAAGCCCAAGAATTTCTGAAGACTCTTCAGAGAAGTAGGCTGCGTCCAGTCGTAAATAGCCCGAACCTTGACAGGGTCCATCTCAATAGAAGAAGGGGAAAAAATGTACCCCAAAAAGGAAATTTTTTGAACCCCAAAAACACACTTTGAACCCTTTACACACAAAGAATTCTCCCGCAAAACCTGAAAAACCCTCCTGACCTGCTGAACATGAGAGTCCCAGTCATCAGAAAAAATCAAAATATCATCCAAGTACACTATCATAAATTTATCCAAATATTCACGGAAAATATCATGCATTAAGGACTGAAAGACAGAAGGTGCATTAGAAAGGCCGAAAGGCATTACCAAATACTCAAAATGGCCCTCAGGTGTATTAAATGCGGTTTTCCACTCATCCCCCTGCTTAATTCGCACCAAATTATACACCCCACGAAGATCAATCTTAGAGAACCACTTAGCCCCCCTTATGCGAGCAAACAAATCAGTCAGCAAAGGCAACGGATACTGATATTTGACTGTAATTTTATTCAGGAGTCGATAACACAGGTCAACAAAAAAAAAAAAATTTTCTGGTGTCCAAAATATTTTAATGAATTTGGGGTATTTTTGGGGTGCTGATTCTGAATATGCTATCAGTTTTGCCGGATTGGCTCAAGTTTTTGAGATTTTTGGTATCTTATTTATAGCACTTGTTGGTAAATGCGACGCATCATCTCATTAATTTCTTTGGATTAGTACTTGAACTGAGCAGTTCTCAATATAGTTTTGTGTTAATTAGTGTTCTAAAAGTTTGTTCCTAGCTTGATTTTTGCACTAACTTTATGTTGTTGTCTGTTTTCCAATGAAAAGCATGAACTCATCAAGAAGAAGTTGTCTTAACGATCCAGACTCATTCTGTTACATTTGTGGTGAATACACACTGCCAAAACATAGAAGAAACATAACAGACTTCGTAAAAAAAGTGTATTTTGCCTATTTTGGGGTTATGCTTGGGGACCAAGACATAGTGTGCAAAGCATGTATCGAATTATTACGAAAATGGAGCAAAGGACAAAGAAAAAGCTTCAAATTTGGTGTTCCAATGGTGTGGAGAGAGCCAAAAAATCATCATGATGACTGTTATTTCAATAAAGTTAATGCGCGTGTAGCAAATTACGTCTTTTTTTCACACATTTTACGAAAAATCTCAAAAACTTGAGCCAATCTGGCAAAACTGATGACATATTCAGAATCAGCACCCCAAAGTTACCCTAAATTCGATGAAATATCTTTGGCACCAAAAATGCTGTTGACCAGTGTAATCAATACAAGGCCTCAGAGAGCCATCCTTTTTAGAGACAAAGAAAAAACCGGCTCCTAAAGGTGATGAAGAAGGACGAATATGTCCCTTTTCCAGGGACTCCTTAATATACTCGCGCATAGCAGCATGTTCAGGTACAGATAGGTTAAACAAACGACCCTTTGGAAATTTACTGCCAGGAATCAGATCTATGGCGCAATCACAATCCCTGTGAGGAGGGAGTGAACCAATTTTAGGCTCTTCAAAAATATCACGATAATCAGACAAAAATGCCGGAATCTCAGATGGAATAGATGACGAAATGGACACCAAAGGAGTGTCCCCATGAGCCCCCCGACATCCCCAGCTTAACACAGACATAGCTTTCCAGTCAAGGACTGGGTTATGAGACTGTAACCATGGTAATCCAAGCACCAAAACATCATGTAAATTGTACAACACAAGGAAGCGAATCACCTCCTGATGGTCTGGAGTCATACGCATAGTCACTTGCGTCCAGAACTGTGGTTTATTACAAGCCAAAGGTGTAGAATCAATACCCTTCAGAGGTATAGGGACTTCCAGAGGCTCTAAATCAAACCCACAGCGCCTGGCAAAGGACCAGTCCATAAGACTCAGAGCGGCGCCAGAGTCCACATAGGCATCCACGGTAATAACTGATAATGAACAAATCAAGGTTACAGACAAAATAAATTTGGACTGTAAAGTGCCAATTGAAATAGACTTGTCAACCTTCCTAGTACGTTTAGAGCATGCCGATATAACATGAGCAGAATCACCACAATAGAAGCATAACCCATTTTTACGCCTATAATTCTGCCGCTCGCTTCTGGACATAATTCTGTCACATTGCATTTTCTCTGGCGTCTCTTCAGAAGATACCGCCAAATGGTGCACGGGTTTGCGCTCCCGCAAACGCCGATCAATCTGAATTGCCATTGTCATGGACTCATTCAGACCTGTAGGCGCAGGGAACCCGACCATAACATCTTTAACGGCATCAGAAAGGCCCTCTCTGAAATTTGCCGCTAAGGCGCACTCATTCCACTGAGTAAGCACAGACCATTTACGAAATTTTTGGCAGTATATCTCAGCTTCATCTTGCCCTTGAGATAGGGCTATCAAAGCTTTTTCAGCTTGAATCTCCAAACTAGGTTCCTCATAAAGCAACCCAAAAGCCAGGAAAAACGCATCCACATTGAGCAGCGCAGGATCCCCTGGTGCCAATGAAAATGCCCAATTTTGAGGGTCACCTCGCAGCAAAGAAATTACAATCTTGACCTGCTGGACAGGATCTCCTGAGGAGTGAGGTCTGAGAGAAAGGAATAATTTACAATTATATTTGAAATTCAGAAACCGAGATCTATCTCCGGAAAACACCTCTGGTGTAGGGATTTTAGGTTCAGAAATAGGAGTATGCATAACAAAATCTTGTAAATTTTGAACCTTCGTAGCAAGATTATTTAAACCTGCAGCCAAACTCTGAGGATCCATCTTTAAACAGGTGAGCTCAGAGCCATACAAGGATTATAAGGAGAGAAAGGCAAAGGCAGTAATTAGAGCTGAAATACAACTGATCCAACTATGGAGCAAGCATAGGGAAAAAGAAAAAAAAAAAAAATTTACAGACTTCTTTTTTCTCTCCTTTCTTCTGCCAATAAGTTTAACACTGGCCGGTCATACTGTCATGGTTCCCAATGGCAAGGGAACGTAAGAAACATATAAATAACGAACGAGCTCACCGGGTCCATCTCAAACCCATCACTGGAGACAAGGTACCCCAAAAAACTCATTTTCTGTACCGCAAACTCGCACTTCTCCAATTTAGCAAAGAATGAGTTTTCGCTCAAAATCTGTGAAAATTCGCAGACTCTCTGCCAATGCGACTCCAGATCAGGTGAATAGTTCAAAATATCATCCAAATAAACAATAACACTCCTACTGATCAACGACCTCAGAATGTTATTAATAAAATTTTGAAAAAACACAGGCGCATTTGTAAGGCCAAAAGTCTTCACCAGACACTCAAAATGTCCTTCCGGGTATTAAAGGCTGTCTTCCATTCATCGCCCTCCTTCACCAAATTATATGCCCCACGAAGGCCAAACTTAGAGAACCACTTTGCTCCGGTTAGTTGGTTAAACAAATCCGGAATTAGCGGCAACGGGTAAGGATTGCCCACAGTGATCTTATTAATCTCCCGAAAATCCAGACACGGCCTAAGGCCCCCATCCTTCTTTTTGACAAAAAAGAATCCTACAGCCACAGGGGACTTAGAGGGTCTTATATGACCTGCAGCTAAACTAGTCTGTAGGTATTCCTTTAAGGCCTCCCTATCGAGAATCGTCAGATTAAATAAACGACTCTTAGGAAGTGTGGCACCTGGGACGAACTCAATAGCACAGTCGTAATCTCTGTGGGGTGGTAGAGCTTGCGACTCAACCTCCGAAAATACCCTCCAGAAATCCTGAATGGCTTCAGGTAGCTCTTTCTTCACAACAGCAGCAATGTGAACATTACAACAATTACCGTAACACCCCTGACCCCAGGACCTTATAGTACTAGACAACCAGTCCAGCAGAGATTGTGCATTTTTAACCAGGGTAAACCTAGGACAACTGGGCAAGGTAATTTAGCAAGGACTAACAAATCTATGCACTTCTGATGTTCCATATTCACAATAAATGGGAATCCAGTAACCTTTCGAGAAATACACCCATGTTCCAAAGGAGTGTTGTCAATAGCCACAACAGGAATAGGAGAAGACAATGGTCATATCAAACTTATATTTGTCTAGGAATTGTTGATCAATCAAATTAAGTGCAGAACCACAATCCACTATTACCTGAAAATCAATGGAATGACCATGATATGTGGTATTACCAGAAAAAGAAAACTCCTGTGGACCGTAAAAACGCAATACAAACGGGAGTGTTACTCCTACTGACCTTTTCTTTTTCCTTCCTTATGCGAACCTCACATTGCTTAATAAAATGGTCAGCCATACCACAATACAAGCATAGCCCTTCAGAAAACCTCCCTCTCCTGGGAACGAGAGGACATCGCCCCAAGTTGCATCGGTTCCCCGCTGTCAACGGGGCCACCCTGAGAGACTGGATCCAGCATTATAAGAGCCTTCTCTTCATTCTGTCTGCCTCTCAATCTTCTATCCACACGGATAGCTAACTGCATAGCAGTTAGCTAACTGCATAGCAGTTTCCAAAGTATCAAGTGCAGGATATGCAATGAGCAAATCTTTAACTCTTTCACTCAAACCTGCTAAAAACTGACTCTTAAGCGCTGGGTCATTCCACCTGACTTCTGCAGACCATCGTCTGAACTGAGTGCAATACCTCTCAGCATCAACAGAACTGTCATGGTTCCCAATGGCAAGGGAACGTAAGAAACATATAAATAACGAACGAGCTCTCGGGTGATGGAAACTCGAGTTGACCGTGAGCTAAATCTACCACACAACTAATAGTAGCCAGGGAGCATACCTACGGCTTCCTAGATGCCACGCGCCAGCCGGAGGACTAACTACGCCTGGTAGAGGAAGAAACAGACCTGGCTTACCTCTAGGGAAATACCCCAAAAGATGATAGCAGCCCCCCACATGTAATAACGGTGAATTAAGAGGAAAAAACATACACAGTATGAAAGTAGATTTAGCAAAGAGAGGTCCACTTACTAGATAGCAGAAGGATACAAAAGAGGACTTCACGGTCAACTGAAAACCCTTTCAAAAACCATCCTGAAATTACTTTAAGACTCCTGTGTCAACTCATGACACAGGAGTGGCAATTTCAGCCCGCAAGAGCTTCCAGCTACAGAGAATTACAAAAACTGCAAACTGGACAAAAGATACAAAACAAAAGGACAAAGTCCACTTAGCTGATCAGCAGACTAGTAGCAGGAACATGCAACCGAAGGCTCTGGTTACAATGATGACCGGCAAGGAAATGACTGGAGAGCAAGGCTAAATAGGAAACTCCCAAACACTGATGGAAGCAGGTGAACAGAAGCAGCAAAGGCAAACAAGTCACCAGTACCACCAGCAACCACCAGGGGAGCCCAAAAAGCGAATACACAACACAGAACCCTATTTAAGCCGTCTGAGCTCTGCCTCAGCTGATGTGACCCAATCAGGATCATCATATAACAATGCCATAGCAGAAAAATATGCTTCTACTGATGTCAAACAAGGATTATCAGGATGTAATGAAAATGCTCAGATTTGGGGTTCACTTTGCAATAAATACATATTCTGTAATTCGCTCCCTGAGGATCTGGGTCTAAGCCGAAAATATAGTAAACATGCATTTTTAAATGTAAAAAATTCCTGCCGTTTACCAGAAAAAAACTCCGGTAAGGTGTCACAGATTCACACCATGACTGTCAACAGTACGTCACGATCGGGGTGACCTTTGGCCAGCCCACGGCTATCACATGTGCAGGGGGCTTATCTTAGTTATCCCTCCACTGCTCCAATGTGATGAAAACTCAAACAAGGCTATTGACCTCTCAATTTACCGCAGGGGCTTATTTTAGTTATCCCACTGCTCTGCAATATAACACGAGCTGCAGGGATTTATGTATATCCCGCTTTATAGTTCCGCTTAAAAACTTGCAGCTCTCTGGCGCCCACCTTACCCTCAGGTCAGATTAGGTACTGCACCTAGGGTAATTAGTCGCCAGAAAGGCTGCCTGCTATGTACTGGCTATTGGGCATGCTGCAGCGAGGCAATATAATTACTCCCACTCAGGCAGGAACAATAATTATCAATGCCACTGTCACTACAACGACTCCCAAAAGTGCAGGACAAGGTATGCCACCACCAGCTTCGATTAACGGGTCCAAAGCTAACCCAAAACAGTAGCGTAATTCCTTTCAGAAGACTTAGGGTACGTTTTAGAGCAGGAGAACGAAGCTAGTATTTTAAATATTTTACTCCATAAAGATCAGGCAGTGTTTATAAAAAAAAGGTATATAAAGATGTTACAATATGAGACAAAGTATGTATGTACAAAACAATTATAAAATAACATGGATTAAAGAAGAAATATAAAACTCACATGTGCTCAGATCATTGCAGGCAAAACCATGCTGGTAGGCGGAGCCCCAAGTGTCCTTGTGCATCAGGAGGTCTGGATAGGAACAGCTTCTCAGGCAAAACTGAAGGCTGGGTTAAGTGCAGTCACTTATACCTGCAGCCTGGTGACACCACTAAAGAGGCTGGTTTCTCTGGACCCTCCCCTCTCCTCAGACATACAGATTTCAACAGCAATTCTTATAATTGTCATATCTTCGTTCGAGAATCTGGCATAGTCATAAAACACACCTCAACCATCTTGTATTAAAATTAGCTCTCTATTGATACCAAATTCATCCTAGTTGTTCCACACGGTTCCGGAGAAATCCTTACTTTTTACTCATTGCATTTAGCTGCTAGTGGTTACAGTGGCTGACAGATCTACCAATGGAAGTTGGCAGTATATACTTATTATTTTTCTAGCCCAAATCGGTGGCCCAATATCTTGCTATAAGAGAACAAAGAACCGCATGTCTTGAGAGGGATATCAGACCAGTTTCAGTTGGAGGGAAATTTGTGCCTCTACATGCGCAATAATCATTCCTGGCTTGGGGGCAGGGCAGAGCATTGAGAAGAATAGCTTCACACACAGAAGCAAAGAGAGAAGGGGGATCAGAGCCCACATCGTGCATGGTAACAGGGAAAATGAAAAATCCTACTCCATTTTATACATTATCGTGATCCCTCCCCCTTTTGGTCTGTACTATGGAGGCAGAACCGCTTGGTATGCCTCCATGCGCACCTCAGTAGGTCCGCCCTGGTAGGACAGTCCATCTGCACTGCCATGCTCCCTGCCCATTTTGTGTTCAATGGTAAAGTCAAACAGCTGAAGAGCAAGGCTCCAGCGTAGCAACCTTCCATTGGTTCCGCACATGGCGTTTAGCCAGCGCAGAGGGTTGTGGTTGGTCACCACAGTGAAGGTGCGACCGTACAAGTAGGGCTGCAAGCAAGCGCTGCAGGGCCCAGACTATGGCCAGGCACTCCTTCTCGATGGTGGAGTAGGCCACTTCTGTAATAATTATAGGAGATAACTCAGGAGACTCTTTGCGTGGAACAAGACAACTACAGGACACAGTTTTATAAGTGGTAAAGTCTATATTATCACATGGTGATTCAAACAGGTGCAGAGAGAAACTCAAGTCCACAACACTTTGAGTAAATATTAAATGCAGCTTAGCAGTCTATAGGAAACTTCAGAGGAAAATGCAATCACGCAGAAAGTCTATGAAGCACAATTATTCTTGAGGATACTTGACACGAATAAGTCCTTGCTTAGTCCAAAACACAGATAGATATGCTTATAAGGCAGTTCAAATAATATCTTAGCTCAACCAGGGAGGCCTGGGTAATAGTCTCAGGTTCTTGCAGAGCAGAAACAGCTTACATGTCCAGCAAATGAATATGGAAGTAAACACGAGCAGCAGATGAAGGAGAATTACTGGAACTGGTGTATGCAGCAGGAACTCAGAGCAGAGTAGCAGGATAACCCCACAGGTTCACAAGAGCAGGTATATAGCCAGGGATTAACCAGAGGTCAAGAGCTGGATGCAAGGCAGAATACTCTAGCACAGACTGAAGGCTGGGGTGGAGTTTTATAGCAGGAAGACACAGTGCACATGAGACCAAAGATGCCATCTTGGAAAAGGGCAGTAATGCACAAAAGGTAATAAAAAATGTTCAGAGTCCTGACATTACTCCCTCCTTAGAAGCGGCCTCAGTACGATCCTGGACCTGGTTTCTCAGGGAATCTCTGATGAAAACGAGAAATCTTCTGTTGGGCATTGATGTTTTCCACAGTTTCCCAAGAGTCTTCATCAGGGGGATATCCCTGCCATCTTATCAGATATTGGAGCCGATTCCTGCGAATCCTGGAATCAACAATTTCCTCCACCACAAATTGTTCTTGCACATCAATCACCACAGGCTGCAAAGGTGGCACAACACGTCCCTGGAAGGTATTAGGAGATACAGGCTTTAGTAAAGATACATGAAAAACTGGGTGTACCTTCATAGTCCTAGGCAGCTTCAGCCGGCAGGCCAGAGAGCTCACAATACCGTTGATCTTGAAAGGGCCAATGAATTTCTGTCCAAGTTTTTGTGAAGGAACGTTTAACTTCAGATTCTTAGTTGCTAACCACACGGAATCTCCTACCTTGAACATGGGTGCAGGTTTACGGAATCTATCAGCCGATCTCTTATAACGTTCTTGAGCTATGGTCAGGGATTCCTTCAGAACCTCCAGATTTTGCCTCATCGCAGTCAGCCTTTCCTCCACTGCCGGAACCGAAGAATTAATTGGAGACCTAGGTAAGATACACAGATGATAACCCAGATTGGCAAAGAAAGTTGTAAATTTAATGGAGGCGCTCTGAGAATTGTTATATGAAAATTCGGCTAACGGCAGCAACTCCAACCAATCATCCTGGAGATGGCTGACATAGCATCTTAGATAATGTTCCAGCGTCTGGTTGGTATGCTCAGTCTGACCATTTGTCTGGGGATGGTAAGCGGAAGAGAGACAGACATTAATATTGAGTGCAGAGCAAAACCCCTTCCAGAATCTTGAAGTGAACTGCACTCCACGGTCAGAGATGATCTCATCCGGAACGCCATGCAACCTAAAGACATTCTGTATAACCAAGTTCACTGTATCTTTAGCTGAGGGGAGGCCGGTGCACGGAACAAAATGAGCAGCTTTAATCAGGCAATCAACTACCACCATGATTTTATTCATGCCCCCCGATGTAGGCAGCTCCACATTAAAGTCCATTGATATAGACCCCCAAGGGCGGGACGGAACAGGTAATGGTTGTAGAAGACCCGTAGGTGCCACATGAGGAGTCTTGTAACGAGCACATACCTCGCAAGAGAGAACATAGTTCTTGGTATCCTTCAGGCAAGGTGGCCACCAGAAGAATCGGCTCAGGAACTCTTCTGTCTTCTGTACCCCCTGTGACCAGCCAACTTGGAGTCATGTACCAACTTGAGGATCTGCAGACGGACGACCTCAGGGACGTAGATACGTCGATCTCTGAACCACATGCCACCCTTAAAGACAAGATTAATATCCACAGGTGGGTTGGCCAGAAATACATCACCGTCATAGGCCTCCCTGCACTCCTTCCACAAGTCCTGATCGTGGATAACTCCGATGAAAATTGGCATCAGATAGAA
Organism: Ranitomeya variabilis; assembly: GCF_051348905.1. NCBI lineage: Eukaryota > Metazoa > Chordata > Amphibia > Anura > Dendrobatidae > Ranitomeya > Ranitomeya variabilis. Next base: position 205,256,373 of record NC_135233.1, read on the forward strand.
TGGTCTTGGACGGGGCTCCAGGTACGGAATCCGCAGCATGGATTCGGGATAAAGCATCAGCCTTCCCATTACGAGAACCTGGACGGTACGAGATAACAAAGTTAAATTGATTTAAAAATAAGTTCCAACAAGCCTGACGAGGAGAAAGACATCTAGCGGATCTAAGGAACTCTAAATTGCGATGGTCAGTTAGCACTATGATCTGTTGTGCAGCTCCTTGCAGATGATGCCTCCATTCTTTGAAAGCCGCAATAATAGCCAGCAATTCCTTGTCTCCCACGTCATAATTCTTCTCTGCTGAGGTTAGTCTACGGGAAAAGAAACCACAAGGATGTAGCAGACCCTTCTCTCCAGTTCTTTGGGAGAGAATAGCCCCCAAAGCATTATCAGAAGCGTCCACCTCCACAATGAAAGAAAGTGTTGGATCTGGGTGTATCAACAGCGGTGCTGATGTGAAACAGATCTTAAGCCGATCAAAAGCTTCTTGAGCCTGTGATGACCACTTAAAGGGCTTTTCCTTCTTTGTCAAGGAAGTAATGGGACAGGTAATATCAGAAAAATTTCGAATGAAGCGTCTGTAGAAATTTGCAAAACCAATAAAACGCTGGACCTCCTTAACGTTCTTGGGTACCGGCCAGTCAAGGATAGCCTGAATCTTACCAGATTCCATGTTCAGCCCCTGGGGAGAGATGATATAACCTAAGAACTGTATCTCAGAATGATGGAACTCGCATTTCTCCGGCTTAATATACAGATGGTTCTCTTTCAGACGTCTTAAAACAGTTTTGACATGTTCTTCATGTTCCTGTAGAGAGTCAGAAAATATTAGTATATCGTCCAAATAGATCACTACAAACTGGTCCAACAAATCTCTGAAAATGTCATTAGCAAGGTGTTGAAACATTGCAGGGGCGTTACAAAGCCCGAAGGGCATCACAAGAGATTCAAAGTGTCCATACCGGCATCTGAATTCTGTCTTCCACTCACCCCTGGACGAATACGCACCAAATTATAAGCCCCACGAAGATCCAGTTTAGAGAACACCTTAGCATGGCGGACTCTTTCCAGTAATTCGGGAATCAGAGGCAAAGGGTAACGGTTTCGTACCGTTACCTTATTGAGTTCCCGATAGTCAACACAGGGTCTCAGGGTCCCATCCTTCTTCTTTACAAAAAAGATAGGTGCCCCTGCTGGTGAGGAAGAAGGACGTATGAAGCCTTTGGCCAGATTTTCATCAATATACTCCTTTAAGGCTTGAAGCTCAGGTGTCGCCAAAGGGTATACGTTACCAAAAGGAATAGCTGTCCCTGGAAGCAACTCAATGGGACAGTCATAATGCCTGTGTGGAGGAAGCTGATCTGCATTCTTCTTGTCACAGATGTCAGACAACTCTTTATATGCTCCCACTCCCACTCCCACACCACCTCCTCACCTCGCCCCCTATCTGTCGGAGTCCCACAAGGTTCAGTCCTTGGGCACCTGCTCTTCTCCATTTACACCTTTGGCCTGGGACAGCTCATAGAATCTCATGGCTTTCAGTATCACCTCTATGCTGATGACACACTGATCTACATCTCTGGACCAGATATCACCTCCCTACTAACCAGAATCCCTCAATGTCTGTCCACTATTTCATCCTTCTTCTCCGCTAGATTTCTCAAACTTAACATGGACAAAACAGAATTCATCATCTTTCCCCCATCTCATGCGACCCCCCCAACGGACCTATCCATTACAGTAAATGGCTGCCCACTCTCCCCAGTCCCACAAGCTCGCTGCCTCGGGGTAATCCTTGACGCTGATCTCTCCTTCAAACCACATATCCAAGCCCTTTCCACTTCCTGCCGACTTCAACTCAAAAATATTTCACGAATCCGTTCATTCCTCAACCAAGAATCTGCAAAAACCCTAGTCCATGCCCTCATCATCTCTCGCCTCGACTACTGCAACCTCCTGCTCTGTGGCCTTCCCTCGAACACTCTCGCACCCCTCCAATCTATTCTAAACTCTGCTGCCCGACTAATCCACCTGTCCCCCCGCTATTCTCCGGCCTCTCCCCTCTGTCAATCCCTGCACTGGTTCCCCATTACCCAGAGACTCCAGTACAAAACCCTAACCATGACGTACAAAGCCATCCACAACCTGTCTCCTCCATACATCTGTGACCTCGTCTCCCGGTACTTACCTACCCGCAACCTCCGATCCTCACAAGATCTCCTTCTCTACTCCCCTCTTATCTCCTCTTCCCACAATCGTATACAAGATTTCTCTCGCGTATCACCCCTACTCTGGAACCTTCTACCACAACACATCAGACTCTCGCCTACCATCAGAATCTTCAAAAAGAATCTGAAGACCCACCTCTTCCGACAAGCCTACAACCTGCAGTAACCACCGATCAACCAACCGCTGCACGATCAGCTCTATCCTCACCTACTGTATTCTCACCCATCCCTTGTAGATTGTGAGCCTTCGCGGGCAGGGTCCTCACTCCTCCTGTACCAGTTATGACTTGTATTGTTTAAGATTATTGTACTTGTTTTTATTATGTATACCCCTCCTCACATGTAAAGCGCCATGGAATAAATGGCGCTATAACAATGAATAATAATAATAATAATAATAATATGCTGGAGGTAAAGAAAATACCTGTACATGTGGTTCCGTAGCTGTGGACTCAGGGACAGCTTCTGTTAACGCTGAGTTGCTCCTTGTTGGAAAGATAATCTCCTTGGTCTCCCAGTTGATAATTGGGTTCCGAGAATGCAACCAAGGAATGCCTAAAATCACAGGAAAATGAGGAGAAGAAATTAGCAAGAAAGAAAGTTGCTCCTGATGATTAGGCTCCAACAAAATTTCTAGGGGTACGGTCTCCTGATCCACAGGCCCAGAGATTAAAGGTGACCCATCCACTGTTTCCATGGTAATTGGAGAGGCTCTTTGCTGAATTTTAATACCATGTTCCTTGGCAAATGCGATATCCATGAAATCGCCACCTGCACCAGAGTCAATCATAGCTGCACTGGAAATCCACTGTCCTGAACACAGGATCTTAATAGGGAGAGTACAGTGAGAGTTCTTTTCCTTAAGCTCCTTGGGGGGTGAAGTCATAGAAAGTGAATGGAATACAGCGTTTAAAGGCAGGCTACATTCAGAGATGTCAGATTCATCATCACAGTTGTCATACTCCCCTACTGCTGCTAGCACCTTGTTAGGCCGTCTAGGACACTTAGGACAATTGATCAAAAAGTGGTCAGACTGGCCGCAGTAGAAACATAGACTTTCACGAAGGCGATGCTCCCGGCGCTCATTGATCTCGCGCCTCTGAACGGAATCAATTTGCATGGGCACCTCCTCCACCTCCCGAGATGTTTTACCTGCAGGCTCTTTGGAAGGAAGGGAAAAGTTAGAAATACGGTTATATGCAGCAAACTTCTCCTGCCTACGCTCAGTAAGGCAAATGTCAATGCGCACACAATGTTGTATAAATGTGTCTAGCTCTTGTGGTGACTCAGAGCAAGCTAGTTCATCTTTTACAATACTAGACAGACCCCTTTTAAAAATAGGCAATTGTGCATAACTGTCCCAACTGGTATCTACCGCTAATCTCCTGAATTCAGTAGCATACTCAATAACAGAACGTTTTGCCTGGTGTACAGAAAATAAAGCAGATTCAGTGGTTGCACGGTGATTAGGATCATCAAACACTAATGCCATAGCGGCCAAGAAATCATCCAAGTTATTTAACCGTGGGTCACGAGACTCAATCATCGGATTCGCCCAGGCGAGCGCTCGTGCGGTCAGCAGCATTATTACACGCAATACTTTGGATCTATCATTAGGAAAACGGTCAGCATGCACATCAAAATATAGCATACATTGATTCACAAAGCCACGAAATTTGTCGTGATCACCATTAAATCTGAATGGGGGCAACTTAGGTGGGCTAGCTGGTGGCGGTTGCACAGAGGGAAAAGTCGCTTGTGCAGCTATTTGTGTGCTTATGTCCTGAAAAGCCCGTCCATACTGGGACTCTATGCCAGCAAGTTTATTTTCCTGGGCTGCCATGCGGGTGCTTAAGTCCTGCTAATTCTGTCCAAACACTTGTTGATTGTGTTCAAAGCTTCCAAACTTCTTTTGCAGACCTTCCACATCTTTCTGCAGTGATCTAATTATGGAAAACACCTGCTCTAGTCTGCTTTCTGCAGTCATTGTTCCAGCAGTCTCCTTTTTTTTTTTTTAGGCTAGAGCATCCTGTAATAATTATAGGGGATAACTCAGGAGACTCTTTGCGTGGAACAAGACAACTACAGGACACAGTTTTATAAGTGGTAAAGTCTATATTATCACACGTTGATTCAAACAGGTGCAGAGAGAAACTCAAGTCCACAACACTTGGAGTAAATATTAAATGCAGCTTAGCAGTCTATAGGAAACTTCAGAGGAAAATGCAATCACGCAGAAAGTCTATGAAGCACAATTAGTCTTGAGGATACTTGACACGAATAAGTCCTTGCTTAGTTCAAAACACAGATAGATATGCTTATAAGGCAGTTCAAATAATATCTTAGCTCAACCAGGGAGGCCTGGGTAATAGTCTCAGGTTCTTGCAGAGCAGGAACAGCTTACATGTCCAGCAAATGAAGATGGAAGTAAACACGAGCAGCAGATGAAGGAGGAATACTGGAACTGGTGTATGCAGCAGGAACTCAGAGCAGAGTAGCAGGATAACCCCACAGGTTCACAAGAGCAGGTATATAGCCAGGGAGTAACCAGAGGTCAGGAGCTGGATGCAAGGAAGAATACTCTAGCACAGACTGAAGGCTGGGGTGGAGTTTTATAGCAGGAAGACACAGTGCACATGAGACCAAAGATGCCATATTGGAAAAGGGCAGTAATGCACAAAAGGTAATAAAAATGTTCAGAGTCCTGACAACTTCCCTCGGCAGAAGTTTCCGGCTCAGGTACAATGCGGGGTCCTCTTGGTCCTCCGAGTCAACCTTGCTGAGCACAGCACCAAGGCCAAACTCGCTGGTGTCGGTCTGCACCAAGAACGGTCGACTGCTGTCGACTGCTTTCAACGCAGGGGCATTGCACAGTGCTGTTTACAATGCCTGGAAGGCCCCCTCACAGCCGTCGGTCCAGTTGACGATGTGGGGTAGCTTCTTCCTGGTGAGGTCCGTCAAGGGTTTTGCCAGGCTACTATAGTGCTGTACAAAGCACTACCCTGCGGTGCCCAGGAAGGACATCACCTGTTTCTTGGTCCTAGGTGTGGGCCAGCTCATGATCGCTCTCACTTTCTCAGGCTCTGGCTTTAGGGTGCCCTTGCCTACCCGGTGCCCCAGGTAGTGGACCTCACTCATGCCCATCTAGCACTTTCCCGGCTTGATAGTCAGTCCCGCTCGGTGAATTCGCCTGAGCACCTCCTCGAGATGCTGCAGGTGTTCATCCCAGGAGGAACTGAAGATGGCAATGTCATCCAAGTACGCCACCGCGTACTCCTTCAGTCCCTGAAGAAGGAGGTTGACCATCCGCTGGAAAGTGGCAGGGGCATTCTTCATGCCGAAGGGCATGACTATGCACCCGTACAGTCCGAAGAGTGTGATAAAGGCGGACTTCTCCTGTGCCTCGGGGCTCAGGGGAATCTACCAGTATCCTCGACTCAGATCCATTATGGTCAGGTAATTTGCGCCAGCTAACCTCTCAAGCAGCTCCTCGATGCGCAGCATTGGGTGCACGTCAGAGGCTGTGATGAGGTTGAGCCCCCTGTAGTCCACGCTGAAATGGGTGTTCCGATCCTTCTTTGGCATGAGAACTACAGGTAAGGCCCACGCACTCTTTGACCGTCGAATCACCCCCAGCTGTAACATCTCATCGATCTCCTGGTGCATAACCTGCTGCACCTGGTCGGAGATTCGATAGGGTGTTCGCCGTAGTGGGGCATGGTTCCCGGTGTCCACCTCGTGGACTGCTAAAATAACATGGATTAAAGGTTAAAGGTCGGTTGGTTCCAGCTTGGTCCGCAACTGCGACCGCTGGGGTTCGGTTAGAGAGGCGCTTACCTCCACGTCCTTGATGTACCCACCGGCCTTGGCTTGGGTCAGCATGTCCAGGAGGGTGTCTTCCTCCCTGTCTTCGGGCAGGCTGCAGACCCATAGGACGAAAGGTTCATGGTCATGATGAGTCTTCATCATATTGACGTGAAAGGCCTTCGCCTACCCCGAGCGTGGTCAAGCGTAACCATGTAGGTGACTGGGTTGAGCTGTTGGTGGACGATGTACGGGCCTTCCCATGCTGCCTGGAGCTTATCCTTTGGTACGGGGACCAGCACCTACACCTTTTGACCCATGTGGTAGGTCCGCTCCCGGGTGTTCTGGTCGTACCAGTGCTTCTGGTCAGCCTGAACCCGCGTCATGTTGTCATGCACCAACTGCATCAAGGTCTGCATCTTGTCACGGAAGCGCATGACATACTCCACTATGGACACTTCAGAGGGTTCGGCTGCTCTTCCCAGGATTCCCTTACCAACCCAAGGGGTCCCCGGACTTGCCTGCCATACAGGAGCTCGAAGGGGGAGAACCCCGTCAAGGCCTGCGGAACCTCTCAGTAAGCAAATAGCAGGTGTGGGAGGTACTGCTCCCAGTTGCGCCCTTGGGTCTCAACCAGCATGCGTAGCATCTGTTTTAGGGTACCACTGAAGCATTCACACAAGCCATTGGTCTATGGGTGATACGCACTCGATACCAGGTGCTTCACCTGCATTCTCTTACAGAGAGCCTCCATTAGGCGAGGCATGAATTGGATCCCTTGATCAGTAAGCATCTCCCTGGAAAATACTACATGTGAAAAGATAGCCAGCAGGGCATCCGCCACCTCATCTGCCCTAGTTGACGACAGAGCTATTGCCTCTGGGTACCGGGTAGTGTAGTCTACCACAGTAAGTATGTATTGCTTTCCAGAGCTGCTGGGGACGGCCAGCGGGCCCACGATGTCCACCACGATTCTCTGGAAAGGCTCCTCTGTCACTGGCAAAGGGGTCAGGGGAGCCTTAAGAGCAGGCCCCACCTTCCCCACTCTTTGACAGGTAACACAGGAGCGGCAGTAGTTTGACACATCTGTCCCCATCTTAGGCCAATAGAAGTGTTGAGACAGCCGGGCCTTAGTTTTGCTGATCCCCAAGTGTCCAGTGAGCGGGATCTCATGGGCAATCCGCAACTCACTCCGGAATGGCTGCGGGACGACCAGCTGTCTCTCCCTCAACCACTCCTGTTGCGATTTTCCGGGTACTGTCGCCTGGTACAACCTCCCTCGTTCCCAGAACACCCTCTCCTTATCAGTCACGGAGGTGGGCATCTCGGCGAGGTACCTCAAATTCTCCAGGCTCGCATCTGTGTGCAGAGCGGCCTGAAACTCCTGGCTAGGGGAAGCCAGAAGCGATGTCAGGGTCCCTTCCCCACGGGACCCTCTGGGACCTGCTCTGGGTCCATCTCTGGTTCAGTCACAACGATGACTGAGGAGGGTCCGGAAGGCAGACGGTTATCTGCGTTCCGGGCACTCTGACTGCGGGTGACAGCAGCTACGTAGGCTGCCTCCCTGGGGATTTCCACAAACCCATCAGCCGGCGCTGCTATGGGCTCTTCCTCCCCATCCACCCCCATTACCTCAGGAGCAGTGCTACTTATGGGCCAGTTACGTTCCTCGGTGGCACTGGTCAATTTCATGTCATCACCTTCCTCACGGTTCCCATGCATCTCCCCATTTCCTGTGGCACCGACACTTGCCCCTGCTAGGGGTTCCTCAGCCATCTCACTCTGCAGAGCGACGGGGCTGAGCATTCCTGTACCTATGGAGACATCAACTTTTGTATAAAAATGGTTATCAGGTTCAGTTGGCACATTTACAACATTTTCATCATCAATCCTAGGGAAAAAATGGTTATCAGATGCATCATTACTGGATAAAGCATGGTCAGGTAACACATGCGATTTCCCATTATCATCAGGGTTAACGTTACCCTTATTAGCAGATTGGGGAGGGGTGTTAGGAACGTAGTATGCAACCATCCTCCCCAAATCAGTCCCCAACAAAACATCAGTGGGAAAATTATCAGACATCCCCACTTCCTTCACCTCGCTCCCGGCACCCCAATCAATATAAACCCGGGCCACTGGCAAGGGACAGCTGATGCCCCCAATCCCGGTGACAGTCAGGGTTTTTCCCGGAATGATCTCTTCAGGGGCCACCAGTTCGGGTCGGATGAGGGTCGTTCAGCCCTGGTGTCCTTGAGGCCTGTAGCGACATGGCCTCCCACGGTGACGTGCTGTACGTTGTCACACACCCTCCCAGCCACCCCACCCACCAAAAGAACTGCTGCGTTAGGCCCTGGGGGATTGGCTGGGGGGTTCTTCTGCTTGTCCGGACAGTGGGGACTGATATGACCAGTCCGCCTGCAGAAGAAACACTGGCGAGGTTCAGGGGTAGGTCTGGTGCTGTTGGCCACGGGGGACAGGACCTCTGGTGTATTGGCTGGCAGGGGTATTGGCGTTGGTTGCAGGCTTACCCCCTCTCCAGCTGGTGGTGACTGGCTTCCGCACTTCCGATCTACGGTTCGCCTCATAAGCATCGGCAATCTGCGCTGCTTTCGTCACATCTTTGGGTTCTCTGTCCATCACGAACTGTCACACCTCAGCTGGGCAAAGATGTAAGAACTGGTCTTTGATCATCAGGTCTCCCAGCTGTGGTCACTGACTGTCCTTGAATCCACTGGTTAAAGTGGGTCCTGAGTCCATGCACCAAATCGCCGTAGTTGTCGTGTGGGCCACGTTGGAGGTTCTGGAACTCTCTACGGTACACCTTGGTTGTAAGCTGGTACTTGGCTATCAGGGCCTGCTTGATGTCCTCATAGTCACCATCCTGCTCTTGAGGGAGGGCAGCAAATGCCTCCAGAGCTTTGCCTCTCAGCCCTGAGGTCAGGTATTGTGCCCATTGGTCCCCAGGCAGCTGGTACTGTCTGCACGCCTTCTCAAAGGCCCGCAGAAAAGTGTCCAAGTCCCCGTCCTTTTCCATCACAGGAAAGTTCTCTGTCCGGGGCTTCGGTATCTGAGCGCTGTTGGGCTCACGGCTCCGGGCGGTGGAGGGTATCCCCCCTGCCGGACCATCTCCAGTTCATATTCTCGCTGGGCTTGACGCTCGGCTCGCTGGGCCTGGGCCTCTCGCTCGGCTCGCTGGGCCTGGGCTTCCTGCCGGTATTGCTGAATCAGCTGCAGGTGTCCATCACGGTCGTCAGCGGGGAGTTGTTCCAAGGCCACAAGCAGGTGGGGGTCCAATTCGTTCTGGTTGCTAGTAGGGCCTGCATTCAGTGGTTGGACCTCTGCTGCAGCACCACCTCTGCTTGGGCCAGGTTCTGTGCCCGCTGGGCTCTGGTCGTTTTCCTGTTGCACCAGAGCCATGACCAGTTGGTATTTGTTTTTGTTTGCAAAGTCAATCTGCTGTGACCTGCACACGGCCATAAGAGTGTCCTTGGACTGCTTCTTATAAAATGTTTCTTCCAGCACAAACATGGTGGCCAAATAAAAGATAGGACAGAAAAACAAAGAGAAGGGAAGGGGATAATTACCAGTACACACAATTGTCTCAGGACTAATAAACACTGAGTTCGTTCTCCAAACTTATTTGCGCAGAGTCCTTGCAAGAACTTTGCAAGTTTTTAGTGAAAGGAATGATTGCTCAAACAAGGTCACTAATGCTCTATGATCCCACCGCTTGCCACCAATATGTCACGGATTCACACCGTGACTGTCAACAGTACGTCACGATCGGGGTGACCTTTGGCCAGCCCACGGTTATCACATGTGCAGGGGGCTTATCTTAGTTATCCCTCCACTGCTCCAATGTGATGAAAACTCAAACAAGGCTATTGACCTCTCAATTTACCGCAGGGGCTTATTTTAGTTATCCCACTGCTCTGCAATATAACACGAGCTGCAGGGATTTATTTATATCCTGCTTTACAGTTCCACTTGAAAACTTGCAGCTCTCTGGCGCCCCCTTACCCTCAGGTCAGATTAGGTACTGCACTTAGGGTAATTAGTCACCAGAAAGGCTGCCTGCTATGTACTGGCTATTGGGCACGCTGCAGCGAGGTAATATAACTACTCCCACTCAGGCAGAAACAATAATTATCAACGCCGCTGTCACTACAATGACTCCCAAGAGTGTAGGACAAGATATGCCACCACCAGCTTTGATTAACGGGTCCGAAGCTAACCCAAAACAGTAGCATAATTCCCTTCAGAAAACTTGGGGTACGTTTTAGAGCAGGAGAACGAAGCTAATATTTTAAATATTTTACTCCATAAAGATCTGCCAGTGTTTATAAAAAAAGGTATGTAAAGATGTTACAATATGAGACAAAGTATGTATGTACAAAGCAATTAAAAAATAACATGGATTAAAGAAGAAAGATAAAGCTCACATGTGCTCAGATCATTGCAGGCAAAACCATGCTGGTAGGTGGAGCCCCAAATGTCCCAGTGCATCAGGAGGTCTGGATAGGAACAGCTCCACAGGCAAAACTGATTGCTGGGTTAAGTGCAGTCACTTATACCTGCAACCTGGTGACATCACTAAAGAGGCTGGTTTCCCTGGACCCTCCCCTCTCCTCAGACATACAGGTTTCAACAGCAATTCTTATAATTGTCATATCTTCGCTCGAGATTCTGGCAGAGTCGTAACACACACCTCAACCATCTTGTATTAAAATTAGCTCTCTATTGATACCAAATTCGTCCTAGTTGTTCCACACGGTTCCGGAGAAATCTGTACTTTTTACTCATTGCGTTTAGCTGCTAGTGGTTACAGTGGCTGACAGATCTACCAATGGAAGTTAGCAGTATATACTTACTATTTTTCTAGCCCAAATCGGTGGCCCAATATCTTACTGTAAGAGAACAAAGAACCGCATGTCTTGAGAGGGATATCAGACCAGTTTCAGCTGGAGGGAGATTTGTGCCTCTACAAGCGCAATAAACATTCCTGGCTTGGGGGCAGGGCAGAGCATTGAGAAGAATAGCTTCACACACACAGAAGCAAAGATAGAAGGGGGGGTCAGAGCCCACATCGTGCATGGTAACTGGGAAAATGAAAAATCCTTCTCTATTTCATACATTATCGTGACATAAGGTAGGAACCTTAGGTTCTTCAGAGCGTGCTCCAGAGTAATTACTCACGTGCTGTTGCAGGTTGGCTACTTCCAAAGTTAACCCTTGCAAGCGTTAAGCAAGTTCTTGGACGCTGCATATATTGAAGGAATCCGGGAGAGGATTTTTTAATTTTTTTTTATTTATATGTGTGGCTGGACAAACTGTTACGGAACTGCAACACAGATCTAGAGTAGAAGGGGGAAAACTGACCCTGCACTAAGACTAGGCTGATACCCTACGTTGGAGTGGGCAACACATTCCTTGCGAATAGACCCACCGACGAACCTAGGTTAATCTCAAGCAAAGACCTATAGACAGGGGGAAGGAGGTCCCTAAAAGATCTAAGGACTGGGTATAAAAAATGGTCACCTCCTACTAGAAAACACAGAGAAGGCTGCAGAAACCAACTGAAAACAGAAACTAAGGATAGCAGAACCAGAGGTCCCAGAACTGCACAATATCAAACACAGAAAGTTATCAAAGCACCTAGCCAGAACTCTAGCTGTTGTCCAGCAAGGACTGGGAGGCAGGTGCTGGGTAATAAAGGGTGATACAATCACCTGAACTAAGACAACCCAGCAACAGGGGAAAAAGACCAGCCAGTAGCCAGAAAACCACAACAAGATGGCAAATGGTCAAAAAGAAAATAGATTCTAACATCCAGGACCTCTGCTATCTGTTCCTGTTCTTCTGCCCTCCTGCAATCTCCAGGGCCTCTGCTACCTGTTCCCAATCTCTTGTCTGCCTGCAGTCTCCAGGACCTCTGCTACTTGTTCCCAGTCTCCTATCTGCCTGTGGTCTCCAGGACCTTGGCTTCTTGTTACAGATCTCCTGTCTGTCTGCAGTTTCCTGGTCAACTTCTATCTGTTTCTGGTCTCCTGTCTGCCTGCGGTCTCCAGGACTTTGGCTTCCTGTTCCCAGTCTCCTGTCTCTAGTCTCTAGGACATCTGCTACCTGTTCCTGGTCTCCTGTCCGCTTGTGGTCTCCAGGACTTTGGCAACCAGTTCCTGGTTTCCTGTCTGTCTGCAGTTTCCAGGACAACTTCTACTTGTTTTTCGTCTCCTGTCTGCGGTCTCCAGGACCTTGGCTTCCTGTTCCCAGTCACCTGTCTGCCTGCAGACTCCAGGACATCTGCTACCTGTTCCTGGTCTCCTGTTTGCCTGTGGTCTCTAGGACACCTGCTACCTGTTCCTGGTCTCCTGTCTGCCTGTAGTCTCCAGGACCTCTGCTACCTGTTCCTAGTCTTCTGTCTGCCTGCGTTCTCCAGGACCTCTGCTACCTGTTCCTGGTCTTCTCTCCACCTGTGGTCTCCAGGACCTTTGCTACCTGTTCCTGGTCTTCTCTCCACCTGTGGTCTCTGAGACCTTTGCTACCTTTTTCCTAGTCTCCTGTCCTCCTGTGATACCCAGGACCTCTGCTACCTATTTCTGGTCTCCTATCTGCCTGCGGTCTCCAGGACATATGCTACCTGTTCCTGGTCTCCTGACTGCCTGCATTCTCCAGGACCTCTGCTACCTGTTCCTGGTCTTCTCTCCACCTGTCATCTCCGGGACCTTTGCTACCTTTTCCTAGTCTCCTGTACTTCTGTGATACCCAAGACCTCTGCTACCTATTCCTGGTCTCCTATCTGCCTTTGGTCCCCAGGACATCTGCTACCTGTTCCTGGTGTCCTGTCCTTGGGCTTGAAGGATCCACTTTGCCAGGTGAGCCTAAAAGTTAGTTTCACTAGTATTTGAGAGTAGAAGTTTTATTTCATATAAAACTATTATTTATTAAAACTAGTATTTATTCAGATTTTTGTGAATATTTCAAGTGTGATGTTATTGGTTATGAAGAAAGTTATATACTATTTAATAAAAAGAAAAATCTGTAGGGAATAAAGTAGATTTGATTAATTTGGTATTGACCTGTAAGTAGAAATTCTTCATGTGCCTGTAGTAGCGCACTGAAAAAAAGGTGCATGATTCCCAAGGACTGAGATTTTGTTGACAGAAGAGTGATGCAATGCTCCAAATACTTACATGGCTTTGTGCCCAGCATTAGTTAGGGTCACCAAATCTCTGTCATCACCCAAAATATGCAATCCTTGGAATTTTGAATACTCATGTTTATATATGTAATGTGTAGAAAATATAATACAATTCCATATACGTATTTAATTTAAATAATTATTTTTTTTTCAGCAGTTTGCTGTAAAGTGTTTGCACATGGTGGTTTTTATTTGTGTTGGCTTATGTTGTGTTTTCTTTTAATAATGTTAATATTTATGTTTTCCATTTTGTTTTATCTGAACAGGTCCAAAAATTCTGTACTGATTCATTTTCAAATACATTCCCTGTGTAGAGAGAGTTAAATAAAAAAATTCTGTCTGCTTATAGCTTTTACTATTCGGAGCTTTGGAGTAGACTGTATACTGTTTTTATTTTCTGTCAGCAATTTAGGCTACTCACCCCTACCAGTTAGAAAACTGATTTATAACCAAATATATAATGCCAAACATATTTGATATAACAATCATCATTCCTTTAAGAATCTAAGTTTAGCTGATCCCGCAGGTTTCTAATTCTTGTGATGGCAGTGGATGTAAATTCACTGTGCCCCGTACTGGGCTTATCCTGGAGGGTCAAGACTAAGTGACTACTTTTTCTTCACTAATAATAATAATAATCTTTATTTATATAGCGCCAACATATTCCACAGCGATTTGCAGTTTAACAGTTTCAAACACAACAGTCATAGGTAACAATGTTAACAATACAGTAATAAAGCAAAATAAGACGACCCTGCTCGTGAGAGCTTACAATCTACAATGAGGTGGGGAGATACAAAGTACAGGTGTGTATTTACAATGATGTATTTACAATGATGGTCCAGCCATCTTCAGGGAGTGGGGGGTAGATGGAGATAGCGAATGGGCTACACACACACAAACATAAAATGAGTTTGATTAGGGAACGTGATAGGCCGCTCTGAACAAATGTGTTTTGAGCGAGCGCCTAAAACTATGCAAGTTGTGGATGGTCCTAATATCTTGGGGTAGAGCATTCCAGAGGATTGGCGCAGCACGGGAGAAGTCTTGGAGTCGAGAGTGGGAGGTACGGATTACTGCAGAGGTTAGTCGAAAGTCGTTTGCAGAGCGCAGTGGTCGGCTAGGCCAATAGACAGAAATGAGGGAGGAGATGTAAGGGGGTGCCGCACTGTGGAGAGCTTTGTGGGTGAGAACAAGTACTTTGAATTGTATCCTGTAATGAATGGGCAGCCAGTGTAACGACTGGCGAAGAGCGGACACGTCCGAGTAACGATTAGCCAGATGGACAACCCTGGCTGCTGCATTAAGGATAGACTGGAGAGGGGAAAGTCGCGTGAGGGGGAGGCCAATTAATAGAGCGTTACAGTAGTCCAGACAGGAGTGGATTAGGGCGACAGTGAGGGTTTTTGTTGTCTCCATGGTGAGAAAAGGGCTGATTCTAGAGATGTTCTTTAGGTGTAAGCGGCACGAGCGGGCAAGAGATTGTATGTGGGAGGTGAAGGAGAGATCGGAGTCAAACAAAACACCCAGACAGCAGCCTGCTGCCAGGGTGTTATTATGGTGCCACCCACGGAGAGGGAAATGTCAGATTTAGGGAGGTTAGTAGAAGGCGGGAGCAGAAGGAGTTCAGTTTTGGAGAGGTTGAGTTTCAGATAGAGAGCGGACATGATGTCAGAGACTGCGGACAGACAGTCAGTGGCGTTCTGTAGTACAGCGGGGGTAAGGTCAGGGGATGACGTGTATAGTTGTGTGTCATCAGCATAAAGATGGTACTGAAAGCCAAATCTGCTGATGGTCTGTCCAATTGGGGCCGTGTAGAGGGAGAAGAGAATGGGGCCAAGGACTGAGCCCTGGGGTAGCCCAACAGTGAGAGGAAGAGGAGATGAAGTGGAGCCAGAGAACAGAACACTGAAGGAGCGTTCAGAAAGATAGGAAGAGAACCAGGAGAGAGCAGTGTCCTTAATGCCTAGTGACTGGAGCCTAGAGAGTAGGAGAGGGTGTTCAACAGTGTCGAAAGCTGCAGAAAGATCGAGGAGAATGAGCAGAGAGTGGTCACCGTTACATTTTGCTGTCAGAAGGTCATTGGTCACCTTGATGAGTGCAGTTTCTGTCGAATGTAGGGGGCGGAACCCGGACTGTGGAGGGTCTAGGAGAGAATGAGTGGAGAGGTAACGGGTAAGGCGGGAGTAGACTAGGCGCTCCAGGAGTTTTGAGATGAAGGGGAGATTGGAGACCGGTCTGTAGTTGTTTGTGCATGATGGGTCAAGGGTGGGTTTTTTTAGTAATGGAGTAATGATAGAGTGTTTGAAGGAGGAGGGGAAAATGCCAGAGGAGAGGGAGAGATTAAAAATTGTAGTTAGGTGAGTTGTGACGACTGGAGAGAGAGACTGGAGGAGGTGTGAGGGAATGGGGTCGGTGGTGCATGTAGTCGGACGAGAAGAGGAGAGGAGCTTGGAGACTTCTTCTGTGATGTGATCGAATGTGTAGAGTGAGCCAAGGGAGATGCAAGGAGGAATGGGAGTCATTGCACTTGGTGTCTGGGAGCGGATTTCCTGACGGATATTGTCTATTTTCTCTATAAAGTGGGAGGCCAGGTCATCAGCACAAATGTCTGTCATAGGGGTTTGTGCTTTTTGCCTGAGAAGGGAGTGAAAGGTGTTAAAAAGTTTCTTGGGGTTGTTGGATAGTGAGGAGATCAGGGTGGTGTAGTAGGACTGTTTGGCGAGGTGAAGGGCAGAGTTATAGGTTCTTAACATAAATTTGAAGTGTATGAATTCTTCTGGGGTGCGAGTGTAGCACCCCCACTGCCGCAGGGCCGAGGGGTACCCGGTATCGGGCCTCTGGGTCTCTGTTCTGGGGTTGTCACGGTGGCTAGACCCGGTCCGTGACCCTGCTGAGGGGCGTACAATGAAGGTGGAGGGGATGGTGATGATGTTGTGGTGGTGCGGTGCAGGTCGCAGTAAATAACGAGGACACCAGGTTGCAGTCTCTTTACCTCTTTACTGAAGGTCCCAGGATCCTCAGTCCGGAATATGGTTAGCCGGGCTGCGCAAGTCCGGCCGGTCAGATGGCACCTCCAGAGTTCCCTTTGCAGGTGGAAATCTGTGCCTACCTTCTAGCGCTTGTGTGTTGTGGTCCTCCCCTGCTGTGCTTACGGGATAGTCCCCACAACTGTTGTGTCTGTTTCTGAAGTTCCCTCACAACTCGATTCTGATGTTCTTCTTCGTCCCCCAGATGATATGACTAGGACGCACCCGTATGACGGTTAGGCTCGGAGTTCTTCCAGGACCCTAGCGTCGCCCCTCTCCTATTGTTGCCCCCTATGTCTTCGTAGGTGATTTGTGTGAGACAGCCCGCCTATAGCTGACTGTCCTGCCGTAGGTTTGAAGTATTGCTTGGAGCCTAGTACTTCCTCGGCATTCCGGCCACCGGCTACGCGCCTCAGTAGGATGTTGCCTCGTCTTACAGCACGACTCCTACTGGTATTTCTCCTTGTTGCGTTGATCTCGTTTCTCACTCAGCACAATATACCTCACTTCTTGTCCTTTCTTAGGGTACCGCCGCGATCAAGTGCAGATGCGGTCCCGTAACGTTCTCTCTGTTTGCTAGGCCTCTGTCAGGATCCCACCCCTGACAGGGACCCCCCTGAGTCTCTCCCCGCAACACCCTCTGCCACAGGATGTTGCCTGTTCGATTCCCAGTCAGCTTCTGACTAACTTTCTGCCTAACCCCCAGTTTTACCAGATTGTGAGGAGTGGCCTAATACATAGCACCCTTAGCTCCCCCTGGAGGCCAGACTGTGAAGTGTTTTGGTGACTGTGATACCTGGTCAGAAGAACTCCTTCAGTGCCATCAGACGTACCATAGCCCCCCCTTAGCGGCGGAGCATCAGTACTGCAACGACCAGGACTCTGGGGCGCTGCACGAGTTTTCCTCCATAAGCGTTCAGCACACCTAGAGCATCGCTGGAGAAATCAGGTTTGCGATGTGAGCCAAGGCTGTTTCACTCTGTGTTTGGGGGTTCTGAGGGTGAGGGGAGCTACTTGGTCTAGGGTGCTTCTAAGAGTGGCGTTGTAGTGATGTACAGCCAGATCAGGACAGGAAAAAGAAGAGATTGGGGACAATGATGAGTGTAGGGAGTCTGAAAGTGTATGAGGGTTAATGGCTTGTAGATTTCTGAATGTGTGATTGGTAGGAGAGTGCTGGGGTGGGCGAGGAATTGTGAGTGTGAAGGAGAGAATGTTGTGGCCAGAGAGGGGAAGTGGTGAGTTATCTAAGTAAGAGATTGAACAGAGCCGGACAAAGACCAGGTCCAGGGTGTTACCGTCTTTGTGTGTTTCAGAGGTTGAGAGCTGTGAGAGGCCTAGGGAAGTGGTTAGTGATAGAAGCTGGGATGCAGATGTGGAAGTGGGGCTGTTAATGGGAATGTTGAAGTCTCCCAGGATAAGGGTTGGTAGTTCTGAGGACATGAAGTGCGGCAGCCAGGCAGAGAAATGGTCCAGGAAGTGGGTGGGTGAGCCTGGGGGCCGGTATATGACCGCTACTCTGAGGGAGAGGGGACGGAAGAGCCTGATGTTGTGGACCTCAAAAGAAGGGAATGAAAGTGAAGGAACTGGGGGTATAACCTGGAACGTGCATTGGGGGGACAAGAGTATGCCGACTCCACCACCAGGTCTGTTTGTGGGTCTTGGGGAATGGGAGAATTGTAAGCCACCATGGGAAATGGCAGCAGGGGAGACAGTGTCAGAGTCCTGGATCCAGGTTTCAGTGAGGGCCAACAGATTGAGAGAGTTGTTCACAAAGTAGTTGTGCAGGAAAGGAAGCTTGTTACATACAGACCGTGGATTCCAAAGGGCACAATTGAAAGGGAGAGATGAGGGAGTGCAAGTAATATTAATAAGGTTAGTATGGTTTTGATATGAGGTAGGGTAGTGGTTGAGGTTGGGGGATGGGGGACCGGGGTTGGGGGATATGTCCCCTGAAATCAGTAGGAGTAACAAGATTAAAAGCAAGTAGTTTTTGGAAGTGTAAGAAGTTTTTTTGTCCAGTGTGTTTGGGTAAGATGGGCTGAGGTTTTTCAGGAAGGTGAGAAGTGCATGGGAGCTGTACATGGGAGATGGAAGGAGTGAGGAGCTGATGTATATGAATCGTGATGGAGGGGGGATTGGGCGGTGAAAGTGGATTGCAAGGGAACATAGGAGGATAGGAATAAAGCACATGGATAGAAGGGAGTGTAGAGTGTGGGTTACCTGACTCCTGCCCTGACTAAATGCCATGGAATAACTGCTGTATCACGACGCTTATCTTCCGTGACGCTTTGCTTCTGTGACGCGTGCACCCCCACTTGCGTGCACCCCTAAGGATGGTTCTACATTTATAGTCCAATGCTGGGTCAGGAGAGATGGATTGTGGGACCAGGGTGGGGATAATTTGCCAGCTGGGGCCAGCACACCAGGGGGTGGTTAAATGATCAAAGGCATTGTGGCTGGCAACATCTATATGCTATAACACCTTCACCTGATAGTATCTAGAGTGGCCACAGTAATGGATATACATCAAACAGTGGGTAAATACTACAATGCAACCAATGAATTATACCAAACATTAAGCAGGCACATTAAAATATGTTGCTAGATGGTAGAGTGGCAGATGACAGACAGCAGACAGCAAGCAGAGGGAGTTTATACCATTAGAGTCTATTGCAGCAGATGAGACATGAGACAGCAAGCAGAGGTGGGAAGTTATACCATTAGTCTATTGTAGCAGATGAGACATGAGACAGCAAGCAGAGGTGGGAAGTTATACCATTAGAGTCTATTGCAGCAGATGAGACATTAAACAGCAAGCAGAGGTGTGAAGTTATACCATTAGAGTCTATTGCAGCAGATGAGACATGAGACAGCAAGCAGAGGTGGGAAGTTATACCATTAGAGTCTATTGCAGCAGATGAGACATGAGACAGCAAGCTGTTGTGAATTCTGTTGTGGGTTCTGCTCTTGGGCTCCCTCCGGTGGTTATAAGTGGTAGTGCTGCTGTTTGTCCTTCACAGCAGTCATCAGGTGCTTCCACTTTGGACGGGGCTATTTAGTCTGGCTTCACCCTTTACTGAGTGCCAGTTGTCCATTGTTTTTCTGGAGGATTCACATCTCTGCTTGGTTTCTCCTGCTGGATTGTCGAAATCATCAAAGATAAGTCCTGGCTTTGTTTTTGCAGTCCACATGCGGTGGACTTTATAGTTCAGTGAATTGCTATGTTTTTTCTTGTCCAGCTTTGTCTGTGTAAGGATTTATTCAGCCAAGCTGGAAGCTCTGGAGTCGCAGAGTTACCCTCCATGCCTTTAGTTAGGTGTGGAGATTTTTGTATTCTCTGTGGTGGATTTTTGTAGTATTTTAATACTGACAGCACAGTACTCTGTCCTGTCTTTTCTTTCTAGGTAGCGTGGCCTCCTTTGCTAAATTCTGTTTTCAGTCAGCATTTCTAATTTCCCTCTCCTCTCACAGTCAATATTTGTGGGGGGCTGTCTTTCCTTTGGGGATTTTCTCTGAGGCAAGATAGTTTTCCTGTTTCTTTCTTTAGGGGTAATTAGTCCTCCGTCTGTGACGAGGTGTCGAGGGAGTGACAGGAACATCCCACGGCTACTTATAGTTGCGGTGTTAAGTTCAGGGTCTGCGGTCAGTATAGAGGCCACCTACTCCAGAGCTCGTCCATGCTGCTCCTAGGCCACCAGATCATAACAGTACAACTGGCCAACAATGAGTTAACCGCATCTCAAAAGAAGGGAAAGAAAGTGCTGAGCCATTTTTTTTCTGTACTCTGTTGTGTTTTTTTTTCCCTCTTCACCTCTGGGTGGCTCAAGAGTTAGGCGCTGACATGGATGTTCAGGGACTTGCTTCTCGGGTGGATCAACTTGCTGCTAGAGTACAGGGTATTTCTGATTATATCGTGCAGACTCCTGTTTTAGAGCCTAGAATTCCTACCCCCGATCTGTTTTTTGGGGACAGGTCCAAATTTTTGAGCTTTAAAATTAACTGTAAACTGTTTTTTGCTCTGAAGCCCCGTTCCTCTGGTGATCCCATCCAGCAGGTAAAAATTGTCATTTCTCTGTTGCGTGGTGACCCGCAGGATTGGGCATTTTCCCTGG
This sequence comes from Ranitomeya variabilis, assembly GCF_051348905.1. Taxonomy (NCBI): domain Eukaryota; kingdom Metazoa; phylum Chordata; class Amphibia; order Anura; family Dendrobatidae; genus Ranitomeya; species Ranitomeya variabilis. The sequence continues at coordinate 205,276,744 of NC_135233.1, forward strand.
AATCTGGGAATCCGGCCTTGCTTAATGTAGACACCTTTTTTCAGGCGCTTGGGTTATTGTATGATGAACCTAATTCTGTGGATCATGCTGAGAAAACCTTGTTGGCCCTGTGTCAGGGTCAAGAAGCGGCAGAATCATATTGCCAGAAATTTAGAAAATGGTCTGTGCTTACTAAGTGGAATGAGGATGCTTTGGCGGCAATTTTCAGAAAGGGTCTTTCTGAATCTGTTAAAGATGTTATGGTGGGCTTCCCCACGCCTGCAGGTCTGAGTGATTCTATGTCTCTGGCCATTCAAATTGATCGGCGCTTGCGTGAGCGCAGAGTTGTGCACACTATGGCATTGTCTTCCGAGCGGAGTCCTGAGCCAATGCAGTGTGATAGGATTGTGTCTAGAGCTGAACGCCAAGGATTCAGACGTCAGAATAGGTTGTGCTTTTACTCCGGCGATTCTGCTCATGTTATTTCTGATTGCCCTAAGCGTGCCAAGAGAATCGCTAATTCCGTTACCATCAGTACTGTACAACCTAAATTTCTGTTATCTGTGACCCTGATCTGCTCATTATCGTCATTCTCAGTCATGGCATTTGTGGATTCAGGCGCCGCTTTAAATTTGATGGACTTAGAATTTGCCAGACGTTGTGGTTTTCCCTTACAGCCTTTGCGGAGTCCTATCCCTTTGAGGGGTATTGATGCTACACCATTGGCTAAAAATAAACCTCAGTTTTGGACACAGTTAACCATGTGCATGGCGCCAGCCCATCAGGAAGATTGTCATTTCCTGGTGTTGCATAATTTGCATGATGCTATTGTGCTGGGTTTCCATGGTTACAGGTACATAATCCGGTGTTGGATTGGAAATCTATGTCTGTGACTAGTTGGGGTTGTCAGGGGGTTCATGATGACGTTCCTCTGATGTCAATTTCCTCCTCCCCCTCTTCTGAAATTCCTGAGTTTCTGTCAGATTTCCAGGATGTTTTCGATGAGCCCAAGTCCAGTTCCCTTCCACCGCATAGGGACTGTGATTGTGCTATTGACTTGATTCCAGGCGCTAAGTTTCCTAAGGGCCGACTTTTCAACCTGTCTGTGCCTGAACATGCCGCCATGCGGAGCTATGTAAAGGAGTCTTTGGAGAAGGGGCAAATTCGGCCATCTTCTTCTCCATTGGGAGCAGGTTTTTTTTTGTTGCCAAGAAGGATGGCTCCTTGAGACCCTGTATTGATTATCGCCTCTTGAATAAGATCACGGTCAAATTCCAATACCCTTTGCCTTTGCTTTCTGATTTGTTTGCCAGGATTAAGGGGGCTAGTTGGTTTACTAAGATTGACCTTCGAGGGGCATATAATCTTGTTCGTATTAAGCAGGGTGACGAATGGAAAACTGCGTTTAATACGCCCGAGGGCCATTTTGAATATCTTGTGATGCCATTCGGACTCTCTAATGCCCCATCTGTGTTTCAGTCCTTCATGCATGATATTTTTCGGAATTATCTTGATAAATTCATGATTGTATATTTGGATGATATTTTGATTTTTTCAGATGATTGGGAGTCTCATGTGAAACAAGTCAGGATGATATTTCAGGTCCTTCGTGATAATGCCTTGTTTGTGAAGGGGTCTAAGTGCCTCTTTGGAGTACAGAAGGTTTCTTTTTTGGGCTTCATTTTTTCTCCATCATCTATAGAAATGGATCCGGTTAAGGTTCAGGCCATTCATGATTGGATCCAGCCCACATCCGTGAAGAGCCTTCAGAAATTTTTGGGCTTTGCTAATTTTTATCGCCATTTCATTGCCAACTTCTCCAGTGTGGTTAAACCCCTGACCGATTTGACGAGGAAGAGCGCTGATGTAGCTAATTGGTCCTCTGAGGCTGTTTCTGCCTTTCAGGAGCTTAAGCGCCGATTTACTTCTGCCCCTGTGTTGCGTCAGCCGGATGTTTTTCTTCCTTTTCAGGTTGAGGTTGACGGTGCTGAGATTGGGGCAGGGGCCGTTTTGTCTCAGAGGAATTCTAATGGTTCCTTGATGAAACCGTGTGCCTTCTTTTCTCGAAAGTTTTCGCCTGCGGAACGCAATTATGATGTCGGCAATCGTGAGTTGTTGGCTATGAAGTGGGCATTTGAGGAGTGGCGACATTGGCATGAGGGGGCCAGGCACCGTATTGTGGTCTTGACCGATCATAAGAATCTGATTTACCTCGAGTCTGCCAAACGGCTGAATCCTAGACAGGCCCGATGGTCCCTGTTTTTCTCCCGTTTTGATTTTGTTGTCTCGTATCTTCCGGGTTCTAAGAATGTTAAGGCTGACGCCCTCTCTAGGAGTTTTTTGCCTGATTCCCCTGGGATTCTTGACCCGGTTGGTATTCTGAAGGAGGGGGTGATTCTTTCTGCCATCTCCCCTGATTTGCGACGGGTTCTTCAGGAGTTTCAGGCTGATAAACCTGATCGCTGTCCAGCGGGGAAACTGTTTGTTCCTGACAGATGGACTAGTAAAGTGATTTCTGAGGTTCACTGTTCTGTGTTGGCTGGCCATCCTGGTATTTTTGGTACCAGAGATTTGGTTGGTAGGTCCTTCTGGTGGCCTTCATTGTCACGTGATGTGCATTCTTTTGTGCAGTCCTGTGGGACTTGTGCGCGGGCCAAAACTTGCTGCTCCCGCGCCAGTGGGTTGCTTTTGCCTTTGCCGGTCCCTGAGAGGCCTTGGACGCATATTTCTATGGATTTTATTTCGGATCTTCCTGTTTCCCAGAGGATGTCTGGTATCTGGGTGGTCTGTGACCGGTTTTCTAAGATGGTTCATTTGGTACCTTTGCCTAAATTGCCTTCCTCTTCTGAGTTGGTCCCGTTGTTTTTTCAGCATGTGGTTCGTTTGCATGGCATTCCGGAGAATATTGTGTCCGATAGAGGTTCCCAGTTTGTTTCTAGGTTTTGGCTGTCCTTTTGTGCTAAGCTGGGCATTGATTTGTCTTTTTCTTCCGCATTTCATCCTCAGACAAACGGCCAAACCGAGCGAACTAACCAGACTTTGGAAACTTATTTGAGATGCTTTGTGTCTGCCGATCAGGATGATTGGGTGGCTTTCTTGCCATTGACCGAGTTTGCCCTTAATAATCGGGCTAGTTCGGCTACCTTGGTTTCACCATTCTTTTGTAATTCTGGGTTTCATCCTCGTTTTTCTTCAAGGCAGGTTGAGTCTTCTGATTGTCCTGGGGTGGACTCTGTGGTTGACAGGTTGCAGCAGATTTGGACTCATGTTGTGGACAATTTGGTGTTGTCTCAGGAGGAGGCTCAGCGTTTTGCCAACAGTCGTCGGCGTGTGGGTTCCCGGCTTCGGGTTGGGGATTTGGTCTGGTTGTCTTCTCGTCATGTTCCTATGAAGGTTTCTTCCCCGAAGTTCAAGCCTCGGTTTATTGGTCCTTATAGAATTTCTGAGATTATCAATCCAGTGTCTTTTCGTTTGGCCCTTCCAGCCTCTTTTTCCATCCATAATGTTTTTCATAGATCTTTGTTGCGGAAATATGTGGTGCCCGTGGTTCCCTCTGTTGATCCTCCTGCCCCGGTGTTGATTGATGGGGAGTTGGAGTATGTTGTGGAGAAGATCTTGGATTCTCGTTTTTCAAGACGGAGGCTTCAGTATCTTGTCAAGTGGAAGGGTTATGGCCAGGAGGATAATTCTTGGGTTGTTGCCTCCGATGTTCATGCTGACGATTTGGTTCGTGCCTTCCATTTGGCTCGTCCGGATCGGCCTGAGGGCTCTGGTGAGGGTTCGGTTACCCCTCCTCAAGGGGGGGGGGGGTACTGTTGTGAATTCTGTTGTGGGTTCTGCTCTTGGGCTCCCTCTGGTGGTTATAAGTGGTAGTGCTGCTGTTTGTCCTTCACAGCAGTCATCAGGTGCTTCCACTTTGGACGGGGCTATTTAGTCTGGCTTCACCCTTTACTGAGTGCCAGTTGTCCATTGTTTTTCTGGAGGATTCACATCTCTGCTTGGTTTCTCCTGCTGGATTGTCCAAATCATCAAAGATAAGTCCTGGCTTTGTTTTTGCAGTCCACATGCGGTGGACTTTATAGTTCAGTGAATTGCTATGTTTTTTCTTGTCCAGCTTTGTCTGTGTAAGGATTTATTCAGCCAAGCTGGAAGCTCTGGAGTTGCAGAGTTACCCTCCATGCCTTTAGTTAGGTGTGGAGATTTTTGTATTCTCTGTGGTGGATTTTTGTAGTATTTTAATACTGACCGCACAGTACTCTGTCCTGTCTTTTCTTTCTAGGTAGCGTGGCCTCCTTTGCTAAATTCTGTTTTCAGTCTGCGTTTGTAATTTCCCTCTCCTCTCACAGTCAATATTTGTGGGGGGCTGTCTTTCCTTTGGGGATTTTCTCTGAGGCAAGATAGTTTTCCTGTTTCTTTCTTTAGGGGTAATTAGTCCTCCGTCTGTGACGAGGTGTCGAGGGAGTGACAGGAACAGCCCACGGCTACTTATAGTTGCGGTGTTAAGTTCAGGGTCTGCGGTCAGTATAGAGGCCACCTACTCCAGAGCTCGTCCATGCTGCTCCTAGGCCACCAGATCATAACAGCAAGCAGAGGTGGGAAGTTATACCATTAGAGTCTATTGCAGCAGATGAGACATGAGACAGCAAGCAGAGGTGGGAAGTTATACCTGTGTGAAGAGAGAATATGGAAGTTAGTTCTGTGCCATGGACTCAGATGGTAAGGATAGGGTCAGGCCGTTAGGGTAACCACCAGGTGCCACTCCGAGGCAGTCTCCGCACCTGCAGAAACTGACATGTGGGTTAGAGGCACAACATGAAGCACAGAGGGCAAAGACAGAGATGTGGTCAGAAAGTCTGAGGTTGTGGAAGCCAGTACACGATCAAAAACAAAGCCGGGGTCAAACAAAACAAGTTGGGTCAGTAGCAGGAGACACAAAATAATAATACACCTAGACAGGGTACTAGGGAGGAACTACAGCTAGGAACCTAAGTTCAGGCAAGGTGTGGAGAGAGGAGCTGCCAAATGTACCCCTGCTGGCCGGGGATAGGCAAGGGAAAAAAAACTCTGCAGCACACAGTGGGTTAAATTCCTGTATAGTCTGTCCGCACCTCCCTATAGCCAGGTGGAGTCTCTCCAGTATGCAGCAGTGTTGGAAGTGCTACAAGAGGCAGCTCAGCTAGATGGCCTGATACTGGGAGGAGCAAGGTGGCGAATACAGTGAGTCACAGGCGTGACAATTCTAATAGCTCCTGTATTCTGCATATGGTGTTGGGAAGAGCAGCTGCAGTGTAAAGAAAGCATTTTACTTACCGTAATAAGAATCAAATATTAAATGTAACATTCTAAGATTCTTTCTTTTAATTAGTTGTCAATAGACATCACTTATTTGGTGTTAACCTATTGTTCTATATGGGACTATTTTTTTTTTAGCTCATTCATAAAAAGCTCTCTTTTCATGATTCCATTTTGTGACATATATGTGAAATGGCAGGAAACCTAAAATAAGTTTTTCTATGAAGTTATTTTATCAGACCAAACAATGTGTTTCTGCTCTTTCAGGAAACTGTGGAAATTGTGATAACTCTTTCACCCATTGACACGTCACATACGTTGACCCGTGACCATGAAACACCAAGCTACTGTATAGGTTTTTTTTCCTATCTTATATTGAGTGGTTTTTACCATCTAGAGCAAATTATGCAAAATTTTTCTATTGCATCCGATAATTTACTAGTTTGTGCTATTTTCAGCCATATTTTTACGTGATCAGTCGTTTCGCTTGTGTTTCGTGATGTGGAAACAATTATTTTCAGGCAGCTGTTTGGTTGGTAACCATAGACAATACAACAAAAAAGTGTTTATTTATTGTGGTCAAATATGTCTCTTGATCCTTTTATTTCCTGTCTGAAGAGCCCTGGGAAAATCATTGTATGGCTATTCAGGATACGATTTAGCTCCAACAAGGCAGCCAAATACTGATGTGACTCAGTCACCATTGCATGTCAACTTTTTTTTTTTGCGTGCAATGCGACAACGCAATGAGCCAAGAATATAAAGTACGTTTACTTATATATTCTTACTTCAAGATAATGACGTAACAGGCAAATGTAAGCAATTGGGTATCAAAAAGATCTGACTTATACATACGTTTTTTGTTAACATTTTTTGTTAATGACTTTGTGGATGGAAGTTTTTGATGATGCAGAATGCTCAAAACTTGATTATAAAATCTTAAAGGAATGCGTGCAAAACCTGGCTGCATGGGCAAGTACAAAAATATTAATGTTAAAAAGTGTAAACTAAAAGTTGCAGTAATGGTATTAATTATATATATACACTGCTCAAAAAATAAAGGGAACACTAAAATCCCACATCCTAGATATCACTGAATGAAATATGCCAGTTATAAATCTTTATTCATTACATAATGGAATGTGCTGAGAACAATAAAACGTAAAAATGATCAACGTAAATCACAACTAATATCCCACGGAGGTCTGGAGTTGGAATGATGTTCAAAATCAAAGTGGAAAATGAAGTTACAGGCTGATCCAACTTCAGTGGAAATGCTTCAAGACAAGGAAATGATGCTCAGTAGTGTGTGTGTGGCCTCCATGTGCCTATATGATCTCCCTACAATGCCTGGGCATGCTCCTGATGAGGCAGCAGATGGTCTCCTGAGGGATCTCCTCCCAGACCTGGACTAAAGCATCCACCAACTCCTGGACAGTCTGTGGTGCAACGTGACTTTGGTGGATGGTGTGAGACATGATGTCCCAGATGTGTTCAATCGGATTCAGGTCTGGGAAACAGGCGAGCCGGTCCATAGCTTCAATGCCTTCATCTTGCAGGAACTGCTGACACACTCCAGCCACATGAGGTCTGGCATTGTCCTGTATTAGGAGAAACCCAGGGCAAACCGCACTAGCATATGGTCTCACAAGGGGTCTGAGGATCTTATCTCGGTACCTAATGGCAGTCAGGCTACCTCTGGCGAACACATGGAGGGCTGTGCGGCCCTCCAGAGAAATGCCACCCCACACCATTACTGACCCACTGCCAAACCGGATATGCTGAAGGATGTTGCAGGCAGCAGATCGCTCTCCACGGCGTCTCCAGACTCTGCCACGTCTGTCACATGTGCTCAGTGTGAACCTGCTTTCATCTGCGAAGAGCACAGGGCTCCAGTGGCGAATTTGCCAATCCTGGTGTTCTGTGGCAATTGCCAAGCGCCCTGCACGGTGTTGGGCTGTGAGCACAACCCCCATCTGTGGACATCGGGCACTCAGACCATCCTCATGGAGTGAGTTTCTAACAATTTGTGCAGACACATGCACATTTGTGGCCTGCTGGAGGTAATTTTGCAGGGCTCTGGCAGTGCTCCTCCTGTTCCTCCTTGCACAAAGGCTGAGGTAGCGGTCCTGCTGCTGGGTTGTTGCCCTCCTATGGCCCCCTCCACGTCTCCTGGTGTACTGGCCTGTCTACTGGTGGCGCTTCCAGCTTCTGGACACTACGCTAACAGACACAGCAAACCCTCTTGCCACAGCTCGCATTAATATACCATCCTGGAAGAGCTGCACTACCGGAGCCACTTGGGTGGGTTGTAAAGTCCGTCTCATGCTACCACGAGTGTGAAAGCACAACCAACATTCAAAAGTGACCAAAATATCAGCCAGAAAGCATTGGTACTGAGATGTGGTCTGTGGTTTCCACCTGCAGAACCACTCCTTTATTGAGGGTGACTTGATATTTGCCAATAATTTCCATCTGTTGTCTATTCCATTTGCACAACAGCATGTGAAATTGATTGTTAGTGTTGCTTCCTAAGAGGACAGTTTGATTTCACAGAAGTTTGATTTACTTGGAGTTATATTCTGTTAAGTGTTCCCTTTATTTTTTTGACCAGTGTATATACATATATACAGTACAGACCAAAAGTTTGGACACACCTTCTCATTTAAAGATTTTTCTGTATTTTCATGACTATGAAAATTGTACATTCACACTGAAGGCATCAAAATTATGAATTAACACATGTGGAATTATATACTTAACAAAAAAGTGTGTAACAACTGAAATTATGTCTTATATTCTAGGTTCTTCAAAGTAGCCACCTTTTGCTTTGATGACTGCTTTGCACACTCTTGGCATTCTCTTGATGAGCTTCAAGAGATAGTCACCGGGAATGGTTTTCACTTCACAGGTGTGCCCTGTCAGGTTTAATAAGTGGGATTTCTTGCCTTATAAATGGAGTTGGGACCATCAGTTGTGTTGTGCAGAAGTCTGGTGGATACACAGCTGATAGTCCTACTAAATAGACTGTTAGAATTTGTATTATGGCAAGAAAAAAACAGCTAAGTAAAGAAAAATGAGTGGCCATCATTACTAAGAAACGAAGGTCAGTCAGTCCGAAAAATTGGGAAAACTTTGAAAGTGTCCCCAAGTGCAGTGGCAAAACCATCAAGCACTACAAAGAAACTGGCTCACATGAGGACCGCCCCAGGAAAGGAAGACCAAGAGTCACCTCTGCTTCTGAGGATAAGTTGATCCGAGTCACCAGCCTCAGAAATCGCAGGTTAACAGCAGCTCAGATTAGAGACCAGGTCAATGCCACACAGAGTTCTAGCAGCAGACACATCTCTACAACTGTTAAGAGGAGACTTTGTGCAGCAGGCCTTCATGGTAAAATAGCTGCTAGGAAACCACTGCTAAAGACAGGCAACAAGCAGGAGAGACTTGTTTGGGCTAAAGAACACAAGGAATGGACATTAGACCAGTGGAAATCTGTGCTTTGGTCTGATGAGTCCAAATTTGAGATCTTTGGTTCCAACCACCGTGTCTTTGTGCAACTCAGAAAAGGTGAACCGATGGACTCTACATGCCTGGTTCCCATTGTGAAGCATGAAGGAGGAGGTGTGATGGTGTGGGGGTGCTTTGCTGGTGACACTGTTGGGGATTTATTCAAAATTAAAGGCATACTGAACCAGCATGGCTACCACAGCATCTTGCAGCGGCATGCTTTTCCATCCGGTTTGCGTTTAGTTGGACCATCATTTATTTTTCAACAGGACAATGACCCCAATCACACCTCCAGGCTGTGTAAGGGCTATTTGTCCAAGAAGGAGAGTGATGGGGTGCTACGCCAGATGACCTGGCCTCCTCAGTTACCAGACCTGAACCCAATCGAGATGGTTTGGGGTGAGCTGGACCGCAGAGTGAAAGCAAAAGGGCCAAAAAGTGCTAAGCATCTCTGGGAACTCCTTCAAGATTGTTGGAAGACCATTCCCGGTGACTACCTCTTGAAGCTCATCAAGAGAATGCCAAGAGTGTGCAAAGCAGTCATCAAAGCAAAAGGTGGCTACTTCGAAGAACCAAGAATATAAGACATAATTTCAGCTGTTTCACACTTTTTTGTTAAGTATATAATTCCACATGTGTTAATTCATAGTTTTGATGCCTTCAGTGTGAATGTACAATTTTTATGGTCATGAAAATACAGAAAAATCTTTAAATGAGAAGGTGTGTCCAAACTTTTGGTCTGTACTGTATTTATGTATGAGATAGCCAAGATGATTGTCTATAAAATGATGGTAGTCTCACATTCAAAGCAGTAGTGGATGGTGGGATATATAGCCTGAGCATCAAAAGTTCAAAACATTGTTACCATTTTGCTTGTCACAGTACTTCAAGAAGCCACCAGAAATGTTTGGAAACAAAGCGCTGGAGAGTTCTGAGTCCAGATCTAAATCCCATTGAACACTTGTGAAGAGATCTTAAAATTGGTGTTTGGAGAAGGCGCTTTCAAATATGAGAGACCTAGAGCAGTTTGTTAAAAGAGTGGTCCAAAATTCCAGCTGAGAGGTGTAAGAAGCTTGTTAATGGTTCTAGGAAGCGATTGATTGCAGTTATTTATTCCAAAGGGTGTGCAACCAAATATTAAGTTGAGGGTGCGAACAGTTTTTTCCGGAACCATTTTGGGGGTTTTGTGTAGAGATGGGCGAACACGTAATGTTCGGGCACGGACCCTGAACATGGACTTCACCCGGAAGTCCGTTTTACTGTTTGGGTTTGGCACTCCGAATGAAGGGTGTTTCTTGCACTGTCATCTGCATGACGGCACGAGAAATATTGGCAGCTCTGATAGGTGGTAAAATTAATACCACCGGTCAGAGCGCTGCAGTTTTCACGCTGCCATCTGACAGCTGTGACCGAAGGTAAAAAGTTTACCTCTGGCCACTGGAGTCAGCTGATGGGATTACTACTCCCATCAGCCTACACCTGCTGCCACTAATAACAGTTGATGGGAGTATTTATCAGCCAGTGATAGCGCTATAAATAAATATTTAAAAAATAAAAACCGTTGCGGGTTTCCCCGTATTTTTGAAAACCAGCAAGGCAAACCTGGCAGCTGTGGTCTGCAGCACTCAGCTATCAGCTTTATCATGGCTGGTTATCAAGAATAGAGGGCTCCCCACGCTGTTTTTTCTAATTATTTATATAAATAATTGAACACAATCCCCCATTTTTAACAACCAGGTGAGCTAAAGCAGACAGCTGGTGGCTGGTATTCTTAGACTGGTAAGGGGCCATGGATATTGAGCCCCCCTCCATGGCCTAAAAATAGCAGCCCACAGCTGCCCAGAAAAGGTGCATCTATTAGATGTGCCAATTCTGGCGCTTTGTCCGGCTCTTCCCACTTGCACTGTGGCAGTGGCAAGTGGGGTTAATATTTGTGGGGTTGATGTCACCTTTGTATTATGGCTTAATAATGGAGAGGTGTCTATAAGACACCTAACCATTACTAATCCTATAGTTATATTGTAAATAAAGACATATTTAAAATAAAAGACTTTATTCTGGCTAAGAAAAAACACACTTTTCTTTTTTTATTTAAAAATAACAAACACAGTTATACTCACCTAATGCCCATTCCATTGAAGCTCTCGTCTACTGTAATAAAAAATAAATAAAAAACAACCATATCCCTCGCCTGTCCATTGTTCTGTCCCGCACCATAATCCATGTCTGGGGATTAATAGTTTTCAACCTAGACGATGTCAAGATGCGACCGTCCAGGCTGAAAACCACCGAGAAACAAGCTGCTGCGAGCGCAGCCTCGGTGATGAGTGGTGACATCATCGACATTACCATAGGTCACAGAGGCTGCGTTCCCAGCTGAACTGCTGTGACCCTGGTGAGATCACCTCTAGCACTCATGGATACTTTGGGGATATATATATATATATATATATATATATATATATATATATATATATTGTAGTACATTGGTAGCACCCTATGCAGTGATGAGGCAGTGACCTTGGAAAGTTGAAAGCAAAACGTCTCTTTAATGTTCAACTCACAAAAACACATCACATGATATCCTCCAGATCGCAGCCGGGAACCATATCCTCTGGATTGCAGCCAAAAAACACGCCAGTCCACCTCCGAGACCAGTTGCCATGGGCAACTGCACCTCTGTGTCCAATGTCTCTTTAATGTTCAACTCACAGCAATACACAGTACATGATATCCTCCGGATCACAGCTGGCAACCATATCCTCCAGTTTACAGCCAATAAACACTCCAGTCCACCTCCTAAGACCAGTAACCGTGGGGGACTGCACCGCTATGTATGCTGTGGGTGCCAGGCCTTTCAGCTTCCTTGGCTGTTGGCTCCACTAGCCTGTGTTGCCTCACACAGGTGGAGCTCTGCAGAGCCTCCTGCTCTGTACTCTTCCCTACACCAGACTGACACTGACTCTGACCCTGACACACCCAACCCTCTGCTTCAGGGGTTTTTACAAGTAACTTGTGGCCTTCAGACATGAAAAACCCAGCCAGGAATGAAACGTACTGCAGCACTACCATCCTGTAGTCCGTTTCAAGACACAAACGCTCAGAGCAGGTTTTCTTAAATCTGCCTTGGACAAATAGATTGCCCAAGACTAAAACTTAATTTTATTCCGCATTGCAATCACAGCAACGTCTGTGACTGCAATGCACTCCCTTGGCCTCAATACGCCTCTGTGCGTGTCTTGGGAGGAACATACTGCCTCATATAAAATATAATATATATATATATATATATATATATATATATATATATATGTATATATATATATATATATATATATATATATATATATATATACACACACCTATACATACAGTACCTGTTATCACTACTCTCTGGTAGTATTCTGCCATCTGGTGGTTATCTTTTGTATTATAATCTAATTTTCATTATTTTGTGTCTCTCATCGACCTCCCCTTGCTTTCATTGTTCCTTATTTTTACTATTAACTTTCACATTGTGTTCTTATTGCATAGTTGTGTATCTTAATAAAATATTTATTGTGTGAATATATACATTTGCTTGATTTTTTACTAATTGGAGTAAAGGTACCGTAACACTAAACGACTTACCAACGATCAAGACCAGTGATGCGGTCGTTGGTAAGTCGTTGTGTGGTCGCTGGGGAGCTGCATACTCCCCTTGTGATGTCCCCCGCCGGCGGCTTCCCTGCACTGAATGTGTCAGAGCCGGCCGGCCGTAAAGCAGAGCACATCGGTGACGTCACCGCTGTGCTCTGCTTTACGGCCGGCCGGCCGGCGCTGATGTAGCGCCCCCACTGCCGCAGGGCTGAGGGGTACCCGGTACCGGGCCTCTGAGTCTCTGCTCTGGGGTTGTCACGGTGGCTAGACCCGGTCCGTGACCCTGCTGAGGGGCGTACAATAATAGATGTGGATGGTGGTGGAGGTGCGGTGCAGTAAATAACGAAGACACCAGGTTGCAGTCTCTTTACCTTTTGTTTACTGAAGGTTTGGAGGGACCCAATCCAGAGTACTGTTAACAGGGCTGGCTGAGACCGGCCGGTCCAACGGCACATCCGGAGCTCCCTTTTCAGGTGGGAATCAGTGTCTACCTTCTAGCGCCTGTGTGTTGTAGTCCTTCCCTGCTGAGCACCCCAGGATAGGCCTCACAACTGATTCTGTCTGTCTCTGATGTTCGTTCTCTCCGTCCCCAGGTGATATGGCTGGGATGCACCCGTATGACGGGCTAGGTCTGGAGTTCTTCCGGGATTCTAGAGTCGCCCCTCTCCCACAGCTGCCTCTGTTGTCTGCTTAGGTGTTTAAGTGAGACAGCCAACCTATAATTCGCTGTCCTGCCGTGATTTGAAGTATTGCTTAAAGTCTCTTACTTTCTCGGCGTTCCGGCCACCGACTGTTTGCGCCTCCGAATGATGTTGCCTCGGTCTTACAGCACGACTCCTTCTGGTCCTATTGTCTCTTTACTGTATTCCTGTTTTCTCGCTTAGTACACTAAAACTCGCTTCTTGTCCTTTCTTAGGAGTCTGCCAGGATCCCATCCCTGACAGGTCCTCTCTCTAGCTCTTTCCAGTTACTTCTCCCTGTCTTCCTGTCCAACCCCCAGTTTTACCAGAGTGTGAGGAGTGGCCTACTAGATAGAACCACTCCCCCTGGTGGCCGGAGTGTGAAGTGTAATGTGAGTGTTACCTGATCAGGTGAACTCCTTTAGTGCAATCAGACGTAACATCACTCCCCTTAGCGGCAGAGCGACGTTAATGCAACGACCAGGACTCTGGGGCGCTGCACTCCCCCCGGTTAAATCCAGTACTCCCGGACTGGGAAAACAAGAACAACAATACATGTTAACAGGAAACACACGACAATTTGAAAGATTATAAACAATTAAACATAACAGTGCTTCCCTTTATGGGAGGTGAGGATTCTTGAACGTTGCGAAAGTTAGGTCATGCACAGTTTATGACTCTCAGTTCAGTGGTTAAAACAGCGGGGACCCCGGGTAAACAAAGGGGTCCCCTTTTAGAAGTTTTTGGAGCAATTCACTGTCCATTACCCCGTTGTCCATTTTTAAAACCTGTAACAGAAGATATGCACACAAACATTTTCAACTAAATAGCAGCCTGTTGTGAATTAGACTTTTTGGCTCCCTCTTGTGGTCACTAGTGGTATGACTCTGGGATTGTCTTTTTTCTGTTTGGCACTCACCTGGGTCGTTAGTCCAGGGGTGTCGCTATATTAACTTCCTGGATCCTTAGTCCAGTGCCTGGCATCGTTGTTATCAGATCCTTCTGTTGCTCCTGTCTGCTGGTCCTGGCTCTTGCAAAATTAAGCTAAGTCTTGCTTCTTTGTTTTTTGAGTTACTTGCTTTGCTACTATTTTTGTCCAGCTTGTACTAAATGTGATTTCTGACCTTGCTGGAAGCTCTAGGGGGCTGGTGTTCTCCCCCCGGCCGTTAGACGGTTCGGGGGTTCTTGAATATCCAGCATGGATATTTTAATAGGGTTTTTGCTGACCATATAAGTCATCTTACTATATTCTGCTATTAGCTAGTGGGCCTCTCTTTGCTAAATACCTAGCTCATTCTTATGTTTGTCTTTTCCTCTTACCTCACCGTTATTATTTGTTGGGGGCTTGTATCCAACTTTTGGGGTCTTTTCTCTGGAGGCAAGAAAGGTCTTTCTTTTCCCTTCTAGGGTTAGTTAGTTCTCCGGCTGGCGCGAGACGTCTAGAACCAACGTAGGCACGTTCCCCGGCTACTTCTATTTGTGGTGCTAGGATTAGATATATGGTCAGCCCAGTTACCACTGCCCTATGAGCTGGTTTTTTGTGTTTGCAGACTTGGTATTGATTCCTGAGACCCTCTGCCATTGGGGTCATAACAGCAGCCCTCATTAATACCTCCAAGTTTTGTAGCGGAGTGGAGTTTGATTCTGAGTGTTGCGTGTGGACCTTCGCAGCGCAGTGGTCGCTATTGACCTAACAGGGCACTGTCTTCTGGCTACACTTCTAGTGAGTCTGGGTAGCACTGGCAGGCTAGAGCTCTCAGGGCTGCTGCTACCAACAGTGGGTACGACAGATTCGCCGATAGCAGAGGGAGGACTTGCCGGTTCAACGGTTGGCATGGCATCTTCAGGTCGGATCTGCTGAGCTGGCGGAGGCTGCGGGGCCGGATGATCTGGTACCACCATTGAGTCTGGTGGGTCCGGCTGTTGGAACGTTAGAACAGGTACCACGATGGCCTGATTTATCTGAGTCCAGGACTGGGGAAAGTCACCAAGGACAGTGTGGATCATCTTCTCCTTTTCTTCAGGTGGGGAGATTCCTGGAGCCGTTTCCCTCTCTCTCAACTTATCAGGGCAGACCTTAAGGTGATCCCTGGATATCGCCGTTGAGGTCTCCCCTCCGTCCTTGCTGATGAGACAGACCGTCGTGTTGTCGAAATCGGATGGCAGGATGTTATACGGTTCCGCTTCCCATTGGTCATCGAGCTTGTGTAGTCTCCTCTTTCGTTTGAGTACTTGCTCACCAGGTGACAGGGGAATCGCAGGAGCGTGCTGGTTGTAGTCCCTTTCTTGTTTTTGCCTAGCCTGGGCGAGACTTCTCTCTACGCACTCCTGTACCTTGTGGTACCTTTGCTGCTTTTCTACATCCCAATCTGTATCCGGTGAGGTATCTTCGGGGACTAGGACCCCCATGTCCAGATCAACGGGTAACTGGCTAGACCTTCCTCGCATTAGGTACGCTGGAGTGCAGTTGGTAGAATTTACTGGGATGTGATTGTATATATCCACCAAGTCAGGCAACTTTGTCGGCCACAGGTTCCGTTCCTCTACGGGCAAGGTCTTCAATAAGTCAATCACCACTTGGTTCATCTTTTCGCACATCCCATTGGTTTGAGGATGGTACGGTGTGGTTCTGATCTTCTTGCACCCGTACAGTTGGCAGAACTCTTGGAACACTTCGGCTTCGAAGGCTGGTCCCTGATCGGTCAGTACCTTCTCCGGGTAGCCATGGGGCCTACAAAAGTACTGCTGGAAGGCCTTGGCGGCAGTCCTGGCCGTTAGATCCTTGACAGGTACAACCACCAAAAATCTGGAGTAGTGATCTACGATGGTAAGAGCGTAGATATAGCCTGACCGGCTAGGTGTCAGCTTCACATGATCCAGCGCGACCAGTTCGAGCGGCCGTTTGGTGATGATAGGCCGCAGGGGAGCCCGTTGGCTGTCACGGTCCTTCCGGCGTAGGCTACATGGAGCGCACTCCCGACACCACTTCTCAATGGCTCTCTTCATGCCAATCCAATAGAACCTCCCTCGGAGCAGCCTCTCTAGCTTCCTCCATCCGAAGTGTCCGGCTCCATCGTGGTAGGCTCCCAGAACCATGGGCGCATCCCGCCTCGGTACCACTATCTGCCACACCAATTCATGAGTACGTGGGTCGATGCTCCTCCGGCACAGCTTGCCCTCATGGATAAACAGTTTGCTTCTCCCCCGCCACAGCTGTTGGGTCTCCTGTGGATCATCTGGGCCAGGATGCAACCCTGCCTGCGTCAAGAGCTCTTTCACCCGACGGACCGCGGGGTCACCATCCTGGGTTTCCGCCCACCCGTGGTGGGGCAGGGGGTTCAGCGTGGCACCCGGTTGGTTTTTGTGCCTGTTCCTCACATGATGGGAGTTCTGAGTGGCTTTAGGGCGATGGAATGCAGGTAGCTCCACCTCTTCAAGTGCCTCCGGGTCTTCCCCTGCTTCTGGCAAATTGGGCATTCGAGACAAGGCATCAGCATTTGCATTCTTGTGTCCTGCCCGGTACTTGATGGTGAAGTTGTAGTTGGACAGCCGGGCCATCCACCGCTGTTCCAAGGCCCCGAGCTTGGCGGTGTCCAGATGTGTTAACGGATTGTTATCCGTGCAGACAGTGAACTTCGCTGAGGCCAGGTAGTGTTTGAACCTCTCTGTCACGGCCCAGACGATGTCAAGGAATTCCAGCTTAAAGGAACTGTAGTTGTCAGGGTTCCTTTCCGTGGGACGAAGTTTCCTGCTGGCGTAAGCGATTACCCTCTCCTTGCCCTTCTGGACCTGGGACAGCACGGCTCCCAATCCTACAATGCTGGCATCCGTGTACAGCACAAACGGTTGGTCGTATTCAGGGTAGGCCAGTACCTCTTCTCCCGTCAGTGCCGACTTCAAGCAAGTGAAGGACCCTTCCAGCCTCTCGTTCCAATCAAATGGGGTGTTCTTCCCCTTGGTCTTCTTTGATTGCCCCACCAACAGGTCTTGCAAGGGCGCGGCCTTCTTGGTGAAGTCCTTAATGAACCTCCGGTAATAGCCTACCAGCCCGAGGAATTGCCGGACTTCGTGGAGGTTACTGGGCTTCGGCCAATCCTGGATCACCGTGACCTTGTCGGGGTCTGGAGCCACTCCTTCAGCGCTCACCACATGGCCCAGGTACTGCACTTTAGGTTTCAGCAGATGACATTTGGACGGTTTCACCTTTAAGCCAAAGTTGGACAGGGCTTCAAACACCTCAGCCAGGTGTTTCAAATGGTCTTCATAGGTCTTAGAGAAGACAATGACATCATCCAAATACAGCAGCACGGTTTCAAAGTTCTTGTGTCCCAGACAGCACTCCATCATCCTCTGGAACGTCCCCGGGGCGTTGCACAATCCAAAGGGCATGTAGTTGAATTCGCAGAGACCCATCGGTGTCGTGAAGGCCGTCTTCTCTTTGTCCGCCTCCGCCACGGGAACCTGCCAGTCAGGGCCGGCTCCAGGTTTTTGAGGGCCCCGGGCGAAAGAGTCTCAGTGGGCCCCCCCCCCCCTTTAACACATACCACGATTCATGATGCCCAGATACAGCAGAGAAATATAGGTAGAGTACAATGCCAGATTTCACTTCTTACATGAGTGAAAGCTATTGTAAATTCTGCAGTGTATATATACAGAACAGGAGGAGTGGTACTGTGCGGTGTATATATACAGGAGGAGTGGTACTG
Source organism: Ranitomeya variabilis (assembly GCF_051348905.1). NCBI lineage: Eukaryota > Metazoa > Chordata > Amphibia > Anura > Dendrobatidae > Ranitomeya > Ranitomeya variabilis. Next base: position 205,294,547 of record NC_135233.1, read on the forward strand.
TGCAGTGTAAATATACAGGAGGAGTGGTACTGTGCAGTGTATATATACAGGACAGGAGAAGTTGTACTGTGCAGTGTATATATACAGGACAGGAGGAGTGGTACTGTGCAGTGTATATATACAGGACAGGAGAAGTGGTACTGTGCAGTGTATATATACAGGAGAAGTGGTACTGTGCAGTGTATATATACAGAACAGGAGGAGTGGTACTGTGCAGTGTATATATACAGGACAGGAGGAGTGGTACTGTACAGTGTATATATACAGGGGAATGATGGTACTGTGCAGTGTATATATACAGGAGGAGTGGTACTGTGCAGTGTATATATACAGGAGGAGCGGTACTGTGCAGTGTAAATATACAGGAGGAGTGGTACTGTGCAGTGTATATATACAGGAGGAGTGGTACTGTACAGTGTATATATACAGGAGGAATGGTACTGTACAGTGTATATATACAGGAGGAGTGGTACTGTACAGTATATATACAGGGGAGAGGTACTGTGCAGTGTATATATACAGGGGAGAGGTACTGTGCAGTGTATATATACAGGAGGAGTGGTACTGTGCAGTGTATACGGTATATACAGGACAGGAGGAGCGGTACTGTACAGTGTATATATACAGGAGGAGTGGTACTGTACAGTGTATATATACAGGAGGAGTGGTACTGTACAGTGTATATATACAGGAGGAGTGGTACTGTGCAGTGTATATATACAGGAGGAGTGGTACTGTACAGTGTATATATACAGGGCAGGAGGAGCGGTACTGTACAGTGTATATATACAGGAGGAGTGGTACTGTGCAGTGTATATATACAGGAGGAGTGGTACTGTGCAGTGTATATATACAAGAGGAGTGGTACTGTACAGTGTATATATACAGGAGGAGTGGTACTGTGCAGTGTATATATACAGGAGGAGCGGTACTGTGCAGTGTATATATACAGGAGGAGTGGTACTGTGCAGTGTATATATACAGGAGGAGTGGTACTGTGCAGTGTATATATACAGGAGGAGTGGTACTGTACAGTGTATATATACAGGAGGAGTGGTACTGTGCAGTGTATATATACAGGAGGAGTGGTACTGTACAGTGTATATATACAGGGCAGGAGGAGCGGTACTGTACAGTGTATATATACAGGAGGAGTGGTACTGTGCAGTGTATATATACAGGAGGAGTGGTACTGTGCAGTGTATACAGTATATACAGGAGGAGTGGTACTGTGCAGTGTATATATACAGGAGGAGTGGTACTGTGCAGTGTATATATACAGGAGGAGTGGTACTGTGCAGTGTATATATACAGGAGGAGTGGTACTGTACAGTGTATATATACAGGAGGAGTGGTACTGTGCAGTGTATATATACAGGAGGAGTGGTACTGTACAGTGTATATATACAGGAGGAGTGGTACTGTGCAGTGTATATATACAGGAGGAGTGGTACTGTGCAGTGTATATATACAGGAGGAGTGGTACTGTACAGTGTATATATACAGGAGGAGTGGTACTGTGCAGTGTATATATACAGGAGGAGTGGTACTGTACAGTGTATATATACAGGGCAGGAGGAGCGGTACTGTACAGTGTATATATACAGGAGGAGTGGTACTGTGCAGTGTATATATACAGGAGGAGTGGTACTGTGCAGTGTATATATACAGGAGGAGTGGTACTGTACAGTGTATATATACAGGAGGAGTGGTACTGTGCAGTGTATATATACAGGAGGAGAGGTACTGTGCAGTGTATATATACAGGAGGAGTGGTACTGTACAGTGTATATATACAGGAGGAGTGGTACTGTGCAGTGTATATATACAGGAGGAGTGGTACTGTACAGTGTATATATACAGGAGGAGTGGTACTGTGCAGTGTATATATACAGGAGGAGTGGTACTGTGCAGTGTATATATACAGGAGGAGTGGTACTGTACAGTGTATATATACAGGAGGAGTGGTACTGTGCAGTGTATATATACAGGAGGAGAGGTACTGTGCAGTGTATATATACAGGAGGAGTGGTACTGTACAGTGTATATATACAGGAGGAGTGGTACTGTGCAGTGTATATATACAGGAGGAGTGGTACTGTACAGTGTATATATACAGGAGGAGTGGTACTGTGCAGTGTATATATACAGGAGGAGTGGTACTGTGCAGTGTATATATACAGGAGGAGTGGTACTGTACAGTGTATATATACAGGAGGAGTGGTACTGTGCAGTGTATATATACAGGAGGAGTGGTACTGTACAGTGTATATATACAGGAGGAGTGGTACTGTGCAGTGTATATATACAGGAGGAGTGGTACTGTACAGTGTATATATACAGGAGGAGTGGTACTGTGCAGTGTATATATACAGGAGGAGTGGTACTGTGCAGTGTATATATACAGGAGGAGTGGTACTGTACAGTGTATATATACAGGAGGAGTGGTACTGTGCAGTGTATATATACAGGAGGAGTGGTACTGTACAGTGTATATATACAGGAGGAGTGGTACTGTGCAGTGTATATATACAGGAGGAGTGGTACTGTACAGTGTATATATACAGGAGGAGTGGTACTGTGCAGTGTATATATACAGGAGGAGAGGTACTGTGCAGTGTATATATACAGGAGGAGTGGTACTGTACAGTGTATATATACAGGAGGAGTGGTACTGTGCAGTGTATATATACAGGAGGAGTGGTACTGTACAGTGTATATATACAGGAGGAGTGGTACTGTGCAGTGTATATATACAGGAGGAGTGGTACTGTGCAGTGTATATATACAGGAGGAGTGGTACTGTACAGTGTATATATACAGGAGGAGTGGTACTGTGCAGTGTATATATACAGGAGGAGTGGTACTGTACAGTGTATATATACAGGAGGAGTGGTACTGTGCAGTGTATATACTTCAACAGCCGCCCAGCCCAGGCCCCCAGCACCTGTCCTGTATATATATTATATACACTGTATCTATACAGGCTGTGCTGGGCGGCTGCTGTAGTATATATATATATATATATATATATATATATATATCAGCTGCAGCCGCCCAGCCCATGGCCGCCCCAGGTCACCCAGTCCCAGACTGTCAGAACATACAGCAATATAGCATTGCACTCACTCAGGTGCTGGTAGGAGTTCCGTCTCCTCCGATAAGTTCAGCAGTGCACACAGCCAGGAAATTCAGAGCAGGAGAACTCTCCGCCCACAATGTCACGCTGGCTGTGTCCAGTTAACCCCTATGTGTGCCTGGCCCTGCACTGACAGTGAGAAGATGCTTGTGCCAGCGCAAATTGAAAGGGTAGAAAGGGTTAAAGCAGCCAGATGGCTCTATGACTGTGTGAGTGGGCCCCCCTGTCTCCTCAGGGCCCCGGCACTTGCCCTGGTAGGCCGGGTGCTGCCGCCGGCCCTGCTGCCAGTACCCACTGGTGAGATCTAAGGTAGAGAAGTAGTTAGCAGATTTTAAGGCAGCCAGAGACTCCTCTATCCTGGGCAGTGGGTATGCGTCTTTATGTGTAATGCGATTCAACTGTCTATAATCAACACACATCCTCATTGTACCATCCTTCTTTTTAACCAGGACTAATGGAGCTGCCCAGGGGCTACAACTGTCTCTCACCACCCCAGCCTCCTTCATTTCTCGCAACATGTCCTTGGCACACTGGTAATGGGCTGGGGGTACAGGGCGGTATCTCTCTTTTATGGGTCGATGATCTCCCGTGGGGATGTGGTGTTGGATCCCTTTCACCTGCCCAAAATCTAAGGGGTGTTTGCTGAATACCTGCTCGTACTCGTGAACCACCCTGTAAGCCCCTTGTTTTTGATGGGATGGGGTAGAGTCAGTGCCCACATGCAATTCCCGACACCAATCTTTCGAGTGCCCTGCAGAACCGTTGCCCTCCGCCACGTTTGACGGGACCAAGGGTTCAGGTGTCTGTATCACATTATTATTGACAGCAAACAGTTTGGCGAGCGTGGCATACTTGGTGAGGTGAACCTCTTCCTCCCCGCAATTGAGGACACGTACTGGCACCCTCCCCTGGCGGACGTCAACCACCCCCCGAGCTGTCAGGATAGTAGGCCTATTATCCGAATACACGGGTTCTACCAAGGCCTGGTAGTCTTTACCCCTGAGGCCTATGGCTGCCCGACACCATATTAACATCTCGCTCCTGGGGGGTACCGCGATGGGGTTTGAATCACTCACAGTGACACGACCAATCTCACCACCATTCAGCTCTACCTGCTGTCTCTGCATCAGAGCTCTGATTTCTTTTTGCAGGGCACATTGTTCACTGTGGCCAGCGGTTTCTGCTACCTGTTGCAACCAAACAATAACTTCTGCAAGACAGTTTTCTATAACATTAGTACCGATAGTCATCATGGGGTTACATTCTCGGCGGTCAATATCAACAATTACAATTCCTTGGGCTTTCAATTCCACCCGCCCCACTTTGATGGTGGCCTCTTTATACCCCACTTGTGGCAATGGCTGACCATTACTGGCTATAATGGTGAAATCGTCATCGGGGCCACGAGTAATATCGGTGTCCTCCCAATACCGTTTATAGAGTACGTAAGGCATAGTCGTCACCTGAGAACCGGTGTCCAGCAAAGCATTCAGGGGGATGCCGTCAACCACTACAGGAAGAACTGGTCGCCCTCCAATGTATTTGGCTCTCCAATGCTGTGGGCCTGACCGTCCTACTCCTGGGGGTTGGCCCTTTGCCCCAGGGGTTGCTCGTTTAAAGGACAGTACCTTGCAAGGTGGCCCACCTGATGACAGCGGCGGCAGATGGGTCGTCCATCCTGATGGAAGCGATCGTCGGCCCGGCCTCTGGTCGGCGGAGTCCTCCTCTGTCGCATCCAAGGAACATCCTCCGGTCGGGAGGCCAGTTGGATCTTCTCCTTGGGGGCCTCCTGTAGGGACTGCACCGTCCGGGCCAGGGCAGCAACGCTCTTGGTCAGCTCCTGCATCTGGAGGCGGAGTCCTGCAGGGGAGTCGTCTTCTAGGCTCTGGGCATCAGCCTCGGAGGCGAATGGAACATCCGACGCCACCTCCTGGTGGTATGTGAGAGCGGGACGCCTGGGAGGTGCTGCACGGCTAGGCTGTCGCTCCTGCAATGCCTGGATAGCTTTATCCTTGAATTGCGCAAAAGTCAAGTCTGGATTTTGCATGGCCAGGAAGTGCAATTGGCTCCGTTGGTGACTGCACAGGAGCCCCTCAATGAACCGCTCCTTCAGGAGTTTATCCTCATCCTGCATGCTGTCGGGGTCACTCTGCTTAATGGCCCGCATCGCCTCCTGGAGATTAAGGGCATAGTCCCGTAAGCTATCCTGCGGTCTCTGTTTACATCCATAGAAAGTCAATTTAATTTCTGTAGCTGTACGGGTATCGAAGGTGGCTTTAAGCTTTGCAAAAACCTGCTGTGCTGTTCCCTTATCCGCGGCGGGCCAGGACTTAATTTCTCTCAGAGCCGCTCCAAAGAGTTGGCCAGTTATCATATGAACCTTCTGAGGCTCTGTCAGGGGATAGAACTCGAGCAGGCTGTAGATCCCTTCCTTAAAGTCAGCGAAGGTATGCGACTCCCCGGAGTATCGTGGGAGCCAGGCCGCTCCGGGCAGGTACGGCATAGAGAAGGGCATTATGGCCTTTGTGGTGGCGGCAGCGTCCGACTGGCTGAGGGGGGCAGTGGGTTCTGCGGCCACCAGTGGTGGTATTAGGGCCGCGGCTTCTTCCGCTGCGGGGACCGGAGCTGCCCCTGCGTCCACGGCTGCGACCGCCGCCTCCGCTCCTCCCGACTCGGACATGGCTGTCCCTTCCTCCCACTTACCTGCTGGGGGTTGGAGTTCCTCTTCCGGGGCTGGCACTTTACCGCGCTTTCTCGTTCCGCGCTTCTTTTGGACTGGTTCCGCCCACTTCCACGCCCCTCTTCTTCTCCTGCGCTCTCCTCAGCGCTGCAATGGCGGCGGATTTTGGCGGCAAGTGGCAATATACAGTCTTTGCAATAAGTCACAGTCCAAGTATAATAAATCACAGTTCCAAGGCACACATGACCTGATTCTTCAGGCTTAAGTAGATCCTGTTCGTGACGCCAAGTTGTAGCGCCCCCACTGCCGCAGGGCTGAGGGGTACCCGGTACCGGGCCTCTGAGTCTCTGCTCTGGGGTTGTCACGGTGGCTAGACCCAGTCCGTGACCCTGCTGAGGGGCGTACAATAATAGATGTGGATGGTGGTGGAGGTGCGGTGCAGTAAATAACGAAGACACCAGGTTGCAGTCTCTTTACCTTTTGTTTACTGAAGGTTTGGAGGGACCCAATCCAGAGTACTGTTAACAGGGCTGGCTGAGACCGGCCGGTCCAACGGCACATCCGGAGCTCCCTTTTCAGGTGGGAATCAGTGTCTACCTTCTAGCGCCTGTGTGTTGTAGTCCTTCCCTGCTGAGCACCCCAGGATAGGCCTCACAACTGATTCTGTCTGTCTCTGATGTTCGTTCTCTCCGTCCCCAGGTGATATGGCTGGGACGCACCCGTATGACGGGGTAGGCCTGGAGTTCTTCCGGGACTCTAGAGTCGCCCCTCTCCCACAGCTGCCTCCGTTGTCTGCTTAGGTGTTTAAGTGAGACAGCCAACCTATAATTGGCTGTCCTGCCGTGGTTTGAAGTATTGCTTAAAGTCTCTTACTTTCTCGGCGTTCCGGCCACCAACTGTTTGCGCCTCAGAAGGATGTTGCCTTGGTCTTACAGCACGACTCCTTCTGGTCCTATTGTCTCTTTACTGTTTTCCTGTTTTCTCGCTTAGCACAATAAACCTCGCTTCTTGTTCTTTCTTAGGAATCTGTCAGGATCCCATCCCTGACAGGTCCTCTCTCTAGCTCTTTCCAGTTACTTCTCCCTGTCTTCCTGTCCAACCCCCAGTTTTACCAGAGTGTGAGGAGTGGCCTACTAGATAGAACCACTCCCCCTGGTGGCCGGAGTGTGAAGTGTAATGTGAGTGTTACCTGATCAGGTGAACTCCTTTAGGCTACTTTCACACTAGCGTTAACTGCAATACGTCGCAAATGCGTTGTTTTGCCGAAAATACGCATCCAGCAAAAGTTCTTGCTGGATGAGTTTTTTCGTCATAGACTAACATTAGCGATGCATTTGCGACGCATTGCCAAACGTCGCGTCCGTTTTGCGACGCTTGGGCGTGTGGTAGCGGACCGTCGGGAGAAAAAAACCTTACATGTAACGTTTTTTGCTCCCGACGGTCCGCTTTTTCCGACCGCGCATGCGCGGCCGGAACTCCGCCCCCACCTCCCCGCACTTCCCCGCACCTCACAATGGGGCAGCGGATGCATGGGAAAAATGCATCCGCTGCCCCCGTTGTGCGGCGGGGACAACGCTAGCGTCGGGGACCTCGGCCCGACGCACGGCGACGGGCCGAGCCCGACGCTAGTGTGAAAGTAGCCTTAGTGCAATCAGACGTAACATCACTCCCCTTAGCGGCAGAGCGACGTTACTGCAACGACCAGGACTCTGGGGCGCTGCACTGACATATTCAGTGCAGGTTAGCCGCCGGCGGGGGACGTGACAGACATCACAAGGTGAGTATGTAGTGTTTTTTTTTTACTTTTACAATGGTAACCAGGGTAAATATCGGGTTACTAAGCGCGGCCCTGCGCTTAGTAACCCGATATTTACCCTGGTTACAAGTGAACACATCGCTGGATCGGTGTCACACACACCGATCCAGCGATGACAGCGGGTGATCAGCGACGAAATAAAGTTCTGGACTTCTAGCTCCGACCAACGATATCACAGCGGGATCCAGATCGCTGCTGCGTGTCAAACACAACGAGATCGCTATCCAGGACGCTGCAACGTCACGGATCTTCGTCGTTCTCGCTGCAAAGTCGCTTAGTGTGAAGGTACCTTTATACTTACTTTATATAAAAGCATGAGTACCCTGGACCCTTGGCAAGTATTATTTTTAATAACTTCTGTTTCAACAGTGATCTATCACCAGGTTAGAAGTAGCCAACCCACTACTACTACTACTACTACTACTAGTTTTTGCTTTTGTTTTATTCCTGCTGCTGCACTAATTATTCTGTTTTTATTTATTTATTTTAAATCTGCCCACTATATAAATTTTTGCTTAATATATTAAACTTCATGGCCTTTAATTTTTGGAACCATAAGGTGCATCTAAAAAAATGGAAAACTCAAGGAAGCAGCAGGAAAACAGTAAGTGCAAACATTTTCCACTTTTGACCTGGTGATTGGTCCTCTTAAAGGGAACCTGTCACCTCAAAAATCGTATATGAGCTAAGGCCACCAGCATCAGGGGCTTATCTACAGCATTCTGTAATGCTGTAGAAAAGCCCCCGATGTAACCTGAAAGGTAAGAAAAACAGGTTATATTATACTCACCCAGGGGCGATCCCGCTGCGGTCCGGTCCGATGGCAGCTGGGAAAGGTCAGAGAGGCCCGGCGCCTGCGCACTGCAGTACTTTGCTCTGCCCTCAACAGGGCAGACAAAGTACGCCTGCACCGGAGCCGCGGCAGAAAAACAAGAAGAGGACGTCATCGTATAATGATAGGAGGCACCGGACCTGGACCGCGAAACCCATCGGACCCGAAATGAACCGGGACCGCCCCTGGGTGAGTATAATATAACCTGTTTTTCTTACCTTGCAGGTTACATCGGGGGCTTAGCTACAGCATTACAGAATGCTGTAAATAAGCCCCTGATGCTGGTGGCCATAGCTCATATACGATTTTTGGGGTGACAGATTCCCTTTAAAAAAAATTAGAAAAAAAATATTAATAAAGAAACGCATTTTTCTCTCTAGGACAAAAAAATGTAGCTTGCTCCTTTTAAAAGGGATGCAAATATGATTTTTAACGTTTATAGAAAAGGAGTTCTGTGTAACACTGCTGCCGAAACCTCTGCATGATGTCACCTTCATCCTCCATTTAGGGAAGCTGGCTTACTCACTGCCCCAGCCCTTCGGCGTGGTCCTTGGTGTTCTCCTGCTTTCCTGACACTTCCTGGTCTTTGTGTGTGCACTGCAGTCCGGCGGTGCACCTAGTGCGCACTTTTCCAGGCTTCCCCGGTCTTAAACAGGCAGCGCTCATATTATGCTAAATGCTCTCAGCCTGTCACCCAATAGCTGGGAAGCATCTTGTATAAAACACTCCCTCTCCCCTAGGGAGTCACCAAGCAATGTATTAAATCATTAGTTTGTAAGGTGTACTACTAGTGAGTTGTGAGGTCCCCTGGTCCTGGTGTGGCCAGAACCTGAACATTACCCCCTGGTACCGGTGTGGCCAGTCCTGTGTCTGTAGTCCCCTGGTCCCAGAATGGCCAGTGCCTGAACCTCGCCCTCTGGTCCTAAAGCAGCCAGTGTCTGAACCCTGTCCCCTGGTCCGGAAGCGATTGATCAGAGCCTGAAACTCGTCCCCTGATCCCGGAGCGATCACGATCCAACCTCACCACTAGAGGCTCCAGTATATGCTTAGTTATGTCCCTTCGTGGGTAGGCCTGGCCCTGTAGTTTCCCAAATCCACATGTGCCATGGTTGGGCGTAACGGTCTGTTTGCCCCAGTTATGATCACAACAGTTTGCTTAGCCATGGGCCATCATGATCCCCAATCCTCACTGCGCTTGGAGTTGTGTTGGCAACTAAGGCACCAGTGAGAGAGCCAGGAAAAATTTTTGTTGTTGGATCTGATGACACTAAATGCCCAATTAGAAGCTCTGACATCTGGACAATCTGAAACTTGCTTTCCTGTAATGGAATATGTCCTTTGTGATCCACCTCAGTACTATGGGGATCCAAAGCAGTGCCGTGGGTTCCTGGAGCAGTGTATGCGGCACTATGAAGTTTTCAGCCAGTAGTTTTCTTCAGATTAGGCCAAGGTGGGATTCCTAATGTCCTACCTATCAAGAGATCCTCTGGCATGACTCATTCCCCTATGGGACCTGCAGACCTTCCTTGTGGCTTTCCGAATGGTCTTCAACGAGCCAAACCCAGAGTCTCATGAAAAAACTTCCCTTCCCATTTTCCATGAGCAGCCCAGATGGGTGGCACGTGTGAGGAGACAGTCATGCCTGGCCCTGTCCTTTCAAACACCACCGGTTCGCCAGCCTGTTGAGGCAGCTACCTGTGCAGAATCCATGAAGGTCGACCGTATTTGGCAGGCTAGGCAGAAGTCGGAACTCAGTCGTGAGATGGGATTACGGTATCGTTACAGTTGTGCAGAACATCTTGATGGTCTTTGTCCAGCGAAGTTTAAACTCCAAAACATTGTGTCAGTAAGAGAGACTGCCCTTGGTGGGAGTATTACCTGTGGCAAGTGGAGGCTTTGGTTCAGCAGGAAAGTTTGTGCTGCAAGCCATGAAGTGTTGGTGTCAAACTCCCATCCGATAACTCCAGAATCCAGTGAGGGTGTTGTTAGGTGAAGGACGAGCCCTACTCAGAAGCAGTCAAGTCATGTCTGAACAACTTAAGCTCCAGATCGAAGCGTTATTCATAGAGAAGATCGCCTTCCATGTGCTGTCTGGCATTACCATTGGTTGTCCAGAGCTGAGAACTCAGGTGCTCATTCTAGTCTGGTGGTGCTTTGTTGGGGACAGCCAAGTCATAAGAGTTTTCTGGTCCCTATACGTCCAGGTCAGCCAGCAATGTCGTCATCTTCTCCACCAGGTCTGCTAATCGCCGAGTCGCTGTGTGCTGGTGTCTCTGAAGAAAGGGAAGCAAAGGTGATGTCCCCACACAGTCCCAATGATTGTACCAATGATCTTCTCCCAGGAACCTCCCCGCCTTATGGACTTGTCGTCTTGGAGACCAGGCTGAAAACAGACCTAGAGCAGTTAGCTTCAGACTCTAGTAGGTCTGGTGAAGAGAACGTCAAGGCGGTGGCATCTTCCAAGTCTCTACAATCCACCAGCCAGGCGGAGGAACTCCAGTCATTGAATCCTCCTGGGTCATAGCTGATCTCAACGTACAGAAAGAAACTTTCCAATACCCAGTTCCAGGTACTACGCCCGTTTCCTCCTATGCTGAGGATGGCTTGATGTAGAGAAGCATCCTATTTGTGAATATGGTGAAGAGGCGTCGGTCTCCAACTTCCCTGCAGTCCTCGTGGGCTTGAAGAAGAGGGGGCGTACTGTAAAGCTGATGCCAGTGCCCCTGCATGGTGTTTCCTTCACCCTCCATGTATGGATGTCTGCTTATTCACTGACCCAGACCCACAGCATGGTCCCCAGTGTTCTCCTGCTCTTTGTGTGCACACCGCTTTCCCATTCTTAAAAGGGTAGCACGCATTATGCTAAGTGCTATCAGCCCATTGTTGGGAGGAATTTAGCATAAGTACACCTGCTAGATGGCTCCCAGACAATAGTTGGCAGGCATCTTGTATAAAACAATCCCTCGCCCCCCATGGAGTCACCAAGCAAAGTATTAAATCATTAGTTAGTAAGGTGTACTGCTAGTGAGTTATAAATTCTTCAGGTCCTGATGTGGCCAGAGCCTTATCATTATCCCCTGATCCTGGTGTGGCTACTCCTGTGTGTCTGTAGTCCCATGGTCCTGGAACAGCCAGTGCTTGAACCTTGTCCGCTGGTCCCGGAGCGGCCAATGCCTGAACCCTGTCTCCTGGTCCCGGAGCGGCCAGTGCCTGAAACTCGTCTCCTGGTCCTGGAGCCCCCAGCACCTGAACCTCTTCCCCTGGACCCGGATGGACAGAACCTGAACCTCATCCCCTGGTCCTGGAGTGGCCAGTTCCTGAACCCTGTCCCCTTGTTACAGGGTGGCTATGTCTGAACCTCGTCCCATGGACCTGGAGCAGCCAATGCCTGAAACTCATCCTCTGGTTTCAGAGCGGCCAGTACCTGAACCTCGTCCCCTGGTCCCAGAGCAGCCAGAACCTGGACCTTGGCCCCTGATCCCATATCGGCCAGTGCCTGAACCCTGTCCCCTGAGCAGCCAGTCCTTGAACATTGTTCCCTGATCCCAGTGCGGCCAGTGCATTAACACTATTCTCTGGTCCATGAGTGGCCTAATCCTGATCCTGAATCCTAGACTGGCATGTCTGAACTAAGCCCTAAATCAGTTTCAGTGTATCTGACCCCTGGGGTCAGCAGCTGTAGTACCGGGTCCTCCCTTGAGTGGTTCCTGGCCACTACCTGCCGCACAAGCCTGACCTCCCCACTAGAGGCTCCAGTAAACACCAAGGTAGCCACTTAGTTACGCTCCTTCCTGGATAGTCCTGCCCTGATGCACAGTGGGTCCACAAATCCATATGCGCCACAGCTGGGCGTAACAGTCTGCGCGGCCCAGACATGGCTGCCACCCTCTGCTTCAATTTTGGTAACCGAGTGTCTTTTTATAATATATGGGAAGAGGAAATAAAACACAAATGTGTCAAAAATAAATTTTATGAACTGTTACTTGTCAGAAATTGACAGACGCGCCAGTGAAATGTTCAGGAAATAAGGGTAAAGTGAAATTTGTCATAACAAAATGCCTAAGTCACTGGGGTCTCATTGTCTGCTACACGAGAAACACAATGGTCTTTTTATATCTTCCTTGGAAATAGATGTAACTACGCAACATTTACAATCCTACTGTAACTCCAAAGGCTAAATTACATACAAAACACTGATAAAAAAAATAAATATAATGGGCATCTCTAATTCAACGAAGTATATCTGCAAAATTTTATAGAAAGCCGTGTGTGAAAAAAATTAATTACAAATGTTAATAGCAGCAGAACAAATTGATGTCTAATAAATAGTTGTTGATATTGTGCCCTTTTTTACTTAAATGGGTTTTTCGGAGAATAGAAAACATTTTTCTCATGGTAGTAATTTATGTCAATTTACAAAACAATGGAAAATAAAATTCAACTTGATTTGACCATTTTCTGTGCCCTATTCCAACATTGTTTATTTACTTGACAGTGAAGGAAAGTGCTCTCTTGCTGAGAAGTCATGGCACCATTTGAACAGTATTCTGTTTTCTCCCCTTCAAGCTGCACCCCTTCTGTCTCACCCTATCAGCCATGTAAACCATCCTTTGTAGCTAAAGCTGGATGTTAAGGGTTGTCCTGCTAGAAGGCGAACTAATGCCCCAGTCTCAAGTCATTTGAAGCCTCTAACAGGTTCCCCCTGTATTTAACTGCATCCATCTTCCCATCAACTCTGACAAGCTTCCTTGCCCCTGCTGAAGAAAAGCACCCCCACAGCATGATGCTGCCTCCAGCTTGTGGGATGGAGGGGATGATGTTTTCAGGGTGATGTGCAGTGTTCATTTTTTCACCACACAGCGTTTTGTATTGAGGCCAAAAAGGTCTCCTTTGGTCTCATCTAATCTGAGCACCTTCTTCCACATGCTCACTGTTTCCCCTACATTACCTTTTGAAAACTGCAAACAGGACTTCTTATGGCTTGCTTTCAAAATGGCTTTCATCTTGCCACTCTTCTATAAAGGCCAGATTTGTGGAGTATATGTCTGATCTGTGGACAGATCCTTCCACCTGAGCTGTGGTTCTCTATTAGTCCATGAGCCGGGCCAGATATCGGTACCACCCGGAGTGACTAATTTTCTTTGGTATTTTTAGGTAGATGCATGTCTGTAGTTTATTTTTTGATATGATAGCCCTTACATATACGTAGCTTATTAACCCCTTCAGCCCTAGGCCTATTTGTACCCAAGTGCCTAAGCCAATCTGACCTGTGCCACTTCATGGGCTAATAACTTTGGAACGCTTTCACCTATCCAAGCCATTCTGAGATTGTTTTCTCGTGACATATTGTACTTCACGTCAGTGCTAAATGGGAGTCAATATATTTTACCTTTCTATATAAAAAAATGCTAAATATTCGGAAATTTTGGAAAAATCGGCAATTTTTTAACTTTGAAATTCTCTGCTTTTTACAAAAATACTGATACCCCCCATAATAGTTATTAATTTACACTCCCCACATGTTTACTTCATATTGGCATCATTTTGAAAATGAAACCTTATTGTTTTACGACGTAATAGGGCTTATAGTTTTATGCGCAATTTTTCACATTTACAGCAAAACCCACTTTTCAAAGGACCAAGTCACTTCTGAAGTCACTTTAAGGGGCTTACATAACAGAAACCACCCATAAATTACCCCATTTTGCAAACTACACCCCTCAAGCTGTTCAAAACTCATTTTTAAAAACTGTTAACCCTTTAGGTGTTCCACAGGAATTTTAGCAGAATGAAGGCGAAATTTCAAAATTTCATTTTTTTTCCAGATATTACATTGTAATCCAATTTTACCTGCAACCTAGCAAGGGTTAACGGCAAACCCAAACTTGGTTACCCTAATTCTGCAGTTTATAGAAACACCCCACATGTACTCGTAAACTAAAGTATGGGCACACAGCACAGCTCAACACGGAAGGAGCGCTATGTGGTTTTTGGGTGGCGGATTCACTGGAAGAAATCTAGGGGGCCATGTCACATTTGAAGGCTGCCTGAGGTACCCCCACAGTGGAAACCCCAAAAAGTGACCCTATTTTGGAAACTACACCCCCAAGGAATCTTTTAGGGGGTATAGTGACCACTTTGACCCAACCAGTGTTTCACAGTAGTTGGAAACACTTGGTTGAGAAAATGGAAAAAGTGCATTTTTTACATGAAGGTGTCATTTTAGGCTCATTTTTTTATTTTTAAGAGGTGTACCAGCAAAAAATGCACCCCACTATTTGTTCACCAATCTCTCCCGAACACAACAACACCCGATAGATCCTCCAGACCATGGGCCTCTTGGCTGTTTCTCTAATTAGTGCTCTCCTTGCTTGGGATATCAGTTTAGGTGGACTGCCATGTCTTGGTAAGTTTGCAGTTTTGCCACACACCTTCCATTTTTGGATGATGTATTGAACAGTGCTTCGTGAGATGTTCAGAGCTTAGGCTATTTTTTTATAACTTAACCTGCTTTATTCTTCTCCACAACTTTATCCCTGACCTGTCTGGTGTGTTCCTTGGTTTCCATGATGCTGTTTGATCATTAAAGGGACTCTGTCACCTGAATTTGGAGGGAACAATTTTCAGCCATAGGGGCGGGGTTTTCGGGTGTTTGATTCACCCTTTCCTTACCCGCTGGCTGCATGCTGGCTGCAATATTGGATTGAAGTTCATTCTCTGTCCTCCGTAGTACATGCCTGCACAAGGCAATCTTGCCTTACGCAGGCGTGTACTATGGAGGACAGAGAATGAACTTCAATCCAATATTGCAGCCAGCGGGTAAGGAAAGGGTGAATCAAACACCCGAAAACCCCGCCCCTATGGCTGAAAATTGTTCCCTCCAAATTCAGGTGACAGAGTCCCTTTAATGCTCTCAAACCTCTGAGGCTTTCAAACAGCTGTAGTTATACTGAGAAGAAATTACACATGGTTGGACTCAATGTACTAATTATATGACTTCTGGAGGCAATTCGTCACTCAGGATTTTATTTTGTGGTATCAGATAATAGGGGGCTGAATACAAATGCATATCACAACTTTCAGATTTTTATTTTTAGAAGAATTAGGAAATCTTGTATAAATTTGTTTTAGACTTCACAAATACTAGCTATTTTGTATTGGTATCACATAAAATACATTTGTTTGAGGGTATAGTGTGAAAAAAATGTGAAAAAGTTCATGGGGTATGTATACTTTTTCAAGGCACTGTATGAGTTTCCTCTATTGTCAAGAGAACTTCCTGTGTTGAAATAATGGGTCATAAAGGGGGGTTAAATCCTGTCCTATTCTCATCTGTTGTGTGGATTGTGATTGTTTTAATGTAGTGGGCTCAATAATTTACTCTTCAATAACAGTGACCTCGTCCACCATACAATACAAGGCGACATGCAAACAAATGCCGAAAAATGGTGTCAAATCAACAAACTAACAGTAAGGCTATGTTCACACTTTGCGTTTTTTGCTGCGGATCCGCAGCAGTTTTCCATGCAGGGTACAGTACAATGTTACCCTATGGAAAACAAAAAACGCTGTGCCCATTTTGCGGAAAATCCCTTTAAAAACCGCGCGGAATTGCTGTGGAAAAAAAGGAGCATGTCACTTCTTTCTGCGGATTCCGCAGCGGTTTTCAACATGCACCAATAGGAAAGTGCTGTTGAAAACACGCAGAGGAATCCGCAGAAGAAACCGCAGGGAAAACCGCAGCGGTTTTTCAATGCGGTTTTTCCAAATCCGCTGCGGAAAAATCCGCAGCAAAATCTGCAAAGTGTGAACATGCCCTAAGATGAATTCACTGAGATGTATGGACCAGCCAGAAAATATACGGTAAAGAGTATGTGTGGGGGAAGCAAGAGAAAGTGACTGCAGACTATACCAAACAGGACCAGAGGCTCAGTTTGTTGTGGCGGTCCAGTGGCGCACATCTGCAGAGACACAATCAAGCTATCAAAACCATCATACTAGACTTTATTACAAGCCTCCAAATCAAGAGCAAGGCTTCATGTTCAAAGGCGCTTATAGGGCAGCCCCTTCCTATGATGGGTCTTGGTACCAATCCTGGAAAGCAGAAGATGGGACGGTGAGGGTATGGTTACATGACTAGTTTCCGACCTTGTTGAGGTGTTTTTTTCCCCCGATGCGTATATACAGTATATATATATTACTTGCCGCTTATATCGCACCATCATATCCTGCAGCGCTTTACAGACATCATCGCTGTCCCCATTGGAGCTCACAATCTAGATTCCCTATCAGTATGTCTTTGTAAATGTGGGAGGAAACCGGAGAAGAAGGAGGAAACCCATGCAAACACGGAGAGAACATACAAACTCTTTGCGTTGTCCTTGGTGGTCTGTAATGTGATGATGAGATGACTGCTGAGAAGCGATCTCCACTGGAGAAGTGCCAGTCTCTTGGTAGACTCCCGTGTCAGAGTCAAAATGTCAAATATAAATGGCGACACAGGAAAAAATATGACCCCTTAAAAAATGCTTACAGATATGCGTCACATAAATAGATCATCTTTGTGATCACACATGGTGGACTTTGTAAAACTCTCAACAATATATTGTTAGTTTTAGATTCCAGGAAAGTAGCAGTAGCTGGTGTTGGCTGCTAAAGTTCTCGCTTTTGATACATTTTCAATGGCTGTCTCGAGTATTATCCATTTGGCTAGGTTCACAGTTGTATTGTGTTCACAGCTGTATCCTATCTTCCTGCATTATGTCGGCTCTGTGACCCGACCCTTAGCATTGTTGGCTAATAATTTCACAGAGCCATATAATAAAAGCCTGTCAGTTTCTTTGTCATGCCTATGTTTATGTAGCCCAGGACGCAGTTAAAAAAATTAATCTTAACATCAAAAGTATCTTTTACATTTTAAATATTTTTTATTTTCTGTAGAAAAATCAATCTGGTACAAGCCTAGATAGGTCAACCAGGGTCTCCTCCGCTTTTCTTGTACAAGCCTAGATAGGTCCACCAGGGTCTTCTCCGCTGTTCTTGTACAAGCCTAGATAGGTCCACCAGGGTCTTCTCCGCTGTTCTTGTACAAGCCTAGATAGGTCCACCAGGGTCTTCTCCGCTGTTCTTGTACAAGCCTAGATAGGTCCACCAGGGTCTTCTCCGCTGTTCTTGTACAAGCCTAGATAGGTCCACCAGGGTCTTTTCTGCTGTTACCTTGATTGTAACAAGCCATCGGGTGCCTGGTCTTCCTGTTCTCCTTGTTCCTTCTATTCTTCCAACCATGATGTCCTTCTACACTGATTGGACACCTCATATGAAGAGAGCAAAGTAGGCAAGGCGTAGCTTGGTGATCCTTGGTTAGGCTACTTTCACACATCAGTTTTTTGCCGTTAGGCACAATCTGGCGAATTTTGAAAAAAATGGATCTGGCAAAAATTGCTGCCGGTTCCGTTTTTTTCTCATAGACTTGTATTAGCGCCGGAGTGAGACGGATGGCCTCACGCTTCATCCGTTTTTGTCATCTGTCTAAAATTTGTTTTCCGGCGGCTGGAGAAAACGTACATAGGAACGGTTTTTTTGTCTGTATGAAACGTGAGGTTAAATGATCTAATCCGATTTTTTTTTTTTTACACAAATCATGCATCTTCCATCTCTCTCTCCCCCGGAACATTAAGTTCAAACTCTATCCCCAGGTAAAAAGAAATAAATTTAAAAAACCGGATCCAGCAAAAAGACGGATCTGTCGCATCAGTTTTTCACGATTTCTGCCGGATCCATTTTTTTTTTCAAAATTTGGTGGATTGTGCCTGACGGCAAAAAACTGATGTGTGAAAGTAGCCTTAGGCCATGTGCACACGTTCAGTATTTTTCGCGTTTCTTTCCCGTTTTTTCGCTATAAAAACGCAAAAAAAACGCTTACATATGCCTCCTATTATTTACAGTGTATTCCGCATTTCTTGTGCAAATGATGCATTTTTTTCCGTGAAAAAAATCGCATCGCAGAAAAAAAAGCAACATGTTAATTAAATTTGCGGAATTGCGGGGATTCCGCACACCTAGGAATGCATTGATCTGCTTACTTCCCGCACAGGGCTATGCACACCATGCAGGAAGTAAGCAGATTATGTGCTGTCGGTACCCAGGGTGGAGGAGAGGAGACTCTCCTCCACGGACTGGGCACCATATAATTGGTTAAAAAAAAATAATTACCGGTAAAATAAAAAATAGTGATATACTCACCTTCGATGGCCCCCGGAGTCTTCCCGCCTCTCATCGGTGCATGCTGCCGCTTCCGTTCCTATAGATGGTGCGTGTGAAGGACCTGCGATGACGTCGCGGTCTTGTGATTGGTCGCGTGACCGCTCATGTGACCGCGCCGTCATGGAAGGTCCTGCACACACCATCTATAGGAACGGATGCCGCTGAGGAGATCGGCTGTCTGCAGGTGAGTATAACCATTTTTTAATTTTTTTATTATTTTTAACATATCTTTTTACTATTGATGCTGCATAAGCAGCATCTATAGTAAAAAGTTGGTCACACTTGTCAAACACTATGTTTGACGAGTGTGACCAACCTGTCAGTCAGTTTTCCAAGCGATGCTACAGATCGCTTGGAAAACTTTAGCATTCTGCAAGCTAATTACGCTTGCAAAATGCTAAAAAAAGCGCAAAAAAAAAAAATGCGGATTTCTTGCAGAAAATTTCCGGTTTTCTTCAGGAAATTCCTGCAAGAAATCCTGACGTATGCACATACCCTTAGAGTGACCTGTCTGTCTTGATTTGTTTCAAAATTTATTGTTCTTCTTGCTATCCATGGTATTGATAACATCCTTCTCCCGCACATATAGAAGGCGTCAATTTTTCTGTCTTATTTCTTAATCTTCCAGGTTTTGCATCAGTATGTTTCCACAGAAAAGACCGGACTATGTACGAGCTGTGTGAAGTGTTCCTCGATTTGAAGACCTTGTCCAGTGACTTCCGATGTCGTCGCTGCATCTTGAGTGATCATCGATCATCTGAGTAAGTTGAAGCCCTTTACAACTTCCAGTTTGTCCCCATCCATCTCAGTTGTGTCCTGGTCGTACCTGTCAGTAGTCAATATCTCTGTCTTCTTTGTATTGAGCACCAGTCCCAGTTCGAAGATTACGGTACATCTTGACACTCAGTAATAAGTCCTTCATTCCACCTATTCCTGTTGCTATCAATGTTGTATTGTCTGTGTATTTAAGATTGTTGATGGTTCGTTTGGCAATTTTGATTCCTTCTTCTTTTCCGGCAAGTCCAGCCTTCCTGAAAATAGCTTCTGTATATAAATGGAAGAGAAATAGTGACAGAATGCCGCCTTGTCTGACATCTCACTCTACTTTGCACCATGCAGGGTTACATAGTTATTAAGGTTGAAGGAAGACTTTAAGTCCATCTAGTTCAACCCATAGCCTAACACGCCCTAACATGTTGATCCAGGGGAAGGCAAAAAAAACCCCCATGTGGTAAGAGTAAGCTCCATCATGGGGAAAAAAATTCCTTCCCGACCCCACATACGGCAATCAGACTAGTTCCCTGGATCAACGCCTTATCAAGGAATCTAATATATATACCCTGTAATATTATACTTTTCCAGAAAGGTATCCAGTCCCCTCTTAAATTGAAGCAATGAGTCACTCATTACAACATCATACGGCAGAGAGTTCCATAGTCTCACTGCTCTTACAGTAAAGAATCCGCGTCTGTTATTATGCTTAAACCTTTTTTCCTCTAGACGTAGAGGATGCCCCCTTGTCCCTGTCACCGGTCTGATTAAAAAGATCATTAGAAAGGTCTGTGTACTGTCCCCTCATATATTTATACATTAACATAAGATCACCCCTTAGTCTTCGTTTTTCCAAACTAAATAGCCCCAAGTGTAATAACCTATCTTGGTATTGCAGACCCCCCAGTCCTCTAATAACCTTGGTTGCTCTTCTCTGCACCCACTCCAGTTCAGCTATGTCTTTCTTATACACCGGAGACCAGAACTGTGCACAGTATTCTAAGTGTGGTCGCACTAGTGACTTGTATAGAGGTAAAATTATGTTCTCCTCATGAGCATCTATGCCTCTTTTAATGCATCCCATTATTTTATTTGCCTTTGTAGCAGCTGCCTGACACTGGCCACTGAATATGAGTTTGTCATCCACCCATACACCCAGGTCTTTTTCATTGACGGTTTTGCCCAGAGTTTTAGAATTAAGCACATAGTTATACATCTTATTACTTCTACCCAAGTGCATGACCTTACATTTATCCCCATTAAAGCTCATTTGCCATTTATCAGCCCAAGCTTCTAGCTTACATAAATCAGCCTGTAATATAAAATTGTCCTCCCCTGTATTGATTACCCTGCAGAGTTTAGTGTCATCTGCAAATATTGAAATTCTACTCTGAATGCCCCCTACAAGGTCATTAATAAATATGTTAAAAAGAAGAGGGCCCAATACTGACCCCTGTGGTACCCCACTACTAACCGTGACCCAGTCCGAGTGTGCTCCATTAATAACCACCCTTTGTTTCCTATCCCTGAGCCAACTCTCAACCCACTTGCACATATTTTCCCCTATCCCCATTATTCTCATTTTATGTATCAACCTTTTGTGTGGCACCGTATCAAAAGCTTTTGAAAAGTCCATAAACACTACATCCACTGGGTTCCCTTGGTCCAGTCCGGAACTTACCTCTTCATAGAAGCTGATAAAATTAGTCTGACATGAACGGTCCCTAGTAAACCCGTGCTGATACTGGGTCATGAGGTTATTCCTCTTCAGATACTCCAGCATAGCATCCCTTAGAATGCCCTCCAGGATTTTACCCACAGTAGAGGTTAAACTTACTGGCCTATAATTTCCGAGTTCAGTTTTTGTCCCCTTTTTGAATATTGGCACCACATTTGCTATACGCCAGTCCTGTGGTACAGACCCTGTTATTATGGAGTCTTTAAAGATTAAAAATAATGGTCTATCAATGACTGTACATAATTCCTGCAGTACTCGGGGGTGTATCCCATCCGGGCCCGGAGATTTGTCAATTTTTGTGATTTTTAGACGCCGCCGTACTTCCTGCTGGGTTAAGCAGGTAACATTAAATTGGGAATTATTATCACTAGTCATATTGGCTGCCATGGGATTTTCTTTTGTAAATACTGATGAAAAAAAGTCATTTAGCATATTGGCTTTTTCCTCATCCTCATCCACCATTTCACCCAGACTATTTTTAAGGGGGCCAACACTATAATTTTTTAGTTTCTTACTATTTATGTAGTTAAAGAATATTTTGGGGTTATTTTTGCTCTCTCTAGCAATGAGTCTCTCTGTCTCAATCTTTGCTGCCTTGATTTGCTTTTTACATAATTTATTTAATTTTTTGTATTTATTTAATGCCTCCTCACTACCTACTTCCTTTAATTCTCTAAATGCTTTCTTTTTGTCACTTATTGCGCCCCTTACAACTTTATTTAGCCATATTGGTTTCCTCCTATTTCTAGTATGTTTATTCCCATACGGTATATACTGTGCACAGGTCCTATCCAGGATGCTAATAAACGTCTCCCATTTTCTTTGTGTACTTTTATGTCTCAGGATATCGTCCCAGTTAATTGCACCAAGATCCTCTCTCATCCGTTGGAAATTTGCCCTCCTGAAGTTTAGTGTCCTTGTCACCCCTCTACTACACATCTTATTAAAGGAGACATGAAAACTTATTATTTTGTGATCACTATTCCCCAAGTGACCCCCAACCCTTATATTTGATATGCGGTCTGGCCTGTTGGTTCTGTTTGGACTGTTGCTTCTTGGTTGATGTAAAGGTTCCCAGTGAGGCTGATCAGATGGTTCGGCGCAACCATATCTTTCATGGTATTTCAAAGTTTCCAGTGATCAACACAGTCAGACTTTGCTATAATCGATGAAGCAAAAATAGATCTCCTGGTTGTATTCTTTGGCCTTCTCCATGCTCCATCTAATGTTAGCAATCACATCTCGTTCCTCTGCCGTTTCTGAATCCTAATTCTTCCAGTGGTAGCTCAAGTAAGGATGTAACCGTCTGTGTAGTACTTTGAAGAAACTTGGAACAAAAGCGCTTGATAAGCTGGAAAGCACATGGATCAGTGTGGAACAGCAGAGCTGGATTAGTCAGAAGACTCCCTTGAGTGAATATAGCAGAGCCCAGCGTAACAGAACTGGGTTTTTGTTAGGAGACTCACTTCAACCAATTAACCTTAGCCCAGTGGTGAGTTTGCAGCATGTAGGCCAATCTACCTGAATATTCAGGTGGCGTGTTGCTGCATGAGTCAGCCTAAGAGCATGACATCAGAGGAGCGAGAAGTGTCGCCATTGTAACCCAACACCCACAGAAGCAGGGAGAGATGGCCGCTCGGGGAGGAAGGCGAGAGAGCCCAAAGCCGGAGCAAGTGAGTAACCAACCCATAGGTCAGGAAAAAAAAATGTATTTCCAAGGAAACCTGTAAATATAATTCAAATGCATCGTCCCCAGATTTATTTTTTATTTGACCCCTGAATCCATACGTCAATGTCTGCGCACATTAGGAATAACACTATTTTTGGTTGATAAGACGCATATACCATATGCCACGCATTTTCCTGAACTTTTCCCTCTGCATGAGCTCTCTTCAATTTTCATTTTTCTCTGAGCTTGTGAGTGTAGACTATAAACATAGGGATGAATGACCTCGGGGAGAGTGAGTGTAGACTAGCTGCCATGATGTTTTCTCATATACAATACATAAAGCCAAGAAGGATTCCCGCTTTGATGTCTCTTTGTAGCACATGTTCAGAAACAGCATGGAGGATGCTACACAGCAGTATTAGCCCCTTTCCAACATTGGGCGTAGTAGTACATCGATGTTGGACTTCCTCCCTTTGATGTGGGCTCTGGCCCTGAGCCCACATCTTTTCCGGCACATGTCAGTTGTTTTGAACTGCTGACATGTCTCTCTAACAGCCATGGGTGGAATCGCAATCCACCCATGGTTGTTAACTGACAGCGGCATTTAACTAATCTCTGGCCGCGGCATTTAACTCGTGGTTCAGACAAGCGCGCTGGAAATCCCGCCTATCGGTGACCCCGTCACGTGATCGCGGGTCACCGATGGGTTGGCATGACAACCAGAGGTTTCCAGCAGACCTCTATGTTTATCACTGCCGGACTGCTATGAGCGCCACCTGGTGGTCGGCGCTCATAGCAAGTGAGCATTTCTGCTACATACAGGCGATCTGACCATCACCTGTATGTAGCAGAGCCGATCAAAGTACTGCAGCTTCTAGTCGACTATTGAAGCATGCAAAAAGTAAAAAAAAATGTTCTAAAAAATATTTAAAAAATATAAAAGTTCAGATCACCTCCCTTTCGCCCCATTGAAAATAAAATAAAAAAAATCAAACATACACATATTTGGTATCGCCGCGTTCAGAATCACCCGATATATGAATATAAAAAAAGAATTAACCCGATCACTAAATGGTGCAACGAGAGAAAAAGTCGAAACACCAGAATAAAGTTTTTTGGTCGCTGCAACATTGCATTAAAATGCAATAACGGGCGATCTGCACCAAAATGGTATTAATAAAAACCTCAGCTTGGGATGCAAAAAATAAGCCCCAGATCATAAAGAATGGAGACGCTACAGGTCTTGGAAAATGACGCGCTTTTTTTTGTTTTGTTTTTTTTTACAAACTTTGGAATTTTTTTTCATCATTTAGACAAAAAAATGAACCTAGACATGTTTGGTGTCTGTGAACTCGTAATGACCTGGAGAATCATAATAGCACGTCAGTGTTAGCATTTAGTGAACATGGTAAAAAAAAAAAATAAATAACAACTGCGGGATTGCACTATTTTTGCAATTTCACCACATTTGGAATGTTTTTCCCATTTTCCAGTACACGACATGTTAAAACCAATGGTGTCGTTCAAAAGTGCAACTTGTCCTGCAAAAAACAAGCCCTTACATGGCCATATTGACGGAAAAATAAAAAAAGTTATGGCTCTGGGAAGAAGGGGAGCAAAAAACGAAAATGCAAAACCAAAAATATCTCTGGTCATTAAAGGGTTAAGCAGTGTAGCTCTGGGGTGAGATAAAACACTTACTGGGAAGCAGCAGAATCTGGGTGTCTCTCTGCTGCACTTTCTCACTCTTCCTTAGATCTCTAAAGATTATTAATAGGCAACAGTAATCTGATCCCTCAGTGAGATGACAGGCCGACTTACCGTATCTTGAGCGTGATGGATTTTGGATACATTTTTGAATGCTCAGTTGAAGAATCAGACGTAAAAGAAGTGTCTCATAAGTGGAGAAAGAAACATATTTTGCTGATAAAACATTTAACAAACTTTCTTATAATCGCTGATACTATTCAATTGGTTTACGAAACGTTTGTTGAAATGACAGCGACCATTTATTTATATGTTTGATGCTCATGAAATTTGTAAAATGATTGGTTTGATTCCTGGTTTCCTAAAAATGGAGCGGTTGCCTTATCTTCAGAAAGATGGAAACAGAAGCAATGCTGTGAAATTGTGACCAAATTTATTTTGTGTTTTTGCTGTAATCCGGAGACCTTCACAAAAAAACTGTGGTTCTAGATACTTTTAATGGAATTTTGTAAAGAAAACAATGAAAAAAATAACATTAAATGACACAATACGTGTACAAGAGCCTCCGGGCCATCTCTGTGTTACCGCTGCCCTGGTAAATAAGAGATAAATTAAAAGCAATGTCTCTCCGAAGGTCAACCTGGTCCTCATCAATGCCCTGCAAAAAGTAAAAAAACCACAAAATATTACTCTTGTTTGTGACCGAAAACATATTTCCAGCTGGGACACGTGGATGGATGACTGTACCGATAAGTGAAGCGGTGGCAGCTGCAGTGCCTGCTGATAATAGTGCAGCGCCAGGTGCGTCAGGCCCATCTGGTGCAAGGCCCGGCCCAGGTTGTAGAACGTCTCCTGGCAGGAGCCACGTAAATCTATGTATTTATTCAAAAACGAAAAACCCTAAAAAGACAAAAAAAATGTGTAAAATGGCATTATCAGAATTTGGATAGATTACTCTGCAAAGCAATATACAGTTAGGCCGGTTTCACACGTCAGTGGCTCCGGTACGTGTGGTGACAGTTTCCTCACGTACCGGAGACACTGACACACATAGACCCATAAAAATCAATGCATCTGTTCAGATGTCATTGATTTTTTGCGGACCGTGTCTCCGTGTGCCAAACACGGAGACATGTCAGTGTTCTTGGGAGCGCACGTATTACACGGACCCAATAGAGTCTATGGATCCGTGTAAAACACGGACCTCACACGGACATTCTCCGTCTGGGGTCCGTGTGCGTGCAGGAGACAGCGCAAAAGTAAGCGCTGTCCCCCCCACATGGTGCTGAAGCCGCGATTCATATGTTCCCTGCAGCAGCGTTTGCTGCAGAGAAAATATGAATAATAGCGTTTAAAATAAAGATCCATGTGTCCGCCGCCCCCCCACCCCCTGTGCGCCCCCCCACTGGTCAGAAAATACTTACCCGGGTCCCCCGTCGGCTGTAGCTCCTTCCTGGTCTGGCCGCGGCTTACTGTATGCGGTCACGTGGGGCCGCTCATTTACAATCATGAATAGTCGGCTCCGCCCCTATTGGAGGTGGAGCCACATATTCATGAGTGTAATCGACCGCATACAGTAGAGAAGCCGCGGCCAGACCAGGAAGGAGCGACAGCCAACCGGGGATCCGGGTAAGTATTTTCTGACCAGCGGGGGGGCGCACAGGGGGTGGGAGGGCGGCGGACACATAGATCTTTATTTTAAACACTATTATTCATATTTTCTCTGCAGCAAACGCTGCTGCAGGGAACATATGAATCGAGGCTTCAGCACGATGCAGAGTGGGTACCACACGCTCCGTGTGGTACCCACTCGCCATACGGGCGGCACACGTGTGCCGCACGTATGGCCTACGTGAGTTCCCAGGCACACGGACACGGATAACTCCGGTACCGATTTATTCCGGTACCGGAATTATCTGGACGTGTGGGACAGCCCTTAGAAAATGAACAGCTGATGGCTCATACCGTATAAGGAGCATATTAAATGGAATCTGAGAGCAGCATAATGTAGGGGCAGAGACCCTGATTCCATAGATGTGTCACTTACTGGGCTGCTAGCTGTAGCTTTGCTAGAATTCCTGTTTTCTCTACTGTACATGTAGCAGTGCTCAGAATGCTGAGCTGTGTATAACCACGGCCTGATTGGCAGTTTCTTGTGTAAACTGTCAGCAAGCTGCCAATCAGTGGTGGAGGCGGGGTTAGACTGGACTGTCTGGCACACAACACCTAGTCCTGCAGTAATAATCTCCTGCTGATAAAGCACTGATTGTATTTGGCACTACAGCACACAGCCTAATAAGTGACAACCCTGTAATCAGGTTCTCTGCCTCTACATCATACTGCTCGTTGAGAACAAAGTTTGTTTTTTTTTTACTTAATTGCCAAGATACATTTTGCATTAGAGCTTTATTATATATTTTCACTGTCTTATCTTCTACAGCCTCTGTGTTGCACTGTGCATTGCCGACTGCAGAATGAGCTAACGGAGGATCAGTCAGTGAGACCGGTCACTTCTGAGCTGGTGACAGCTCCATCATAACCACTTCATGACCAGACGATTTTCCATTTTTTTCTTCTTCTTCTTAAGAGCCATATCTTTTTAATTTTTCTGTCCGCATACCCGTTTAAGGGCTTGTTTCTTGCGGGACAAGTTGTATTTTTGAATGACACCATTAATTTTATCATGTGATGCACTGGAAAGCCGGAAAAAAAACATACGAGTGTGTTGAAATAAAAAAAAAAAAGAAAACATTCACAATTGTTTTTAAGATTTTTCATTTACCATGTTCACTATATGGTAACACTGAGCTGCCATTATAATTCTCCAGGTCAGTACGAGTATGCAGATACCAAACATGGATAGGTTGTCTCCTATTTAACCCCTTCATGAACTGAGCTTTTTTCAGTTTTGCATTTTCGGTTTTCGCTCCCCTCCTTCCCAGAGCCATAACTTTTTTTATTTTTCCATCAATATGGCCATGTGAGGGCTTGTTCTTTGTGGGACAAGTTGTACTTTTGAACTCCATCATTGGTTTTACCATGTCATGTACTAGAAAAAGGGTAAAAAATTCCAAGTGCAGTAAAATTGCAAAAAAAGTGCAATCCCACACTGGTTTTTTGTTTGGCTTTTTTGCTAAGTTCACTAAATGCTAAAACTGACCTGCCATTATGATTCTCCAGGCGATTAGGAGTTCATAGACACCTATTTAATTAAACTAGACACCAAACATGTCTAGGTTCTTTTTTATCTAAGTGGTGAAAAAAAAATCCAAACTTTTCTAAAAAAAAAAAATTCCGACTCCCGCAGCGTCTCCATTTTTTGTGATCTCGGGTTGGGCGAGGGCTTATTTTTTGCACCCTGAGCTGACGTTTGATACCAGTTTGGGGTTAGATACAATGTTTTATCGCCTGTTATTGTAATATTGTGGTGGCCCAAAAAACGCAATTCTGGCGTTTAGATTTTTTTTTCTTTATGCCATTTACCAATCTGATTTTTTTTCTTATATTTTGATAGATTGGACTTTTATGAACGCAGCGATACCAAATATGTGTTATTTTAATGGGATAAAAGGGGGTAATTTGAACTTTTTTTTTTTTAATATTTAATTTTTTTACTTGTTCTTGTATTTGATAGTCCCTTCAAGCTGCGATCGCCCGACGCCTGTGCTGTACATACAGTAGCAGGGCATCAACATTGCTATGGTTAGATAAAATCACAATCTCCTGTGAACGGGCTGGAGAATCATCATGACAGGCACGAGGGTCATCAGCAGACCCCCGGCTGGGATGTCACCCCGCCATCACGTCACAGGCGCATGGAATGACGCACCCCCCACCGGCACGTGATCAATGCTGCGGTCTTACCTGAACCAGCAGGGCATGTCTTTTCAGCACAAACTTCTGTGATGCCATGTGCACAAAGGTTAATCCGATACAGAGGCTGTACATGGGGTCCTCAGACTTCATTCGATAGGCCTGCACATACTGCGCTGCAAAGTATTAAAGGCAATGGCGTCCTATTAGCTGAATACAACTGCAAGACCAAGTAAGAAAAAAAACCTGACGTATAGGAGACAAGCAAGTGCGTTTTACCTGCGGATTTTTCAAAAACTGTGCGGAAATCGCTCACAAATCTGCAACGTGGGCACATAGCCTTAGGGTTGGAATTAGAGGTAGGGTTGGAATTAGGGTTAGGGGTGTGTTGGGGTTAGGGTTAGGCTTGTGGTTAGGGTTATGGTTAGGATTAGGGGTGTGTTGGGGTTAGGGTTGTGGTTAGGGGTGTGTTGGGAATAGGGTTGGGATTAGGGTCATGGTTAGAGTTGGGATTAGGGTTGGGATGTGTTGGGGTTAGTGATGGAGTTAGAATTGAGGGCTTTCCACTGTTTAGGCACATCAGGGGGTCTCCAAACGGGACATGGCGCCACTATTGATTCCAGCCAATCTTGCGTTCAAAAAGTCAACTGGTGCTCCCCCCCTTCTGAGCCCCGACGTGTGCCCAAACAGTGGTTTACCCCCACATATGGGGTACCATCATACTCAGGACAAACACTTTTGTGGTCCAATTTCTCCTGTTACCCTTGTGAAAATAAAAAATTGTGGGCTAAAATATCATTTTTGAGGAAAGAAAAATTATTTTTTTATTTTCACGGCTCTGCGTTATAAACTTCTGTGAAGCACTTGGGGTTCAAAGTTCTCACCACACCTCTAGATAAGTTCCGTGGGGGGGGTCTAGTTTCCAAAATGGGGTCACTTGTGGGAGAGCTCCAATGTTTAGGCACACAGGGGCTCTCCAAACGCGACATCGTGTCCGCTGAAGATTGGAGCCAGCTTTTCATTCAAAAAGTCAAATGGCGCTCCTTCCCTTCCGAGCCCTGCCGTGCACCCAAACAGTGGTTTCCCCCCCACATATGGGGTATCGGCGTACTCAGGACAAATTGTACAACAACTTTTGTGGTCCAGTTTCTCCTTTTACCCTTGGTAAAATAAAAAAAATTGTTGCTAAAAGATCATTTTTGTGACCAAAAAGTTAAATGTTCATTTTTTCCTTCCATGTTGCTTCTGCTGCTGTGAAACACCTGAAGGGTTAATAAACTTCTTGAATGTGGTTTTGGGCACCTTGAGGGGTGCAGTTTTTAGAATTTTGTCACTTTTGGGTATTTTCAGCCCTATAGACCCCTCAAACTGACTTGTGAGGTGTTCCCTAAAAAAAATGGTTTTGTAAATTTTGATGTAAAAATGAGAAATCGCTGGTCAAAATTTAACCCTTACAACTTCCTAGCAAAAAAAAATGTTGTTTCCAAAATTGTGCTGATGTAAAGTAGACATGTGGGAAATGTTATTTATTAACTATTTTGTGTCACATAACTCTCTGGTTTAACAGAATAAAAATTCAAAATTTGAAAATTGTGAAATTTTCGCCAAATTTCCATTTTTTTCACAAATAAACGCAAAAATTATCGACCTAAATTTACCACTAACATGAAGCTCAATAAGTCACGAAAAAACAATCTCAGAATCGCTAGGATCCGTTGAAGCGTTCCTGAGTTATTACCTCATAAAGGGACACTGGTCAGAATTGCAAAAAATGGCCAGGTCATTAAGGTCAAAATAGGCTGGGTCATGAAGGGGTTAAGGAGTGCATGTAGCACTGTCATTAATGAGCACCGGAGTAATGTCATTAAAGAGCGTCGGAGAAATGTCATGAAGGCACTGCATGCTCCTCTTCTCTGCTAGCCTGACACCTCTGGTGCACTGCGGGCTGCCGATGCTTGCCTCAAAGGACGTGTGTTTGAGACCTATGGTCTAAATGGTTAACAGCAGTGATCGGAGTTCAGCCCCATTTGCTGCTGTTAAAGACACATGTCTGCTATATAATATATTTGGCATCTACCATGCGTAGAAATAGCTTAGCTCATGAGTAGAGATGGGCGGACACCTGGATGTTTAGGTCCCGCAGGGTCGGCTGAACAGTTACAAAAAGTTTGTGCACCAGAACAGTACCCAGACCTGAACCCCATTCACTTGAATGGGGGGTCTGAACATCCAGTATTTGCCACGCTGTCATGTGTCAAAAGACAAAGTGTGAGTGCAGCTGTGATCGGAGGTATAAAGTTTACCTCCGGTGACTGGTGTCAGCTGATGGGACTACTGCTCCCATCAGCCATCGCCTGCTGCCGCTAATAACAGCGAGAACAGGATAGGCTGATGGGAGTATTCATCAGCCGATGCCTTTGCTTTAAAGGAGTAATTAAAAAGAAAAAAAAACACAGTGAGTTCCCCTCTAGTTTTGCCCGTCAGCTTCAGCAAGGGTTAGTAAGAATAGAGGGGTCCCCATGCCGTATTTTTTAATTATTTAAATAAATAATTAAAAAAGGGGCGTGGGTTTCCCCCGTATTTTTGACAACCAAGGTAAAGCAGACAGCTGGGGGCTGGTATTCTCAGGCTGGTAAGGGGCCTGTAGTCCTGCGGTGAACTCTCCTCTGCAGTGAGACTTTCTCTCTGTGCTAGCGGAGATCTTCTGATGATTTTGCCACCGATCAGAAGCGGTGTTTGCAGCACTGTCATGCACATGACAGCGTAACAAGCACCCGGTGTTTGAGAGGCCGTGTTTGGTGTCTGTGCCCAAACAGTAGGTGTTCAGTACGGACGCTGAACTTTACTGTTCGGGTTCGCCCATCTCTACACATGGTGACCTCAGAGCTGACGTCATATTGTAATAGGAATGTTTACTTTTTTATTTTTTTTTATTTTTCTTTTATTTAGTTTTTTTCTTTTTATGGCCATGATACGCATAAGCAGAAGTAGCGACTCCCATGTGTTTGTGATTGCTGATGTGCAGTAGGAGCATGCCCGCTTGGATCCACAGTCCCGTGATATCTGAACGCCCCACTAACTGCATTATGTATCTGATCTGTTGTGACGTTTAACCCCGTACTGGAAAGAGCGGCCATTTACCAAGTGCGTGCTTGAAGCTCCCAGATACAAAAGCATTATGACCACTCAGGACACACAGTGCGAGGTTCTCGGGATTTTTGAGCATTAACCGCAGACAGAAACGGTGATGCCTCACGTCTTGGGAATGCATCGTCACTTGATTGAAGATATTCCATAGCTGAGGTTTGTTCACATTTTCCATCAACATTATTCTGGGAAAGAAAACAAGGACATGTTATGATAATACTTGGATTAAGCCAGGAACTAATTTCCTGCTACTGGACTTTTACTTAGGGGGGCTGGTTCTACTTAAAAGGAATCTGTCACCAGGCGTTTGCTAGGTAATCTGAGAGCAGCATGATGTAGGAGCAGAGACCCTGATTCCAGCGATGTGTCACTTATTGAGCTGTCTGCTGTCATTTTGTTAAAATCCCAGTATTCTCTGCTGCAGATCTAGCAGTTCTCTGAATGCTGTGCTGTGCATAACCCCGACAACACCACTGATTGGCAGCTTTCTGTATACACTGTGCATAGGCAGAAAGCTACCAATCAGTGACGGAGGAAGTTAAAGGGGGACTAGGCAGCACGAGACTAGTCCTCTAATATTAATCTCCTCCTGACAAAACATTGATTTTACTTAAACAGCAAGCAGCCCAGTAAGCGACACATCACTGGTATCAGGGTATCTGCTCTCAGATTACATAGCAAAAACCTTTTAAAAAGCTTCCCTTTAAGAAGGCCAGCTCATCTATGTAGAGAAGGGTTTCAAAGGCTGAGACACCATGACACCTTTGTGTTGAGCACTGGCGCTCATTGAGGAGATGAGCCTATTAGCAATGCTTCATGGGGAAAAGTATGTAAATTACTGTATTTTTCTGACCATAAGACGCACTTTTTTTCCTCCAAATGTGGGAGGAAAGTGTGGGTGCGTCTTATGGTAGGGATGCAATGTGGAGAGGGGCAGCAGCGAGTGGGATTGCACTGGGAGGCAGGAGGCAGAAAAATGTCCCTGCCCGGCTTCAGGAATCAGCCCTGGGGAAACCACATGGTCCCGATCATTAAAGTGCAGTGAATATTCATTAGCTGCTTCCCCGCCCACCTGTCAGCTGAGCAGTAAGTTAGGAGCAGCAAATGAATACTCCTTCACAGGGGCACACATGGTTTCCCCAGCGCTGGATTTCTGCAGCAGCTGGGGGAGATCTGTGTGTCTGGTGGAGGAGGCAGGGGCCAGAGGGGAGACACAAGATCGCTGCATACCTGCCTGGGCTGTGCTGGATGCTGAGTGCTCCAGCACAAGGACCTGTGTGATGTGATTGTAAAATCTTAATGAAATATTATTATTGATCACTTAACGTATATACAGAGTTCAATTAATGAGCCAAAGCTTTAGGTAGTGTGAGTCAGATATTCTGGGGATCTTGGCTTACATCTGTTCTCTGCATGTCAAAGCTAGAGGATACTTGACAAGTTGAGCTATAAGTGGACGACTAAAGTTACTTGTAACTAACAAACAAGATATATATTTAGGTAATATGGAATGAGGTAATGTATTCTGGAAGCTACTAGGTTCTGCTAATATGGTACGAGCTATGGACATACCGGTAGATCACCTTATGTGGTTTTGAGGTAGAAAAATAGTAACCAATGTAAGTCTATGGGTCAAAATAGTATATAAGGAAGACCCAGCTCCAGTATGATTCAGATCTCTCATTTCTTGAGACTCTCCACATGGACGACCACATCATACCACAAGACCATATGTAAGATCAATGCTTGCTTTCTCTTTCTTTTTAATCTAATACTTAATTTTGTGTGCTATGAACTTATAATTTACTTTTTCTTCATTTTTGTAATCACTTTTTGAATGGACATTAAATAAGTTTTGTTTTATCCACACAATTCAATTTTGCTTTTCTTCTCTATCCTCACTGTATTATACTTGAAAAAGTAAGGAAGAGTTATTTTTTCTAACAGTCATGAAGAGGGCGGGCTGGAGCATCACATGGCAGCAGAGCCCTCCCTCTTCTGATGTCATCACAGGTCCTGCAGACACCACACTACAATCTGCAAGCTTACTCCTGTGCTGTGGAGAGGCAACAAGAGGGAGCGCTCTGTGGGGTCATGGGATGGGATGCGCCAACATTTTACCTCACCACAGTATGGCTGGCTGCCACGATTAAATGGTTAGTCACTACAACACACAATAAAGCACTCTGCCACTCCTGTGGTGAACTATAACTCCCAGCATGCCATAGGATCTGCAGGACATGCTGGGAGTTATAGTTCTCCAAATGGGATCTCAAAGCAGCACTCCAGTGTTATTTTTCAGTGCTTGAGTGGTGCTTTAAATATAAGCCCTGTGCCCCCACTCTTATACTCACCCTCCAGCATCTTCATATAGTACTTCACAGACACCACACTGGTCCCGCAGCACCATCTTCTACCCGCAGCTTCCAACATAACATACTATTATATATAATAACACATACAATAGTATGTTTATGTTATTAAATATTTTACCACCTTTTTTGCTTCAAATATTTTTTTCCCTATTTTCCACCTCTAAAACCTGGGTGCGTCTTATAGTCCGGTGCGTCTTATAGTCGGAAAAAATACGGTAATAGAGTACCAGCTGTACTAGGCAGCTGCCTAACTTTATTTACATGGAAATTCCCCTGTGCAAATCTGTCTGAAGTCAGACCGCAATGTGTGGACTGGTCCGCTGTCTCATGTATTTCTATGAGGCTGTCATGGTCGCAAAGCTGTAACCGGTCCGTGTATTGTGGTCGAAGATCACATTGATTTGCACAGAAGTCTGAATGAGCCCTTAGAGTAAAGTCTGCTGAACCCACAGCTTTTGGCAGGGGCCGCCCAACTTTCCCACAACAGATGATGTCGGGGAAGAGAAGGATCCGACCTGCTGAATTGCAAATCGCCGATCCTTTTGTTTGTTGGGGAGATCAGCCGCGACCAGAAGAGTCTGGCAGATTAATGTCTCCTGCTCCGTCATGTGTTATAGAGCAGGAGACAAGACCTGGGTGTAAATCTAATCTAGAAGAAGATACCTTATGTAATTGTAGGCTTTTCTGAAGTTCTTATCCAGAATAGCTGTGGAGAGTCCAAAATGTTCCAACTCCTTCCGCTTCTGGCGGTCGTCATAAAATGAATAATACTCCAAAGAGGAGTCTACCAGCAGCTCGCCCTCCTTATACCGGGCCAGGTCACACAAAGCGTAGATCGCCTTTAAGAGGAGGTTCCACCAATCGTCTTTGGATAGGACACTGGTGAGGATCGCAAAAATGGCTGTGAAGGAAAAGAAATCTGGATAATGACAGAAGAGGACTTTCTAGCAGAATATATGACGAATTAAAAACCAGGCACCCCTGTTTAGTCTGACTCCGAGGAATATTAGGCTTTTTATACTTGTGTAAAGACAGTTTAAATTTTTTTTATGCAAAATCGTTTTTACCTTTTGCATCAGAGTTTGCCGTCTCCTGCTCGTCGGTGTCGGAGATTTTGTCTCTCGAGACTTTAATCAGATATAAATGTCTTTCTCCGGATTTGGAACTGGAAATCAAACAGACTTGTGCCCGATTCATTGCAATCTGTAACCAAGTAACAAGATTAGCAAAAACTGAAAAGAAAAAAAACCTAATAGAAATTTCAGTGATTATACCATAATGATAAAACACCAGTGACCCGTGTGCAGGCGTAAGTTTCCAGCACAGACCAGCAGCGGTCCTTACATGGATTAAACAAAACTACGTAATTTTTTTTTTTTTACTAGGGGTCTAAGAACTAATCAGGCAGGTAGTTGCTACATACCTGCCTGCTGTGCCCGGCATAGAAAAGTCACATACCGCCCCTGCCGGCGATTCAGCAGCTTTCACCAACATCACATCGGCTTCTCTTCCGCTCTGCTCTGTTGATGGGGCGTGACTTGCAAATGTCATGCCAATTGACAGTCGTCTCCCCACCGCCTAACTGCGAGAAGCCGGCTGTCAATCAGCATGACACTGGCAGTCACGCTCTGTCGACAGTGCAGAAGAAGAAAGGATGCTCTTGAAATGGAGCAGCTGAATCGCCAGCAGGAGCGGTCGGTGACTGCTTTGAGCCAGCGCTGGGGTAGATATATTTTTTTTACTTGGCGCATAAAAACTTTTAACGTTAAATACCCTATTAAAATCTCCAAGTTCCCCCAATTCTGTCGCTCTTTTCCATTTTGCGCTGCGATGCTCCATCGCAGCGATAGTCACATTTGTTTCTTCTGGAGAGCACTATGTGAAATTTCTGCATGTAGAACAACTAGGTGTTTTTTCAGAGTCTTCTCTGGGAACGTGTGCATTCACCGCTACATCCAAAACACTGCCGATCACAGCTCAGTATCGTCTGAGATTGCTAGATCAGCTGCCGAGCTGTGTTTGACAACATCTGGGAGGGAGCAATGAAGTTGCACGCCCCTTCATTAGCCTCCAAAGAAATGTCACGTTGAATTACAAGCAGAGATTTCCCATGCTGTGCTCCAGAAGAAACAAATGTGAATATCTCTGCAATGGAGCGACGCAGCGTAAAACGGTACAGTAGCATGTAAACAGCCAGCATCAAGGCACTAAGCCAAAAAAATGGAGTAGAAAAAAAAAAAAAAAAAAAAAAGACTCTGGTAGAGTCGAAATGCAAAAAATAAATTACTGACGTAAGAAGCAATGATATTTTGTACTCCAATTTTTAAGGATCTGTAAAGTGACAGTCTGGGGACTCAATAAACTGTCATCAAACTCCATGGAAATCGGAGGACTTACCTAATGTGTTTCGGGGCCTTAAAGGGAACCTGTCACCCCGTTTTTTCAGTATGAGATAAAAATACCATTAAATAGGGCCTGAGCTGTGCTGGACAATAGTGTATTTTGTGTACCCTGATTCCCCACCTATGCTGCCGAAATACATTACCAAAGTCGCCGTTTTCGCCTGTCAATCAAGGTGGTCAGGTCAAATGGGCGTGGTGAAATCGCTTCTTCTCCCCCAGATCTTGCTCATCTTTCCGTTGGTGGCGTAGTGGTTTGCGCATGCCCAACAGGGGAATGCACTGCACAGCTGAAGAAAAAGAGCGCGATCTGCGCTATTCTCTGCTTTTTCGCTGGCGGCGGCCATCTTCCTGAGGCCGCGCGTGTGCAGATGGAGCGCTCTGCTGCCCGGGGCTTCAGGAAAATGGCCGCGGGATGCCGCTCGTGCGCAGATGGAGATCGCGGCGGCCAGTTTCCTGAAGCCGAGTTCGCATCTCGGCTTCAGGAAAATGGCCACCGCGATCCCCATCTGCGCACGCGCGGCATCCCTCGGCCATTTTCCTGAAGCCCCGGGCAGCAGAGCACTCCATCTGCGCACACGCGGCCTCAGGAAGATGGCCGCCGCCAGCGTAAAAGTGGAGAATAGCGCAGATCGCGCTCTTTTTCTTCAGCTGCGCAGTGCATTCCCCTGTTGGGCATGCGCAAACCACTACGCCACCAACGGAAAGATGAGCAAGATCGGGGGGAGAAGAAGCGATTTCACCACACCAATTTGACCTGACCACCTTGATTGACAGGCGAAAACGGCGACTTTGGTAACGTATTTCGGCAGCATAGGTGGGGAATCAGGGTACACAAAATACACTATTGTCCAGCACAGCTCAGGCCCTATTTAATGGTATTTTTATCTCATACTGAAAAAACGGGGTGACAGGTTCCCTTTAAGACAACAAGAACTGAACACTTACTTTTAGTAACATGGCGAGCATCGTAAGCAAGGTGTCCACATAGTCAAACATTTTTCCTTGAGAGTAAAGGAGGGTTGATCGGTGGAGCAAAAGCTTCAGTTCCTGCAGGATAAAAATGATGGGATAAAAAAACATTTAAATAGTTGGGAATGTACATTTTTTGTCTTCTTCAGCCAACCACTGATTCCTCCTCAGAATGGAAACATCTTTTTAAGAAAATTAATAAGAAATATGATTGGAAATGGTAAAAATAAAGGTTCAGAAATTATGAATTACAGTGAAACCCGGCACCATTGTCCCTGTAGCTCTGCACACGTATGCTTCCAGTGTGGGAAGGCATGAGCAGATGAAGATAAGCTCAGCCGTGGTCCACAACTAATCTACAGACTTCACATGTCCAACACTCATAGTCCGTTACAGTCCGCGATGTCCAGACCGGCTGCAAGTCTCCAGACCCGAAATCAACTTCTGTCGAGTTCAGCTCAGATTTGCGGGCGCTCCCATCCTTCCTTGGACTGTGAATGTTGGACGCGTGAAACTGGTTTCACGCCTTGCGAATGATAAGCCCCCACCTAAAGTGTCAAACTGCAGATTATTTCCTTCCCTCAACTCGACGCAGGCAAATCCTACCTGCTGGGCAGCATTTGCGTCCTGTGCCAAGGTGTCCGGATCGTACATGGGCTCAAGCGCCTCCAACGCTTTTTCTGGGTGGCCAAGTTGCTGCTGAAGTGTTGACAGAGAGATCCTTGCGTCCAGGTGTAAAGGAGCCATGTCTACCACTTTACAGTAACTTTCCGCAGCTTTCTCCATGTGTCCCAGAGCTTTTAAACAATCTATTAAAAAAAAAAGTCAGGTCAGATCAACCTATTTGATTTGGGACGTTAAACTGAACGGATAAGAGATAAAGCGATCATTTTCTTGGTGTAAGTTCTGCGCCAGCAGTAAAGCTCTGGTGTTACGTCACCCCATCATCATTGCAAGTCCATTATCAAATACTCTCATTTATGATCATTGCAGAAGTCAGTCCATGGGATTACCTGCGTGTCGAAGCCAGACCACGGCCATATTGTATTTTTCAGAGCATACTAATGCACTCAACAGGGGCAAGGCTGAATTATATTCGCCAACGTCCATGAAAGCTTCTGCCACGTCTAGATACAAGTCTCCCATTTCTTCTGGGTTTTGCTCCATTAAAGATGTCAGCATTGGCTAAAGAAGCGAGACACAGAGAAGTAAATGTTACAGGTGACATCATTAAAGGGGTTCCCGTACGGTAGCAGCTTAGCAAACAATGCGGCCAGCGCTGGGTAAATGCAGAGAGCGAGATCTTGCAATTTCACAGCGAGGACGGTTGTGGGATCTGGCTCTCCGAATGCCAGGATCACACAACTCAAATGTTCAGACCCAACTTTTAGCAAGAAAATCTGGTTCTTTATGACGGAGGGAGCAATTATGACCACTTTTGTTAATAGGTCATATTAAGAAAAACCACCACGGAACCCGGCTCACGTACATCTTCTACACTTGCATTCACGTGCGGTCTGCCTCTGAAGCCAGGAAGCGACACCGCACTTCAGAGGCTCAATGACGCTGTCGAATGGAGACGTGAGGTTTGCAGGGGTCTGATGATGACGCCGGCTCTGGCAAATCACATTATCATGCCAACAGTGGCATAACAACATGCAAACAACATAACAATCTTGTTGGAATGGTCACTCACACTGACAGGTTCCAGGATATTTAGGTGGATGAGGCAAAGCATCATTTTCACGGTGATATCTATTGGAACGCCCTCCGGCACATGGCACACAACTTCTATGGAGGGGAAAAAAAATAAGGAATTATTACATGTAGAAGCAAGATGCTGATCTGTGCCCCAAATATGTAATTTAATATCTAATGTCACATTTAATAACCAGATATTGAAAATTCTGGGATGCCTGTAGCCATGCCGGCCTCCCAGTATAGAGAGTCTCACTAACCTACTCCGTCATTATGTAATATCAGGGACATGAAGTATGTATAAAGTACCTAGAAATATAGAAAAAAAATCTATAAAATCTCCATACTCTGCCTCCCTGTGTCGCCGAATACAGCCCAGTTATGCAGGACCTGTAATCACTCCCAACAGGTCAGTTTTAATAAATACTAATAATCTCCATAGAATAACAATTCTAGAGCAACATTTCTTAAATTATGCCTTTGCATTATGCCACTCTTCGGTTATTACTCCTGGCATTTAGTTTTTTTCAATCGGGACATATCTCAGGAATTCAACTCTTTTCTCACCTTTGAAACGGCAAAAATTTCTACTGTTGCTCTTATTCATTCTCGTCTGGACAACTGCAATTTTCTACTAATCGTTCTCCCTCTAATCAAACTATCTCCTCTTCAATCCATCCTGAATGCGGCAGCCAGGGTGGTACTTCTGTCCAGCAGCTACACTGATGCCTCCACCCTGTGCCAGTCACTACACTGGTTACCCATCCACTACAGACTACAATATAAACGCATACCGCTCACACACAAAGCTCTGCACAGTTCTGCACCGCCCTACATCTGCTCCCTCATCTCTACCACCCTACACGTGCCTTCTGCTCCACAACTGATCTAAGACCAACATCCTACATAATCCACATCTCCCACTCCTGTCTCCAAGACTTCTCTCATGCTGCAGAAGTTTTCTGGAATGCGCTAATGTACAATCCGATTAATATTTAGCCCTCACGGTTTTAAGCCTGCTTTAAAAACACATCTCTTTGAACAAGCTATCACTTCACTTAGATCCTGGCTGATGACCAGACCCTGCAGCCTTATACTATAACCCCCATTTATCATAATGGTGGCTGGACCATACATATAAATGACATCTACCCTAAGGCATCTTTTCTGAGCTAAACAAGCCCAAGTTATCTAACCTCTTTATAGGAGAGGCTTGTGGAGCCCAAAACGGAATCCCGTATTCTAGATGTGGCCTCAGAAGTGATTTATAAAGGGGTATCAGTACGTTGGGATCGCAGAATTTTATCTTTTTTTTTATACACCCTAAAATGTTGTTTGCTTTTGCGGCTGCTGCCTGACATTGAGTGCTGCTGCTCAGCTTACTTGTAATGAGAATCCCCCATCCTACTCCTGTTCTGTAGTCCCCAGTATACTCCCATTTAGTGTGTATGCAGAATACATTTCTTTTTTTTAGCAAACACTACTTTTATTATTTAAATGTTTGTCAATCTAAAATCCATCTGTCAATATTTCTGTTCTTCTGTAATCAGAATAATTATGTATGAAAGAAAAAAAAATCATAAGACACACAATCTCATTAAAAAGCAGAGGTGTAACAATCGCGGTCACAGAGGTTGCAACCGGGCCCGTGAGGGTGAGGGGCCTGCCGACGCCGGCACAAAGTTCACCTGGATTTCCATCCTGGGACGCACATTCAGCTAAGATGTATTGCGGTGCAGAGACATATCGGGTCCGTGTGCTGCAATTTATTTACCAGGATGGGGGACATATATACCAGGATGGGAGACATATATACCAGGATGGGGGCATATATACATGGATGGGGGACATATATACCAGGATGGGGCACATATATACCAGGATGGGGGACATAAATAACAGGATGAAGTGATGTATATACCAGGATGAGGGACCAAGATGGGGGACACACATATCCCGGAATGAGAGACCTGGATGGAGGATATATATACCGGGATGGGGGACGTATATACCAGGATGGGAGACATATACCAGGATGGAGGTACCGGGATGGGAAGACATATATACCAGGATGGGGGACATGTATACCAGGATGGGGGACATGTATACCAGGATGGGGGACATGTATACCAGGATGGAAGACATATATACACCAGGATGGGGGACATATATACACCAGCATGGGGGACATATATACACCAGCATGGGGGACATGTATACCAGGACGGAGGACATATATACCAGGATGGGGGACATATATACCAGGATGGGGGACATATATACCAGGATGGAAGACATATATACCAGGATGGGGGACATATATACACCAGGATGGGGGACATATATACACCAGGATGGGGGACATGTATACCAGGATGGAGGACATATATACCAGGATGGGGGACATATATTCCAGGATGGAGGACATATATACCAGGATGGAAGACATATATACCAGGATGGAAGACATATATACCAGGATGGGGGACATATATACACCAGGATGGGGGACATGTATACCAGGATGGAGGACATATATACCAGGATGGGGGACATATATACCAGGATGGGGGACATATATACCAGGATGGGGGACATATATACCAGGATGGGGGACATATATACCAGGATGGGGGACATATATACCAGGATGGGGGGACATGTATACCAGGATGGAGAACATATATACCAGGATGGGGGACATATATACCAGGATGGAGGACATATATACCAGGATGGAGGACATATATACCAGGATGGAGTGTCAAGGTGAAAATATATTTTCTTATATACCTTTTGTACTTTTATATATCTTATACTGTGAAACAATAAGTTTTTCCTATCTGCTAGCTAATGCAAATGTAATTGTATCTAAAGATGGCTGCCAGTGTTCACTTTCACTTTAGTTCAGTGTCTAAAGAGTTAAGTATAATTTCTCTTAAAAAGATAACTCAGGAATGTGAAGAAAGAAGTAACCACCGGGAGACGTTCTGACGAATCAGAGAGAGAGACTGGACACTAGATGTATACTGCATAAACCCCGCCTAATGCATTCCTTTTTCCTAAACAATAGTGTTGTGTATTCTAGAATAAAGTTAGTTGCTGTACTGCTTCTGACAGATGTGGATGCGGGACATCAGCTAAGACTGAATCAGCTGCGTGTCTGAGTCATTTTTAATTGGTACCAGATGTTCTGCGCTCACACTATAATTTGGAATGACTGGTGAATGAGGATTTATTGTCGTAACGACCCCGACAATTTGGAGCCCAACGGGGGGCGTGGACAGCGATCCGAGACCCTCTGGACCCATGCCTGGATGTCTGTGGATGATACCCGTAGTGGCTGACCTCGAGGACTGATCACCCTCCGAACACGGTAAGTGGCGATCATATACACTGTATGTGTCACACTTGCTAGTGTCTCAGCCGTTATTGGTTTGTCTGTGGTCTCCTTGGGTCTGGGGAGTGACCGGTCGAGTGGTGAGATCGAACGCGATCCTGTGCCACGCTCTGAACCAGCAACTGAGAGACGTCGCATCCTGTGCGTCCTCGTGTACACCACACCTCCTCCACCGGTCATTGTACTCCGTTCAACCACCCTACCCGTGACTATTGTCTAGTAGTGAAGTGGAGTGAAAGATTGAGCAAGTTGTAGAGTGTGGGGCGGCTTAGAGGAAGGGATAGGAGACGCAGCCTCTGTGATATTGTACCAGCTAGGTAATTAAGACGTCCCGAGAAGGGACCACCTGTATTTCTGTGGAGGGCTCTCACTAGGAGACCTGTTGTGATTCGGTTCGTGGGCTCCCCCGGTGGTCTCTTGTGGTACTGGTGTCCTGCAAGCTTTGCCTTCTCAGTTCACCTGTTCCTATCAGGATGTGGGAGTATCCTATTTAACCTTGCTCCTCAGTCATTCTAATGCTGGCCATCAATGTATCCAGAGTGATTCTGTTGCATGTTCCTGCTCCCAGTTTTCTGCTCAGCTAAGTTGGACACTTTAGTCCTTAAGTCTATTTTTGTATGTTTTGTCCAGTTTGCACTTATGTGAATCTCTGCAGCTGGAAGCTCTTGTTGGGCTGAAATTACCACTCCGGTGTCATGAGTTGTCACATGAGTTAAGGTAATTTCAGGATGGTGTTTTGAAGGGTTTTGCAGCTGACCGCGAAGTCCTCTGTTGTATCTTTCTGCTATTTAGTTAGCGGGCCTCTCTGTGCTAAATCTGCTTTCATACTACGTGTGTCTTTTCATCTGCTCTCACCGTTATTATATGTGGGGGGCTGCTATCTCCCGTGGGGACATTCTCTGGAGGCAAGCCAGGACTGTGTTTTCTTCTACCAGGGGTAGTTAGTTCTCCGGCTGGCGCGCGGCATCTAGAGACAACGCAGGAATGCCCCCTGGCTACTTCTAGTGTGGTGTGTAGGTTTAGCATCGCGGTCAGCTCTAGTTTCCATCACCCGAGAGCTTGTCCGTTTATTCTATGCTTCTGATGTTTCCTTGCC
Source organism: Ranitomeya variabilis (assembly GCF_051348905.1). Taxonomy (NCBI): domain Eukaryota; kingdom Metazoa; phylum Chordata; class Amphibia; order Anura; family Dendrobatidae; genus Ranitomeya; species Ranitomeya variabilis. The sequence goes on from NC_135233.1 coordinate 205,338,062, forward strand.
ATTGGAAACCATAACAGTATGGCCAGCCAAAATGTTTAATCTATAGGCTGAAGCAGGAGAGAAAAGGAACTGTGTGAAACCTTTTTTTTTTTTTTTTTTCCTTCCTCTGAAGTTGCACTCCAGCTCTAATTGCAGTCTCCTGTTTTCCTCTCCTCTTAACCCCTGAATGGCTCAGACTTTATCTGTTGAAATATGGATCCCCAGAGTCTGGCTACCAATTTGAATAATCTTGCCTCTAAAGTTCAGAATATACAAGATTTTTTGTTACATGCTCCTCGGTCTGAACCTAAAATTCCTATACCGGAGTTTTTTTCTGGAGATCGATCTTGTTTTCTAAATTTTAAATACAATTGTAAATTGTTTCTTTCGCTGAGATCTCATTCTGCTGGAGATCCTGCCCAGCAAGTAAAAATTGTTATTTCTTTACTGCGGGGTGACCCCCAAAATTGGGCATTTTCATTGGCACCAGGGGATCCTGCGTTGCTCAATGTGGATGCGTTTTTTCTGGCTTTGGGGTTGCTTTATGAGGAACCAAATTTGGAGATTCAGGCTGAGAAAGCCCTAATAGCCCTCTCTCAGGGGCAAGATGAAGCCGAAATATATTGCCAAAAATTTCGAAAATGGTCTGTGCTTACTCAGTGGAATGAGTGCGCTCTGGCGGCAATTTTCAGAGAAGGTCTCTCTGATGCTGTAAAAGACGTCATGGTGGGGTTTCCTGCGCCTACTGGTCTGAATGAGTCCATGACAATGGCAATTCAGATTGATCGGCGTTTACGGGAACGCAAACCTGTGCACCAGTTGGCGGTGTCTTCTGAAGAGGCACCACAGAGTATGCAATGTGATAGCTTTCTGTCCAGAAGCGAACGACAGATTTATAGGCGCAAAAATCATTTGTGCTTCTATTGTGGAAATTCTACTCATGTTATATCAGCATGCTCTAAACGAACAAAGAAAGTTGATAAATCCTCTGCTATTGGCACTTTGCAGTCCAAGTTTATTTTGTCTGTAACTCTAATTTGTTCGTTATCTTCTATTGTTGCGGATGCGTATGTGGATTCTGGCGCCGCTTTGAGTCTTATGGATTGGTCCTTTGCCAGGCGCTGTGGGTTTGATCTAGAGCCTCTGGAAGTTCCTATACCTTTAAAGGGTATTGATTCTACACCATTGGCTAGTAATAAACCACAATACTGGACACAAGTGACTATGCGTATGACTCCAGACCATCAAGAGGTGATTCGCTTCCTTGTACTGTATAATCTACATGATGTGTTGGTGCTGGGATTGCCATGGTTGCAAACTCATAACCCAGTCCTTGACTGGAAAACAATGTCTGTACTAAGCTGGGGATGTCAGGGAAATCATGGGGACACATCTTTGGTCTCCATTGCTTCATCTATTCCCTCTGAAATTCCTGAGTTTTTGTCTGATTATCGTGAGGTTTTTGAGGAATCTACTCTTAATTCTCTTCCTCCTCACAGAGATTGCGATTGCGCCATAGATTTGATCCCTGGCAGTAAATTTCCTAAGGGTCGTCTATTCAATCTGTCTGTACCTGAACATGCTGCCATGCGAGAGTATATTAGGGAGTCCTTGGAAAAGGGACATATTCGTCCTTCTTCGTCTCCTCTTGGAGCGGGGTTCTTTTTCGTAGCTAAAAGCGATGGTTCTTTGAGACCTTGTATTGATTATAGACTCTTGAATAAGATCACAGTCAAGTATCAGTATCCTTTGCCATTGCTGACAGATTTATTTGCTCGCATTGAGGGGGCGAAGTGGTTCTCTAAGATTGATCTTCGCGGTGCGTATAATTTGGTGCGAATTAAGCAGGGGGATGAGTGGAAAACCGCATTTAATACGCCCGAGGGCCATTTTGAGTATTTGGTGATGCCTTTTGGTCTGTCAAATGCCCCTTCGGTCTTTCAGTCTTTTATGCACAATATTTTCCGTGAATATCTGGATAAATTCATGATTGTGTATTTGGACGATATCTTGATTTTTTCGGATGACTGGGAGTCTCATGTTCAACAAGTTAGGAGGGTTTTTCAGGTTTTGCGGACCAATTCTCTGTTTGTTAAAGGTTCAAAGTGTGTTTTTGGGGTTCAGAAGATTTCTTTTTTGGGGTACATTTTTTCCCCCTCTTCTATTGAGATGGATCCTGTGAAGGTTCGGGCTATTTGTGACTGGACGCAACCGACTTCTCTTAAGGGCCTTCAGAAATTTTTGGGCTTTGCTAACTTTTATCGTCGATTCATAACTGGTTTTTCTAGCGTTGTCAGGCCTTTGACTGATTTGACTAAAAAGGGTGCTGATGTTGCAGATTGGTCTCCTGCTGCTGTGGAGGCCTTTCGGGAGCTTAAGCGCCGTTTTTCTTCTGCTCCGGTGTTGTGCCAACCTGATGTTTCTCTTCCTTTTCAGGTGGAAGTTGATGCTTCCGAGATCGGAGCGGGGGCGGTTTTGTCGCAGAAAAGTTCAGATTGTTCAGTGATGAGACCTTGTGCGTTCTTTTCTCGAAAATTTTCGCCCGCCGAGCGAAATTATGACGTCGGTAATCGGGAGCTTTTGGCGATGAAGTGGGCATTCGAGGAGTGGCGTCATTGGCTTGAGGGTGCTAAACATCAGGTGGTGGTCTTGACTGATCACAAAAATTTGATTTATCTTGAGTCGGCCAGACGTCTGAATCCTAGACAGGCGCGCTGGTCGTTGTTTTTCTCCCGGTTTAATTTTGTGGTTTCGTATCTGCCAGGTACTAAGAATGTGAAGGCGGATGCCCTTTCTAGGAGTTTTGAACCTGATTCCCCTGGTGATTCTAAACCTACGGGTATACTTAAGGATGGGGTGATATTGTCTGCTGTCTTCCCAGACCTGCGACGTGCTTTACAAGAGTTTCAGGCGGATCGGCCTGATCGTTGTCCGCCTGGTAGATTGTTTGTGCCGGATGAGTGGACCAATAGAGTCATCTCGGAGGTTCATTCTTCTGCGTTGGCAGGTCATCCGGGAATTTTTGGTACCAGAGATTTGGTGGCTAGGTCCTTCTGGTGGCCTTCCCTGTCTCGGGACGTGCGTACTTTTGTGCAGTCTTGCGATGTTTGTGCTCGGGCCAAGCCTTGTTGTTCTCGGGCTAGTGGGTTGTTGTTGCCCTTGCCTGTTCCTAAGAGGCCTTGGACACACATCTCTATGGATTTTATTTCTGATCTCCCTGTTTCTCAGAAGATGTCCGTCATTTGGGTGGTGTGTGACCGCTTTTCTAAGATGGTTCATTTGGTGCCCTTGCCCAAGCTGCCTTCCTCATCTGAGTTGGTGCCCCTGTTTTTTCAGAATGTGGTTCGGCTGCATGGTATTCCGGAGAATATCGTTTCCGACAGGGGATCCCAGTTTGTGTCCAGATTTTGGCGGGCGTTTTGTGCCAGGATGGGCATTGATTTGTCTTTTTCGTCTGCATTTCATCCCCAGACAAATGGCCAGACGGAACGTACTAATCAGACCTTGGAGACTTATTTGAGGTGTTTCGTGTCTGCTGATCAGGATGACTGGGTCTCCTTTTTGCCGTTGGCTGAGTTTGCCCTTAATAATCGGGCCAGTTCTGCCACTTTGGTCTCCCCTTTCTTTTGCAATTCAGGGTTCCATCCTCGTTTTTCATCTGGTCAGGTGGAGTCTTCGGATTGTCCTGGAGTGGATACCATGGTGGATAGGTTGCATCGTATTTGGGGGCAGGTGGTGGACAATTTGGAGTTGTCCCAGGAGAGGACTCAATGTTTTGCTAATCGCCATCGTCGTGTTGGTCCTCGTCTTCGTGTTGGGGACTTGGTGTGGTTGTCCTCCCGTTTTGTCCCTATGAGGGTCTCTTCTCCTAAGTTTAAGCCTCGGTTCATCGGTCCTGATAAGATTTTGGAAATTCTTAACCCTGTGTCTTTTCGTTTGGACCTCCCAGCATCCTTTGCTATCCATAATGTCTTCCATCGGTCATTATTGCGGAGGTATGAGGTACCACTTGTGCCTTCTGTTGAGCCTCCTGCTCCTGTGCTGGTTGAGGGTGAATTGGAGTACGTGGTGGAGAAAATCTTGGACTCCCGTGTTTCCAGACGGAGACTTCAATATCTGGTGAAATGGAAGGGCTACGGTCAAGAGGATAATTCTTGGGTTACAGCTTCTGATGTTCATGCTTCTGATTTGGTCCGTGCCTTTCATAGGGCTCATCCAGATCGCCCTGGTGGTTCTTGTGAGGGTTCGGTGCCCCCTCCTTAAGGGGGGGGGTACTGTTGTGATTCGGTTCGTGGGCTCCCCCGGTGGTCTCTTGTGGTACTGGTGTCCTGCAAGCTTTGCCTTCTCAGTTCACCTGTTCCTATCAGGATGTGGGAGTATCCTATTTAACCTTGCTCCTCAGTCATTCTAATGCTGGCCATCAATGTATCCAGAGTGATTCTGTTGCATGTTCCTGCTCCCAGTTTTCTGCTCAGCTAAGTTGGACACTTTAGTCCTTAAGTCTATTTTTGTATGTTTTGTCCAGTTTGCACTTATGTGAATCTCTGCAGCTGGAAGCTCTTGTTGGGCTGAAATTACCACTCCGGTGTCATGAGTTGTCACATGAGTTAAGGTAATTTCAGGATGGTGTTTTGAAGGGTTTTGCAGCTGACCGCGAAGTCCTCTGTTGTATCTTTCTGCTATTTAGTTAGCGGGCCTCTCTGTGCTAAATCTGCTTTCATACTACGTGTGTCTTTTCATCTGCTCTCACCGTTATTATATGTGGGGGGCTGCTATCTCCTGTGGGGACATTCTCTGGAGGCAAGCCAGGACTGTGTTTTCTTCTACCAGGGGTAGTTAGTTCTCCGGCTGGCGCGCGGCATCTAGAGACAACGCAGGAATGCCCCCTAGCTACTTCTAGTGTGGTGTGTAGGTTTAGCATCGCGGTCAGCTCTAGTTTCCATCACCCGAGAGCTTGTCCGTTTATTCTATGCTTCTGATGTTTCCTTGCCATTGGAAACCATAACAGAGACCGCCTCCCGACTGTTTAGAATATCGTGGCAGGATAGTCTGTTAATCACTGGTGTTCAGGTTAGGGACAGAAAATATTGAGCGCGAGGCTCTTTTTCTAATACGTTGAGCAAGATTCCGTATTGTAGAACACCAGTGTTGATATCGCTGTCAGTGGTTTACTGCAGAAAACCATAGTATTCTGTAAGAGTCATGTTGCGTATCTTAAAGCAGAAGAAGTCAGTGCCCCACAAGTTAGATGAGGATGCTGTGGAAGTCAAGGCAATAGTAGAGTCACGGGAGGGAAAGAAGGCAGTCAGGAATGTTGAGAGATTGTATAAATATGTAGGATTGCCCTCGTCAGGGAGATTGCAGCCGTCTATGTGGCACAATCTCATAGAAAATAAAAGGGGCATGTTGAAAGATAAAGGATTGTTAGAACAAGCGCAAGCTCATCTGCGAGTTGCGCGAGGCTTAAAGAACAAAGGATGAAAAGTGGTTGATGGAGAGGGAGGATCAGAGAATGTAGAACCCGTGTTTGGTTATAAAATGCCTTTGAACTGTGATCTTACAGATTGTAAAATGGCCGCCGTGCCACTGATGATGAACATGCAGTCGCAGCCACCGCCCTATAATGGCGACGGGACAAGCTCTCCAGAAGCGTGGGTGTGTCCTGTTTGTGGCGTGCAGAATCCAACCTGGGTGGAAACCTGCCGCGTGTGTGCGTACGGGCCGTCCTTGGGGCTCCGCCCAGACCACGGAGGATCATAGGAAAGTTTTGTAGAAATTAAGTCTGAAAACTGCTGCAATTTGTGACTGTGTAGAAGATACGGAGCCTTGTATCAATGCTGTGTAGGAGAGGGGAGGGGCGAGTGAGCCCCTGCGCGACCTGCTTGAAATTTCTCCCTTCGGTGCTGTGAGCCAGAGAAAGGGGGGCAAAGAGCTGGGCTTTTGTATTTTCCCTTGTGCGCTGAGGAATGCGGTGATTTCCTTATCTCCTGTGTCTGGTGAGGAGGGGGGCGCGCGCGTAGCTGCGCTCTTGAGTCTCTCTGTGTTTACTTGGTGTAGATCACGCGCTGGTAGATTTGGGTTTTGCTTAAAGCGACAATATTGTTTTGAAGTACAAAGAAATATTATAATCTGGAAATTTGAAAGTGAAATAGACCTGTGCCTAGTCTTAGAGGAAAACTTGTAAGTAATTGAAAGATTGGTAAAAGATTTACCTGCATCAAGTTGAGTGGTTGATATATATATATAGCAAATTGAAGATAAACAGGGGGGGCTCCTTGTTAGATAATATGGTCTTTTCTCAGGAAATTAAGCCTCTACTCCCAACTGTAAGCCCTGTGCCCCTTAAAGTCAAGGCACCAATGTATATATCCTGGACTGCCGAGAAGTTCTATGGGCGTCTTATGGTAGTGTTTGAAGATCTGGGATTTTCACTGTAACAAAAAGCCCATTCATACCTTTTTGTAGTAGACCCGATATTGAGATTTCCACTCCGGATGATGCATTGAAAATAGTAAAGAGTTTTCAAAAGAATTTAGCCCAGCAGGAAAGGAAAGGGGTTAAATCAGCAGCGCTTCTTACTCGCTACCTGGCCCCCACCGCTGCAGCTACGAGGTCACAGTGTGTCTTATCTCCATGTAACAGACTCCAGTTTCTGCCTCCTCCAACCTTACACGCAAGTCCAGCTTCACACTCCAATACGCCTTTAACCCTGTATAGGAATCTCACTCCATCCCAAGCCTCGTTATGTCAATTTTCAGACCAAGAGCTTGCTTTAATCGGTGTAAATGGCAGACCCCCCAGCCCGGAAAGGCCCTTACATCTCCTCTTCCCGTGAAACCTTCACACTTAGAAGGCCAGACTCTCCAAGAACCTGAAGTTTGGTTCCCCTGTCATTCACGTTACTACATCACACCTCAGGAATCCCAGGTTCTTTTCTCAGTAGGGTATGGGGACATAATTACCCACCAGGTAGGAGCCATAGTAAACCCAGCTAACTCTACCTTGTCACATAGAGGTGGTTTGGCCCAGCAGATAGCTAAAAAGGGGGGCCCAGTCATAGCCCAAGAGTCTCAGGCCTACCTTGCCGCTTATGGCCCCTTGCATCCAGGAGACGCTATGTCCACCCAAAGAGGGAATTTGCCCTGTGATATAGTGTTACACACCGCAGGCCCCGTATATGATTACAAGACACCCGAGCACTGCCGTACAGTATTGCAGACTGCCTTGCAGACAGAGCTCACCTATGCAGGACATGCTACAAGTGTGCTGACTCAGCTTCATGGAGACAAACAGAGATCTGTTGCTTATTACAGCGGCCGCCTGGATACGGTGGCAAGAGGAAGTTCCTCCTGTGTTTGGACTGTGTTGTCTGTCCAGCTGTTGCTACACAAATCTTCAGAGATTGTTTTGAATTACCCACTGATGGTCCACACCCCACACGATGTACATAGTATCCTTAATCAAGTACAACCTGGCCACATGTCCATGGCTGGACAGCTGTGACTTCAGTGTGCTATTCTCATGCCTACTAATGTGACTTTGAAAAGGTGTACTGTCCTGAACCCCGCTATTCTTCTCCTAGTTCCTATGGATCCAAAGGGGGGAGGAGTAGGTGACATAAGGAGTAGGTGACATGAAAAAGGACACTCTTTTTCTTTCTAGAATGGATCCAGAGGAACAGGATCAGGTTTCCAAACCACATGATTGTCTAGAATTGATGTCTCAGGAAACGGCTGGTCTCTAGTGTGCCCATTCTAAAGCTGATTTTGAGCTTTTTGTAGATGGATCCCGTCACCAAGATGACCAAGGACGCTTCTGTACCGGATATGCTGTGGTCTCAGAACATGAGGTAATCAAGGCAGAGTCAATGCCAGCTCATATGTCTGCACAAGAAGCAGAGCTCAAGGCGCTCATAGAAGTGTGCAAACTAGCAGAAGGTAAGACTGTAAATATCTACACTGATTCCAGGTATGCTTTTGGCATTGCACACGATTATGGGCCTATCTGGAGAGCCAGGGCTTTCCTGACAGCAAATGGCCACCCCTTTAAACATGCTGAGGCAGTCCAGCAACTTATGAATGCACTACAGCTTCCCACCCAAGCAGGCATCATAAAGGTAAAGGCACATACCAAAGGCACTGATGGACGGACAAAGGGTAACGCACTGGCAGACCAGGCTGCCAAGAAAGCAGCAAGCACTCCTGTAGCCTCTCAAGTACATCACCTAGACACCCCACCATCTCCACTTGTGTTGAAAGACATCTTAGCCCGGTTACAAGAACAGGCAAGTAAGGAGGAGAAAAATAGGTGGCAAAAGATAGGGGCTTGCTCTGATACCGTCACTGGACTATGGGGGAGGGGTGAAAAGGTCTGCCTACCACAGGTACTGTACCCAATGATGGCACAGGTTCTGCACGGGAATGTGCACCACTCGAAGACGGCCATGTGTGACACCCTACAGAAACAATGGATTGCCCCCGGGTTTTCCACCTGCGCAGAAAGGCAGGTACAGGGCTGCATGATATGTGCCACACATAATCAGGGTAGGACAGTGAAAACCCCATCCAAACACACTCCCCAGCCACTTTACCCATTCCAGAGACTGCAGATTGATTATATTCAGTTACCCAGGGTAGGGACGTATGAGTATGTGTTGGTCTGCATTGATTTATTTTCAGGTTGGCCAGAAGCCTACCCAGTTGCCAAAGCTACGGCTAAGACAACGGCGAAGAAACTGATGGCTGAGATCATATGCAGGTATGGAGTTCCTGAAGTCATTGAAAGCGATCGGAGTTCCCATTTTACTGGAGAGATCATGTCAGAGGTAATGGCAGCACTGGGGGTAAGTCAAGCATTGCATACACCATCCGCAGAGCAGTGGAAGAGTGGAGAGACTAAACTCTTAAGCTTAAAATCCAGAAGGCAATGGCAGAGACTGGTAAACCATGGACAGAATGCCTCCTTCTAGCTTTGTTTTCAGTAAGATATACCCCAAACAGGAAGACAAGACTGTCACCAAATGAGATTCTGTTTGGCAGGAGCCCCAATCTTGAATGTTTCTTTCCACAACAGCTGCAGCTCAAGTACCAGGACTTGACTAGCTATGTGCAGGTCTCACATGGACACCTTGCCAAAGTGCATTTAACTGTCTTCAGTTCTCTTCCAGACCCAGACAAGGTTCCTGGACACCATAACTTTGTGCCAGGAGACCTGGTGTATGTGAAAAAGTTTGTGCGCAGAGATTGTCTCCAGCCAAGATTTGAAGGACCCCACACAGTGATCCTGGTCACCCCCACTGCAGTAAAACTTGAAGGAAAGAGCACCTGGATCCACGCCTCATATTGTAAAGAAGACCGAACCAGTGTTTAGTCACAGTAGTGACTGAAGGGAAATGTTGCTGTTGTTTTTGATTTTGGGACTGGGGGCCATTCTCGCCCCTACCTCTTCGGCCCCTATTGTAAATAAGAATTCTGGTCCCACTATTCTCCGGGTAAACTTGACAGCCCCGGTAAATATCTGGCGATTTGATTTCTGTGATGTAGTCAAGTGCCTCGAGGCTGAACGGGTGGTGGAGGGAATCATCCAGTTTTATATGTGTGTTACCAGAAATGACAACAATAACTGTTATTATTGGTCAGATGCTGCCTGGAATACAGGAGATGTTTGGGGATATAAACCTAGCGAAGCCATGTTCCCTAAAGATGGGACGGGTAGGAGTCTTCGTGGGAGAATGCATCTAACAGCTTTTCCGCAACCAATAAATGGGGTAAAAGTTGTCACCCCCTCCTCCTAAATCTTGAAAGCCCCAATCTGCTGACTTGCAGACATTTGTACTGGGAAGACATTATAATTATGTATTTAGTAGTGGATATCATGGGAATTTAGGCCACATACAGCGCCAGGATATTAGCTTCAGACCAACCAAGGCCCCTGTTACCAGTACAGCTAAAATAGGCCCAGGTGAGCGTTTGCAAAATGTAGTTAATGAAGTGATACCCATTCCAGGTCTCAGTTTGCAAGAGGTTTTCTCCATAGAAACACAAACAGCCCCAAGGAAAAACCTATGGTTAGAATGGGTGAGATACAATGTAAGAGTCCAGAATATCTCTGTAGGATGTATTGTTTGTGCTGCTGCGAATACACACCTATACACACATGCATTGCTTTTTCCTGATGACAACACCACTGCCTGGGTCATGAATCTGTTACATAGTTACATAGTTAGTAAGGCCGAAAAAAGACATTTGTCCATCCAGTTCAGCCTATATTCCATCATAATAAATCCCCAGATCTACATCCTTCTACAGAACCTAATAATTGTATGATACAATATTGTTCTGCTCCAGGAAGACATCCAGGCCTCTCTTGAACCCCTCAACTGAGTTCGCCATCACCACCTCCTCCTCCTGTTGAAAGGTTTGAAGCCCACTGATTGCCCAGATTATGTCCCACTAATTCATGAGAAACCCAAACTAAAGGTCCCAGGAGAAGTAACCGTATTAGCTGACAATTACACCTGCTATAATTCCCACGACACCACAGGTATACCAGTAGGGATCTTTGAGACAGGTTTCTGCAAGGAGAACAGTTCCTTAGATACTGATTTGCTAATCAAACATACACATTATATGTATGACATTTATTGGTTATGTGGAGATGGTAAGCTCCGTCCTAGGTTGCCTAATGCCTGGATAGGCCAATGCACCCTTGTTAAACTAGCCATGCAGTTCAAGATTTTACCTTGGGATCCAAAGATACCTGATGAACCTACCAGAAAGAGGAGAAGTCTCGATCAGCTCCACATGAGTTATGAAGAAGATCCACTAGTATATATTGATGCCATTGGAGTGCCAAGGGGGGGTGCCTGACCAGTTTAAAGCCCAGAACCAGATTTATGCCGGCTTTGCTTCTATAATCCCACAGGTGCAGATTAATAAAAATGTTGAATGGATCAAATATATATATATATATATATATTACAGTGAACAAAGGTTCGTCAATTATAGCTGTGATGCCTTTCAGGATATAGTTGAGGACTTGGGCCCTAACACTTGTATGACCCGTGCTGCAACCCGACCTAAGAGAATTACACTGAATCCTGTCCAGACAAGATCACATGTAGTGATATAGGAAGCTGACACAGGATTGTGGTTGGTGGATAGTGGGGACATTAACTTTTAGGAGTAGGCTGACAGTAATCCTTTTGGGAAGGAGCTGTAGACCAGCATGTCATGTCACTCCCCACCACCAGAGAACCAACCACATCAGGTAGGGTAAGACAGATACAGGAGTATTATCCCTGGAGGCCCTCTGACTAACTAGCTATGCAAAAGCAATTGGCTGACCCTGAGAACCAACCTTTCTCATTTTACAGACAAATAATGACCATATGTTGGACGTATAAGTGCACCTGGGCAGGCCTAGGTAGTTAGTGAGCACAAAAACAGGTGACGTGCTAGGACGCAAATTAAGATTTTCTACAGATGTGACAAAGGAGAGAGTGTAGAGCTATACTTTGGACGGTTATAGCTGAAATGGGAAGACATGGGGTACAGTCCCATAAACCCACTTGATGTTAGAGTATAGGTAAATACATTATAGACAGCCAGACCTGAATGGCGAAATATAGATCCAAAGAACCTGAAGGTTGTTAAAAGAAGTTGAACAAATTAGGACAATAAGACGACGTGTCATGTATGCTGGAGCAGACACATCTTTCTTCTCCAGTTGGTTAGGTGGGATTAAGGGATTCCTTCAATAAGTTTGTTTGGTACCGATTGCCCTCCTTATAGTTGGATCGATAATCCTCTGTTGTGTTATTCCCTTGTATAAAAAGGTTATTGCCAAAGCAACTCCGACTGGCACCTTCCTCAATCAAGAAATAGACCCACCAGAGTACAATGGTACTGATCCAGGGGAGATCCCGAAGTATATTCCTCTCAAGAGAGTAGACAAAACCCCCCATTCCCAGATGATGCTAAGAGACTTAGTTTAGGGACAGTGGGAGAACTCCATGTGAGGTTAGTGAAGGGTTCAGCTGCCTGGAGGCCTCTCACAAGGGGAGAGCTTCTGAGGTGTCTGGATGAAGAAATCCACCTCCCCTTTTCCCATCACATGGACAGTCTCAAAGGATCTTTCTTTAAGGGAAAAACTTAGTGTTTAGGGGGGATTGTCAAGGTGAAAATATATTTTCTTATATACCTTTTGTACTTTTATATATCTTATACTGTGAAACAATAAGTTTTTCCTATCTGCTAGCTAATGCAAATGTAATTGTATCTAAAGATGGCTGCCAGTGTTCACTTTCACTTTAGTTCAGTGTCTAAAGAGTTAAGTATAATTTCTCTTAAAAAGATAACTCAGGAATGTGAAGAAAGAAGTAACCACCGGGAGACGTTCTGACGAATCAGAGAGAGAGACTGGACACTAGATGTATACTGCATAAACCCCGCCTAATGCATTCCTTTTTCCTAAACAATAGTGTTGTGTATTCTAGAATAAAGTTAGTTGCTGTACTGCTTCTGACAGATGTGGATGCGGGACATCAGCTAAGACTGAATCAGCTGCGTGTCTGAGTCATTTTTAATTGGTACCAGATGTTCTGCGCTCACACTATAATTTGGAATGACTGGTGAATGAGGATTTATTGTCGTAACGACCCCGACAGGAGGACATATATACCAGGATGGAGGACATATATACCAGGATGGGGGACATATATACCAGGATGGAGGACATATATACCAGGATGGAGGACATATATACCAGGATGGGGGACATATATACCAGGATGGAGGACATATATACCAGGATGGGAGACATATATACCAGGATGGGGAACATATATACCAGGATGTTAGACATTATACCAGGATGGAGGAAGACATACTCCCTCCCATGCTGCCAGCACAGGCAGCTTTGACTCTATAGCATGGGAGCGGCGCAGGGTAACTGAGATTCGGAGAGGCTGTAAAGCATAGAGAGTGCTAGCGACATGCACTCCCTACCTAGGTGACCGGCCACTCTGAGACTGCAGAGGGTGGCCAGTAACCTAGGGAAAGAGGTGTCCACTATAAGATGAGAAATCCCTCCGTTCAAGAGAACATGGAGGATTGATGATGGAGGTAAGTTGCACAGTTTCTTGTTTCTACATGCATTTTGCAATGTTAGCCTCTTATGAGCTTGAGATGACCACTTTAAAAGGTTAAATTACCTGAACTATCTTCAGGAATGGAGCCTTCTTTTCTATTCAGTGTAATTCCAGAATATTGAGTAATCACCTTAAAATAAAAAAGGATAAGTAAAACCACGGGTCTGATGTGTGCTCAGAATGCAGGAAGCCCAGGACATCTCACACTTATGTCTATATACATATACACAACCAGAAGGGAAAAACGACCACTATGGTGACAGGGCTAGAGGTGGACGGAGGCCCAATCAGAGGCCAGCAGCTGACGTCAGTGTGCCCATGGCTGGGGGTGCAGAGCATCACGTGCTGCCCAACGCTTGCACGGTAAAGTCACTTGCCGGCTACAGAAGAGGACACCACTCGGCATCAAAGCCGGGGCAAGGTGAGTAGTATGCTTTAGTTTTTCTGTGTTAAAGAACAGTGGACATATATACCAGGATGGGGGACATATATACGAGGATGGGGGACATAAATACCAGGACGGGGAGATGTATATACCAGGATGAGGAGACGTATATACCATGGGGGTATTCATCAGCAGATACCTGCACTCTAAATAAAAAAAAATTTAAAAGCCGGCGTGGGTTCCCCTGTATTTTTGATCACCAGCCACACATAACTGACAGCTGCGGGCTGCAACCCTCAGCTGTCAGCACGGTTGGTTATCTCAAGAATAAAGGGGTCCCCATGCTTTTTTTTTTTTTAAATAAATAATTTTAAAAACGGCGTGCAGTCCCCTCCATTTTTTGACAACCAGCCAAGCTAAAGCAGACAGCTGGGGGCTGGTATTCTTAAATAATAATCTTTATTTTTATATAGCGCTAACATATTCCGCAGCGCTTTACAGTTTGCACACATTATCGTCGCTGTCCCCGTTGGGGCTCACAATCTAAATTCCCTATCATTATGTCTTTGGAATGTGGGAGGAAACCGGAGTACCCGGAGAAAACCCACGCAAACACGGGGAGAACATACAAACTCTTTGCAGATGTTGTCCTTAGTGGGGCTTGAACCCAGGACTCCAGCGCTGCAAGGCTGCTGTGCTAACCACTGCGCCACCGTGCATATGGTATTGGTGCATGAATACCTCGAGTGCTTTTTCGTGCTGGTTGTTGGAGATGTACAGCTCCGCAGCAATATTAACATCTTCTATCGCCACCAGATTCTGATGTTTGGAAAACGCTTCTTCTATTATGACGATGGCCGAGGAAACATCATTGGTTTCATAATAAATCCTAAATAATAAAGGAGGCAAGACCATGTCATACCGCATATGTATGGATGCAGACAATGTTCAGAATATCGTCTGTGCGGTTCTCTTGCCAGGAAGTTCTCCAGGCTCCGACCCCCGGAGGTGGCGATACGCAGACAGCCGAGGGCGGCTCAGCTACGCCATATTCGTAGTCCCAATAGAAATTAATGTGACTCATGTATGCAGCGTAGCTCACCCGCTCCTGGCTGTTTCCAAAGCTCCAATGGTCGGAGTAACTCCCATCTCAGCCAAGAGAGTCCTTTCAATAGGAAGCTGAGATGGTACACGCTGCCCGGACCACCGGCACGATTACAGCCATGTACGTTTTACTCTGAAATGCCCCAATGTCTCAGAGTATAGATTGCAAAGCCGGAAGAGGTCTATAGAGAGACCTGACGAGTCCGACGCTGGCGTCTCCCCACCACACTCCAGATGGCTGACAGGTCTCTGCCCATGTTTGTGCACAGGGAGACACCTGTCACTCAAAGAGATTGGGGCGGGGAGCACTGCAGAGTACAACATACCCGGCTGCACACTTGGTGTATGATTCTGAAGCACGGGAAGCAGGATAGTGATGGCAGCTTCCCTTTAAAGAGGATTTCTAGAAATAACTATTTTCTTTTATAAAAAAGTGTTAATGTCAAAAATGTTTATACCCTATGACACCCGCAGCTCCCTAGTGTTCCTGCTTCAGACAGCATTCATTGCCCGATGTCTCCCACAATAAGTCCCCACTGCAACCACCGATGATGGAGCGTGTGACCGAGACAGCAACACGATAACATCACTGCGTCCACTGTGCGGAGAGTCCGTGCAAAAAAACGGAGCAGGGAGAGAAAGCGAGCGAGGAGAGGATGTGGGTGGGACCATACTGAACATAAGGGGGATCCGTGTGTGGGCACATGCTGTGAATAGGGGGGCTGCATATAGGGGGTGATGCTTTTGGGACCATACTATATAAAGAGGGATGGGTGTGGGGCCATATTGTATAAGGGGGCGGTGTGTGTACCAATATTGTATATAAGGGGTGCTATTTGTGGAATCATACTGTATAAAGGGGGTACCTGTATGTGGGGGCTCATGTATATATGGAGGCTGTGTGGGGGCTCATACTGTATATAAGGGTGCTATTTGTGGAATCATTCTGTATATAAGGGGGGTACCTGTATGTGAGGGCTCATACTGTATATAGGGTGTGCTATTTGTGGGATTATACTGTATAAAGGGAGTACCTGTATGTGGGGGCTCATGTTGTATATATGGAGGCTGTGTGGGGGCTCATACTGTATATAAGGGTGCGATTTGTGGAATCATTCTGTATATAAGGGGGGTACCTGTATGTGAGGGCTCATACTGTATATAGGGTGTGCTATTTGTGGGATTATACTGTATATCAGGGGGGTACCTGTATGTGGGGGCTCATGTTGTATATATGGAGGCTATGTGGGGGCTCATACTGTATATAAGGGGTGCCATTTGTGGAATCATACTGTATATAAGGGGTGCTATTTGTGGAATACTGTATATAAGGGGTGCTATTTGTGGAATCATACTGTATATAAGGGAGGTACCTGTATGTGGGGGCTCATGTTGTATATATGGAGGCTGTGTGGCGGCTCATACTGTATATAGGGTGTGCTATTTGCGGGATTATACTGTATAAAGGAGGCTGTGTCTGAGATAATACTTTATATAGAGAGACTGTGTGGGGGCTCTTGCTATATAAAGGTTTGTTGGTGTGAAACTACTGTATATAGGAGCTATGTGTGTACTCATACTATATATAGGGGGTGCTGTTTGTTGGACCATACTATATATAAGGGGGACCTGTATGTGAGGGCTCATGTTGTATATAAAAAAGGCTGACTGTGGCCTCATACTGTATATAGGGGTGCAGTTTGTGGGATCAGGCTGTACACAGGGGGCAGTGTGCAGGATCATATTGTATATAGGGGCTGTGTAGAGGCTCATGTCATATATATAGGAAGGCTGTGTGTGGGATCCTACTGTATAAAGGGGGCGGTGTGTGGGATCATACTGTATATAGGGGCTATGTGTAAACTCATACTGTATATAGGGGATGTGGAGTCCCATACGGTATACACTGTGTTCCAAATTATTATGCACATAGAGTTTAGGAGTGATAAGGTTAGAATTTTTTTGTTTGTCATTTAAACTCATTGATGGTGATGTGTGTCAGGGCTCTTTATATCACTGAAAGCAATTGCAGATACCTGTGCAAATTAGTTTGGCAGGTGTGTCCAAATAAAGGCAAGACTACTTAAGAAGGCTGTTCCACATTATTAAGCAGCCTACATTTTTTGCCAAAATGGGAAAGAAAAAGGATGTGTCGGCTGCTGAGAAGCAACAAATTGTGGAGTATTTAGGTCAAGGCATGACTACAATCAACATTACCAAGATACTTCATCATGATCATCGTACAATCAAGAAGTATGTAGCGGATTCCCAGCTCACACGTGTGCGTGCTGATAAGGAAAAATTGAGGACTCTTTCCAACAGGCAATTGCGTAAGGTTAAAAGAGCAGCTGCAAAAATGCCTTGTCATAGCAGCAGACAAGTTTTTGAAGCTGCTGGTGCCTCCAACGTCCCCAGAACAACAAGATGCAGGGTCCTTCAGAGGTTTGCAGCTGTGCGTAAGCCATCCTGTCGACCACCTCTATTCCCTGCAACAAGCAGAAACAGCTCCAGTGGGCCAAACGATACATGAAGACTGACTTCCAAACTGTTTTGTTCACCGATGAGTGCCGTGCAACGCTCGATGGTCCAGATGGATGGAGTGGAGGATGGACACCCAATGAAAACACGGCTAAGGTGCCAACAAGGAGGAGGTGGAGTAATGTTTTGGGCTGGAATCATGGGGAGAGAGATTGTCGGCCCCTTTATGATCACTGAAGGGTAAAGATGAACTCCATAATCTATGTGGAGTTTCTAAAACAACACTTCCTGCCATGGTTCAAGAGGAAGAACCGTGCTTTCCGCAGCAAGATCATTTTCATGCATGATAATGCACCGTCTCATGCTGCAAAAAACACATCTGCATCTCTGGCTGCTATGGGCATAAAAGAGGACAAACTTATGGTGTGGCCACCATCTTCCCCTGGCCTCAACCCCATTGAGAACCTCTGGAGCATCATCAAAAGGAGTGTCTATGATGGCGGGAGGCAGTTCACATCTAAGCAACAGCTCTGGGAGGGTATTCTGTCCACATGCAAAACAATTGAAGCAGAAACCATCCAAAAACTGACAAATTCAATGGACGAGAGAGTTCAGAAGCTTCTTTTGAACAAGGGGTCCTACGTGCAAATGTAACATCAACTAGAATAAAGTTTTCACTTGAAAACTGTTTGATTGCATTTTGTAATAAGCTGATAATGCTTATAACTTCACAATTGACCATTTTTTTGATCAAAATAAAAAAAAAAAGGTTGAAAACTCTGCTGTGCATAATAATTTCGAACATGCATTTTGAGTGTTTATTTTTTTTAAAAAAGATACTGTTTTCATAGGCAGTTTTTTCCAAAACATTGCAATTATACTAGAATAGTAGATGACTGGAAAATAACAATGACTGCAATTCAGATAGGTAAGTTAGAGAAAATATGAGGAAATATTATTTGCATAATAATTTGGAACACAGTGTATAGGGGGATGTCCGCAAAATTCTGTTCAATTTGAAGGGATACAATCAATATTAATAATTATAATTAACAATTGCAGCCTATTCTGTCGGCCTCCACAACAGTCACAGTGCCACATGTGGCCCCTGGGAACATTAATAGCCCCCCTGCTGTACTGTGCCTGACACTGACCTGGTATCAGTCATATTAAACCACGTCTTTCTATGGAGAGATGATCGCAGAGGAGCAAAAAGTGGGAGAAGACAACTTACTTGGCCATGTCTCTTGCCAGCTGCATAAACCGGTCTCCATCAGCCGGAGACAATAAATTCAAGATCCGCCGATACCCGTCCATGGCCATTTTATGGTCCCCGACCTGTTCATACAGACTGGATCTCTCCCACAAATACCGCACATTGGTGGCATTATACTTCAGAGCTGGAAGAGATCACAGAGAGGGTCTCCACAGATATCTAGCGGCTGCTTTCTGCCACTGAAACGACGTGTTCATATTACTGGAGTCATTTTCTAAGAGCGTGAACAAACCTTTGGAATAGCAGAATATAGCTTGTTTGATGTTGTCCTGCTCTAGAGACATCTCCGCCAGCCGCACCCATTCTTCTGTGTCGCTGGGGTTCAGGTGAGCAGCAATCAGCTCAAACTGCAGGGACTTTTCCATGTCCCCTTGGTCCTCGTATATCATTGCAAGAGTTGAGAATGGTTCGTAGGCCAGTGGAGCTGAAAAGAAAACCGGGATCAGTTCTGTAACACCTGGGGATGTGCCTTCCAAGGATCTGAGAAACGAGGACGTTTAATCTTCTTATCTGATCCCTTCTGGCTTGTCTACTCCCATCGGAGAAGCAGATATAACTCTATACAGTCAGGGCCATTCTGAGAGCTTAAAGGAGTAATCAGCTACTTGGACAACCCCTTAAATGCTGTATGATAAAAAAAACTACTGTCCAAGTAATTTGGCCAGAATTGCTATTATCACCAAGCACAAGCAGTCTAGAGCAGATGTGTGTAAACTGCATCTTGATTGCCAAATCTATTCTAGACTGCTTGTGCTTGGTGATAATAGCAATTCTGGCCAGCTCACACAACTTTTGTCTTTGCCTCCTTGAACAAGGAACAGACAATAACACTACATCATTGTATATAATCATCATTGTATATAATTTTTAAAGTTTTACTGCTTTTGAGAAAAAAAAAAAAAAAAA